>NC_081422.1:84397781-85145281 GCF_949786415.1 Peromyscus eremicus | reverse complement strand
TAGAGGATAATCTGTCTATTTAAACTCAAAACCAATTACTATGACCTAAGGTTGTTCTGCCTTGCTCTATATGGCTCTTCTCTATCAGCTTTCCCCAACAGATGAATAGCTGACTAGCTTGTCGACACTAGTGTGCCCAACAAGGGAACTTGAAAAACTTGATTTCTGAAAATCTTCCTCCCCTCTACCTCAAATATGTGCTTTCTCCCATAGTGCTTTTCTCAGTTATGACATCATCACAGCTATGTACTGCTTAGGGAAGAAGCCCAAGGACCACAGAATATCTCCAGTATATATGGCTCATGCCAAATACTTTCTCAAAATGCCTTTCATGCATTTGTTCATTTATTCCTTCAACAATTCTGTTGGGTAGGCACCAATGATATACTGATACAGAAAATGAAACTGAGTCACTGAGAAATTATATGACTCCAACTGTCTTAAAGCTGGAGAGGTATCTGACTTCTAAGACTTTATAACTTCTACAGTCAAATAACACTTTGCTCTTAATCTGCACACATTATTGGAACCAACTTGGCCTTTTGGGACTCCAGGAAAGTCATTTAAAATAAGAACTTCATTTTCAATAGCCTCTTGATGAATCTACCACCAGTTTTTGTTTTATTTTGTTTCGTTTTAATTTTCTCTTCATTTTGGTCCATTTCCAAAAAGCATAGGTCTTATTATTTACCTATGTTCCTAAATAATATGCAATAATTTCTCTTTTACTTACAAGTCAAACACAGCCTTTCAGATGGCATTTGACATTCTTTGCATTATTTCCTCTACATGTCATTGAAGATTAATCACTGAAGCTTCATTTTCCACGATTTTTAATGATATCAGTCTTGTGCTCTACTTTCCCTGTATGAACTGTACAGAAGGCATACTATGTTTCTCTGGACCAATCAGAATATATTGTGTTAATCTGAAATAGTTAGGGTGAAGTTTTCAAAACTGAGATCAAACAGAATTCCAAGTAGCTGTTAAAATGACCAGTATCTTTTCTCTGCCTGTGACACCATACATTTAGAATACTGTTGCAAAGCACCGAGGCAGATTAACTCCTCTGTCTGACTTACCCTTGTTCTCAGCTCTCAAGGAGGAGAAGCCTGACTGTCGTTCTGATTTCTCCTGCTCTCCAACTCAACTACTGGAAAACACAATCCAATCCTCATTTCTTTTGTCTTTCCTCCTTTACAAGAACAGTTCTGTCTGTGTTTCTTTCTTACTTCCTATAGTGTGAATTATTTATATCATTTCAAAATCTTTCTTTTCTTCATGATGAAAATTTCCATCATTATGTGCTCCAATTTTCTAAAATAGACAGTGTACCTTTGTTATCTATAATCACCCAATGCTGCTGCAGCACACTCAGACTTTCTACTATAGTTTAGAACCTATTGATTAGCCTTTTCCTATCCTTCTTTCTCCCCATTTCCCTGTTCTACTCCATCTGTGTCTGGCTCATTCCATTGAACAGGATTCACTATAGTCCTCTCATTTTTCAAGTTAATAGGATTTCATTCATTTCTTCTTGAATAGTATTCCATTCTGTATATGCACCATATCTCTAGCCATTCATCAGTTAGTGAACTTTCAGGTGATTTCCAATTCTTGTCTATTGTGATTAATACTGTGATAAACATAATGGTGTATATATAACTTTAAAATACTAATTTCATTTCTTTTGTACATGTACACAGTCATAGGATCATATGGGAGCTACAGTTTTAGTTTTTGATAGCATCATCTCTATCAAGATACTAAGAGAGAAAGTCAATGAACAGTGAAATAATACATAAAAAAAGCTCCAAATATTTTCACAAGGATTTATTAATTTACATTCACATTGACAGTGTATAGTAGCTTCAACTCTGTGTGTGTGTGTGTGTGTGTGTGTGTGTGTGTGTGTGTGTGTGTGTTTCTTAACATCCTTACCAGCACTGATCAACTTTAGCTTTGTAAATATTAGCCAACTTTACTAGGGTATGCTGATAACACATTTGGTTTTTCATTTGCATCTCCCCAGTGATTAGTGATGTTGAGCATTTCTTTAATGTACCTCTCAGCTATTTGTATGTATCCTTTTGAGGAATGTCTGTTTTCCATTTTAATTCAGTTGGATTTTGGTTTTTGCTACTAAATTATTTATATAGTTTATCTATTCTGGATTTCAACACCTCATCAACTGTATAGTTTGCCAATACTTTCCACGTTCTGCAGGTTATCTCTTCACCTTATTAATTATTTCTTGTAACACGAATTGCTAAACGGTCTTATTAATAAAAAAAAAAACCCTCAGAGCCAGATATTGGGGTGAAAGCTGAAAGATCAGAGAAACAGAACAAGCCAGCCACATTCTTACCTCTGCGAAATCCTCAGCCTCAAGAGAGAGACTTCCTGTTTACCCACGCCTTATATACCTTTCTGTGCCCTGCCGTCTTCCTTCCTTCCTAGTGCTGGGATTAAAGGTATGTGCCACCATGCCTGACTCTCTTCCCAGTGTGGCCTTGAACTTACAGAGATCCGGATGTATCTCTGCCTCCCGAATGCTAGGATGAAAGGCGTGTGCTACCACTGCCTGACCTCTATGTTTAATATAGTGGCTGGCTTTGTCCTCTGATCCCAAGGCAAGCTTTATTGGGGTACACAATATATCACCACAATTTCTTTTGCTCTGATGGAGCTTTTTAATGTGGTGAGATCCTATTTGTCTAGTTTTGCTTTTTTTTCATGCACTTTGTAGTCATATGCAAAAAAAAAAAAAAAAACTTGTCAACTCTAGGGTTCCTGAAACATGCCTATGTGTTCTTCTAAGTCATTTCACAGCTTCAAATTTTATACTTAAATCTTTAATTCATTTGAGTTTATTTTTGCAACTGATGAGAGATAAGGATCTGACTTTATTGTTCTGTCTGTAGAATTTAATTTTCCTAGTAGACGTGTGGGTTTATTTCTTGACTTTCTATCCTGTTCCACTCATCCATTTTATTTTTTTTAAGATTTATTTATTATGTATACAGTGTTCTGCCTGCACACCAGAAGAGGGCACCAGATCTCATTACAGATGGTTGTGAGCCATCATGTGGTTGCTGGGAATTGAACTTGGGATCTGTGGAAGAGCAGCCAGTGCTCTTATCACTGAGCCATCTCTCCAGTCCCTCCACTCATCCACTTATATATAAAAGGTAGAGTTAGGGACTTAGAAACAATAGTGAATTAGATCAAATTAGGATCAAAATTAAGCCCATCCAAATTTTACTTGGCAGCAGTAACTTAGGAAACATTCACTCTTGTGCATTTACATATTGCAGTTACCTTATCCCTTTTGTTATTTGGGGGGCCTTCATAAATGCTTAGAAATTCTGGATCCCTTTGTTTTGATCTGTCTGTAGAAGATATTAGACTATATAGTAGAGTAGTAGGAACTTAACATGTCAGATTGAAACACAACTGGTAACATTTTATTTGGGAATTATAAAATCTGTCTTTATACTTAGGTGAATTTTTACATTCTATTCCATCTAGGTACTTAAAGAGAACAATTAATCTCTCAAATGAGATACACCAATATGGGACTACATATTATTAATTTTCAGATCACATCCCATTATAAAACTCAATTAGAACTCTGTTTTTATTTAGTTTTGGTAAGTCTATTAAACAACAGAAGATTAGAATAAAATATAAAATATATAGTCTAAATTCTCATTGCCTGAGACCTACTTTTAGAATATGGAAATTAAGAAAAATATAAACCTACCATTGCTTACTTCCTCTTGGTAGAACAAAAGAATTGATAAGAATGACTAGTTTGAGCAAAAGGACATGATAACACTAAACAGAAATGACTGCCTGGCTATATAGATAATGTACTGGACTTAAATACTTTGGCATCATCTTTTCAAGTGGCTGGTTAGATTTTAAGGAAAGTCTTGGATGGTTGAGATTGTTACTATGCTTTTCCAATTGCAAATAATTTTGTTTTGTTTTGTTATTTATTTATTTATTTTATATCCTGACCATAGTTTTCCCTCGTTTTTCTCCTCCCATTTCTTCCATCCCCCACCTCCATCCACTCCTCCTCTGTTTCTGTTCAGAAAGGGGCAGGCCTCCCATGGGTATCAACAAAGCATGGCATAACAAGTTGCAGTAATACAAAGCACCTCCCCTTGTATTTATGCTAGGCAAGGCAATTCAGTATGAGGACTAGGTTCCCAAAAGCCAGCCAAAGCCTTAGGGACAGCCCCTGCTCCCATTGGTAAGAGTCCCACAAATATATCAAACTACACAACTGTCACATATGTGTAGAGCAGCACATATACTAAAATGGGAAAAATACAGAGAAAATTAGCATGGCCCCTGCATAAACAATTTTTTCCTGCTCATTAAAGTTGTGTTCTGTATAACTCTTGGATTTGATTCAGTTCAGTTAAAGAAAAATATATGAGTGTCTCTGTTTTGCCAGACTGAAACATTATGCTCAGTACTTAGTTCAATTACATATGGGTCCCGAGGAAGATAAAACAACTTATAGAAGGAAGAGTTTATTTGAGCTTACATTTCCAGAGGAATAAGAGTCCCTTATGATGGAGAAACATGGCAATAAGCAGCAGACGTGGAGGCTGGAGCTGAAGCTGAGGGCTCACATCTTAAACCACAAGAGAGGTTAAAACAGTTCAAAACATGAGGCTTTGAACTCTCAAAACTCACCCTCAGTGATGACTTCCTTTAGCAAATAAATGGAGGAAGGCAAGGAAGACAGAATTACTTCCTATTTCGTCATTTTAATACAAAAAAATAGTCTCACAAATTTAGTTTGACATTAATACTAGAAATACTGCCTAATGGGGATGGCAAACGGCATACCTAAACTAAACAAAATATAGTAAAATACAATTTGACGATCATCTCACTTTGTCACCACTTAGTGATAATTTGGATGCCTTACACTTTTTATCAGCAGAAGGCCAAACCTATAGTAAGAGTTCAATAAATATATATTAAGTAAAATGAAATTTTCTTGATTTCTTGCGACAGGGTTGGGTGTCCCATGTCAAATGTTTAAGTCTCCAAGAACTATTTACCTTTCACTATGAAAAACTTTCTCTGGCCTATAGGGAACTTGATGGCAGGGACCGTGTTGTACTTGCTGCTAAATCTCTGGTATCAAACACATCATATGGCATATGTTAGGTGATCCATAAATATCTGCTGAATAAACTAATGCATGATAGACAGGACACTATACCTAGTAAATTTCTCTCTTCAGACCTTAGCCTACAAGCACTACTCTGAAAAATGGAAAATAACTGATATGTTTAATATGTTTATGTGTTAAAATATACTGATTTTATTCTGATTCTTCTATTTATAAATCTTATAATCATGTCAGTCTGATGATTCCCAAATTCATAACCTTCATTATAATGGGGTTAATAATTTTCATTCTGTTAGTAAAATTTATCATGTAATCCTGAAAAAATGTAGGTGTAGTTTTTATTTCTTTTGAATGTACAAATGATATCTTTATTTGTATTTTATTTGAAGCCACTCATTTGCACTTTATTTTTTTGCATTGATAGTGTAAGATTGAAAAGGAATAAAATAGTACTATTAAACCTTTTTTCTCTAGTTACAACCAAAGCATGAATGCCAAGCTTAATTATATCATGTTATTGCTTATAAACTGAGAACATATGCAAGTAAATCTTGAAAGAAGTTGAAATTCTCACAATTATTCCATGTTCTCAACTGCTTCTGAGAAACCATGTCCTAGAATAATAAGGAAAAAAATTAAGCTTTTTAGTGAAGGTGGTTTTGCAATGAAGGAAGTTATTCAAAAGACCAAAATGGTGAGAACAGTTTGGAATAATGTTGGCTGTAAGACAACTGGGAACCTGGATTTCATTTTGTGAGCAGAATTATACTACTGAAGATATTAGTCTGTGGAAGCATGTGATGGAAAATAAGGTTTTGCTAAGATTTTCCTGGCACAAAAATCCAGAACTAATGGGAATAGATCTGTCACAAGCTATCCATCCACACAGTTAGTGTAATATTAAGATAAGATTTTTATTTAATTTAACTGCATCTCAAAGTAGGGGTGAATACATGACTCATTGGAAGCATCTGCTGCTGGTTTGAGGAGAGTAATGGAATGCTTTGAACTAGGGACAAAGTGGGTTGCATGTTTTTCTATTTGTGATGTTTTAAATTTTGTTCAAGCTTTTTTTAAGGGTGCATATATATCTGCTTCTATCAAAATGAACTTTAGGAACTAAATATATTCTCATGATTTTTAAGTGCATATGTGAGTCTTTATGTGTATTAATGCTCAAATGCCTGTGAAGCTGTTACTAAGGCTGATTCTGCCTTTGAATAAAAATCTCTGCAAGCTGAAGACACTGTTTGTGATTAAAACTTGCCATCCGTGTGATAAAAGCATATCAATTACTCAATTTGATCTGTCTACTTCCTTATTAGCCAGATGATAATAATGTCATAATAAGAATGTTAGAAAAAAAGTGTATCAGTTGTTTCAGGTCACTCTGGTACTTATGTGGAGACTTATCCTTTTATAAATACATCATGATCAAAAGAAAGTTAATAAGTGGTTATGGAAGAAGGAAAGCATTGATCGATAGTAGTAATGGCCCAAATTCAATACATAATTTGTCTAAATTGAGACTTTTTTTTCTCAGACTGATTCCTAATAAACACAATTTCAATATAAATAGTATGACATATTCCTTACTATCTATCCTGACACATATTTGGTTTCAAAAGTTATATTAGTTACTTTTCTATGGCTGTGATACAACACCACAAACAAGGTAATTTATAGAAGGGAGGTTTATTTGGCTTATACTTATAGAGGGATAAATCTATCATGGTGGGGACCTATGGCAAGGAACCCAAGTAGCAGGCATGGGAGTTGGAGCAGACACTGAGGGCTCACATCTCAAACCACAAGCAGAGAGCGGAAGGGCCAGCTAGAAACAACCTGAGGCTTTGAGACCTCTAAGCCAAACCCCAGTCACATACTTCCTCCAGCAAGGCCACATCTCCTAATCCTTCCCACACAGTGCCACCAACTGCCTACAGACCAGTATTTAAATACCTGAGGCTATGGGAGGCATCTTAGTCAAACCAACACACAACTTATCTGCTATCTTGTAATAACTCACCATGGCAACAATAAGTCTATCTAGTCCTTGGACTCTAGACTAGAAGAACCATTCACACAACAACATGGTATTGTTACTACTGAAGAGTGTATCTTCCTGACCAATTTAACAACTTTAAAAAGCAGTAAAAGATATTTTAATATGCAGGACATGAATATATTAAATTAGTTATGATAGTTACAAGAGATAAAAATAAATAGGCCAGTGACACTGTGTGCATTGGGGTAGATACAAGCAAAAGTACAAGAAACTTGCATGGGGCCATCTTGAATATCAGCCCTGAAAGCCTCACCTCCTGGGGAAACCTTGATTGGTCTTCCTAAACCTTCCCATGCTTACTTAAATGGAATAAATATGGGTCTGCTACATCATTCACCTTACCTTCTCCCATTTTCTGGTCTTCATGGGCTGCATCCACACATTGTAACTATTGGTAAGTGATAACTTACCTAAAATGTTCATTGATGATTGACTGCCTATTCTGTGTGACAGAAGCAAGAGACATTTTTTTGCCATGTGCACTTTTAGCACATCCTAAATTTCCTGGGCCTCAAATTGATACAAAAATTTCACAACACTATTCTAAACCTTTGAACTAAGATTTATATCCAGTTCAGGTTAATTTGATATTTGACAGCATTGTCTTTGCCACTTGGAAAGAGGCAAGAGAAATTATTAGCTAGAAATTTTTATTTTTCACTAAAGCAATATTTTTACAAAATTTATAGTTTAAAATCTCTATTATTATAAACATCTTTAGATATGCTGATCGTACTGAAATAGATATAATCTTGTTGCTTCGCAGAAAATCAACAGAAGCTGCTGCATTGGAAGCACAGCTGTTTGCAGAAGGCATTAGATATTTTTAATCTTTCTCATAGCCAATAGGCTTTGATGCATTGGTTTAGATTTTAGTAATGACAGACTCCACCAGCATGAGTGTTTCCATTACTTAGAAATTATAAACTCATCATTCAGACCTGGGGTAAAGAGTGGTGGGAGTGTTCATTACCTCACTTCTCATTGCATAATTCTGACTACATAGAGGGCACTAGGACAGTGACAATTAGGACTATATCTTTCAGATACACAACGTGACACTGTTATTTCTAATGCATGTAAATTTAACATTGTTGAGTTGATTTGAGAAGTAATTTTTAAGTAATGATTCTTATTCGAGCACGAAGATAAAGGAAGCAATTGGATGTGATAGGCAACACCAAAAAGACTCCCATTTAAAAAAAATGCCTGAGCTGTGAAATTGCTACTAGTGAGTGTATGATTACAGAATTTTTTCCCTATTTCATTCTCCAGCTCCTTCCTCAGTGTCTCACTGTTCAGAACATCTTCAAATGATTCAAAGTTTTCAGAAGCAACTAGCAACTTTAGCAGACAGGCATTTCATTTTACAGGAATTGTTTGGGCTGTTTTCCTAAGCACACAACTTTACTCAAAAAGCCCCTCCCTATCCATGTTCCCACTGTTTGGAAGGAGTCTGGTGGAAGATCCTCCTCAACTCCCCTCCCCTATCTCTTTCCCTACAATGTTCTGTCAACATCAGAAATAGAGCTAGCAAAAGAAGTCAACAAGCCCAAACCTTATAGCAAATTTACAAACAATATGAACCATCAAGCCAGTATGTTCTCTCTAATATCTGCCTGTCTTGTAGAAAGGATTGCTAACAAGAATTACCTAGGTCAACCCCAGGACACATAATTTGAAAGAACAATCATAAACTTCATCAAAGAATTCAAAGAGTTTAAAGAGTACACAAAAACAGTGCAATAAAATTAAAGAGAAAGAACTTAAAGAGAATAAATACCTAAGAGATGCAAAAAAAAAAAACCCACAAACATAAGGCTGGTAAAAGTGATGGAAACAACCCAAGACTTGAAAAAAGAATACAGTAAGTAAGAGAAAAAGTCGAAAAAGACATATGCTGAAATAAAGATGGAATTGAAAAACCAAACAACTCAACTAAAAAACACAAAGGAAAGCCTTACAAGTAGAATAAATCACGAAGAAGATAGACTATCGGGGCTCAAAAGTAAAGTAGAGGATCGAGCCAAAAAGAAAATCATGAAATAAGAAAATATTAAATAAAGGAAAGGCACACATAAGAAATGTGGAACACCATGAAAAGTTCAAACCTTCAAAGTATAGGCATAAATGAAGGTGAAAAATCCCAAGTCAATGATATAGACAAGATCATAGAAGAAAACATCCTCAAACCAAGAAAAGTTATGCCCATACAGATACAAGAAGTGCACAAGACACCAAATAGATGAGACAGAAAAACAAAGCCCTATAGCATATTGTAGTTAAAGCACTATGTATATAGAACAAAGAAAGTGTACTCAAAGCTAGAAGAGAAAAATCACAAGTGATATATAAAGGAAAACCTGTCAGAATAACAGCTGGTTTCTAAATGGAACCTTTGGAAGCCAGAAGAACCTTGGAGCAATGCATTCCAAGTCTTAAAAGATCATGATGGCTGGCCTGTATGAACATACCAATAAAAGCTATCTGTTGTAGTTTAAGGCAAAAAAAACTTTTCACAATATAAACATACTAAAATAATTTATATACAACTAACAAACTCTAAAGAAGATACAGGAAGCAGTATTTCATGCTGAAGAGAAGAATAAGTGTAGCCAAGAGACTGGATAGACATGAACAGCCATTGTTTCTACAACACAGAGTACCACTAGGAACACAAATAAACAATCAGAAAGAGTACAAATGAATAACTTGATGATGTGACTCAAATTTTGGGGGAAACAAGAGCAAATCAAATCCCAAACCAGTCAAAAACAAGAAATAAAAAAAAAAGTGGAAAAAATCAATGAAATAGAAACAAAGAAAACAATAAAAATAATCAAGGAATCTAAGAGCTGTTTCTTTGATAGACAGACCCTTGACCCAAATAACTAAAAGAAAGAGAAAATCCAAATTAACAGAATCAGAAATGAACAGGAAAACATTACAACAAACACCAAAAATTAAGACTACTCTAAGGGAATACTAAAAAGTCCTGCACTCCTTTAAGTTGGAAAATCTAAAATAAAAAGGGGGTGTGGATAAATTTGTAGATTCAGACCAATCACCAAAATTAAAGCAAGAATCCAACAATCTAAATGACTCATTAAAATGAGATTAAAATAGTAGTAAAAAATTCCAACTAAAGTAAGTCCAGGGCCAGATGGATTCACAGCAGTGTAAATTTGGTCTTTTAAAGATCTATAGGCAATCCTTCTTAAACAATTCAAAACATAAAAGTAGGATGAACACTACCAAACACCTTCTAGTAAGCAAGTATCTCTCTAATACCAAACCAGGTAAAGACACAGCAATAAAAGAAAATCACAGTGTAGCAGTAAGTTTTCTCCAGTCCTGTCCAGCCCCGTGGTCTCTCAGCCACTAATAAAATAATCATTCAGAGTCTTAATATTATCAATTGTATAACCTATGGTGGGCTTCTTGCTAGCTAGTTCTTATAGTTTAACTCAACCCATAACTATTAATCTATGTATTGCCACATGTTCTGTGGCATTACCTGCATTCCATTATGTGTTGCTCCTAGGATGGGCAGTCTGGCGTCTCCCCCCACTCCACCTTTCTCTTTCCTGTCTCTCTTCTTGGATTTCCCTACTGCCTCTAAGCTGCCTTTCCATAGGCCAAAGAAGCTTATTTATTAACCAATGGGAACAACAACATATATTCACAGTGTACAGAAAGACATCCTCCAGTACCACAGTCTGATATTCCTGGTGAACATAGATTCAAAATGTTCAATAAAATAGTTGCAAACAGAGTACAGCCATAGATAAAAAGATTTTCTACCATAACCAATCTGGCTTTACCCTTGAAATGCAAGAATGGTTCAACATACTCAAGTCTATTGTAATCATGTAAATGGACTTAAGGTTAAAAAAAATCAGGTGATCATCTCAATAGATGCTGGAAAAGCCCTTGGCAAAATCTAACAGATCTTCATGATGAAAGTCCTAGATATTTGTTTTAGTTAGGGTTCCTACTGCTGTGAAGAGATACCATGGCCATGTCAACTTTACTAAAGGAGAACATTTAATTGAAGTGGTGGCTTACAGTTTCAGAGGTTTAGTCTATTATTATAGGGAACATGGCAGCTATGAAAATCTCTAACTACATCATAAATATTTGTCCTTATACTCACAGATAAGTGTAGTCCTCACTCTGTATCAAGGAAGCTTGTCTTTGCAACAGATTGAGACCACTACAAAAAAAAAGTCAGTCATGCAGAATTATAGAGCCCAGACCCAGCAGATAAATTTACAATACAGCTGCCATACCTAAGACTTAGAGATCATTATGGAGGGATGGCATATTGCAAGAGCCAAAAGAACAGAGAGCTGGGTGTGAGATTGTGTCAACTAGGATTGTCAGAAGCTACAAACATAAGGTCTCATTAACATGACTGACTAATCAGGAGCTGAAAAATGACAATAGACAGGCTCTATGGATCGGGGATGGGGTGAGTAGGCAGCCTCAACCCTACACAAAGAACTACAGGCAGCTAAGAAATGCTGAGAATGGGAGAAAAAGTCTTCCCCGGGGAAAAACACACCAATTGGTTATCAAATATTCAGCCCTGAAAACATACATACAAGTCACATACACACTTAGCAGTTTACACTTAGCATATAAGAATACATACATATACATGTAATAACAACTAATGAAAAAAGAGGCCATAATTTTGAAAAGAGCAAGGAGGAGACATGGTAGTGTTTGGAGAAAGGAAAAGGAAGTGGAAATGATGTAATTATGATCTTCCAAAAGAAAAGAACAATTTAAAAATCCACCTATTCCTTGCTTTTGCTCCCTAATATCTCACCACTTCTTTTAAAAGGCGTGCTTCAGAAATAATCGGCTATTTAGAGTACTCTTGAAAATCATGAAGTTTTCTTTAGAAAACCGTTTTCTTTGCCCCCAATTACCTTTTAAAATTTTTAGTATTATATAAACTCTATTCATCTCCCAAGCTGAGGCATATTAATGACTTCTTCTGAAATCACACAGTAAAAAGCAAACATCTCCTCATCACCTTTCCTGTGTTAAGACCAGTAAGAATGGCTTCTGCTTACAGCTACTTCTCTACTCTGGGAAGCCCCAGGCTAAGCCAGGCCTTGTTTAGTTTTCTGTTTCTGGTGTCTAGCATAAAATACTGTAGGCTTCAGTAGGTGGGCTGTTAAATAAATAAATGAATGACAGCAGCTATGTTAATAAACGTGTCTTTTTAAAGTTTGCCGTCACGTCACAGGGAACATGTCCTTCTTAGACACAGGCCTTCCAGGTATCAGGCCCTAAGCAGAGACAGCTACAAGCAGGAAAAGAACACAACCAGCCTTTCTGCTCTCTGGACACAAAGGTAGCCTAACCATTGTCTCATCTCCAAAGCCACTAACTAACTAAGATGCCCATACATTTCACATGTCACCTCCCATAGGTCACTTATTAACAAGGCCCATTGTTTTGGGAACATCTCCATATGACTGCTTTTGTATGGCAATTTTGTTTTTCTGAAATGAAACATTCCTTCCAGGAAGGAAGCTTATGAAACTCAGGAAGTAAAAAACTCATAAGTCTCAGGAAATTACTGAAACTGACAGGATTAAAAAAAAAAAAAAAAAAAAAAAACCTCCCATGGTTATAGAAGTAACAAAAGGCTACCGAGTGAAGAAAATCTCTGAAATGTTGAGCTACCTGGGTAGCCTGAAGAGAGCTGCAAGACTTTACAAGTCTGCTCCAAGTTGATAATGGGCTTTTCAGTGACACAGCAGCTGTAAGCAATCTCTCACCCATCTTCCCACATGTAACCCCAACAAACTCATTGTTGTGCTAAGTCGGACTTTGGTACATTCCTTTGGATTGCCACTTGTTCCCTCTCTAGAGTGAGTAATGTTTGCTTGTCTTCCTGGGAAATTTTATACATCATTTACCTAAGAATATGCTCTGGGCTTTCCAGGCACTGGCCCCCAGACCCAAAAGAAGATTAAACCATGAAAGGATTTGATGGAGACATCCCATTTTGGACTGAATGTTCCGAGGTCTCTCAGTCTCAGCACATTGTTCAGTGGGTCTCTATATTTGTACCCATTTACTGCAGGAGGAAGCTTCTCTGATGATGGCTGAGCATGTTACTGATCTATGAGTATAGCATAATATTATTTGAAATCATTTTATTGTTAACATTCCTTTAGCAGAACAGTAGTATTTTGTTTTCCCATAGATCCCTGTCCTATCTAGTCTTAGGTTCTTGGCCACCTGAGCAATGTCAGGTATTGGTTCTGTCTCATGTAAGGGGCCTTAAATCCAATCAGATAATGGTTGGTTACTCCCACAAGTTTGTGCCACTATTGCCCTAGCACATCTTGCAGATGGGCCATCATTGTAGAGCAAAGAGTTTGTGTCTGGGTTGGTGTTTACCTGTCTTCTTTAGTGGTGTTCAGAGTACCTTCTCCTGTACCATAAACACTAGACAGTAGGGCTGAAGGCTCTAGGTAGTCAGCAGCTTGACTTCTCTATGCTCAGGGAATTGTGTAAGTGTTGTCTTCAGCAACAGGGCCCTATCATCAGTTTGTGGAGTGCAAACAGCTGCCTTGGTAATGGCCTGGGATGTTTGAGGATTTCTATGGGACCCCTTTGGCCAACAACTCAATTAGATATAACCCATTCCCAGAACCAGAGACTTTATTTGGTGATGAGGTATGTCCAGCTGGGGTTCCAACTCCTCCATTATTCGCTGATTCCATTTAGATCAACTTCATATGTGTACATATTTTAGTAAACCTTTCCTATGTTTGATTTCCATAAAATCCCTCAAATGGCCCTTAGTTTGCCTTTTAACTAAATTTGGTAATGTCAAGGTATTTTTACCTATTCTTTTGTGGGTTAATACTCTCCTGAACTCCTTCTAATGACCTTAAGAGAGGACACCTTGCTTTGTTTGGCTGACAGAAGCTTTCCTTTAGTGCCTGCTGTTCTGCTCTACTTAATAAGCCTTTTGCCTAAACAGTAAAATGACCCCACACTCCTCTCTTAATCCTGCCCTGTTTTCCTAAAAGCTAAGCAATGATATAAAGGAAGGTTAGAAAATAAAGTACTTAATATGTTATACACTAAAATTTGTTTATAAACTGTTTTATGAAAACATAAGTGTTGTTATTTTTATTATTATACAAAAGCATTAGTATAAGGCAGAATACTTTTTAACCATTAAAATGAAGCATGTAAACTCTATAGTTCATCTTTAGAGAAAAGAAATAGTTCCAGCATTGTGCTTTTGGCAGTATTTTACTCCCAAAAGGAATATACATTATCAAATCCATCTGCCCGATGAGTTGCATCTGTTTTTGAAGTTGCATCTGTCTCCAACTCACTCTTGTTGCCAGGAAATAAAACAAGATGTACTCTTAATAAATGAATAGTATATTGATACTGTGCTTGGGAATTGATCAAGTGCACATATTTTCTTCCAGGACAATTTCAAGCTGCTAGGGGTTTGCAAAATGTGGAACAAACCATGCACCTGCCTAACACCTACCTAACAGGGACATCAGACTGCACCACCAACCTCAGCAGGAGGATTCAGAAAGGGCCTTGAAGGCATCCAGATGAGCAATGCACCCGCCCTCAGGTTAAACACCAACTCCTTCATTCCTCTCCGGGTCAAGTAGCACACTCTCAAATCATTTAACCTTGGGTTGCTTCTTTTCTAATGGAGATACTAACTCACCTTTTCCTTTATGGTTAAGAGGAATATCTAATTAAAGTAAGTATATCCCCTCCAATTTGGGATATAAATACCTAATTCTTTCAGCTGACCATTTTATCACGTCTTGCTTCCTCATTATATAGAGAGTAAATATCAACTTCATAGCATATAATAAACCATTACGGCTCTGATTAAAGTGACCCTAACAATCTGGTGTTGATTGCCTCCTCCAGGGAGAATTCATTGATAACTAGTAATATAGGACATAAAAGATGCTGTTTTAAGTTGTTCTTCTGAAAAACATTGCAAAGAAGTAAGAAAATATAAAAAGTGATGGAAAAGCTTGTTCCTATTTTTATTCATCCACTTAACATTATACGAAAATAAAATATTCATCCTTTTACAGCTGTTATTTTACATGTGAAAAAAATGTAAAACTAGAAGAAACAAAAATATCATTACACTGTCACAAAATTTGTTGTTTTTAGAACAAACTCTATACTCATGGACTCTGTCTTTACATTTTCTGTCATTACTGACTGGTAACCTCCACACACGATCCCATCTGCACAAGCACTATTCTCACTTAATATTAACTCTTGCTTTGGCTAAACAGTATGGATTGCACAAACCCCAGCATCAGACTTTTAGTCTTGGCCTCTCCTCTATTATAAACTAGCAATGATCATCTTCACCAAGTATTTACAAGTGTGCAGGACACCTTCCACATACGCTCTAAGTCGATTCTCTATCCACCTTCACCCTACTTGCCCAAAGAAGCTGATCAAAATAGATCATTTGTTTTCTAGGAGGCTTTCTCAAGTTAATAGTATCCAAGGAAAATGAAGGAAGATAGGAGGAAGGTGAAGCCATGATATTATTTTTTAAATTACCATCCTGTAGGGTCAACTCTTTTCCCTGAAGTCTCAGCACCTACCAGAGCACTATCACTAGGTAACAGACATCTGGCATTCCTGGCTACAGTATTATTTGTCGATTGCCCTATACCATGTTCACCACTTTACAGATGGCCCCTTCATAATCAGATTCACCTTATAAAATTCACTTATTTCTTGTGTGGGTCACAGTAATGCATTCAAGAAATAATATGTGTAAAGCTTCAGGAAAAAGATGTTTGGTTGAATATCACTGTCTCATCCCTATTTCTTTTTTTTTCCTTCATTTTTCTTTATTAAGAAATTTTCTACTCAATCCACATACCACCCACAGATTTCCCCCTCCTCCCTCCCTCTACCCCCCAGCTCTCCCTCCCAAGCCACCCCGCATCCCCACATCCCCCAAATCGAAGTCTCCCGTGGGGAGTCAGCAGAGCCCAGCACACTGAGCCTAGGCAGGTCCAAGCCCCTTCCCACTGCACCAAGGCTGTGCAAGGTGTCACACCACAGGCACCAGGTTCCAGAAGCCTGCCCATAGACAAGGGACAGATCCCGAGCCCCCTGCCTGGGTGCCCCCCAAACAGTTCAAGCCAAACAACCGTCCTCCACATCCATAGGGCCTAGTTCAGTCCCGTGGGGGCTCCACAGCCGCCAGTCCACAGTTCCTGGGCCCTATTTCTTTTTTATTTTTAAAAATTCTTGGTAGAGGATACAAGTAACTAGTAACATGCCTTAGAAGATAATACTGACACCTGTTCCAAGCTGTGTTCTCTGCTTCCTTTCTGCTACCATGTGAACAACTATGATCAGTTAAAAGAATTAATAACAGAATTTACTCCATCCACTTTGGAAAGGTGTTTATCTCCATCCTAACATCTAATCCTGTATTTAGAAAGCTCTATGAAATATCATAAAAATGATAGAGATAAAAGCATCATTTTCAAAAATTAAAAAATAATTCACATGTGTATAATAAACAGTACTAGAATGTGTTAATTAATTAAGAAGGAACCAGGGGATAGTAATGCTGGTTGAAAGTAGATGCTGAGGAACAATGATGTTTAGAATCCATCTGAAAAAGTGTTCAAGTGGATTTGCTGATGTTCACTGGCTGTAGTCTAAACTCATCTAGTGACATATAAGAACCTAAAACTTTCACATTGGAGCTTGTCTTTTCTGCTAGCCACAAACACACATATTAGCATGTAAATGAGAAATATTAATATAATTAAGTAGCAAATTAAGTGAATACATGTCCATTCACCTATAAATTAAATAATTCTTGAATGAGTCCATACTATTAAGGCATTAGAAAGCCTCCCAGATGTCATCCACTTTATTTATAAACTTCTTTTCTTAAAAAACCTGCTGAATCCCCATGGGAGGCCTTACCTTTTTGTAGGAGGGAATGGGGGTTCAGGGGGAGGCTAGAGGGGCAGGAGGAGGGAAGAGGGGGATCTGTGATTGGTGTATAAAATGAATAAAAAAAATCTTAATGAAAAAAATTTTTAATTACCTTTCTATGAAACATATGTTTGTGTTGAATAAAATTATTCATAAATCTAGGTTTTCCCCAAATGTTCATTTGCTGAAATCAAAATAAAGGGGAGATCATGTTTACCATAATGGTAGTAACATCTCTACTAGTACTTTACTAAAAATAAAGAAATGACCTTCTGTGCTTTATGATTTTTTTATATTCTCCTACTTTGCTGCCCATTCAAAGTCAGAACATTCAGACTAAAAATTCATGCATTTCCCTTTGATAAACTTTTATGTTTTTTATATGTACTCTATAAAGAACATCCACAGTGTGTGAACATGAATCACAGCCTGCGTTGTGTGAGCATGAATAGTAGGATAAAAAGTGGATGTCCAAAGAATGGAAATCAAACCTTTGCAGATCAATCTTTCTTTTTCTGTGAAGCACATTAAGAAATATCTGAAGACTGTGTCTCTGGTGGCACCCAGATTGTCAATAAAAGAATCAAAAGAGAAAAAAATAAATAAATAAATAGCTAAATTATCATTTTTTTCTTCCATTTATTATGACTGTGAAACTTTTCTCATGCAGTGTCTTAATTACTGCTCCACTGCTGTGAAGAGACATCATGACCAAAAAAGGAAGTGTTTAATTGGGGGCTTGCTTGTAGTTTCAGAGGGTTAGTCCCTGATCATAATGGTGGGAAGCATGGCAACAGGCAGACAGGCCGGCATGCACTGAAGCAGTAGAAAGTTGTCCAATCCTCAAGTTGCAGAGACTAGAGAGGGGGGTGGGGCTGGGGCCTGGTGTGGGCTTTTGAAACCTAAAAGCCCACCCCCAATGACACACTTCCTCTGACAAGGCCACGCCTCCTAATCCTTCCTAAATAGTTCTACCAAATGAGGACCAAGGATTCAAATATATGGGCAGGGGTTGGCAGGGAGAGGTGGGGTGGGTGTGGGGCGAGGGTAGGATTTCTCTACTACATTTCACTCTCTGGCTCCCATAGGCTTTTAGCCATATCATAATGAGAAAAAAATACATTTAATCCAGCTTTTAAAGTCCCCACAGTCCTTCACAGTTGCAACATTGTACATGAAGAAGCTACTTTTGAACCTATCATTTTGGAATCCAAATTTTTAAAAAATGTAACAAAAGGGGGTAGTAGAACATATATGATGTGAACAAACAGAAAGCTGAAGGTTGAAGTTGAGAAGGATGTGAAGTTGAGACAGGGCAGAAAAAAAGAGGAATGAGGGGTTGGTAATCCTGGATTATAAAAAGTTTTATGAAACTCCACTACTTTGAAAGCTAATTTAAAAATAAATTTAAAAAGAGCTGAAATAGAGGTACTCTATTTTATAGAATAATACTGTTCCCATAAGGTGTGGTTATTAAATTAAATGAAAATCTCAGTGCTAGGCTCAGGTTACCTCTCCACAAGTTACTGATCCCAGTGTTACCCAAAAGAATACAGGCTATTGCTGTTGCTCTTGGTTGCTCACTACAGTGACATGATAAGGCCTTGTCCTGGTTAGTTTTTGTCAACTAAATACAAGCCAGTATCCCTTGGGAAGAGGTGACTTCAGTTTAGAAAATGTTTCTGTTAGATTAGCCTGTAGGCAAGATCAATGTGGGAGGACCACTGAGAAGGAGGACCAAGATCGTTGTGGGCAGTACCACTGTTGAGCAGATGGTCCTGGGTTACAAAAGAAATTACACCAAGCAGGCCAGTAAGCTGTGCTTCTTCGTGGTGTCTGCTCTAGTACCTGCCTCCAAGTTCCTGATTCAGTTCTTGTCCTAACTTGTCCCAATGATGTAGAGTTGTAAGAAGAACTAAGTCCTTTCCTCCAAACTTGCTTTTAGTCTTTGTTGTTTATCACAGCAACAGAAAATGAATTAAAATATACCTTATCGTGGAAGACACAACACACTTTGGATAAAGGACATAAAGAAACCAGTGTTGAACTAATGACTGAAGTTTCCCTGATGGCCAGTTCTCAGAGTGCCAGAAGGGGCTAAGCAGGTTGTTGAAAGATAAAAGACATTAATCATCTTATATAACACTGAACCCTGCTTGCTACAATACTGACCTGCCAAGGAAGATGTGCCCATAAGACTGTTTATGGGGGTAGCCAACCACTCTTTTGAATGGAATTGAGGCCTATTTCACAAGGAAAAAATCCATTCCTAGTACTATAAACAGGCTTAAAACCCACAACTAGGGGAATCACGGGCCCTAGTGGACAACCCATTGATGCTGGACTGCTAAATATTTGTGTTTGGGTACATAGATTTATGCTGCCCACCATGCCAAAGGCAGATGGGGCACTGAGGAAGATGTGTCTGAAAGAATATAAGAGCCAGAGAGTAGGGAAGAGTTCTGTGAAATTTTGTCCCCTGGAAATGATATAGTTGTGGCAGTATGACCTCACAACAGCTGTAGTTACCAACATAAAACCTGCACAACATCAAGCCAGTTAAAACTCCAGCATGGATCTCTGCATCTGCTTCCATCAGTCACTGGATAAAGGCTCTATGATGACAGTTAAGGTATTCACTAATCAGATTACCGGAGTAGGCCAGTTCAGGCACCCTCTCGACTATTGCTAGTAGTCTGAGGTGTGGTCATCCTTGTGTATTCCTGGGAACTTCCCTAGCACCCTGTTTCTCCCTATTCCCATGATGTCTACATTTATCATGGTATCTCTTTCCTTGCTCTTCCACTCTGTTCCTGTTCCAGCTTGAACCTCCCATTTCCTTATGTTCTCATCTCTCGTTCCTTGCCCTCCATTACCCACCTCATCTCCAGTTTGCTCATGTAGATCTCATCTATTTCTCCTTCACTGGGCTATCTATGTGTCCCTCCAGGCCAAGCTCCAGGAGTCCAATTGATAAGAGAGAGGAGGAATTATATAAGCAAGGGACATCAAGATCGTGATGGGAAAAGATACAGAGATGGACAGCCAAACTAGTGGAAACCCATGAACTGTGGACCAATAGCTCTGGAGCACCCACAGGACTGAACTAGCTTTCTGGATACATGAGAATTGTTTAGCTTGAACTGTTTGGGAGGGCCCCCAGGCAGGCAGATCAGGATCTGTCTCTGGTGCATGAGTGGGCTTTTTGTAGCCTAGCGCCTAAGGTGTGAGACCTTGAGCAGCTTTGGTGCATGGGGTAGGGGCTTGGACCTGCCTCCACTGAATGTACCAGGCTCTGCTGACTCTCCACAGGAGACCTTGACTTGGAAGAGGTGGGAATAGGGGAAGAGGGGGGATGTGAAGAGGGAGGAGTGGGGATCTGTGATTGGTATGTAAAATGAATAGAAAATTTCTTAATAATAAAAAAAGAGAAAAAGTCATGGATTAAGGAGTATGGGAATAACAATATTCCCAATGTTGAGGAAGGAGCATCATTTCTCTTTGGATGCCTGTCCACTGGTAGGTTCCCCACGTCCCAGTGGATGACCTCACAGGCATGAGCATATAGACAGCACTAACAGGACTAATTGGTTTATAAACAAACAAGAGGTCACGAAGTTGGGAAGGAGATGTGATGAGTGTCCTTGCGGGGGCTGGGGAAAGGGATGCTGGAGTGAAACTGGATACGTTCAAGATACATTGTATACACGTATGAAATTTTCAAAGAATAAAAAAGTAAAAAAAAAAATACAGAAGATACAAATTCACTACATGCAGCCTGTTTAGAACATCACTTGGTTCTAAAAAGTTTTAAGGTTCCTTCTTACTTAGATTTCCTCAAATTTCTAACTACGACCCCTTCTTTACCAATGGGAAGCATTCTTAAACACTTTTAGCATGGTAGGGCAAACCAATTTTCCCAAACAGGATTTTCTCTCACAACCAAATAATGTGAAAGATCCACGGAGTCTGCTTAAAGGGCAAAGAGACTTGTTAAGAAAGGAAAACTCTCAAGACAGAACAGAGGAATTGCCGCAGGGTCCTGGAAAAGGTGATGCACAGTCCCACGCTGTTCTTCTGCACCTGAGACTGTCCCAGCATGCACGTCCCACAAGGGAGCGAAGAGAGACTGCCTATGTGCATCTCAGGTCTTAAGGGTAGCCAAGAGACCACTCCCCAGGGGCATGTACTTCAAGGTCATAGGCAGATAGAGCAGTTATCTGCTGTATCTCTAGAGCTGCACTTCAAGGTCATAGACCAGCTATCCACTACATCTTCCCCTTTTGTCTAAATTAGAAAGTTCTAACCTAGTATAAAACTATATACAATAGGAATGATTATCAAGTATTGTCCAGGAGAGGTGAAAGGTAATAACTTAAACAAAAATAGAAATACAACCAGCAAGAACATCAAACAAGAGACACATACCAAAATCCAGAGATGTCCAGAACATAGGTAAATGATGTATTACAGAGATTATTCCAATAGCTGTCCTATTCTAAAAAAAAAAATCTAACTTTAGCATCTGAAGTGTTCTTAACTAAGATATGAGAGGATTGTAACTGTAACTATCTAGTCTTCAAGCCCATCAAAGATCTGAGAAGGAACATGATACCTGAGAAAACAGGAAGTGTTCTTTTTCACAAATATTCCATTTAAAATATAACTTAAGCAATATGACAAACCTAAAATATTCAGCCTTACAGAAAAAAAAGAGAAGCTTTCAATTTCTTCTCAAACTTTTTATGTCAAAATCCAAAATGTTTTGCTTTCATGCAAAAGCATGCTTTTTCTCAGTTTTCACCTGCTGTGAGAATGATTCCTCCATTATAATTAGTTCACATAAATGAATGGCAAGATCGCTCTTCAGATTTTACTTTTTGAAGCTCATTTACATGATGGTCTATGATGACATGGTTATTAACAGATTTTAAGCAATTAATTAAGATAGCTGGTACAGTCGTTAGCACAAAGCAAAACTAAGAAAACATTTAAGTACATCCTTCTGCTCATGGACTCAAATGAAGCATTAACCCACTCTCACTGAATGAATGGCAAGTGTTAGGGTTCAGTTTCTTGTGGCGTTTTGTTTGGTAGACATAAAGTTACTTGCTAGATTTTTAAAATTTCGAAGTAGGCAATTGTTATGTCTTTATTTAAAATCATTGCTGTATTCTTGTCCCTTTCATTTTCAAACTGAAAAGCAATGAGCTTGCCCTTAGTGTATTTTCCGGGGAGCCATTTCTTTGGCCACTGTATGTGACATCCTTCACAAGTATGGGACAGCAAGATATTCTGTCATAAATAATAAAATTTTTAATTAATTAATTTACTTATTTTATGAGTGTTTTCCTGAGTGTGAGTATGTGCACTGCGTCCATGCCTGATGCCCATGGAGATCAGAACAGGGCACCAGATCTCCTGAATCTAGAGTTATAAATGGTGGTGAGCCACCATGTGGGTGATTGGAATTGAACCTGCATCCTTGGCAAGAAAAGGTATTCTCGGGCACTGAGCCAACCCTCCAACTCCTAAAATGTTTTTAACATTTGTCTAAATGCATGCCTTGATCAGGCTTAAATACTTCCTATTCTTAATTATTTCCTCTCCGTTTTTTATACTCATACAAGTTTTCTGAATGTCAGGTCTGATTTCCTTCTCAGGTTGTAAGCTATCACTACAGATGAAGCATGGGCTTGAGCCTCTGTATAATGAGATGTGCATGTAGGTGACCCATGCACTTCAATTCTGAACCAATTTAAACCCTGATCTCTCTCTCTCTCCCTCCCTCCCCCTCCCTCCCTCCCTCCTCCCTGCGTCCCTCCCTCCCTCCATCCCTCCCTCCCTCCCTCCCTGTCTCCCCCCCTCTGTGTGTGTGTGTGTGTGTCTGTGTGTCTGTGTTTCTGTGTGAGTGCCTATCTGTCTGTCTGTCTCTCTGCATCTCTCTCTAGCTCTCTTTCTGTCTCTCTGTCTCTATCTCTCTCTGTCTTTCTCTGTGTCTCTGTCTCTCTCTGTGTTTGTCATCTGTGTCTGTCTGTCTGTCTGTCTGTCTCTCTCTCTCTCTCTCTCTCTCTCTCTCTCTCTCTCTCTCACACACACACACACACACACACACACACACACACACACACACACACACACCTTCACAGCACTCCTGGAAGAAAACAGACTAGCTGCAAGTCCATACAGGGACCCAAAGTACTCCAAGTACCACCATGATCCTCCAGAGGACTTTGCCTTAGTGAGAAATAAATTTTGCTCTGTTAAAATGCTGGAGTTTCTTCCTATGCAGCAAAATTTAACTTATCACACCCATGTACATTGAAACTAACTCGAATAAACCCTGACACAGAGGACCCATGATTTACTCAGGAAAGTTACCTCCTGGAGCCCATTGATGTTAAAATATGGGATCTGCTTTTAAAATGTAGTGTCTGTTCAGTTTCCACTGCTCAAGCCAATTGGTTGGAAGCAAACAGCTCTTGACTGTGCATTTGTATCTCAGTCTTTATTTTCTAAGAACTGTTCAAATGAGGACACCTTAGGAGAGACTGTGATACATTTGATAGAAATAACTAGCTAAGAGGCACTGCAGACTACAGCCACTCTGAGCCTCTTCACCTTCCAATCTCTTTTCTCCAGAGGTTTATGAATGAATGAATAAATTTTAATTAATTAATTACTTAATCAGTAAGCCTCCCAACAATCAATTCTGAACTAATTTCACTTCCACTAAACTAAAAGAAAAAAGATCCTGTCAATTGAAAGGAGCTGTGCTGTATTAAAGATCCAGGAATGGGAAAGGAGTTTAAAACAGGCTTCTTTTCTTATGGAAAAATTGTAATGACTGGCCTCTCCCTTCTTTTCTGTACATACACAGAGCCAATGGTTGAGCTCTTAGCAATGACAGAATTGCATCATTGATACTCCAATTCACTCTTCTATCACAGGTATACTCATCTTTACTTCATATCTCTTTAATTCTCTTTTGAAACTTTCAATAGGCCTTTTTTCTTAGGAAACACATAAGAAGGCAAGAAGAAAAAAATGTGAGAATGACCCTAATAGTAGCTAGAAATACTTGGCTTCTAATGGGCATAACCTACAAAACATACAGTATGGATAAGCCAGCTATGTTTAACCTAAAATCTTCCAGGTCACTCCCAGGACAGTCAGGATGTGAACAGTGCAGTTGAATTACCACACCCTCCTTGTGCTCTGGGGGTAGCCCCACAGTTCACTAAGGCTGTGTGGGCAATAGTATGATTCTATATTTAAAATACATCCCAAGTATCATTAATTCACGGCTGTCTTGTGGAATTTTATTAAAAAATCATGTATACTTTGAGAACATTACACATTACTATTTATTTTCAACTATATTATCTTCAAACACCAACACCATATAAAAGAAATAATTCTTTATAAAGCAATCACAATGAAAATCCTTTCTTTTAAAATTATAGTCTTATTTAGAAGCATAGAAAAATATATTACTTATAGTATATGACACTATCTCCTTCCAAGCCTGGTCAGTTAACAAAACAAAAACAAAACCTTTTACAAGCCCTTCTACCCAAATATATACTCAAACTTTCCAGTCATTTATTTTACATGAAAATCATTTTAAGTAATGAATTAATGAGATGATATAGATGCATTTTATGTAGGATATTTTCACTACAGAAAAAATATTTATAGTTATACTATAAAAAATATTTTTTTAATTCCCAGTCATGTTTTACTCTTTTAAATTTCATCACTTTAATATTTGGCACTTCTGTGGCCTAAAAAGACTAGGACCGTTTAAGATTTAATGAAGAGCTATTTACCTCCTAAATCTTCTTCCCTGGAGTAATGAAATAATTACCCTCCCATAATCATGGAAATGTGAAACTTGAATCTCAAATTGAGCTGTTGTGAGAAGGGTTAATGATGCTACATAGGTGATCACCATGGTAACATTTAGAAATAGCACTAATGTCAAGCCAAGAGCATGGTATTTCTATTCCCACAAGAGCTCAGCTAGAGACTAGAGATGAACTCTTGCATGGTATCAGGAAAATGACTGAAAGCTAACACTTACAGGGCCTCCCAATAGAATATGCACGTGAACATTTTATAACATGCTCAGAAGATAATTTTAAAAACAACAGCCACATATTCTCAATAATTTTAATTAAAATTGTTTTGTGATACATCACAATGATGTGATATGTGAATGTGTATGTAAGAAATAGCTATACATCCAAATGTGTCTTATCCCCAAGGAAGAACATGATGATACTAAGAAGGGAATTCACCATAGCTTTATTCACATAATGGAGATAATTAAATAATTAGATATTCACTAAAATGCCACAACAAGTTAATTCATTTTTAACAGCATGGATTAAGAAAGTGATTTCATAAATTCTAAGGAGAATATAATTTACTGGAATTGAAGAGAAATAACTAGTGTTACTCTGTCTCAGGGGTGTGTGTGTGTGTGTGTGTGTGTGTGTGTGTGTGTGTGTGTGTGTGTGATCCTATTAAACTTCATAGTATATAGGAAATATAAACATGGACCAAATGTGAAGAAGACAAGACAACATACTAAAAACCAATATAAAACATATATGTGTATCTTAGCATTTTTCAGTGAATATACTAACTTAAAGTAGGATCACTTAAATGATTCTATAAGAAAGAATGCATATAGGAAGAAGATAATTACTAATTGCAATTAGCACACCAAATGTTTATATACAATCGAGTACTTACAAAGTACTTGAAATACTCTTTGCATAAGTAAACATTGTCCTTGCGATCATGTTTATATAAGTAATTTTTGCCTCTCCGACAATATTTATTGAGTGAAGGACCAAGGTCATACAGGAAGTGACAGCTTGAACTACAAGACAGAAGAGTAAATGCAGAGAACAGAGCCCATGCCTCAGGAAGAAGGATAGCTATTGCTTTCTACAAACATTGTAGTAACATGTGATAGTGTGCATTTACAATACAATGATATATATATATATACATACATATATCAATATGTCAGTTTACAACAAACTTAAAAATAAATAATTTCCACAAGAGGTCAGAGTGAACTTCAGCCCATTTCACTAACTTATTTAATCATTCAGCCTGTCAATCAGCAGGTAACTATTATGTGCCTTGTGTTACCCTGTAGCACACAAAAGAATAAACAGATAAAGTCTTCTTGGAGCTTATGCAATTAATCAAATATCCAACAAATAAATGTAAAGATCACAACTATAAAAAAGTTTTATGTGAGAAAAGTACAGGGTGGTGTGGAAAGCACTGTGAGACACTATAGGGGGAAAAGAACAAAACGCCCTCTCCTTGGAGGTACAAAAAGCATGAAAACGAGGGTCTGTAGAATTTTGTAGCCTCCTTGCAGTGTCTTGAAACTCTGGACCTTGTAGTAACATTAATGTACATATCTTTGTCACTACTGAGACTGAATATCTTTGTGGGTTTCTTAAGTAAGTTGAACTCTGCACATTACTTTCCTGGTAATGTCATTTCCTCACTTATTCACTGAAAATGCTAATAGAATGCCTTCTTTTTTATTATTTCACAAATACTTGTTAAGGACCCACTAATGGGTGAATTGTGTGCTTCCTGAAAAGAGGCACTGAGGTCCTGACCTCTGTCACTCAGAATGGAAATAAGCCCCTCTATACATAGTTAAGATGAGCTCATACAGGACTAGATGGACACTAATCAATATGACTGGAGTCCTGACAGGAAAGAACAGCTAGTTATCTGAAGTCAAAGAGATTCACAGATTGTGTCCTCTGTTGGGGAAAACAGAGACTGGAGTTATTCAACTGGAAGCCAAGCAACATCAAAAAGAGTGGAAAATCAGTGAAAGTTAGATAGAAGCAAGGTTAGAATTTCCCACCATGTCTCAGAGGGAACACAGGCCCTAACATCTTAATTTTGGGCCTTGAATCTCCATAATTGTGGGACAGTGTGTTCTGATATTTTAAATCTGTCCAGTTTGTGACAACTGTGGTAACTTTAGGGACATGACATGCCTTGTTTCCTTCAAAAACTATTCTAGGCTCTGATTTCACTGGTTAGCATGAGAAGAAATGCAATGACATAAAAAATGTAGTCCTTGCTCTGGGGAGTTTCCAACGTATATGTATAAGAATTAACAGGAGGACAATAAACTGAATTGCTTTTGTAAATATATGGTATAAATTACAAATAGTTATATAATGTAACCAATTAAGGAAATCTTTTTAATCCTTGCATATAGATGTGCTGTGGTAATCTTATGGGAATCTGTCTTAAAAAGTGTCACTTTAAGCAAACCTTCAAAAGAAGTCCCCAAAGTCCTAAGTATGACTCAGACTCTGTCATTAAGAATGAGTAGAATTAAGGCAAAAATTCTGTCCACAGCAATTATAACAGAATCTCATGTACAATTAAAAAAGACTGCATGCATATATCATAGTATGTAGATGGAGGTTTTGTCAATTACAAATCCCTCTACTTCTAGAGATTGAGGTCAAACAAGTCAGGTTTTATGAATAATGCTGCAGTAATTCATTTGCTAATTCAGTTTTAACACATTATACTAAAATAATAGACATAATAAGAATGATGTTAGAGTAGGCAGACAAAAGTGTGGTAATTTATAATGTAAATAAAGGCAATGAGTGGCATGCACAGTGGGCCAGATTTAGCTCTTAGATGAACACACAAAGGTCCCAGTCCTATTAGCTTGAGAATCAGTTGTGTTCACTCATGTGAATTAGATGATTGTCTAAAACCTTCCTCTTTTTTGCTCCAGTGAACTATCTGATAGAGATTTTTACATGTTCACTTAAACCATGTAATCCATAGTTCATGTAAATGAAAGATGTGTATGTGTCTCTGTGTGTGTGTGTGTGTGTGTGTGTGTGTGTGTGTGTGTGTGTATATGGTTCACAATTTTTTCCTGGTCATTCCTAGATTTATGAGTTAGTTCAAAGCCCCTGTAGTTGAGCTTGGCCATATAATTCAGTCTGGTCAATGAGAGTTATGAGACAACTGCATTATTTTTGTTTACTGAAGATTGTAGAACCCATAGTAGCCTACTGTAGAAGGAAAGAACATGTTGGGGACCCATCATGGTGGTTGCTCATTCCTGTTGAGGCCTAGGTCATCTATCTAATCCCACTTCAACCTGTCCAGACCAGAAGAAAAACCCAGCCAACTCCCAATAATATGAAAGCTGTGTTTTATTAGGGCTCCTGGTTGTGTTGCAAAACCTAGTAGACGTAGTTTTAAAATCCAGTGGTTAGGGTATTAAAGGAATGCGTACTATTTTTTTTGTTGTTGTTGTTGTTTTCAGGTTTATTGAAAATATGACAGAACAGATTCAAACGGCTCCACGCGGTGTTTTGAAATTCATCCCAACTGTAGGCTGAGTGACCTGCAGGTTAGAGAGGCTGCCGAAGTCCAGAAGCTTCAGCATTTCCTTGGTGTCAGGATCTACCTCAATGATCTCCTGATCCAGGGCTGAGACCTCAGGAACATAATTATCTCTCCTTTCTCTCTCCTCTTCCTGCAACTTGATAGAGATACCTCTCACAGGGCCTCTCTGAATCCTCTTCATCAGATGCGTGACATAGCCGGCGATCTTGTTGCGGAGCTTCTTGCTGGGGATAATGGCGATCTCCTCGCACACGCGCTTGTTGGTGTGGAAGTCATTCCCCAGGCGCGTGTAGTACTTCTCGATGATGACCCGGGCCGCCTTCTTCACAGTCTTGGTGCGAACGCGGCCCATGTTGACGGGTCCCGGTAAAAGAGCGCGTACTATTTTTAAAAATACCTTTTAGGGGCTTTTCATATCAGTTCTAAAGAATAGTATGAGCTGTTGTTTGGGATTTGGGGTTTTGGGGTTTGGGGTTTGGGGTTTGTTTAGTTTTGTTTACATTTGTTCTTTGGCAATTGCATGCATGTATCTAATGTATTTGAATTGTACTCATCCCCTGTTTTAGTTAGGGTTACTATTGCTATGAACAAACAACATGGCCAAAAGCAAATTGGGGAGGAAAGGGTTTATTTGGCTTACACTTTTATATCACTGTTCATCATCACAGGAATTCAAGACAGAAACTCAAACAGGGCAGAAACCTGGAGGCAGGAGCTGATGCAGAAGCCATGGAAGGGTGCTGCTTGCTGGCTTGCTTTCCATGTCTTGCTCAGCCTGCTTTCTTATAGAATTCAAGACTACCAGCCTAGGGATGACACCACCCACAATGGGCTGGGCCCTTCTCCATTAATCACCAATTAAGATAATGCCCTATAGGTTTGACTATAGCCCAATCTTATGGAGGCATTTTCTTAACTGAGGTTCCCTCCTCTCCGACAACTTTAGCTTGTATCGAGTTGACATAAAACTGTCCAGCATATCCCCCATTAGACTCTTATCCCCCTCCCATTCTTACTAAATCCTTTCTTCTTCTCAACAATTTCCCTCATGCATTGATTTTTTGTTGTTATTTCTTAATTTGTTTATTCCTGACCACCTGAATTATGTTAGGGTTGCTTGCATGATCTTGAAGATGATTTCATTTACTGGAGCATGGCCAATTTATCAGTAGCTATACCACTAAGGAAGAATGACTCCCCCTTCACCAGCAGTGACTAAATGCAAATAGCACCTTGTTAGGAATGGACCCCTCCTTCATCTATGATGGCATGTGGTTGTTGGCAAACTCTATCTTATGCAAATATAACAATTACTAGGCGATCATGAGTATGACCCCCTTGTCATGTCCAGAAGACATAATTTTAGAGAGATTTTCTTCATCCTCTGGATCTTAAATTCTTTCTAGCCTCTCTTCCTGAACTTTATTCTGTCTTAGCTGTGGTTTTTAATGCTGTGAAGAGACACCATAACCATGACAGCTCTTAAAAAGAAAACATTTAATTGGGGTGGCTCACTTATCTCCCAGAGGTTCAGTCCATTATCGTCATGGCAGGGAACATGGCAGCATGCAGGCAGACATGGTGCTGGAGTAGTAGCTGGGAGTCCTACATCTTGCAGGTAACAGGTAGGCAACTCAGACACTGGGCAGTATCCTGAGCATAGGAAACCTCAAAGCCCACCCCCATATTCCTCTAATAAGGCCATACTCGCTCCAACAAAGCCACACCTCCAATATTACCACTCCTTATGAGATTATGGGGGGCAATTACACTCAAACTACCACACTCCACTCATTGGCCCCCATAAACTTGTAACAATATCATAATGCAACATGCATTTAGTCCAACTTCAAAAGTCCCCATAGTCTATTACAGTCTCAACAGTGTTTAAAAGACCAAAGCTCAAAGCCTCTTCTGAGATTCATGTAATCTCTTAACTAATTTCCCTGTAAAAATAAAAATAAAAAAGCAGATCACATACTTCCAACATATAATGGCACAGGATATACATTACCTTTCTAAAACATTGAGAAGGGAGCATAGTGAGGAAATACTGGACCAAAGCAAGAAGGAAAGTCACCTGAGCAAACTCCAAACTCTGCATCTTTATGTCTGATGTCAAAATGCTCTTCAGATCTCCAACCCCATTCAGTTTTGTTTACTGCAACACACTTCTTTCTCTTGGACTGGCTCTACTCCCTGTTACCAGCTCTCTATGGCAGGTATCCCATGACTCTGGCATCTCTAACATCTTGGACTCTTCAAGGCAATTCAGGCTTTAACTCCACAGCTTCATGCAATGGCCTCTCTACTAGGCCTCCATTCAGGGACACCCCTGACACATGCCTGGCCTCATGCTTTACTATATAACTCCTTTCTTTTATTCTTAACTCTAAGCCCAGAACCATGTGGTCAAAGTTGCCAAGTTCTGCTATTTACTGGAGCTGGAACATGGCCCTCTCATTCAATTACATCTTCACCAGCTCCCTGTCTTTCACTGCCTAAGGTTGGCTGTCCTAAAACTTGCTCTGTAGACCAGGCTGGCCTCAGACTCAGAGATCTACCAGCCTCTGCTTTCCCAGTGCTGGGATTAAAGCTGTGCCCCCATCATACCAGGCTCTAAACATTTCTTTAGTTCCTTTTCACAAGTTGGAAACTTATCTGGATGGGATCTTACCCTGAGGTCACCACTCCCATTATTCCATTTCATAATCTGTTTATCTCCTTGGACACAGGATTTAGCTCCATTCTACTTTCTAGTGCTCTTTTTCTCCTCAAATATTTTTCCTTGCTCAGCTTGCTCCTTTTTATTATAAGTCTTCATCAGACTTGACACTAATAACACAACAGAGTCTATACTAGGCTGTTTTGTGATTTCCTTTGCAAATGGAATTGATCCAAAATTCTTCACTTTAGACTCTTCGGACAAAGACAAAAGGCAGCCACTTTCTTCACCAAAATATCACAAGAATGATCTCTAGGCAACATACTAAAATACTTCTCCTTTGTAACCTCCTTGAGAAAACTCCTCACAGTTCATCAAATCACATTCAACACCACTGTCTTCCATGTTCCTACTAGTATTGCCTATTAAGCAGCACTCAAAGCATTCAACTGCTTTCCTAACCATAGTTCCAAGGTCCATATTCCTTCAAACAAAAACACGATCAGGCCCATCTCAGAAATACCCTACTCCCTGGTACCAACTTCTGCCTTAGTTATGTTGTTTTTTTTTTGCTGTGAAGAGACACCATGACCACAACAACTCTTGTAAAGAAAACATTTCATTAGACTAGTTCACTTACAGTTTCAGAGGTTCATTTGATTATCATCATGGAGGGGAGCATGGCAGCATGCAGGCAGACATGGTGCTGGAGTAGTAGCTGACTCTACATCTTACAAGCAACAGGAAGTTGGCTGAGACACTGGGCAGTATCCTGAGCATAAGAAACTTCAAAACCCACTCCCACAGTGACATACTTCCTCCAACAAGACCATACCTACTCCAACAAAGCCACACCTCCTAATATTGCCACTCCCTGTGAGATTTTGGGGGTCAATTACATTCAAACCACCACATAAGGTGATAAAGATGTCATGCTTAATGCTGAAGACTCAAGAGTCACTTAATCTCAGCCCTTCAGCCAGTTATGAGTTTCTGCACTAACTCCTGCTCACTGCAAAAATAAGTATACCACTGACCAAGAGTAGGTGTAAACCTAAATTTTGAGAAGGCAGTTTGACAACATTATCATTTAGAAAAACAAGAGTAGTAGGTCCCCCATAAGGCCCATAACCTCCGAGCCATAGAATTTTTTACAGGTTTAGAGTACCAGGCATGCATTCATTTTTTGGAGGAGGCCTCAAACCAAATCAGAAAGTGCTTGGTTACTGACATAACAGTTACTCCATGATTGTAACAATGAGCACATCTTGCCTGACTGGTCAGTAATGTAAAATGCAGGGGTCACTGCTGGATAAGACCACTGATTACTTTTCTTCCCTAGAAGCCTAGATGGAAACTTCTGGCACAATAAAAGCTAGCCAGGAAAGGAAGACTCCAGCTCAGTTCTAGTTTCATTTCTCATGTGCTACAAACAAAGTGGGTGGTATCTTCAATAATAGTACCTTTTTATTGTTTTCTTTTTAAATTTTGTTTGTTTGGCTGTTTTGCCTGCATGTACATCTATGTGCCATGTGTATGCACTACCTGTGAAAGCCAGAAAAGGATATATAATACCTTGTAATTGGAGTTACAAATAATTGTGAGCTGCCATGTAGGTGCTGGAAATTGAATTTGGTTCCTCTGGAAGAACAGTCAGTGCTCTTAATCACTGACCCATCTTTCTAGACCCACTTAGCAATATTCTTACCATCTAGTTCTGGTGGGCCATCAAGAGCAATGGCAATAGCCTGTATTGTTTTGGGGATCTCTAGAATGTTCAAGAGCAAGATGCATAAGGCCAGCTCATGGGGAAGTATCATACATGTCACATTGGGATATTTGTTTAATAACCTATGGTTCATGGAATCAACATCATCCACCCATTCAGCGTACTTACATTCAAACAGTCTTTCAATTTAAAAAAATATGCGAGTGTAGGGTTGAGGGCACCTGAAATTTTCCCTGTCCATGTTAGCATGTCTACTGTTGTTGTCCTTGTTCAGCTCGTGTTTAGGCAATTATGCTGGTGAAACTTTATGGGTACAACTTCTGACATTCCTAGGAAACACAATATCACAGAAAACTCCCTGATCCCTAGCTCTTAGATTCTTCCCACAACGTCTTCTGCAATGATCCCCGAGCCTCGGGTGTGGGAGTTGTCCTGTACATACAAGAAACGTTATATAGACTACACAGACTGTAGTAATCTACTTAGGAGAGAGAGACAGAGACAGAGACAGAGAGAGAGAGAGAGAGAGAGAGAGAGAGAGAGAGAGAGAGAGAGAATTTGGGAATATATACATATTTTTTTAGTTATTGCAGAATTTTTTTAATTAAAAAATTTTTTTATTCATTTTACATACCAAAAATCCCCCTCTTCCCTCTTCCTGCCCCTCCAGCCTCTCCTTCCCAACCCACCCCTCATTCCCTCCTACAAGAAGGTTAAGGCCTCCCATGGGGAAGTACAATATATATTTTTAAATGTAACAACAATTAGTGAAAAAAAGAGGCCATGAATTTAAAGAGAGAAGGGAGGGGTATATGAAAGGTTTGAGGGAGGAAAGGAAGGGGAAATGATGCAATAATACTATCATCTCAAAAAATAGAAGAAATTATTTGGAAATAGTTTTGAAATACCAAGGTTGTTTTGATTTGCATTTTTCTAGTTGCTAGTGATGATGAACACTTTTTATATATTTAATAGCCATTTTTCCTTCTTTAATGAAAAAAGAAAAGATTATAATTTGAAAGGAAGTAAGGAGGGATATATGGGAGGCCTAGGAAGTAAGAAAGGGAAAGAGAAATGATGTAATTCTATCATAATCTCAAAAAGTAAAAGAAATAATTAAGAATATTTTTTTGAAAATTGCATACATTCATAGAGTTATTTGGATATATGACCAAGAGTGGCATAGCTAGATTACAGACCAGCTTTGACACTGCCTTCTTTGGTGCAGACACGTTTGCTGAAACCCCATTGGGAAGTCCCATGTCTCTGCACTCCCTGCCTTCAGATCCTTCTTCTGTGGATTTTTCTCCCAGCAGAGAATCCTCAGCAGTGTCTGCCAGTCCCCATCAGCCCATTGTGATCCAGAGTTCAGGAGAGAACTCCAGATTTACTCCAAGCCCTCCATGTGCACATGGGAGACAGTGACATCTACATGGTGCACCACATCACCTGGATAAGAACAAAGCCTCATTCTTGTTAGCTTTCCTTTCTGACCAGCCTGGAGTGTGCACTCTTGACCAAAGCACAGTTGGTGCTGGCATGTTTTCTGGGGCACTTGGGACCCATTTTATTTTTCTTTTGATGTCCTTTTCTCTATTTTGATGGTAGAATTGGGTTTATCCAAAATTAGTCATTTCTCATAATTCTGCTCAGCTTCCATAGTTCCTTGTCCACTTTGTTCATTTCTTTATTGAAAAAGGAATTATTTTTCTCACATAAATACATTCTGATTATGGTTTCCCCTTCCTCTACTCCTCCCAGTTCCTATCTCCCCTCCCATCTTGATTCACTCCCTTTTTGTCATTAGAAACAAACAGGCTTCTAAGGGAGAATAATAAAATAAAGTATGATAAGATAAAACAAAACCTGACACATGATAATTGGACAAAACAAGCAAAACAGAAGGAAAAGAGCTCTTTCTGTGCAAAGGAGAAGGCACAAGAACAAGAACTACTCATTCACACACTTAGGAATCCCATAAAACCACTAAACTGGAGTGTGTGTGTGTGTGTGTGTGTGTGTGTGTGTGTGTGTGTGTGTGAAGAGGACCTGGTGTCTCAGCTTCTGAAAGTTCATTTGAGCTTTGCACATATTAATTTAGAGGGCCTAGTTTCCTTGGTATCGTCCATCCCCTTTGGCTGTTACACTCTTCAGCTTCCTCTTCTTCAGGTTCCCTGAGCCCTGAGAAGAGGCATTTGATGGAGAATCCCAGATAACATGGCCACTTATAAGAATAAAAACAACTCATAAAAAATAGAATCCCCTATTGTGGTGGATTTTCACCCTGTTTACAGTACCAGGCATGAACTTCATCCTGTGGATATGCCCCAATCCTCTGCACCAGTGAGCACATCTTGCCTACCAAGTCTGTATTGTAGCATGCAAAATCCAGGGCTGAACAGAAATATTATTGTTCTTTCTCACCCAACAGCTCATTTAGTTAGTATCTTCCAGTACTATGGAAGCTAGCAAGCAGTTCAAGACATAGTTCTCTATGTCCTGTGACCAAAGTATATAGTTTCTTCAGCAATACACTCACTGGGTGGCTATGATTGGCAACCAAGGGCACTGGCAATAGCCTGTATTATTGTGCTTGTCACTGGTGACTCTCTGAAAAATAACTTATATAGAAGTAACCTTTGCCTGCCACCAAGATTTTCATTTAATAATCCATTTCTTTCTAGGTGGACCATTATTTATTAATGTAGGGATATTTATGTCAAACTTATTTTTAAAAGATAAAATGTATTTTACTTAGCTTACAAACCTGTGGAGTTTCATCATACACCCTTACTTTTGGCTAACACACCATAGTCCCTTTAAGTAGACTTAAAGCTTCAGTTCCTTGTATTCACCCCATGTTCTTTCACATTACATATGTTTCACAATATCCTATTGAATTTTTCACTTTGATTGCAAGATCATAGGTTCCAAAGTAGCTATTTCATGCACACTTCATTTTAGTTACATCTTTCCCTAAACCCTCATTTCCACATCCCCATTACTCAACTACCTACTTTGAACCCTTTGGTACCTAATATTTCCCATCTACTTTTATTTTGCCTGCATTCTACTATCCTTCCTCCCTAAATGCATCTGCCTGCCAATGACCCATTTCTAACTTCTTAGTTTCCATCTTTACCCCATGCTAACAACACAGAAGAAAAAAAACAAAGCTATGTTTCTCATATGAGAGAGAAAATGCAATGTTTGTCTTCTGGTACAGTTTTAAATTGAAGAAGAAAGCTGTTTTCTTTCAGGTCATGGTTGAAATCATGAGAAAGTTAAGGTCATAAACAGAATTTTATTTCTGCAGTAGCCAAAGAAAAGATGTAACAAATCAATCAACTGCCCACCCAGCCAAGAGGCTGGAGAAAATTGGGCTGGTAATAGTCAGGAAAACAGTAAGACCATAGTAACAACAATAATAATCAATCATGAGTACCGAAACCAGAATGGAAGAACCATGGTGCAGGCATTTTTTTCCTCAAAGCCCATTCTCTCACTTCCTTTATTGGCCTATGATCTGACAACTAACAAGACAGGAAATATGAACTTATGATTGAGTGTAGTATTAGTGCATGCATACGTCATGCTTAAAGCCTGAGGTTTGGACTTTAGCCCTGGAAAAAACACAAAGGCAATGTACATATCTAATAAAACCTTATGATAGTCTATCCTCAGTAGTAATCACCTGAATGAATGCTAAAATAAAATAGAATCTTTATTCATTTATTTGGTGTATCTACTCTATAATAATGGGTTCTCAAATCTGAAAGACTTCAATGAATTCATCATGCACTATTCTAAGAGAAGTATTTCATGTGATATTATGGTATGTATGTATGGAAATTTATCTGCTGGGGCTTTCAGGCATCTGAAACACACAATTGTTCATTACAAAATTATTTAGAGGAGAAAAATCAGGAACAATTTAAATTTCTCTCAGTGGGTAAATTAATAAGTTCTGAAGCAATATAATTATTAAACTGTTAGATTATAATATTGATAATACAGAGAAATATTACTGTAATGTCTGGAAAAGCAGATTATGAAATTGTATGTTTACAAAGGTTTAAGCAAAAATTACAATTTAAAAAAAGGGAAGCAGGAGCTGTGAGAGACTGCTCACTAGTTAAGGACACTTGTTGCTTTATCATGAGAACCAGAGCTTGGATGCCATTAACCACATAAAAAGCCAGGCATCCCATACACAACTTTAACTCCAGGACTGAGAGCTGTAATGCTCTGTTCTGGACTCTGTCCGTGGACACACAACTGCTCACACACATGTACTTGCATATATATTCACACAGATACATATTACTACACATATAAATGTTCAAGTGAATCAGAAACAATATCAAAAATGTTAACAGAATATCACTTTGGCAGTAAGATTAGGAACACTTTCCAAAAAAAATCTTGATTTTATTCTATTGTTATTTGTCACTAATGTGGATGCAGTTTTATTTCTTGTGTAAGGTACTTACTAGCATACAACAGAGTATTTAAATTTTACTCTCTAATGGAGAAAGGCAGAGAAGACTGGGGAGAAAGAGGTCCCTTACTGACCTAAGAGAGTTCCACAGAAACGTTGGACACATAACTTGTTGCATCATTAAAATTCAGGACCAGAGCAGCAGCCACTCACCCCATATAGTTATTTGGCCTCATAATGGCAGAGACATTGGTCCTAGACAGTCAGGGGAAGAATCAATCCCTATTCTTATGCTTCCTGTTCCTTATGCCATAAGTTTATGGGAAGAAGATAATAAACAAACAAATGAATTTATACATCAAAAAGTGGGAGGGGGTGTTCAATGGGGTAAGGGTATTAGGAAATCATATAGTCTCTATGGTTATATTTAGGGGCTATAAATTTTAAGGGAATTGAGAATCACAATGTCCTTTAGACTAGGAACAAGAATATCTGCATAATATAGTAGGGATTGATCTACTGACACATGTTCCACCCTAGCCTGATAACTCCCCAGTTGACATTACCACTCATTAGTCCATTCTTTATCAAGAACCCTTTGAAACTCTTTTTGTTTCAAGAAAAAACTTTGTACCCTGGTTTTCTCATTTGTCACTTCAAACTCTGAGTTATTGCTTCATTTGGCCAAGAATTTACACATCTATATCCTTGAAGAATATTCAAATAGGCTCACAATTAATCTTCTATAGATGCACAACAGGGCTGCCAGGGACCCACATTAGAAGACCTACAGCCCATAGTCCATTCCAGTATATACCTTGCATCTCTAGGCACTGTAGAAATTTCAAACCTAGTTCATTTTTGCTATCTAGCCATTTCTACTCTTTTTTTAGACAGCATAAACTCCTCAAATTAGAAACTATCCAACCAGTGGATTCCGTATCAGCTTTAAATACAAGTAATGCTGAGCACAATTTAATGCTCCTATTATATATTATTTTAATCAAGATTACTTACTAATTCAATCATTGTCAGAAACTTAGATTCTCTATGTATTTTTTTACTCTGAATGACAGTGCGTTGAACAATATTTTTGACATTTCTAAACTAAAATAAAATTCTTTCCTAAGAATAGTGTGTGAGATGATCTAGCAAAAAGGGCTTGGGTACCTACCCAGCATCAAAGCATCTTATTGAATTTTGTTTGAACTCTTGGAAAGGGAAATTTGGATAGGATAAAGCTTTTAAGCCATGGTCTTAGGAGGTAGAAGGCTATCAAGGGTGTGCTTCTCTTGGTCACATTACATAAAGCCAAAAATGTCTTTGGTGTTCAAGGAGGCCATAGAGTGCTTGAAGGAGAAACACCAGATGGATTTCTCACAGTTTTCCCAACTCTGCCTTCCCCTCAGCACTGACAGTAAGTAAATAGGTCAACAGAGTCTACAGCCACCTCAGCCTGGCTCTTGAAAGGATTATCTAGAAATCCAGGTTAACCTGGCTCCAAGGAGGAGACTTTAGCGCTCCTGTCAGTGTCTCGTTTTCTTGGTACTCCATGTGCAAGGTGCTGGTTCATACTAGGTTATTAAAAGATATTTCCTCAGTAGAATATAAACAGCTTACATAAAACAATCTATCTTACTTTAAGTTTATGAGAAAAAAAGATTTGTTTTCCATTTCACTTGTTATATTCCCAATACCTAAGACAATGTTCAGTGCATAAATGTATTTAGTGAATAATTGTAAAAGGATTTATTAAAACAAATTCAAAACATTTAATTTGGAATAATGTTAATAGGTAGGCTATACAATTAAGAAAATACTTGACTCCTGAAGGGAAGAGGTAAGCTGACTGCAGATCTTCATCTCTCCTTCTGTTCCTGAAATCCAGTCCCTTCAGCATCATCCCTAGCTCTCGAGCAGAACACCTGATGTGATCTCCATTTCTTCCCTGACCCAATCCCCAGCAGATCACAAAGATTTTCTCCTCCAGTCTTCCTTCTTCAACTCATTTGAGAAAAAAAAATTCCATTTTCCCAGCCTCCAACACAAGCAGGCATTCCTTGGGAACATACCAGCAGAGCAGGCCAGGGAGACAGGCCCACAGAAAATCTCCTACAAGGCAACAAATAGCCATCACATTCTCCCAATATCCAGAGAGGAAACAGGAACCAAGGACAAACAACCACCCAACAAAGAAAAAAATCAGATATCAGCACCTAGATCTATAATCATCCCAATCCCAGATGCCTAGATGCCAGCATAAAAACACAATCAATACAGCCATGACAACATGACTCCACTACAGCCTAGCTATCCTACCACAGCAAGCCCTGAGTATTCCAACATAGTTGAAGACCAAGACAAAGGCCTTAGAACAGCCTGGATGAAGATGATGGAAGTCCTTAAAGAGGAAATGAATAAATCTTTCAAAGAAATCCAGGAAAACACAGTATAAGGAAATGAATAAAACTGTTCAAGATCAAAAGATAGAAGTAGAATCAATGAAGAAAATCTAAACTGAGGGAATTCTTTTGAAAATAAAAAAAATAGGAATTTAGACAGGAACTACAGAGGCAAGCCTCACCAATGGAATATAAGAGATGGAAGAGAGAATCCCAGGCATTGAAGTTATGGTAGAAAAAATGGATATATCTGTCAAAGAAAATGTTAAATAAAAAAAAAACTTCTGACACAAAACATCAAGGAAATGTGGGACATTATAAAAAAAAAAAAAACCTAAATCTAAGAATAACAGGAATAGAAGAAGGAGAAGAAACCCTGTCAATGTTGAAAATATATTTTCAACAAAGTCATAGAAGAGAATTTTCCCAAACTAAAGGAGATACGTAGAAAGGTACAAGAAATATACTAACACTAAATAGATTGAACAAGAAAAGAAAGTCCCCACAGCACATAATAATCAAAACACTGGATGTACAGAACAAGGAAAGAATGTTAAAAGCTGAAAAGGAAAAGAAGCAAGTAACACATAAAGGCAAACCAACTAGAATTACACCTGACTTCTTCATGGAGACTTTAAAAGCCAGAAGGGCCTGAACAGTTGTGCTGCAGATTCTAAGAGACAGATTTCAGCCTAGACTAATATAACCTGTAAAACTTTCAAAAACCATAGATGGAGAAAATAACAGGAATCAACAATCATTAGTCATAGATATCTCAATGTCAATGGTCTCAATTCCTCAATAAGAAGACAGACTAACATAATGGATACAAAAACAGCATCAATCCTTTTGCTGCACCCAAGAAACACAAGTCAACATCAAGGATAGATATTACCTCAGAGTAAAGAATTGGAAAAAGATATTCCAAGTAAAAGGACCAAAGAAGCAAGATAGTGTAACCATTTTAATATCTAACAAAAAAGACTTCAAACTTCAGAAGAGAAAGGAGAGGACACTACATAGTTACCAAAGGAAAAATCTACCAAGAAGACATTTCAATTCTTTTTCATTATTATTACTCTCTCATACATTACATCTCAACTGCAGCCTCACCTCCTTCCTGTTCCTCCTCTCTTCCCCTCCCCCCTCCCTCCCCTCCACTCAGTCCCCCCACCTCCCCTCTCCCCCAGATCCACTGCTCCTCTGTTTCCCTTCAGAAATAAGCAAGCCTCCTAGAGATATCAAAGGAGTATGGCATAGCAAGACTAGGCACATACCCTCATATCAAAGCTGGACAAAGCAACCCAGTAGGAGGAAAAGGGTCCCAAGAGCAGGCAAAAGAGTCAGAGATACCCTCCACTCCCACTGTTAGGAGTTCCACAAGAACACCAAGCTACTCACCCATAACATACATGCACATGTATGGTGGTATTTTATTTGTACTGAAATGTGATTTTAATTGTATGTTAATAAATAAAGTTGCCCAGGGGTTAGAGCTATTAGAGCCATAGCAAGAGTGTGGCGGTGGTGGCGCACACCTTTAATCCCAGCACTTGGTAGACAGAGCTAGGTAGATCTCTGTGTGTTCAAGGATACAGCCAGCATTGGAGACACATGCCTTTAATCTCAATACCAACCATAGAAGACCTGGAAGTCTTTACAGACAGGCAGTGACGAGGCATGGGTTTACAACCAATGAGAAGGCAGAACCGAAAGTCTTTATAAAGACAAACACACAGGAAGTAGCTCTTTTTTGGAGAGCTCTCTTGGCTGAAGAGGATCGCTGAAGCAGGAAGGGTGAGGCTCTTAGCTCTGACCTCTTGGCTTTCTTCTCTGAATCAGCTCTGTGTTTTTTATTTAATAAAACGGTTGGTTACATCTACACACAGACCCTTGCAGGCTCTGTGATTACCACTTCAGTCTCTGTGAGCCCCTAGGAGCCCTGCTTTGTCAACTCTGTAGGAGGAAGGGAGGAAGAGAGGAAGGGACGGAGGGAGGGAAGGAGGAAGAGGACCGAGAGAGAAAGAAAATAGAAATTAAGAAAAAATAATTGTAAAAAGACTCAGCCATTAAAAGCTAGGCTCACAACCAAAAATATACAACTCTGGTCCTTTTAGATAATCCTTAAAGATAATCAAATATAAAGTATCTGCCTTCAAACTTAAGTCTGATAATTGAAGAATTAGAATTACAGGAAGAATTTGATAATCAAATGATGCATGAGCCATTATCACTGTGCTCTTTCCTCTTTCCAGACTTTAAATAAAATCCCATAGTGGGTTTCCTAAAGAGTACCACCAAGCTGTTCAAGCAATGCTGTCCTGATACACAGTGTGCCATCTCCTTATTCTGTTTTAATAAGTCATGGAAAGGTGGACCCCTTAACCAAAAGCCTCTGAAGAAATGAGCAATGATTCATCAACACCATTGTTGTGCTTGTAATGTTTTTAATGTTCAATGGATTTCTCACTGAGAGAGTTTAGTACATTTCCAGAAACATCTATGTGATTCTCATTGATATAACCTGGTATACATTTTGAAACAAATAGGACAAAAAGACTAGATTATTTGTAGGTTGTAATCTCTTTTTCTATTCAGCATTGTAATGACCTGTTTCTCAACTATTTTCCAATTTTGTCCTCACCTCTGTTCTGACTTGCATGCGTTCTCATACAAATGGCCATACTGTTTTTGCACAAGAATACTAATGTTTTCCATGATGACTTGTGTTGTTCTGGAAGTGACTTGCCTATTGGTGTTTCCTTAAATTTAAACTCTCTCAGGTTGTGGATCATGGGATGGAATCCATCTCTTAGAACTCTGATTTGGTAGTGAAAAGGTTTTAAATACTTTTTCTGTCTTTGTAACACAACAGCACCATTTTAATTGAAATTCCTGAATCTATTTTCCAGATACCAAACTAAACAACTTGGCCCCTTGAATTTGGAGCAATTTGTTTCCATAGTTCATTTTGATGGCCTCAAGCTTTCAAAATAGCCACTGGTATTCTTTTCATGGACTTATGATTTTGGCTAAAATGCCCTATTCAGTGTAATGTAATCTTCAGTCAGCATGCCCTGTCTCATAACATTTTAACAAAATACAAGTCATTTTCAATCTGGACAGGGAAAACTCTTAATTTGGGCTGCAAAACAACCCAGAGATTGGTAAGAGCAAAAATGTCACTTGCATTCCTAGAAGTGAAAGGTAGTAGAAGAGCTGTAGTCCCAGAATGCAAAGGCAAAAAAAGTGATATCTGAGTGGGGAGCTATATCCATAGAAAAAACATGAAGTACAGGAAGAACAGCCATTTAAAGAAAACAAGGGGAATAGAAAGAGGGTGGCTAGTTGATATTCTATCACTGTAACAAAATATCTGAGAAAATCAACTTACAGAGAAGAATGGCTCATTTTGACTCAAAACTCTAGGGATTTCAGCCCAAGGTTACCTGGCCTTGTTACCTGGGTATCTGTAACAACACAGTGCATCATGGCAGAAGTACACATTGGAAAAGCTGCTCACCTAATATCATCCAGAAATCAAGGAGATATAGAAAAGAATCAGATCACCATTATCTCCCTCACGGGGATGATTAGTCTAACTTCTCCAAGTTACCTAAGTTACTTCTACTTTCTCCATCTCCTAAGATTCTACAACCTCCCCTAATACATGGAAAGTAGATCTAGCCTTCAACATAAAAGCCTTTAGCAGACATGCAAAATCCAAATTATAACAGAGAGCGAGCAACATATTGGCATAGCTTTCTACTTCTCACAAGGCCATTTGTAACTTTTGGAGTTTGGTAAAGAGTAAAAGACCTTGTAAATGTATTCCAATGTGTAAGGAACAGAAAGGATATTGGACCTTCTAGAGCTGGAGTTACTGATGTGGGTACTAAGACCCTAGAAACTTGTCTGGTTCTCTGCAAGAGTAGTGTGCCTGATTAACTACTAAGTCATCTCACCTACCCTGTAATAGGTAATTTTGATTACCCTAATCTACCCAAAGCAGATTCTGAATTAAAATTTGACAATCATTTCTGTGGGCCTCTCTAGCACTTTGCTTCTTCCTATTCTCATGTGGTCTTCATTTACCATGGTCTCCTATTCCTTGTTCTCCCACTCTGTTCTTGATCCAGCTGGGATCTCCCGCTCCCACAAGCTCTCTTTCCCTCGACACTCGCCCTTCATTACCCCCACTCATGTCCAGGCTGTTCACGTAGATCTCTTCCATTTTTCCATCATTGGGCGATCCCCTTGTCTTTCTTGGGGTCCTGTTTTCCAGGTAGCCTCCCTGGTGATGTGAGTAGCAGTCCAGTCATCCTTGTTCCACATCTAGTATCCTCCTATGAGTGAGTACATACCATGTTTGTCTTTCTGCGTCTGGGTTACCTCACTCAGGATGATTTTTTCTAGATCCATCCATTTGTCTGCAAACCTCATGATGTCATTGTTTTTCTCTGCTGAGTAGTATTCCATTGTGTATATGTACCACATTTTGTTTATCCATTCTTCAGTTGAAGGGCATCTAGGTTGTTTCCATGTTCTGGCTATTACAATCAATGCTAATATGAACATAGCTGAACAAGTGCTCTTGTGCTAGAGAGGCCCACAGAAATCCACAAAGATACCCCCACAACAGACTACTAGCAATGGTCGAGAGACAGCCCGAACTGACCTACTCTGGTGATGGGATGGCCAAACACCCTAATTGTCGTGCTAGCAACCCCATCCAATGACTGAGGGATCTGGATGCAGAGATCCATGACTAGGCCCCGAGTGGATCTCTGGGAGTCCAATTAGCGAGAATGAGGAAGGTTTATATGAGCGAGAATTGTTGAGACCAAGGTTGGATAAAGCACAGGTACAAATAGCCAAACGAATGGAAACATATGAACTATGAACCAATGGCTGAGGGGTCACCAACTGGATCAGGCCCTCTGAATGGGTGAGACAGTTGATTGGCTTGATCTGTTTGGGAAGCATCCAGGCAGTGGGACCGGGTCCTGTGCTCATTGCATGAGTTGGCTGTTTGAAACCTGGGGCCTATGCAGGGTCGCTTGGCTCGGCCTGGGAGGAGGGGACTGGACCTACCTGGACTGAGTCTACCAGGTTGATCTCAGTCCTCGAGGTAGGCTTTGCCCTGGAGGAGGTGGGAATGGGGGGTAGGCTGGGGGTAAGGTGAGGGGGGCCAGAGGGGGGAGAACAAGGGAATCCGTGGCTGATATGTAGAACTGAATTGTATTGCAAAATAAAAATAAAAATTAAAAAAAAATTGACAATCATACATGTAAAATTATTCTCTCAGTGTTTCATACATGTAAACAATCAAAAATAGTCATATTTACTCACTTATTTTCTAAACAGATTCCCCTCCAAGATTCATGTTCTCTTCTGTTTCCTCTTCTCCTCCTCCTCCTCTTTCTCCTCTTCCTCTTGCTCTTTCTCCTTCTTTCTTTTAATAACTCATTAACTTTAACTGCTGTGGCACATGCGTGCATGGGTGTGAGAATATCCACTAGAGCATGTACAAGGTACAGTGGCCACATCCCCAAAGAAGAGTGTCTTTCTCTCCCAACAGATATCAACTGCCAATAGCCGCTTAGTTAGGGGTGGGGCCTGGAGAGCAACTTCCCAGTCCATGCTGGAATTTAGGCTGGCTTGATTCTTCCCATCCCCCCTTGGAGCTGAGGACCAAATCCAGGACCTTGTGCTTGCTAGAAGAGAAATTTTAAAAAGCAAACCATACCAAGGAGACATTTTGGCTCGAGTCATGTTCACAGTTAAATAGGTGAGTCTAATCTAAAATATTTAACATTTATTTTAATGAGATTCCAAGTTATCACTGACAAACTTTGTAGAATCAAGAAGTAATCATTGCTCATGGTTCCGTTGTAGGAAACCAATAAATTGATTGTTTACTTCTCTTTCCCTTATATTTCACAATCTCCACAAGTTAGAATGTCCATGGTATTTATTTTCCATTCTTAGTCTCTAGGTCCTAATCATCAGTCTTGCAGCTTCTGTCCTTGTTTTTACTGCCTTCAATGTCCTTCAAATCAAATACATAGGCCTGGATCCCTCCCTCATCAATGAATGGTCTGTAAATCCAAGGATGGGAAAAAGAGGACTCTGCTACTCAAAGTGGGGTATGAGGGAAGAGTTGGACAGATAAAAGAGAAGAGGAAATCATGTAATTATATTTTAATTTTAAAAAATGTTAAATATAAACTAGGTCTTTTTTGAGTTCTTGCCCTGATATCCCTCAATGATGGACTGTGACACAGAAGTGTAAGCTACATGAATTCTCTCCTCACTTAAAAATTAAATGGGACCTGAATGTGTCTTTGGCCCCAAAAAAGACATGACTTCCTCAACTGTCTAGAAGGCTGAGGAATAAATGACTGTCCAAACTGGGTTCCAGTACCCTAGGTACACAATTGACTACTGCATTGAAGGAAGCTTTGATAGTACTCCAAGTTGTCCTGTCTTTTTAGGAGTCTGTCCATGCAGGTCTCATAATCCCCTACATGGTACAAAGTCCCTCAGGAACTGCTGCCTGTTTTAAAGACTTTAGAAATAACACAAAGCTTTTGGCCATTGTCCACTCTCACCCCATGAGAGTGCTCCACTTAAGTCCATAGTAAAATCTTATATTCTACACTATGTTCTGTGTTTCTCATCTGTGTTGTTTTGACAGATGTCCTGAGGACTTGGGGAAGCCCAAGATGTGGTCCCCATGGTTGTATATGCAATTTTGTCAATTAATTCATAAAAATTAATCTGTTAATCTGTAATGGATCATTTTAAGCTTCTGATTTTTAAGGAAAATATGGTATCTATGAGCAGCAAAGTGGAAAATGTTTCTCTCTAATTAAGTCCACGCTAAGACTACTACATGGACCAACCTGCCTAATAAAAAGATAACTTGGTTAAAAAATATGTACAATTTTAAAAACATTCATTTTTATTTTATTTTTTACCATATTATCTTTTTATATTTGGAAATAAAATGAGCAATCTTTGAGGTGACTTATTTAATAAAGTAACTTCATTTTTAAAATCTAGGATTCTAGGAAGTTCTGTGGATTGAAATACAATCAATCATTTGCCATTCTTCCATTGAGCCTCAGCTCTGTGCATCTGTACACCATATAAAAAATTCTAGATCTGAAGATAATCAGGATGACGTGACTGAATAATGGGCCAATTGTATGCAGCTTCAGATCCATCCATAGGGAGCTAGTGCCCTCCTCCTTGAAAGCATATAATCATTTTGAAGTATCTCTTTGTTTTTATTTTAAGAGAATGTCAAAAAAGTGGAGTCTAATTTTATGTGCCTGGGAGTAGTTATATGAGCTTCAGGCAATACAAACGCTGCTATTACTGAGGAGTAAAGCCTTGCATAATTAACAGACATCATCAGCCTTACAGTTCCTGTAGAATCCCGTAAGTTCCTTGCCTGAAGGCTGCACTCATCCTAGTAAGTCTGTTTATCCTGTCCAAGATTAGATTAGTTTAATTATTATGAAAAAGACTGCTAAGATCTTACAGCCTAATTATGCAAATGTTTCTAAATGTTCACAAAAGTAATTTATTTATTTGGAGATAAATGAATCTGTTTTGTCATAAAGCAGATTGCAGTCCTGGCAATGTACAAGCAGGGTTATGTAGCCTTCGGCAAATCTTGCACCACAAATATCAGTGGGATTTCTAGATTGCAACATTTAAAAACATATAAATGTTTTTAGCAGGTTTTTATTGTTTTTGCAAATTGTAGCAATCTCAGAAGGAAGTATCACAGGTTTCATACTCACCAACCTTGTTATGAAAACATGGTTTCTCAACAGAAGCATTTAAAAGATGCTAATCACAAAACGTTCCTAGTAGACCTATTTAGGTACACCTGTTTTATTGTGCTTCATGGCTGATGTCTTCACTCTAGTGAGATTTTTTTTTCTCCCTATCCCTTGTACTATTAAAGTTTTCAGTTAAAAAAAATGCTGAAAACATAATAGGGTACATATCAAGAGAGATTATATTAGCCATATTAATTTATCTGTAAAATCAGAATTACATTTAAATAAGTTAAATCAAGCTCCTATCCTAAAATGACTTCTAAATAATAATACATCCATATACATAATTTAGCTAAAATTTGCAAACTTGGAAGCACACTTTTGTCATATCAAATTTTTATTGCCACTATCAACAATATCCCTAATAGTGGCAGAAAACATATAATAAAAAACAATACTTATTAGTCAAATTAACCCAAAGTAGGTCATTTACTAAGAGCCTAAAATTCTGAAAACAAAAAAAAAATTTCAAATATGCAAATGTTCAAGTAATTCTACCAGGTAGTTGATAAGGGAGCTATGATGAACACATGTAGCTTTTGCTTATATGGCATTTCATTTGTTCTTTCTTATTCTATAGAGTACAAGTATCATGGAAATATCTCTTTCTCTGGGTACAGTTGACCTGAACCAAGCCAATTCTAGGATTTCATGGTCAAAACCAACCAGAGAATGATAATGATCATGATGAAGATAGTGAAAGAATAATAATAAAAGTTATGATACATAGTCACAATTTGCTACTCTCTGTAGCTGTGATTAGCCACTTCAATGCACAACCTCATTTAATCCTCAACTACTTTCCCAATGTGAGCTTAAAGCTGTGAGACTTTGTCTATCATGTTAGACATTTCCCAAAGGCAACCTTAATGCAACAAAAGGTATATTTTAGCTCACAGTTTCAAATGTTGCCTTCCTGAATCCTCAGCTCCACTAATTCTGACCCATAATGAAGTTAAACATCAAAGCAATAAGCATGTGATGGAGGCTGCTTACTTGTTGAAAACGTGGGGGACTGGAGGCACTAAGGTAAGATTCATCCTTTAGGGACATATTCTTAGTGACTTACTTCCTCCTGCTAGGCCCCACCTCCTAAGGTTTCTAGAACCTTCCAATATAATGCTACCAACTTTGGACAAAGCATTCAGCCCTTGAATTTGTGGGAACATTTCATACTCAAACTGTAACAGTTATCAACAGCCTCATATCTATAGGAAAAGAACAAGTCAAAATGATGTAGCTTTAGAGTACTGAGGGAAAAGACTGCATAGTCCATGAATCACATCCTAACCAAAGGAGAAATTTACATAAAATAGAAAAATCATGAGCCTATGAATAGATACAGAATTTGAACAATACCCAAGATAAAGAATCTATATAGAAGTTTGTAAGGAATCTTTCTCTGTGCCCCCAGCCCCCAAATAATGATACAGAGACTTGGACTTAGCTTAAACTTGTTCCATTAACTCTCATAACTTAAATTAACCCATTTATAATAATCTACATTTTGCCTTGTGGCTTTTTACCTTTCTTTAATTCTGTATATACTCCCCTCATGTCTCCTTGGCATCTCTCTAAGCCTCAATTGTCTCCTCCTACTTCCTCTCTCTGTGCCCAGAAGTCCCGCCTATACCTCCTGCCTAGCTATTGGCCATTCAGCTTTTTATTCCACCAGTTACAGTAATACATTTTCACACAGTTTTACAAGTATCCCACAACAGAAGTTTCTACGTATTTTGTATTTTAAAGTGTATATATATGAAAAGGGGGTGCATACAGACAAGGCTTCTACAGCAAAATGCAAAGAACTACGCTTTTTGAGATATTCAGAATCTTTTTTCATTATTTCAATAACTAAATTTGTATTTTGTGTGAGGTACTGATTCCTTGCTTATGTTGAAAAGGATTGTCACATTTTCTTGGATCCCTTTGTGAAGGCAGGTGTACAAATTAGTTTAGGGTCATCAGGTTCTTCAGCAGAAATTCAATGCCAGGTCACATAGTGAAGATGCCATTTTTCAACTGAGGTTTTGGAGATTCCATGATGCTGGTCTTTGGTCTGTTGGAGAGTGTGGACAATGGATGTCTTACTCCATTAACAGGTAGACTGTCTGGAGAAGAAACAAGAAACTAAAGAAAAAAAAACAGCCTCTGGGTCCAGACATGTTGACATGAGATTGTGCCCTGGATTGTAAGACATTAGAATCAGTAAATTGCCTACGTTAGCTAATTTGACTCCTCTCATTTATAACCAGGATTGTACTGAAAAAACAAAGTTCAAAATTCCAATGAAATGAGCTATAAGCCAATATCAATTTACTTGTAGATTTATGTTTATAATTATTGATACTAAAGCTGGTTTAGTTTTAAAAGAATCAATTATGTTTGACTAGGGGTCCTAAGCACAATATGTGAAATCTTTCAACTTCACTAATATTCACTGGCCTATTATCCTTTTGAAATCTGAGGAACATGCACAACTATCTCCAAGCACCTCAGTTTAAAACTTGTCCTCTGCATTTTGTACAATTCCTGTGCCTTTAAGACTTATGGGGAACCAGGTGGTACCAAGCACTTGGGAGGCAGAGCCAGGCAGATCTCTGTGAATTTGAGGCCAGCCTGGTCTACAGAGTGAGATCCAGCACAGGCACCAAAACTGCACGGAGGAAAAAAAAAAAACTTATGGAGGGGGGGAATAAGTCTCAACAGTGGTATGAAAGCCCATATAAAACTACACAGAAATGTTACATGTTTTTTTTTTAAATTCAAGGGTTCACTGTGTTATAATAATGAAATTTTTATGTTTTATCATCTGTGTGGGTTTAAATTAACTTCTGTTTAACTAAGCAGTAAAGTGGGTCTGGAAGGATATCCCAGGCTCTGAAAATCTTGTGTATTAAATGGGCAGTATGAACAATGTGTTTAACAGGCTTTCCCTGATATTGCCATTATCTTGGTTACTGAAGCCATTAGAAGCTGTTTGCTGTCAGTTAAATGATCATATCTCTGCTGCACCTGCTTTATAATTATTCATTTGGAGCAAGATCATTAACATATTCCTTAAGTCATTTACAGGCAATTTGACTTAGCATTAACAAATTTTGTTCTTTCTACCAAACTAATGAGATAGATAAACACGTGGATGCACAAAAATTCTATATGATTCAAATAATGAAACTATAAAAGATGTACATTTTGTGGTTTGTTTATTGTTATATAACTCATGGTTGAGACTCATTAGCAATTATGATATTTAAGAAAGTTTCTGAAATAGATGTAAAAACAATAACTGTGGCAAATTAATGTAAACTTCTCTGACAGTTTGAGAAACCCATAGAATAGTTTAAAACTAATTAATTAATTCAAAATGGTAATGGCATCAAATTATCAGCACTCCTTGGATTAAGTAACATTACCAATCTCAGCATATTCCACGATATGTAGCAAGGACTCAACTAAATGAATAATATTATTAATGTGGTCAGTTACATGGGGATATTGAAATACAAATCATATTTCCTCCTAAAAATTTTATAAAATACTAAAGAAAATATAGTAGAAGCATTCAATTGTAGGTAATACAATTACATATAACACGATAAATAATGCAATGGATGTATCTCTTGTTCCTTGTTTTTATTATATGCCAGGTAATGTCTTGTTTCACTTAGCTATATTAATTTGTGTAATCTTTATAATATATCTATAAATTTAGTGCCACTAATATCTACAGTTCCTATATAAAGAAAATGAGATACAGAGAAGTGAAATAATTTGTTAAAGTCATACAGCTAAGAAACAATAAAGTTAAGATTTGACTTGAGGCCCATAGCCTTAAACACAATTAACCTCAACCATTGTTTCATAAGCTATGGAGGCCAGCTGCCTAAGGAAGTATCAGAATGCCTAGCAGGCTACTTAAAATATGGAACATCTGGGAGTTTTAGAGTTAGCCAGTCTTAAGAGTAAAATTTTCTATTCCTAGCACAATTCCAATATGTGTACATGCTGCTGGTCCACACTGTCCCAGGAAAATGAGTCAGGAAGAGAAGCAACAGCATCAGCATACAGTAAGAACATTATAAAAGTAGTCTCACATTCTGGTCTTGTACTAATGAGATTCATGAAGCACCTACTCTTGCTTCCTAGACTGCAACATCTTTACGTCATTCTAGATTTGAGTGCCTATTCCAAAACAGAACAACAACAAAAACCTGTAACTCTTAAGAGATAACTTTGTAGATAGGGAGTGACATTTATAGCTATGATCTTTCAGAAGCATACATGTATAAAACAGGTTTATGTGCATTTAGAATGTATGAAATCCCTAATCAATATATTAAATGATGGGAACCATGAGAGTCTCTCCATAAAATCATTCCCAAGGAAAATCCTGCATTATTTACTCCTTCATTTATTTAATCAACATTGTTCACAGCTTCTGTCTACTGGGTTTACCATAGCAGACAAAGCACACCTCCATGCCCATGGAATGTGTAGTGTATGATGGATAATCTGGTGACAAACAGACATAAATTGATTTTTTTTAATATTTGTGGTGCATAATTGAGTCAATGAACATGGAATATGCAGGTTGCTACTGACCTGAAAACTCCATCCATATTGGATAGCTTTCATTTGATGGAAGGTACTATATACTCTACTGGAGTAGAAAAGCAATCAGCAGACTTACACATCTATGAATCCTAAAAGCTACAATAAAGACTGTCTGACAAGACATATCCTCTGGTGTAATAGTGGCACAAACATTTCGGGAGTAACCAACCACTTCCTGAACATATTGAAGTCCTGCTCCAATTATCTGGGACCATTCTGAGGCCAACAAAACCTATGGTTGGATAGATCAAAAGACCAGACCAAATCCTAACATGGACAGGGGAATTGAGCATGAAGTTCCTCCCCTAGTAAAAGAGCTATTAGCAATTGTTAACTGTTGGGAAATGCAAAGTCAGTTTTTAATAATTCTATAGCCCTGGATTAAGTTAACCATGCTCAGGGGAAGACCATACATTCAAGAATATTTAAGGAGGAAAAAATTGGTCCTCTTTTTTATTTTAAAGGACAATGTTGTGTAGGTAGAGAAGGTAGTAGACCTGGGATGAGTTGGGGTATATGCAAATTTGATCAAAACATACATGAAATTCTAAAAACACTAAAAAATATTTAAAAAGTTAAAAAACATAGGAAAATGTTGGTGGTAAAGAAAATATTTTGTAAAGAAAAATAAATTGGGGCTCAGGGTAGAAGCCCTTTAAATGGATATATATATATATATATATATATATATATATATATATATATATATATATATTATCATTTGAGGGCAACAAGTGAAGAGAGACAGTAAGCTATACAGCCAGATGGGGATGCAAACAGCCTTCTAAGCTTCTAAGGCAGGTACATTGTCTCTTTGAAAATAATCAAGAATCAAGGTGGTAGGAAGGAATAAAGTCAGAGAATTTTCCAGACCCCCCAAAAAAATGTCTCATAGAACAAAATACAGAGTTCGAATATTCTACTAAAAAGGATAGGAAATTATCAGAATGTTTTGAACAGATCAGGATCACTTTGCCTTTATCACAGAGAATAAACTAGAAAGCCAACAGAACAAGCAAGGAACCATGTGACAATAATTATAAATATCCAGACAGAAAAGGAAGGCAGCTTGTTCTGGAACAGCAGGCAAGGAAGTGCTCAGAAGTGTACAGATGTTAAAAAATACTATTTTACTTAGGTTTATTTAATTTGTTGTATGTGTATGGGTATTTTGCTCATATGTGTAATTGTACACCATGTGCATGCCTGGTGTCTGTGGAGATCAGAAGAGGGTGTCAGATTCCTGAAACTGAAGCTAGAGAAGTTTTGAGTCACCATGCAGGGGCTAGGACTCAAACCCAGGTCCTTTGCATGAGTAAAAAATGCTCTGAACCACCCAGACATCTCTCCAGGCTTTAACAATATTTTTGTTAAGGCCATTAGGATTTATTAATAAATTGCTTGCCAAAAGTAAAAAACTTATGTGAAGCTTGAGATTAAGGCAAAATACAGATGGCATCTTCTTTCAGTGCCTCAGGGCAGCAAAGATACACTTAAATTTTATCTCAGTGAATCTAGTTTGTTTGGATTTAGGATGCTAAATTGAATAAAGCTACATGTTAACTTGCTGACTTATGCCTGTAGAGATGGCAATTATTTGTGTCTGGTGGGAAATTATATTTTATGTCTCTGTGGGAGACTAACCAACTTTATATCTAATTCAGAAATCTTTTTCTGGTATGTATTTCTTAGTGCCCTTACATTTTTCTGAGCCCCACTTCAATGACATGCTCATTTTATACTTTCAGATTTATGTTTTGGCTTTGGAAAATTATACTTAGTATGAATAAGAGAAAGAAACAATCAAAAGATGAATCTATAGCTGTTGTCTGCTCAAAAACAATTAGCTCTTATGAAAGAACAGTTAGGAAACATAAGTAAAGCAACTTAGGAGATTGGGGCAGGGTCAATGGCTCAGTGAATGAGAACAGACTGATTTCACATATTACAATATCTCTAGTGAAATCATAGAGCTAGATTTTTAGGCAAGTCTCTGGCTGGAGAAAGTAGATTAAGAATGATAATAACTGGCTAAAGGCTCTCTGATGACAATTAGGGTAATTACCAATCTGATTACAGGAGATGGCCAGTTCAAGCTACCTATCCACTATTTCTAGGAGTTTTAGCTGGGGTCATCCTTGTATAATCATGAGAGTTTCCTTTGTACTAGATTTCTGCCTAATCCCTAAATGCCTCCCCATTATTAATGGATGTTTCCTGTCCTGACTGTTTGGTCTCAAATAACCGACACAGAAGCTGAATATGAATTATAAATTTTCAGCAGATAGCTCAGGCTTGTTACTAGCTAACTCTTACACTTAAATTAACTCATATTTCTATTTATGCTTTGCCATGTAGCTCATGGCTTGTTACTTCATTTTTTACATATCCTATTTGTTCAGCTACTGGCTGGCATCTCTCCTGACTCTGCCTTCGTTCTTCCCATCATTCTCAGTTTGGCTTTCACACCTAACTTTTAGGATATGAGGAGGAGCCAACATAGGACACAGGCACAGAGTAGTCAAGAGGGAATAACAAATGGCAGAGAAATCTCACAAGCCAAGAAAAGAGACTAACCCAAAGGAGCTGAAAAATTATTTCAAATGTTATTAGTAAATTTAGTCAGACAATAGTGGAAATTAACCACTGGATTTGGCAACTTGAAGGTCTTTTGAAATGAAGCTTGGAACTATATCAGAGACAAAAGTCAGGTAAATATAGTGGTGTGGCATAAGGAGAAAGAGTAAACCCCAGAAATATAAATAATATAATGAATAAATTGGGATATAGTCATATTGCAGAGATGTGAATAAACAATTATATAAAAATATAAGAAGAATAACAGGTCTTTCAAACATACTGCACAAAAAAGCAGAATACAAAATTTCTTGTCACATGGTTTTATTTATTAAATGTATGGAACAAAGTAGACCCAAACATGAGTACAGGTAATTACAGCCTTCTGATATTTGATAAAGACACCAAAACCATATGCTGAAGAAAAGATAACATGTTCAACAAATAGTGCTGGAAAAACATGATTCTACATTTAGAAAAACAAATTAAAACCCATACCTCTCAGAAACTAACTCCAAATGGATCAAAGACCTAAATGTGAAACCTGAACACTGAAACTGCTACAAGAACACATAGGAAATACCCTCCAAGACATAGATGTAGGAAAGGACTTTCTGAATAGGCCTGCATTGCCTAAGAAGTAAGGTCAACAACTGGTAAATGGGACTTCATACAACTAAAATGGCTTCTACCCAGCTAAGGAAACAATCAATTGGATGAGCGGGAATCCCATAGTGTGGGAGAAAATCTTTGCCAGCTACACATGTGATGGAGGATTAATATTCAGAAAATATAAAGAACTCAAAAAACAAAGAGCAAAAAGAAATAACCCATTAGAAAAATGGGATATGGGTCTGTACAGAGTACTCAAAAGAAGAACTAAAAATGACTAAGAAACATTCCAAAAAGGTTCATCATCCTTAGCAATTAGGGAAATGAAAAATCAAACAATTTTGAGATTCCATCTTAATCCAGTCAAAATGACCAGCATCAACAAAACAATGGACAACAAATGTTAAAGGGGTTGTGGAGAAAATAAAATCCTCATTCACCTTTGGTGGGATCACAAACTGGTGCAGCCATTCTGGAAATCATTGTGGAGAATTCTACAAAGGCTAGAAATAAACCTACCATATGACCCATCTATACCAATCCTTGACATATACTCAAGGGACTCAACATCCTACTCCACAGGTACTTGCTCAGTCTTGCTCATTGTCACTCTATTCACAACAGCTAGGAAATGGAAACAACCTACATGGCCTTCCACTGAGAAATGGGTAATGAAAACGTGGTACACATACACTATGGAATAAATTATAAACTTTGCAAGTAAATGAATGCAACTAAAAAATATTATATTGCGGTGTGATTGAGCACCTCTGAATGGATGAGACAGATGATTGGCTTGATCTGTTTGGGAGGCATCCAGGCAGTGGGACCGGGTCCTGTGCTCGTTGCATGAGTTGGCTGTTTGAAACCTGGGGCCTATGCAGGATCGCTTGGCTCGGCCTGGGAGGAGGGGACTGGACCTACCTGGACCGAGTCTACCAGGTTGATCTCAGTCCACAGGGGAGGCTTTGCCCTGGAGGAGGTGGGAATCGGGGGTGGGCTGGGGGAAAGGTGAGGGGGACCAGAGGGGGGAGAACAAGGGAATCCGTGGCTGATATGTAGAACTGAATTGTATTGCAAAATAAAAATTTAAATTAAAAAAATATATTATATTGAATGAGGTAACCCAAACCCAGAAAGACAAAGGCCACATTTTCTCTCATTTTTGGCCCTACCTTCAAATCTTTAGATGTGAGTATATTACCTGAAGCATCTGTAGGAACCAAGAAAGTAGAAGGATACCACGTATGATGGCACTAAAGAGAGACTAATGCAATATGAGGGGTATAAAGGGAAGATGGAAATAATGGCAGGGCTTTAATTAAGAAGGACAGAGGGAGGTCAATAGAGAAGGAGCGAGAGTAGGGGAAATAACACTGTTTCAGTAAGTCATGTATTGGTAGGATTAATGTTGTGAAAATGGACGTCCTACCAAAGGCAATCTACAGATGTAATGCTGCCACTAACAAAATTCTAACTTGATTCTTCATAGAAGTTGAAAACAATCTTAAAATCCATACAGCAACACAAAAGGCCATGATAGCTGACACAAGCCTGAACAATGAAAACACTACTGGAGATATTGCCATCCCTGATTTCGACTTATAATACAGAGCCACAGTAATAAAAACAGCATGAAACAGGCATAAAAACAGACACATTGATCAATGGAATAGAACTGAAAACACACACGGAAACCCATGCACCTACAACTATCTGTGTTTTGAAACTAAGGCCAAAAATACACATTAGACAAAGAACAGTATCTCCAACAAATAGTACTGAGCACTCTGTATCGCTTCACATAGAAAAATGAAAACAGATCTCTCAGTCTTACACTGGCACAAAACTCAACTCCAAATGGATAGAAAACCTCAACGTAAGACCTAATACCAGGAATCTGATAGACGAGAAAATGAGGACTATCTATCAACTTACAGGCAGAGGTAAGGTCTTTCAGAATAGGAATTTGGCAGTGCAGGAGTTAAGACCAAGTGACTAATAGGACCAGGCAAAACTGAAAATCTCTGTACAGCAAAATAAATGGTCAGCTGAATGGTGATCCATCATACAGAATGGGAAAATTCTTAACCAGGTATTAATCTGACAGAGCATCTAGAATAAACATGGAATTCCAAAACTGACCACTGTATCATGCTTTTTTGGACTGCCAGACCCTGAATCATAACACAGAGACTTATTATTAATTCTGAAAGTTTGGCCTTAGCTTAGCTTTGCTTTTAACTAGCTCTTAGAACTTAAATTAACCCATTTCTATTCATCTACATGCTGTCACCTAACTCGTGGCTTTTACCTCTCCTCTTACATGTACTGCTTCCTCTGCATCTGGGTGGTGACCCTGCCTTTTTTCTTCCCTAAGACCTCTCTATCCCCAGAAGTCCCACCTAACCTCTTTCTTCCTAGCTATTGACCTTTCAGCTCTTTAATAAACCAATCACAGTGACACATCTTCACACAGTGTAAAAGAATGTTCCTCAACATTTCCCCCTTTTGTCTAAATAAAAAGGAAAAGTTTTAACTTTAACATAGTAAAACTGTAAACAATAAGAGCAATTATCAAGTAAGAAATCCATTTACAATGTCCAGTCCATAGTATTTGGTAAATTCAGAGAAAATACTTTATTGTCTATCTTATCTTGGTGAATCCAAAGTTTTGTACCTAATTTACTTTCTATCATGACTAAGGAAAACTGTAATCATTACCATCTGTCTTCAATCTCATCAAAGACCCAAGAAAGATATAATATTACCTGAATAATCAGGAAGTGCAGAGCAAGCAACTTCTAAAACTATGAGAAATGACAGAAACAGAAAATGACCGCCTGGACAGTCCACCCAAGGTTCCTCAGTAACATTGGGGCATCCATTTTCGGCCTACAGACTTAGAATATTTGACAGGTTTTTCTCTGAAGCAGGAATTTTGAAGGACTGTCCCACCTTGTCTTGGCAAAGTTCAGCAGTTGCCTTCTTTTGTGTCCCGTTTGGTCAATTTGGACAGCATACTGTCAGCAGTCGAGGCAAGAGTAGTTTCTTACTCAAATGGCTAGCTTTTGCCACAAAGAAAGCAAACTCCATATGGAGGTTCTTTGATGCTCATTATCATTTTTTAAAGTAAGTTGGTGCTGCCAGGAGCAGACATGTCTCATTGTCATGAAAAGCCTTATGTTATTAAAACATTTTAAACGCCATATTCTCTAGGTCTTTGAAGTATTTGAAGATCACCAATGTATCTAAAATATATCTCTGTATGACCTTGTAAACATACCTAATATGATTATAAGTTTGATTGTTAAAGATTGACTGTTAACCTGTATTTCTTTGTTATCTTAAATAGCTTTTAAGGACTAGAACTTTACATTGCGTTTTTAAATGAGCTGCATAGGTACAATACCTTAAACAAGAAATAAAAACATATAATACAGTATAACAAAAATAGCCTTAAATTTGTATCAATATACAAAAATATCTTAAACAAGAGTAGAAACAAATACAGTATGACAAAAATAACCTTAAATTATCATCAATGTACAAAAATCCATACCAACGTAAAATATTTGAGACTAGTAGGTTTTTTTAGCTTGAACTTAGACATAACCTACCCTTTTATCCTATTATTTCTGTATCCCCCTTTTTCTCTTCAGAATGAAATACCCGAATCTAATTTCCTTTACTTAGTTTCCTCCCTAACCATGACCAATAACAATTTATAACCAACCTTCCTAAATGATGACAAATATCCATAACCCACTAAATAACCAAGAGCCACCCACCCCACCTCTTGAAAATATGGGCTTCATGTTCTTTAGCCTGCTTGCTGCTCTCTGGGGGTGATGGCATCTTTGGGGGACCCTGAGAAAATTAGGATAATGGTCAAGTAAGTCCTGGGAGAACTAGCCATAACATTTGTTATCCAGTGTCTGTGCAGTGGTAAAGCACAAGGCTTATCTGCAGTCCTAGCTAGAACAGTATGTGAGGTTTGACCATCTCAGCCTGAAGTCTTGAAGCTATTCTGGATGTAGAACTGCAACACAGGTGTTCTGAGAGGCTAGATCACCTGGGCTACTTATCTTTATTGGTATCTGGTCCTTTTAAAAAAACACACAAACTTTTAAAGGTAACATATATATCTGCATTAACACAAGTATGGAATGTGTGGTGTGTACAAGTCACCTAAAGACGATTTTTTTTTTTGTTTTATGTTTGAGTAGATAAAATATGTATCACCTGTCTTGTAGTTTTTTAGGCTTATTACTTTATATCTGTAGTCAAGATTTTCAGGAGGTCTCCCCCAATCAAACCTAATTCTCTTTGAACAAATCCACAGACTTTCATTTCCTGTGGAAACAAAAGCATAAATTCTTCCCCAACACAGTATATTCTTTGAATTCCATTTTAAAGTTAAGCCATTCCTAAAGTATCTAGGCTGGTTTAATTCAGCAGTCCTTCTTTCAACCCCATGTTTCTTGGCAGTTGTTATTTGCTCATCAGTAATCAAAGAATTTAAAGTCAACAAGACATCATATAGGATCCATACCCTCTGTGTATTTTCCGTCTTTATGTGACTTGTTCTTTTATATTTTATTCTCTTTAAAGACTTTATCTTATTATTCATAAACTATTTTTTCTATGACTGTCTATACTCATTCTCTTTTCTTTTTAAAGCCTACATATGTTTTTAAACATACTGTAACCTGTTTAGAAGTTTTTTTTTCCATCTGGACCTGTCTACTGAGCACCTTTAGCATTCTCTGACCACATAAAACAAACCTTAAAGTGTTATGTCAGCTGCCAACATGGCCAAGCTTAGCACATGGCACTAGTGCATGGCACTGGTGGCTGGCTCCAGCCCACAGGCAGCAGCCAGTAGTTGCATTTGACTCCATGTTTCAAACTTTATTTTTTTCTTTTTAAATTTTCTCAGGCCTTATGTGGATATACATGGCCCCACATTGAATGCCATATGTAGCAGGCATTGGACCATCAGCCCCAAAATCATGACACAGAGACTTATTATTAATAATTCGACCTTAGCTTAGCTTTGTTTTTAACTAACTCTTATAACTTCAATTAACCCATTTCTGTTGATCTACATTCTGTCATGTGGCTCATGGATTTTACCTCTCCTCCTGCATGTCCTGCCTCCTCTGCATTCAGCTGGTGACTCTGCTTTTCTTCTTCCCTGAAATTTCTCTATCCCCAGAAGTCCTACCTAACCTCTTCCTTCCTAGCTATTCACCATTCAGCTCTTTATTAAACCAATTACAGTGACACATTGTAAAGGAGTACTGACCTTTATCAATATTGTAAAGGAATCCTTGACACAGTGTAATGGAATAGTCTGCAACAGACCACACACATATCACACACACACACACACACACACACACACACACACACACACACACACACACACACACACTATGATCCTCCAAATAAAAAATTGGGCCAGAGAACAAAACAAAACTCTCAAAAAAAGAAATACCAAGAAATCATTGTTAAAATATCCAGCATCCTTAGTCATCATACTTTGCTGATGTAGATCAGATTGAATAAGAAAGGAAATGGGATGGTGGTTGCATAAAGGGAAAAATCAGAAGGAAGAATATATCTCATTAAAAGGAACTCCTGAAGTCTTGGGAGATTCAGGCTGGAACAGTGCATCTTTTGGCACCAAAAGAGAAGCTATTTGTCTCTGGTGCCACCTAAATTTCCATATTCTAGATGATCTATGAGTGGCAAATGAAGCTCTGAGTGAATGGGTGGTATTGACATGGGCACAGACATGTCAAGGACCCTAGCTTCAGATCTGTTGGAAAGTGTCAACACACACACACACACACACACACACACACACACACACACACACACACGTGCACGCGCATGCACACACACCATGGTGAGGCTCAAAGGGATGGCAAAACATTCCTCTGGCACATGTGTGGATGTTGATAGTGTATGCAGAAATTATGCACTATGACTTTCTCCCTGCTCCCCCAATATTGCAGCCTAAAGACTGCTCCCCTATGGAAACTGCTACCACCAAGAGTAGCTAAACCAGTCTCCTTGATACAGCTGTGTGCCATAAACCTTGCCTCATTGTTCATATTTATGTAATAGCCCATCTCCTTGTTCAGCTGTGTGTAATAACCCTGCTTCCCTATTCAACTCTATATAATAAACAGGCTGAGTCCTAGGGTGCTGTGAGCTTTTCCCATCAGAGAGTCTAATCCACCCTCTCTCATTTTTTTCTATGTATTTGTGCCTGTATGTCTTTTCTTCATTCCCTCACTGTCCCAGTCAGGTGAAGTCCCTCTCCACATGATGCTTCAGATTTCTTAGTTTTAGAGCCGTACTGCCTATGTGTATCAACATAGAAGAAACAAGCTGTGACACTGACCCACTCTTTACAGGTTTTATATTCACAACATAGGGAATAATGACGTCACCAGTGGCTGAGATTTGAATCCCTATACTACCACCTGTTGATAGCGACACTTATAAAGACTTCATTCTGCCTCGTATTAGACTGAGCAGAGCTAGATAGATAGCATTTTCCTGTGGGATCTTGCATACTATGACAATGGTCATAGATATGGAATCCAAGCAGTTCACTGATCAGTGTTTCTCCGGGGCTTCATTAGTAGGCAGTTAGTTACTTGATTCAGTGACTATGCAGCTAAACTCTATACACAGACCAACTCTCATCCTAGGAAACCAGGCTCTTTCATGTGGATCAAAGTCCCAACCTTTTAATCACATAGTTGACAATTTGATATAGTTATCCCCCAATCTGAGTCTAAATTATTTAATATTAATCAGCACAGTTAACTAGAGTAACAGCTAAAATTAGCTAATGATTAATTTACTTAAATTGTCTAGAGTCCAACAATGACTATGATAGTTATCACTTGGGAAATCTCAAGAACTTTGAGATTAATTTTCAAGAACCAAGGACAAGATCCAGCAAATTGCTTGTTATGTAGCAATCTTAAGTAGAAAATTGAGGTTTTTTATACTACTCTACTCATACTTTTTATCTATACCTGTTATGTGAAAAAACTATCATTTTATAATACATTTTATTTCTATTTTTCTCATCTCGCTGACTTTCATCTACCATGTTTTTTACACATCCTAAGATGTCTATAATTATAAAATACATCATTATTTAATTATCTAAATTGCAAAATATTAATCTCTCCTTGAAATTTATTCAAATTATCATTTCTTTATAGGCTAAAAAGATATCTTGGAGATTAAACTCCCCATGCAAGCATAAGGATGTGAGTTTAAATCCCCAGAAGCCAAGTAAAAAGCCAGACACAGAACTGAAACAAGCAACAGCTGATTATGAGCTTGCCTCTCCCTACACATTAGTTGTTCCACACCATAGAAACAGAAGGAACATTACCAAATTCTTCTTATGAGACTACAGTTACCTTGATACCCAAACCACACAAAGATGCAACAAATAAAGAGAATTACAGACCAATCTCCCTCATGAACATTGATACAAAAATATTCAATAAAATACTGGCTAACCTAATCCAGGAACACATCAAAAAAATTATCCACCATAACCAAGTAAGCGTCATCCCAGGGATGCAAGGATGGTTCAACATATGAAAATCTGTCAATGTAATACACCATATAAACAAACTGAAAGAAAAAAAAACACATGATCATCTCATTGGATGCTGAAAAAGTCTTTGACAAATCATGTTAAAGGTTCTAGAGAAATCAGGAATACAAGGAACATACCTACACATAATAAAGGCAATTTACAGCAAGCCGACAGCCAACATTAAATTAAATGGAGAGAAACTCAAAGCGATTCCACGAAAATCAGGAACAAGACAGGCTGTCCACTCTCCATATATTTATTCAACATAGTATTTGAAGTTCTAGCTAGAGCAATAAGACAACAAAAGGAGATCAATGGGATACAAATTGGAAAGGAAGAAGTCAAACCCCATCGTGATTTTGACACCCCCGCCCCTTGCTCATATAATCCCTCTTGCCTCTCTTCAGCTGGACTCCTGGAGCCTGGTGCTTGGTTATGGATCTCTGCATCTGCTTCCATCAGTTACTAGATGGAGGCTCTATGATGAAAGTTAGGGTATTCACCTAGAAAGAGTAACTTAAAAGGAAGATGGGTGTATTTTATTTAACTTAAAAGGAGGATGGGTGTATTTTATTTGGAAAACAGAGGAATAAAGATTCAGGAATAAAAAGCAGGGATACACAGTCTTCCACAAAACCTAAAGAGTTGACTCAGCAGTTAAGAGCACTTGCTGATCTAGCGAAGGATCCATGTTCAGTTACCAGCATCCACATGCCAGGTCACAACCATATGTAATTGCAGACCCCAGAGACCTGAAGGCCCTTCTGACTTCCACAGAGTCCTGCATGAACATGGTGCACATATATACACTCAAGCATATGCACATACACGTAACAATCAATTAATAAGTAATTTTTAAAAGAATATTCCACAATTAAGGCTTCTCTAGTTTAACTTTTGTTATAGTGATAAAATACTAACTAAAACCCAAAACCAACTTTAATCATACAGGCTGTAGTCCATCATCAAGGAAAGCAAAGTCTTTCCTAGAACTCTGTGCAGGAGCTTGAATCAGAAAACATGAAGGAACACTGCTTACTAGATTACTACCTCTGGCTTATGATCAGCTATCTTTCTTATACAACCTGGGATCATGGACCCATGGCTGGCACTGCCTACAGTGAGCTGTGCTCTGCCTCATCAATTAGCAATTAAGAAAATGCCTCCACTGGTTGCCACAGACAGAATCTGAAAAGAGTAATTCCTCAGTTGAGAATCCTCTTCCCAGGTGGTTCTAGTTGTGTCAGTTTGACAATAAATCTCACTGGTACAAAGGCTGAAGTGTGTAAAAGAGATTACCATGCAAGCTTCCAAAAGATGCAAGCAATCAACAATCCTATGCAGCCATGTGTATGAACCACAAGAACCACCAGCATGCCAAAATAACCTTGGGGATGCAGCAGTGGCATGCATACCTTGGCAGTAACCAGCAGCTGTCTAATTTTAAGGCCAACTCAAAAAAAGGTAAATTATGCCAGGATAGTGAAGTCATGGATCTTGGAGGAGACTCTACAACCAGTATTTTACTAAACCAACATAATCCCTAACTGCCTTCTAAATATTTGTCCACCACAGATACGTGTAGTCCTCGCCCCTCATCAACGAAACTTCTCTCTGAAACAGATGGAGACCATTACAGAAAGACACAACTAATTAAAATGCAGAGTTGTGGAGCCCACCCCCAACTGATACAATTACAACACATATCCAGTACCTAAGGCTTAGGGATCATTGCAGAAGAGACTGTCGAACGTTTATAAAAGTGAGAGGATCAGGGAGCTGGCTCTAAGATTATGTCTCCTAGTAAAATCAGAGATTACACCCACAAAGTCCACTGACATAACTGCCTAAACATGAGTTGAACAAGAACAACACCAACAGACATACTAAAGTAGATAGGCTAGGGGTGGGGAGCACTCAGAAGGCCTAGATCCTGCACAAAGAACCACAGATAACTAAAGAATGCTGAGAGCTGAAGAAATAGTCTTCCCCTGGAAACATACATACAAGTTCCAGCATAAAGACAGAGCAGGTTGTATTTAGGTATTTAGAGATGTACGTGTGAGATATATATATATATATATATATATATATATATATATATATATATATATATATATATCATATATAATGCATGTATACACAGGTATATATAACATATGTACATATGTAATAACAATTAATGAAGAAAGAGACCATGGATTTGAATGAAAGCAAGAAGGAGCATAGGGGTATATGAGAGGGTTTGGAGGGGAAAAAGTGAAGAGGGAATGATATAACTATATTATAATCTAAAAAAATAAGAAATAATTTTAAAAGGGAGAGTCTCGGTGACAAAGGATACTTTTCTGATAATAAAATTATTCCTTGCTTGCACCATTTAGATTTAATATTACTACCTTAGCTCATATTTGAATCAAATAATTACTAGTGAATAATTCAAGTTATCTTATTCACAATTCCAGTTACAAACGAGACCCTAAGGGCTTTTATGGCCAGATTCTGACTAAAAACTTTGTCGAATAACTAATAGATACCCACAATTTCTGACATTGTAAATTGCCTTTGATTACAAAATGAGTCACAGCATCCTGCTGTTGCCCCGGGCCCTCTCTTTTGTGATAGTCCATCCATTTATTTGTTGTTGCTGTTGTATCCTGCAATTCTAGAGGATCAATATTTGACCTCCTACTCTGTATCAGTAACTGATCTGTCTGGTCATGAAAATGAAGATGGGAAAAGAAAGGCGGCCACACTATGCCTTCCCTCTTCTTTCATATACAAAGCACCATCCTCCTTGAACTCAATCTTCAGTAAGTTAGTGTACTGATGTACACACGGAGTGGATGCAGGCAGCTGGACCACAAGCAGATCCCCTCCCACTGTAAGACAACTGTAAATAATGAGCTAAAACAAAAGATGGTGCCTGAACAGTACTGAGAACATGAAAGATTCTAGCCCTGACAAAGGACAAGATGGGGCTTGAGTGTAGCGCAGGGGAAGAACATGTGTTTAGTAGGATTCCATCCCAAGAACAAAAGCATAAAGACTAGATGAGTGAAGACTAGAAGACTCTCCAAGAAGAAAACTATTTTGTTATATAATTTCTCAGAGTTTCTCATAATGTCAGAGACCATTTTCAGTCTATTTGAAAGATATGCTGTCATTTATATAAATAATAAAACTCTAATTTTAGGTATCTTGATAGAAAGTAATTGACAATAAACACAATAATTTGCTAGACTTGTGATTTATAAATTTTATAGCACTCAATAATAAAATGGCATGTTCTCACTTCACATCTCTATAAAGTGCTGTGAGATTTCATGCTCTTTTTCAAAAATGTTAATGGCACTTATTTATTCATTTTCTGTGTATATGTTTTGGGGGACACATGTACCATTGTGTTTATTGTTTGGAGGTCAGAAGCCAACAGCCCAGAGTTGGTTTTCTCCTTCTTAATGTGGGCCCCAGGTATCAAAACCAGGTCAGAAGGCATGGCAAGAAGTTCCCTTACCCACTGAGCCACCTCATATGCCCAATTTTATGGTTTCTTAACATGAGCACTGCAAGAACTCAGACATTCATGGGCGTAACTTAAGTTATCTTACCAGGATCTTACCTGGATGCACCTGGAGTGAACTTGCTTACTTGCTTCATGTAAAACCTGAAACTACCTTGGCCTTAAATGTTCTGACTTCTGTCCCTACTTCTACTTCTCCAGTTTCTAATTTTTTTTTACTGCTAGGGACTGCAAAATGAATATTAAAAGATGGAATTTGATACAGCAATTGAAAGCTATAGACATTATAGAAATCTTGAAAGGTTCCCAATAAAATGTAGGCATATGTAATAAAAGGATGACTTATTGGTGACTGTGCTCCTCAGGGTTCTCTAGAGGAAAAGAACTGATAACTTGTGTGTGTGTGTGTGTGTGTGTGTGTGTGTGTGTGTGTATGTGTGTGTGTGTGTGTGTGTGTGTTGGAAGCCTGTTCTTTTCTAGTGGAGACAGAAGTGGAGTGGATCAAGAGGGCAGGAGAGGTATGGAAGAGCTGGGAGGAATAGAAGGGGGCAGAGGGGGCAGGACTCTAGTCAGGATGTACTGTGTAAGAAAAGAATCTATTTCCAATAAAAGAAAAAGAAAAAGAAAACAGAGGGCCTTCCTGCTCAGCTTATTTTAAGTTGCGGCACGTTGGCATTCAAAACCAACTATCACAGTGACTTCCTTCTTCTTTATATTTATATATACTTACATTTTTTGCAATTCTTTAACATTAACATAAAGACAGATCTGAGTTTGAAGGGCACCTGGTGAAATATCCAGGGTCTTAACAGTAAATAGGACCAGAAATGTAAGAATATTCATAAAGCCAAGCATGATGGTAGTCACCTTTAATCCCAGCACTTGGGAGGCAGAAGCAGGTAGATCTTTGTGAATTTAAGACTAGACCTGCCTGGTCTACAAAGCGAGGATGAGCCACAAGGGGCAAGGCTCATACAAGAAAACCCACAGAAACAACTAACCTGGGCTCATAGGTACTCACAGAGACTCAGCCAATAACCAGGGAGCCTGTATGGGACTGATCTAGGCCCTTTACATATATGTGACAGTTGTGTAGCTTGGTCTACTTGTAAGACATCTAACAGTAGGAGCAGGGGCTGTCCCTAATGCTTTGGCTGACTTTTAGGAACCTATTCCTCATACTGGGTTACCTTGCTCAGCCTTAATACAAGGGAAGGTGCTTAGTCTTGCTGTAACTTGATATGCCATGCTTTGTTGATACCATGGGAGGCTTGCCCCTTTTTTAACAGAATTGGGGGAGGGGGGCATGGAGGGAGGGAGAGGAATCTTGGTCCAGGACGTAAAATAAATAAATTAATCTAAAAAAAAGAATTTTCATAATATCAGAGACAGTTTATTAGAAAGGAAACAACTCTCAAGGGCTAAGTGGGCTAGTGTTTTGGGGGGAGACAGATGCTCAAAATCCCTGTGCCACTTGAGTTCTGATCCATTATATGCTATTTACATAGCACCTGCCTACTCAGCCTTTGCGTATTTTCCAGCATACCTCATCTGTTATGTATAGCCCTTGTAGAGAGGTTTCCAGTCCTTATTAACTGGCTTTCATGTGTCAATCTTGATACCTCTCTTTCCAATCCCCTACCCTCCTGCTACAATACATTCTCAAATAGTCACAAAATCGTCTATTAATTTTGGAACATAAATGTTCTGTTTGCAACAACTATGACAGCAAACTATACTTAAAGCACTTATTTTTTTACTACATAATTTTTTAGGAGTGGTTTTAATAAAGAATCTACAAACAGTTTTTTGTTAACACTCCTAAAATTTTTAATCATTTTCATACTTAATTTAGGTACAAATATCTATATGATCATGTAAACACATAACTCAGTATTTTCTTATTTTAGTAGAATTGGAGATGTAGAATGACATATTAAGTCAACTCAAGATAAGCAATTTTTCTTACATTAACTAAAAATTCCAAACCATTAATTTTGCACACATTAGTTTCTACACAACACAACCAGTTAGCCTTTTAATTTTCTTTCTTTTTTTATGGACAGCATTATGGTCAACATTCTTATTTCCTGAAAAAGAAACAAACAAAATCCTTGAGACTCATTAGGGTAATAATTCTAATCTAAACTACTGCTAATTAATGCAAAACATGCTATAATTGAATAAAATACTTTTCATAACAGAAAAAAATACATGTTTTCTAAAGAAGTGAAGATGTTGAGGTCTCTCCCTGTTATTTCTAAATCCAATGACAACAAAGTGTCTGAGGTCTGGGACATGTTAATTTAGAAAATTCCTTCCATGGAAATATGCCCCAGTTCTTGACAAGTTCACACAGTTGATGATACTCCTTGTTCTTGTGTTAGCCAGCTCTTCCTAGTAAATGAGCTGACAAGGTTTTATTTCCTAGAGTTAAGAGAAATGTATATAGCAAAGTTATTGCACACTGTGAAGTAACCTCCAGGGACACTGTCCTGATAGGATGAGTGTTCATCTCCAGGAAAATCTGTATCTTTTAGGAAAAAGAATGGCTCAAAAGAGTCCAGTCAGTAGCAAGGGATCCAATATGGATAGAAATCAATTATACACGATCCCTTAGAACATAATACCTGATGGCGTCATGACTGCCCCATGAAGCTTTTATGAGGATAAAACAGTAATTTGGGTAAAAGCTTCAGGAAACCCTAATTATGTAAATATTATTCTTAATAATTTACACCAGTGCAATGTTGGGAGTAGTTTGGAGAAGAAAGGGGTGGCATAGTTGTCATCACTTTAAAGTTTAAGATTTAGAGTTTAATGGGCTGAGTCGATTCATCCCAATTAGAAATAAAATGATTTGCAAAAGTCTTTGCTTATTTTTAAGTGAGAACACAGGTAGTGTCTTATAAGTGAAGTAAGTGGAATATAATTTTGATTTTTCTACTAGAAGAATGTTCAGTTTTAAAGGCAAAATTATGTAACAACATTTCTAATTTCTGCCCAGCTCAGTTGTGGCACTCTGAGTTGGTCTGGTTCACCAACAATCTTACTGGCTTTTGGTTTGTTTCTCTTCATGCATTTCAGTATAGCATTTGTTGCTCTGATTGCATTTGTGATCATCATAACGTGTTTCACAGTTGACAGACTTATTATTGTGATACTTACCCATCATTTTATTTTAAGAAAATATTAGCATTGTGATGATTATGATTAAATTGGATGCGATGCAGCCAATTGTCCAGGGACAAGGTTTTATGATTGTAAAACCTGTTCACAACTTCCATGGACAGCAGCAGTGCTGATTACAGGTCATTCAAACAAATGTTCTTTGATTTGCTTATTATAACACATCTGTAAAGCAAGTGATATAATTCCCATGTGTTGGAACCTTTTAGCTGGGAACAGCTTTTTAATGGCTTTTCTTGTAGTCAGCAAGAAATACACATTTATTCAACTAAAAGAAACAATGATAAGGGGAAAAATGTTTTCCGCTCTTGTTTCACTTGTGTGAAGATGGTTTTGTGGTTTCATTTACAGCCTCTAACAAAGCAAATCAAAATATCCATGTATTTTCTGTGTGAAGAGCTCAATAAAACTATAAAGAAAAAATAAAATAACTAGGGCAGAGAACATAGTAGTGAATCTGCCCACACAGAGACTATTTTATTCTTTTTTCCCTAGTGTACATTTCTATTCATTGCATTTTATTTATCTCAATTATTTTTCACAATTAAAAATACTTATGTCAATTGGCTGGGCCATTCAAGATGGAGTTTATCAAGGTGTCTATATACATTCATATACTCCCACACTCTCTTAGGGGAGCTCAGTTTCTGTTTTCCACTTCACCATATTGCTGCTATACACATATAGGTACTTACTGAAGGCTTAGTTAATGATGAAGATATGAAAGCTCAGAAGATAACTAATATAGTAGTACCAGATCTCAACTTATTGAAAAGAATTACCTTACCACTAAAAAAATGTAGCACTTAAGTCTTAGTGTGGCCAATTCATATTTAACATTTGTATTATTATTTATTTACATCATAGATTATATTACTATTTATTCACCTTTGAAAAAATTGTATCAGTCAATTCAATATAAGTAACATAGTGATGACAGACGTTGTAACAAAAGAACCAGAAAGATGATATTGCTAGTTTGTTAATACAGAACAGGGGAAATAATGGCCACACCCATCCTCAAGATGGCTCCTGTAGTAAAATGACTTCCAGAATCAGAGATGACCTCTCATGTCCATCACCACAACAGGGAAAGTTGGAATACGTGGGGCAGTTGCCAAATTAAGGCATATCCAGAAACTATGTTGATATTGGTTGTAGCAGAATTTAGTCTCTTTTCTTGAGTAATGTTCCATGAAATACTTAAAATTGAACTTATACAACATACTTACAGTAAAGTTAAATTTAAAAACGGTTCTGAAATCAGTAATCAAAAAAAATATTTGACAAGAATGGGATGGTTGAACTGGAACAGGGGCGGAGTGGGAGAGCAATGAAGGAAATATCTTGGTAGAGGGAGACATCATGGAGATAGGAAGAAACCTGGTGCAAGGGAAGTTCCCAGGAATCCACAGGGATGACCCCAGCTTAGACTACTAGCAGTGGTGAAGGGGGTGCCTGAGCTGGCCTACCCCAATGATCAGATTGGTGAATGTCCTACATCATAGAGCCTTCATCCCATAACTGATAGAAACAGATGCAGAGATCCACAACCAAGCACCAGGCTGAGCTTCAGAAGTCCAGTCGGAGAGGGAAGAGGGATTCTATGAGCAAGGGACATCAAGAAGGTGATGGGAAAACTTACAAATACAACTGAACCAAGCTAATGGGAACTCATGAACTTTGGACTGACGGCTGTGGAGCCTGCATGGAACTGGACTGAGCCCTCTGCATGGGTGAGACAGTTATGCAGCTTCGTCTGTTTGAGGAGCCCCTGACAGTGGGAACAGAATCTATCCCTGGTGCATGAACTGGCTTTCTGGAGCCCATTGCCTTTGGTGGGACACTTTGCACAGCCTTGATGCAGGAGGAGGGACTTGGACCTGCCTTAGCTGAATGTGATGGGCTTTGCTGACTCTCCATGGGAGGCCATACCTTTTCAGAGGAGGGGATGGGGGGGAAGGCTGGGGGGGGAGTGGAAGGAGGAATGAAGGGGGAATCTGTGGTGGATATGTGGAATGAATAAAAAATTTCTTAATAAAAAAATTAAAAAAAATAACTTGACTGAGTTCCCTCAAAATAAATTTGGTTCAAGGTTCAAAAACAAAGCTGTTATGTTGCCCTTAAACTTCCAGGGGTCCTTGTAAAGTCAAGGAAGTGTCTCCTGTTTTTCTTGGTATTATAGTTATAAGTTCCCCTTCTATAGTAATGAAGGCCAATATCTAACTTAAACCAGAGAGGGAAGTCATGTTATTAATGTCTATCTCTCTCTATCTCTATCTCTCTTCCTCTCTCCATCCTCAATATATTCCTTAATATAATTAAATATATGAAACTTCAAAAAACAGAATGCTATTGCATTATCATTACCTTATGCTCTTCTAAATATTTAAGTACACTATATTCCCTCATCTCTTCAACGATTATTTTATGATGGAAAAGCTTGATTCAAACCAATTCAAAACTACCCCAAAACCTAAAATATAGGGAAGTATTTAAAGTATAGTTATGAATAAAACTAAATCTTGTCAACTTTAGCTGAACAACTCTTAGAAGGTTCATTGAAGGTCTCCATTGGGGGGAAAAATGAACCTGTGACTGGAGGGTGTGATGAACAATTATGTATGATACATTATTTGTTCAGTTTTTCCATTACTTTTGCTAGCTAAGCCTTCCTTAACTCCTATACAAATAATGGCTAGAATCCTTTTCCTCAATTGTCAACATTTCATCTTCTCCCTTATATAAACCAACATGATAATTACTAGTGTAACAATGTACTTAAAACATCTCTTTCATCACTATCACCTTTAAAAATACTCAATAGTTCCCTATCATGGTTAATTTCACATTTTAATGCAACTGGCCCATGGTGACTAATACTTGGTATATATTTTTTTCTGGATATTTCTGTGAGAATTTTTTAAATATTATTAGTGTTTAAATTAGAGAAATGAGGTGGACCTCAACAGCTTAGGGCCTCAACAGGGTGGCCTCTGTGGCCTCCTCCAGGAAGGAATTCTACTGGGAGATGGTTTTTGGGGTTTGAAATGCATCTGAAGCTCTTTGAGTCTCTAATTTGACAGCACGCCAGATACATTTTTTTTTTTTTGGTCAAACCTCGGAAGTTGTGTGTATTGGGTCCTTAAAATAAGCCTCCCTCCTCCCCCTGGTGTGTGTGTGTGTGTGTGTGTGTGTGTGTGTGTGTGTGTGTGTGTGTGTCAGAGAGATAGAGAGAGAGATAGAGATAGATAGATAGACAGAGATAGATAGATAGATAGATAGAAGATAGATAGATAGATAGATAGATAGATAGATAGATAGATAGATAGATAGATAGAAAATGAATTGAATTGTCTGAATTGACCAGCTCTGTTGAGAAAAATTAAGCAAAATAAGAGCTCATGATAAAATCTTAGCTAGTCATGGAGTTTTCTTGGGAGACATTTGGCCAGAAAGCTGCACTTAGGAGGGAACTCATGCAGACCACCGGAGAAATAGGATTCTAGGCTGCAGGGGTATCACAGGCAGATTTCATACATAAGAGAGAAAAAAAAAACCTGCAACTCTGCTAGTGCTAACTGTACGTCTACTTCCAAGGTCTTGTTCAATGTACTTAAATAAATTTCTGTATGTGAAAGATGTTTCTTCATGCGCTCTCCCTACATAGAACAATTCAAATTGTTCTAATTTGTAATACTTAAAATGAATGTATTTCTTCCATTTATTTCACAGATTCTAAATGCCCACTGTGACAAATATTGCTTGAGGTCTTTGTTCTCTTTTCTTTTCTTTCTTTATTTTTTCTTTTTTTTTTTTTTTTTTTTTTGGTTTTTCAAGATAGGGTTTATCTGTGTAGCTTTGCGCCTTTCCTGGAACTCACTTGGTAGCCCAGGTTGGCCTCAAACTCACAGAGATCCACCTGGCTCTGCCTCCCGAGTGCTGGGATTAAAGACGTGTGCCACCACTGCCCGGCTAAAGTTTCTCTTAGCACTAAGGGGCTTTATCTTTGCATAAAATTTTAATTTTTTACAATATGAATAGTTTTTAAGTTAAGATTAAAAATAGACAAATCTACCTTATGAGAAACTGTTAGCCTGTGAATATTGTTCATTAAAAACAACATACTGCTTCATTCCAGTGGCCTCTTGCAAAAATATTCAGTGTATTTAATCATTCTGTATCTGCTCTACTGCTTGAGAAATTATTGTTTACCCATTTAAATGAATTCATTTCATCTGCATTAGTCCAATTCCATTCTTACAGATTTTTTAATTTATTTCAATTAAAAGTATTTAATTAATTCAGACCTACCACCTCTTAAAAATGTTCATCTTCTACCACTTCTCTGATCACCAGTTTGAGATTATTTCACTTAAAGCGATAATCTAATTTTCTGAGTTCAAATAGGGTGAATTTTATGAGAACAAAGTTATATCTATTAGACTGAGAACACTTTATAGTTTGCATTCCAAATAGATGACAAATACGTGGTACTCTGAACTAAATATAAAACTCTAAATGTGTCAAGGGCCAATATAACAATGTTGGATGATTGAGACCTTTGGGTAGTATTAGGATACAACGGCTTTGTCCTTAAAACTGGATTAGCGATGCTCTGAAACGTGCTTGCAGGTGGAATTTCTCTTTCTTCTGCTTCTTTGCCGTGTGGAGACACCAAGTTCCTCTCTGACTTGCTCTGATGCCTGTCACTGTGTGTGGTTTTGTAAGAAGGCCCATTCCAGATTTTGGAATTCACAGTCTTGATTTTGGAATTCACAGTCTCCAGAACTCTTCAGAGAATAAATTTACTTCCCAATAAATGCTCAGTCTCTGTCATTCTGTTATAACAAAATGGAGTGAATCGTATGATTAACTTGCAAGGAAGTCAGACGACAGGGCGGAAGACCCAAATAGCTCATAGCAAGAAGACAAGAATTTAGTTCTAAATCTGCTACAGAGGAAATACAATGTCTCAGCAAGGCTTTAGGGGCTTTGGTCCACTCCTAGGAATAATGGATTTTGCTGTTTGTTACAGTTTGGGTTTCTTTTTAAATACTTAGTAGAATGGCAGAGGCAGTACTTTGTAAGCTCTGAAGTTAGTGTAAGTCTGCTTTAAAATCCCGTTTCTATCATTTGGTTTTGTGTCCTTGGAAAAATAACTTAAAGTTCTGTGCTTCTGCAGAATAGTTTTAGTAATGCCTCTTTTTTTTTTTTTTTTTTTTTTTTTGGTCTGGTGCAAAAAACTAACCAACTTTAAGAGCATAAAACAACAAACATTTTATTATTTTCTCTTATTTTGTGATTTAGCAATCGATCAAGAGTCTGATACAGATGACTCTTGTTTTGGTCACGATGACTAATGGTGTAGCTACGGAAGCTTGAGCAGCCTGGATGGCCTGGCAGGGTCCAGAACAAAAGACATTTGTTCATCCCATTAATTTCTTCTTCTTCAAGTTGTATTAACAAGAGGGCTTGAAACTAAAGTGCTCCCTAGAGGAAAGTGCTTTAAATGCTTGTTCCCAGGCAAGTAGTGCTGTTTGGGTGCTATAGAACCTTTAAGCGCTTTTAGCCTGGCCAACAGAAGTAGGTTACTAGGTTCAGGCCTTTGAAGATTATTAGTCTGGCCTCTGTTATTCCTGGACCATTTCCAAGTGAACAGTCCATGACTTCTCTGCCATCGTCAACCAAAACCATGAACTAAAATGACTGTTTCCTCCCTGTATATTTTTTTTGTTAGTTATTGTGGTAGACCATCACAGAGTAACTAATATACACATGTTGGGTTTAGATACAAGATGGGCCCTGCACACACATTGATATTTTGGTGAAGATGTTTAGAATAGCTGCAGATGGGCTACTATCTGTGTTTCTTCTTTGCTTGGTTTGCAGGATTCCTCACAGGATGGTAGCCTTAAACCAGAAGCAAGATTCATTACTGGTGACTGATTCATTGCAGGGGGAGCCTTCCACGAGCCACTGATGAAACTGAGGAGCATCTTACAACTTAGCTGAGATTTTTAAGAATGTCATTTCTACCACACCATTATTTAAACAAGTCACCTAGGACGTTTCTAGTTTAAGGTGAAGAGACAAATAGATAATTTTTGTTATGTTTTTAAATAAAATATTTACTTATCCTCATTTTATGTGTATTAGTGCACTGCATGTATGTCTGATGCCTGTGGAGGTTAGGAGAAGACACTAGATCCCTTGGAACTGGAGCTGGATGTAAGCTGGCATGTGGGTGTTGATAACTAACAAGGGTCTCCTTCAAGGGCAGCAAATGCTCTTAATCACGAAGTCCCAGGTAACCATATTCTTTATTTTATTTATTTATTTGTTTGTTTGTTTGTTTGTTTATTTATTTTGAGGCAGGGTTTCTCTGTGTAGCTTTGGAGCCTTTCCTGGAACTCACTCTGTAGCCTAGACTGGCCTCGAACTCACAGAGATCTGCCTGCCTCTGCCTCCCGAGTGATAACCATATTCTTCATGAAGTGTTTATGAGTTGTCAGGGCCATGTAATCTATGTTTTAGTTGGTAAATGTTGGCTATATTACTGTATGAAAGATAGTTTTTTAAAATTGTGCTACTTATGACATTATTATTCTTTGAAGAAAAATAAAAAGGGTTTTCTTTTATTTTATTTAATTCAATAGACTATTTAATTTCTAAATTTTATCACATTCAGATGATGGTTATTTTAACAGTTTTAAATGTTAACATGAAGCAATCCTCGTAGATTGTTTCCATATATAAGAGTTTGGGAAATTATGATAACAATTGATCTTTTGGTGCTAATTTTGAGCTACAAATATGAACAAAAGTTCCCAGAAAGGAGCTGTACTTTCAAATTGAAATCTCTTGCAAGGTTGATTAACCCATTAGAACTGTAAGGGTTGTGGAGTTTGGAATATAGTGTGTTCAGAGTCTAATTATAATTTATCTTGAGCTATCCTTAGTTTCCTAAATAGCCTCTCCTTGACCATCTCTGCATCGGATCTTACACCTTGTTACTCACAGACTAAAACCTGGAATATATTAAGTGCGGTCAGACAGCATCTGTGGCCTGCAGCGGAGAAATCTTCACTTTGCTGTCACTTCCCACTTAATATTTCCACCCATGTATTTTAAAAGTGCCTCGGTTTATGACTTTCTTTGTTCTGTTCCTGTAATAACCCCATTAAACTGCTTCCGCATCAGGATGTGGCATTTCGAGTATCCTAAATCTGTGTACTTGGGCCATGGCCAGTCCTTTTTGCCTCCAGAGTAACCGACTGTCTTTTATCCTCTTTGAAGAGAGAGTTCTGGTTTGTAGTGACATAATTATTGCCCTGAGAGTTGTAAATCAGGTAAATACTCAACTCTCTCTTGTCCCTCACTGGTCCTATAGCATTTTTTTTATCATGTAGAACACTGTCATATAGGCAAGAAGCAGGTAAGGAAAACTTGCCAGTGGTGTTTCAGGCATTTGTTGGACGCTGACAGGCACCAATGCCTATCCTTTTTTTAAAGAACACATACAAATGGGATTAGTGCTCTTATGAAAGAGGTCCAAAGAGTTCACGTGTCCCTTCTACCACATGATCACACAGCAATAAAGTATTGACTGTGATCCAGACAGTCAAGCCTTATGGGACACCAAATTTGTGTTTATCTTGGTCTTCCCAAGAGCTAGCACTGTGAGAATTAAATTTATGTTGCTTATGTTTCCTGGTTGATGCTACTTTGTTAGGGCAACTAAATTGGCACTAAGAGGTGATGACAATTTACAAATATCTAAGAAGAGGCCAGAGAAGTTTGCTTTTCTTTTTATTTTATTTTATTTTATTTTATTTTTTTTGTTGTTTTTTTTTTGTTTTTTTTGTTGTTGTTGTTTTTCGAGACAGGGTTTCTCTGGGTAGCTTTGCGCCTTTCCTGGAACTCACTTGGTAGACCAGGCTGGCCTCGAACTCACAGAGATCCGCCTGGCTCTGCCTCCCGAGTGCTGGGATTAAAAGCGTGCGCCACCACCGCCCGGCTGCTTTCTTCCTTTCTTGACACAGGATCTTACTGTGTATCCTTGGTTGGCCTGGAACTCACTTTGTAGACCAGGTTGACCTTGAACTCACAGAGTTCTGCCTGTCTCTGCCTCCTGAGTATAGAAATTATAGGTGAGAACCACCATACCTGGCCAGAGGAGTTTTGAAATGTATGCTTAAAATTTTTTATTTTAGTTAATAAACCATAAAGGAAAACTATGCCAGGTGCTGAGTGAAAGAGGAGTAAGATGCAAAGACACCTCAGTCTCCTTAGAGAATACCTCAGTGGTAGAAGCATGCATGGCTATCCCCTTATGATAAAGTTCTCATACAGAAGTGAGGGCAATATTATGAATAATTGAGGGAAAATAATCCTTGTTAAAAAGTGAGAACATTTTAATTCAGTTGTGTTTGTGTTCTAACTTTGCATAGTATAGGACTCGTGAACAATGAATTGGATATTTGCCTGGGAAAATGTGACAGTAAAGTATACATGATGTGAGATGGTTCCCTTGATTGCCTATGTGAAATGGAAAAAAAAAAAGAGTTAAAGGTAGAATTTTTTATTTAAAAGCGAATCAGAGACTGGGAAAACAGCTCAACTGGTTAAATGTTTACCATGCAAATGTGAGAATTCAAGTTTGTTTCTCAGAATACATGTTAAATTTGGTGTGATAGCACATACTTGTAATCCTTTTACATCTAGTCAGTGTAGCCTATTAGGTGAACTTTAGGCAACTGAGAGACCCTGTCCCAAAAATTTAAAAAAGTAAATGAAAAAAATAAGGTAAATGGCCACTGAAGAATGACATGTAAGGTTGTCCTCTGACATGCACATGCAAGTACACACACATGCAGATGTAACCCCACACAGTCATATACCTCCCACAAACATTGCAGTGTTAACAAAACCTAAGAGTATGGACAATTTCAAATGGAGCACAAACATCAGAATATTCAAAGCTAAGATCCACGAATGAGAGGGAAAAAATGCAAAGTTGATGTGGCTATGTTTTTGTCAACTTGACACAAGCTAACATCTGAGAAAACGGAACCTAAATTGTGAAAATGCTCCCATCAAACTGGTCTGTAGCCTAACCTGTGGGACATTTTCTTGATTAATGATTGATATGGAAGGGCCCAGACCACTGTGGGTGGTGCCATTTCTGGACAGGTGGTCTTGGGGGAATAAGAAAGTGGACTGAGAAAGCCATGGAGAGCAAACCAATAAACAGCATTCCTCCCTGGTCTCTGCTTGAGTTCCTGCTTCCAGATTTCTGCCTGGGCTTCCCCTGATCATGAACTGAAAGCTCTAAGTCAAATAAAACATTTCCTCCACAAATTGCCTTTCATCATAGTGCTTTATCACAGCATCAGAAAGCAAACTGGGACAGTTGGTCTTTCTGGGTCTTGGTTACTTCACTCAGAATTATTTTGCCAGATGATAGCTGAATAATATTCCATTGTGTATATGTACTACATTTTCTCTATCCATTCATCAGTTGATGGACATCTAGGCTACTGCCATTTCCTGACTATTGTGAATAGAGCAGCAAAGAACATGAGTGATCAGATATCTCTGTGGTAGGCTCTAGAATCTTTTGTGTATATGAGTGATATAGTTGGTTATTGGTGAAATTATTAAGGCCATTCCACGTAGTTAAAAGGGAGGTTTATTTTGTGGGGTAACTTACAAATGAAGGGATAGTTTACAGGGTCTGGAAAAGGTGTGGCGCAGTCCGGCAGTGTTCTCTGGACAACTCTGCTCGGTCTACCTCCAGCATCAAGGGTCCAGGAACCAACAGAGCTGGCGCATCCGGATCTTGGGTCTTCAAGGGTCCTCTCTTGGCTCCGCCTTGTAGGCGTGACAGTTACCGAAGCCTCAATGGGGGTTGGAACTTCCTGATCAAAGCTGGAATGGCTACCCACTACAGTTGGTCATTTGGTAGATCTATTTCTAGCTTTTGAAGAGCCTCCAGGCTGATTTCACAGTGGTTGTACCAGTTTGCACCCCCATCAGCAGTGAATAAACGTTTTGCCTTCCCCATACCCATGCCAATATTTGTCATCTTTTTTTTTAATCTTAACCTTTCTGACCAGGGTAAGATGAACTCTCAAAGTACTTTTAGTTTGCATTTCCCTGATGGCTAAGGATGTTGAACATTTTAAAGTGTTTCTCAGCCATCTGTGTTTCATCTTTTGAGACCTCTCTATTTAGTTCCAATCACTATTTTAAAAAGTTTTCCCTTGATGTTTAGTTCTTTGTGTGTTCTACATATCAACCCTCTGTTAGATGTATAGCTGGTAAATATTTTTTTCTCTTCTGTCAGCTACTTCTTCACTGAGATTATTGCATCCTTTGCTGCACATAAACTTTTTAGTGTCATGAATTCTCACTTAGTAATTGTTGATCTTAATGTCTGCACTACTAGGGTCCTGTTAATAAAATCCTTTCCTGGGCCAGCAAGCTGAAGAGTATTTCCTACTTTCTTCTCTACCAGACTCAGGCTGTCCAGTCTCTTGTTGAGGTCCTTGATATGACTGGAGTTAAGGTTTGTGTAGGATAAGAGAGGATCTAGTTTCTCACTTCTACATGTAGCTATGAAATTTGATCACCATCACTTGTTGAAATTTCTGTCTTTTCTCTATGTATTGTTGGCCTCTTCATCAAAAATCATGTGGCTGTAGGAGTAGGGTCTTCTATGAGGGTCCTCACTTGTATTCCACTGATCAAAATGTCTGTTTTTATGTCAATAGAATGCTGTGTTTATCACCTTAGTTCTCTAGCATAACTTGAAATCTGAAATGGTGATAATTACAACAACACTTGTTAAATTATTATTCCGGATTGTTTTGGTTTCTCTGGGTCTTTTATGTTTGTAGGAGGCCATGAGAGGAGTTTTCAACAGAGGGAAGTTATAACACAATGATATAAAATATGTGTACATTCAGACTGGTCAGTGCCCTCATGTGGACATGCAGTCTGACCATGTCTCTCTTGCAGCCTTCTTCTTTCCTGCTCCCTCCTCATTCTACCTATTAGTACCTAGTAGTTTAAAACATCCAATCAAAATGCATGTAAGCCTGTGGAATATTAGTTTAAGATGTGTTACACTTGTTTATGTTGTGGAATATTTATTTAATGATGCAAAGATCTGTTGCATTCTTTTACATTGCATTTATTTGACTCTGTAAAGCTGTGTTACTTTGCCTCCTTAAAACACCTGATGGTCTAATAAAGAGCTGAATGGTCAATAGATAGGGAGGAGAGAAAAACTGGTGGGGCTGCCAGGCAGAGAGAATAAATAGAAGAAGAGGAAGAACACAAGGAGGGAGAAACAGAAAAAGGAGGAGAGGAGGATGCCTGGAGCCAGCCACACAGCCACACAGCCACACAGCCACACAGCCACACAGCCACACAGCTTCAAAGCCACACAGCTATACAGCAAGTCTCTGAGTAAGAAGGAAAGAAAGGCATATAGAATAGAGAAAGGTAAAAGCCCAGAGGCAAAAAGGTAGATTTAAGAAAAGCTGGCTAGAAATAAACCAAGCTAAGGCCGGACATTCATAAGTAAGAATAAGCCTCTGTGTATTTATTTGGGAGCTGGGTGGTGGGCCTCCAAAGAGCAAAGAGTGAGAAAAAACAAAAACAAAAACAAATCAACTACAGTAAAGGAAACAAAGGAACCAAAAATGTGTAAACACTTCAAGCTTTCAACATTCTAGGCTCTAGCCTTTGGATAGAAATCCACTAGGAGCCTGCCACCAAAACAACAGCTTCCTGCAGAAGAAGCCTTGGGATCCTGTTTCTTGGACTAGGAATTCTTCCTGCAACATTGAAATAGGAAAGGTGGAGAGGTGCTTTGATGCTTTGCAATGACAGAGCTTTGGGATCCAAGATTGAGAGTTTAATTTAATAAAATAGAAAATAGGGATTGTCCAAAGAAATAGAACCAACAAGCTCTCCCTCTCTCTCTCTCTCTCTCTCTCTCTCTCTCTCTCTCTCTCTCTCTCTCTCTCTCTTTCTCTGACACACACACACACACACACACACACACACACACACACACCCCACGGGGGGAGGAGGGAGGCTTATTTTAAGGACCCAATACACACAACTTCTCTCTCTCTCTCTTTTTCCTTAACCACAGTAAACCTCATAAAGATATGAACTTTATTGCTCTTGCCCATTGTAGCAATACTATATGGTCCAACATGTAGGATAGTTCCTACTACACAAGAGTGTGCACTTTAATATTTGCCAAGTGGTTTAACTTACAGTCTCAGGAAAGAGCTAAAGGAAGTGGGACAAGTCAGCTCAATATTTCTGACAAAAAATATTCAATGAACTCTTATCTATAGAGTCTCCTCTATTAGGATATACAAAAACAGTAGTCAGAGTAGTCAAAATTACGATAGACATTTTCAATAAAATGAGTTCTTTAAGAAATAGGACTGTGTGATTCAACTATCCCACTCCTTGGTATAGTGCCTAAGAATTCCACATTCTATTCCACAGATACTTGCTCAGCCATGTTGATTGCTGCTCTGGTCAAAAAAGCTAGGAAATGGAAACAACCTGAATGTCCTTCAACTGATTAATGACAATGCGACATGAGTTACTTTTCTGTTGCTGTTATAAAACACATGACCAAGGTAGCTTATAGAAGAATGAGTATATTTGGACTTAATGGTTCCAAAAGGACAAGACTTGGTCATGGCTGGGAGGAATGGAGGCACACAGCAGGCATGGGTGCCTAGAGCAGGTTGTTGAGAGCTCACATCCTTTACATGAGTGAAACAGAGGAAATGAAAGTATTAAGAATGTTTACCTGAAAGCTCATATCCTGTGATGTACTTCCTCTGACAAGACTGTACCTCCTAAACCTCCCCAAATAGCACCATTGACTGGGGACTAAGAGTTCAAATACATGACCCTGTGGGACACATTTCTGGTCAAACCACCACGTGGTATATATACACAATAGAATACTATTCAACTCTAAAGAAAAGTAAAATCATGAAATCTACATGCAAATGAGTGGAAGTAGAAAATATACTGAGTGAGGAACCCAGACACAGAAAGATAAACACTTCATGGTCTCTCTTATTTGTGGATCCTAATTCCAAACTTTTTAAGATGAGCATGTAGCTTGGAGTAACTGCAGATACTGAGAAAGTAAAAAGAGACTGTGGTGGGGAGAAGGAAGGAGCTCTATGGAGGGGAAGAGCAGAACAGAGGTGCTATGAAAGGAGAAATGGGAATAATCACAATAGGATAGAATTACCTACAGAGGACAACATAAAGAAAGAGAGGACATATAAATAGTCTCAAGAAAGTTTGAAAAATCCATAGGGAATCATACCATTTTACATCTATTTATACTTATATGTGTATTGTGTGTGTGCATGAGAGGGGGGTAGGAGGGAGTGGGGGGAAATTACTCCATTGGGGGGTGACAATACTTCTGACAAAGCCATAAACTATGTAACAAAAACTTGAGTTTGTTGGTCAGGAGAGTTCAAGAGAAGCCCCCCAAAATTATATGCTGTTGACATGGCCCAGAAAGTAAGACCCTGTTGCTGAAGACACCATATACTTTGAACATAGGACTTGGAAGGATCAAACTGAATAGACTGAAAGACTCCTCGCTGAGAACTAACTCTCATAGTACCGGGAGGAGTTGCACAAGCTTCCAAGGGAGAAAAACAGTCAATAGTCCTACACAGCTGTAATGCCTATGAGCCACAACAGCAATCAGAACAGCAAGAAATTCCCAAAGGTGCAACAGTGGCAGTTATATCCTAAGGGTAACCAACTGCAGTCTATTTGGATGGAAGGCCCACTCGATAGGGAAGAATTCATGTCTGATACAGTAAACCTATCCCACTATCCATGGCTAGCAAGGCCAAAGATACTACTTCTACCACTTCCCTAAACCCATATCATTCCTAATTGCATTCTAAATACTTATCCTCATACCTAGAGATAAATGCAACTCTCACTCCTAACTAAAGAAGCTTCTTTTTACATCCAATTGTCACATGCAGGAAGCAACCAAATGCCAATCAAATCACTTGCGGGGGGGGGAGGGGGAGTTAGAGGGAGACAGAAATAAAAATAAAATGCAAACATCAATACACTGTTAAATTTAAAATACTGTTAAAACTTAAAAGACTGGAAATAGCTTAAAATTAGCATGAAAATTAAGCAAAACCAGCTAAACTGAATTGTTAAAGAGGGCCATTAAGGAGACAAAGTACCATTCAGGCTATTTCCTAACCAAATAACAATTTGTTAATATAAGCACATCGGCTGCAAATTAATTCCATATAATGTAAAACGAACACTGTTTTCATTCTCTTCCCTGATGTAAACATCTACCCTCTGAAAGCCACATTAGAGGAAAATAAGATAGAAAGAAGTATATTTTTGCTGTGTTAACTCTTGGTTGAGACTTAACATTACAAATTATATGATTTGTTTGCTGTTTAGAAGAATCAAGTAGAGTTTATTGTAGAGAGGAAACTACATCCTGGGTCACAGAATTTGTTCTCTATTACTGTGGGTTTGATCTTGTCCCTCTGTCCATAAGTAGCAATATGTAAGTCATCTAATCTACTCTTGAGTATTACTGGATGACACCTTGGTGCCCTTTTCTCAGCAAATTATTCTAAAATCTAATCAACCCTACATTTAGAAGTACTCTCCTAATGTCTAACCTAATGGTCTAGTTCCAGGCTATTGCACCTCATTATGCTACCCTTAACAACTTTAACAAATCCTTCTTCCTGTGTCATCTCCCAAGTATCTTTGCTCCATCACAGCCGTTTGCAGATCATTCTCCAAGCAGAACTAGGGAAATAATTTTTGCTTAACCTGTCTGAGCAGAGAACCCCTGAAAATCTTCAGTCATCCTTATTATCATTGGACTTCCTTTTATCTAGACTGTCACTCAAAAAAAAAAATTACCTAATAGTCACAGGATATTAGGTCACACCCAGAAGTGAGTGACAAGTGAATGGCTATTGAAGGTCCAAGACAGCCCAACACAACCTGTAATATTCCAGCCTTTCCATAACCAATTTTCAGCCCATCAGTTAGCCTTTCGAGAGGGTCTAATGTAAGTGCAGCTTCTTTCTAGCAACTTTAGTTAGACGAAAGAAACATTTATATTACAAATAATACTTCATATAAACAGATGTGTTCTCTCTTGGGGAATTTATTGAGCCTATGAATAAAAAATATGGCTCTGATTCTCAAGGGATTGAAAGATATTTTATGCCCAGCCCAATATGAATGATCATGATCTGGAAACACAGAATGCACATTGCCCCAAATGACCTGGATTGAAGTTACGTGAACTTTTTAAACTCACAGAGAAAACAAAAGCTATAAATCAATGCATTTACTAACCGCACTGATAGGACATCAGGTAGGCAGATTAAATAGCACAAAGGGGAAATCTGCTCTTGGTCTCAGATACCATCTGATGACACTCCTAAGCTTCTGCATTGGTGGGAGCCATTACTCTACTATGTTAAAAAATTCCAAAGGTACTGAGTCTACCAGGTTGATCTCAGTCCGCGGGGGAGGCTTTGCCCTGGAGGAGGTGGGAATGGGAGGTGGGCTGGGGGGAAGGTGAGGGGGGCGGGAGGGGGGAGAACAAGGGAATCCGTGGCTGATATGTAGAACTGAATTGTATTGCAAAATAAAAATAAAAATTAAAAAGAAAATTCCAAAGGTGTTGCCTGGTAGTCAGAAGGAATGTTAGACCAGATACAGGTCTGGATGATATGTGGCTATTAAGGGAAATAAGACAGCTTAAGATCACTTTGTCTTTCCATCTGCAATACTCCAGTTCTCTGTAATTATGGAGTTATAATTAGTCAGCTAGTCTTCAGAATCTTTATCGGGAATTTTGGTTCTTCACAAACCGTGTATCTACTTCTGTACACCTCTATTCATGAATGTTAAAATTTAATCAATAATTTTATCTATAAATATAGCTTGAATTATAACTCTGCTAAACACAGTGTTAAAACATTAGGGTTTATTACTTAAGTTTTCGGAATCTGTGTTCCATTATTGACTAAGTGAAAAAAAGACATCTTGCCTTACTGGATGGTTATGAGGCTTAAGTAAGTCAAATGTTATGACCTCCCTGGTAGAATATCCAATCTAGTAGTCAGTAAATGATAGCCATCACTATTGTCCATTGTTAGTTTTTAAATCATTTCTGTTAGCAATTTGTGAAAAATTAGTAAAATAGAACATTATCTGTGTTAATAGAGTCTCAGGGATGGAGCCGGATGTGGGGAAACTGTTCTTGGGTTTTAATGAGAGAAGGGTATAACAAGATTTAAACTTTTAAAATATTTACCACCCTACTAGGTGGAGACCATATTATACTGAGGATCAAAGATTAAGAATTAACACAGGTAATCCAATAGGAAGACTAGAACATTCTTCAAGGCAAGATGTGAACGTCAACACAATACAAGATTCACGCCTCTGTTTCTGCATTCCAAATGATTTACCTAATGCTTACAGAAACAGAGGAGATCAATAAACTGCTATTAAAAATAAGCAGCTATTCAGAGGGCTAAAGATGGTCAAAGATAATTTGGCTCTGTACTTATAGCATTCCAAATTCTCCACAATCATTGACATTCTAATCAGTTAACCAGCCTTCTAGAAGGTTCAGTTCCAAGGTACAGCTTCCTTCAGGGAACTGTTGGCCAAGTGACACATTTTGAGTAGGGGTCACATAGTATTTACTAGATATTGTTCTCTCATGTTGCTAGGAAATGATGCTAGGACCTGGTGAGTGTCAATGAAGCTGAGCAGTCTTCAACATCCATGGCTCTCTAATGCCATTCAGGTCTGGCAGGTGCAAGCCACACACAGGCCAGCCTGAGTCTTCAAGACCTGGGCTGGTGGGAAGATATCCACAGGCCAGCCCATGGGTCCCATTATGATGAGCAAACATGTGGTGGAGAAATGGGAGGGAAAGAGAATCAGAATGGTTTGTGTGCTGTGAAAGGGGGCAGAACAGAAGTGAAGGCAGTGAAGAGTAGGATGACGTGGGAAGCCTTGCCACTGAGGGCCATGGTGACCTCCAGGTCTGGACTGCTACCAAGGGCCATGTCTGGGTCTATGGCCCCACTGCAGTCAGGATCTATATTGATGTCTGTGGCTCCTGTTGCCTGCCATGAGGGCCATGTGGATGGATTCCTGGAGTCTGGGCCACCACCTGGAGCCATGTTGGTATCTAAGGGCCATGCTGCCACTGGGGCCATGCTGAATGGGGTGACCTGTGCCACCATCTGGGGACATGGTTACTTCCAGACCTGGGCTGCTGCCAAGAACCATGTCTGGGTCATGGTCCTGCCACATCTGAGGTCTGTGTTGAAGTCCACATGCCACTAAGGGCCATGTGGATACCCAGAGTCAGGTCAACCACTTGAGTCCACATTGGTGGCTGAGGGCCATGCTGCAACTGGGGTTATGCAGATATGAGTGTCCTGAACTGCTACCCGATGCCATGGTGACATCCAAGCCAGAGTCACAGCTGAGGGCCATGCCTGGGTCCATGGCCCTACTACAGCCAGGGTCTGTATTGATGTCCAAGGTTCCTGTTGCCATCAAAGGCTATGCAGATGCCCAAGATTTGGGGCCATGTTGGTGTCCAAAAGCCATCCTGCCACTGGGGCTTGGGCAATGATGACAACCAGATCCAGCTGCTGCTGAGGACCATGTCTGAGTCTGTGATCCTGCTACAGCTGGGGTCTGTGTTGAAGTCTAAAGCCCATATTGCCACCAGAGCCAACCTGATTTGAGTGGCCTATGCTTCCACTAAGAGCCAGGATATCATCTGGACCCAAACTGCTACCAAGGACCATGTCTGGGTCCGTGGTCCTGCTGCATCCGGGGTCTGTGTTGATGTCTGTGGCCCATGTCACCTCAGGGGGCTATAGAAAACACGTATGATGAAATCAGAGGGCCATGCTGAGCCTGCCCTATGCTGGCCCTGGGATAGCTGGCCCTGCCCCTTTCTAAACACCACAGCAAGAGAGCTGGCCCCGACCCTCACAGGAGACATTCCCTTCCCTAACACTGGGAAAGATGGCCCCACTCCTCACCATGGGCAAGGGAGAACTACCCTGATGTCATGAGCTTAGGGGAGCTGGCTCCACCCCTCACCTGAGGGAGCCAGCCCCAGTACCTTGGACTAACCAACACAACTGCCACCCAGGCCTTGGGTTGGCCCACCCTAACATCTACCCCATCTAGGACCTGCTGAAGCTCATGAAGGGACTGGTCCTGTGGAATGCTACCTGCAGGGTCTCCATGACTACAAGTGGATGCAGGATATCTGAGAGGAGTTTCAGTGAGAATCCAGTGTTGATGGTGTACCAGAAACCAGAAGCCTTGAACCAGACCAATGACTCATTGCAATGAACATCTGCAAGTTGAAAGAACAAAAGAGTATACTATGTGACAGACACACAGCAACTCCCAATGCCACCAAGATAAATAAAGAGGTGTTAGAGAGGCAGGAAAGACAGAGAAGCATAGTGAGGCTTGGTTTGTTTGTTTCTTTGTTTTGGTTTGGTTTTAATTTTTTTTTTTTAATTTTCTTTTGAAAGGGGAGGCTGCAAGGGTTAAGGGTGAATATGGAGGAAGTGGGAAATGAGTGGAATTGGCATGCATGATGTCAAATTCCCAATGAAATCAATAAAGAATTAACCAAAAGAAATTATGTTAAAAAATTATATCATGAATGAAGAGTAATCATGCTTCAAATTAAGTTATACCCTCAAGGAATAGGAGCCATGCTGTAGAAGCAGAATTGATACAGGATCAAGGAGACAATACCTTGAACAGAACTGCATGATTAAAAGCATTTATTTTCTTTTAAGACATATTTTCAATTTTAATTTAAATTTGAAAACTTATGTTAATTTTCTCCAAAGAAAGATCTATGGCTACTAGCCATGTCTATTTGTATTTTTGGTTGTGAGCCTAGCCTTTAATGGCTGAGCCATCTCTCTAGCCTGCCCTGTCTATTGGTTTTGCCAAAGTGATTACATTGGTTAAATATCCTCTCTTTGTATTTTGCAGTTATTTTGTCCCTTAATTGATATGCAGGACATGTGACCAAGCTTACTTAGCCAGGTGAGGCAGTCGAAGCTGGAAATTTTTCCCTTAAAATTTTAGTTTCACTATAAGCCCAAAGGAAACTGGGCTAGTTTCAGCTATTTTATTTTCTATGAGAACTTACTTACAAGCCAATTTGATACCAAGTAAATGATATTAAAAAAAAAACATAAGTACATGTAGACGGTGCCTACATGCATAATCATACAGACAGCTCTGAAAGACCAAAATTTGGGATGTCACTGTTGGGATTATATAATCCCATCCTCGGTGTAAAAAGGAAACAACCCAAAGAGCTTTAGCAAACATATACATCAAGTATTTTACATGTAGCCTGCCATAATAGAAACTTGCATTTAACAGTTTTATAGTAAGAACATTTTGAAAAAGATGATTTTATGGTACTTGTCTTAGTTAGAGTTTTACAAATGTGAAGAGACACCATGACCACTACAACTCTTATAAGGAAAACATTTCACTGGGGCTGGCTTACAATTTAGAGGTTTAGTCCGTTATCATCATGGCAGGAAGCATGGTAGCATGCAAGCTGACAGTTCCACATCTGGATCTACAGGCAGCAGGAAGAAAAGTGAGACATTAGGCCTTGCTGGAGCTTATGAGACCTCAAAGCCCACCCCCAGTGACACACCTCCTCCAACAAAGCCACACCTACTCCACCAAGGCCATACCTAATCCAACAAGGCCACACCTCCTAATAGTGCCATTCACTATGAGCCTACGGGAGCCATTTTTATTCAAACCACCACAGTACCTATGACTATTATACAAATGAAATAAAAGTTTTTGTTAATACGTATTTATTTAGAATATATTTTGGAAGGAAATCCTATCAAATTTACATATTTAACATTAAATCTTATAGTTTAATGAAACCATTATGATATGACTCTAATACTGTAAACAAATCTTATTTTAAAGTTCTTGTTCATGGTCTTTCATACTGTTACCACATAAATCACAGTCCCATCATTTTGGTTCTTGGTCCCATGGATAAAAGAGTTAGGAATGGATTCACAAGGACACAGAAGAACAACATTTTTTAGGGTTTGGGTGACAAACCCTGGGCGGGCAGGCTGTAAATCTTGGCAGCTGCCACAAGGTGGAGTAGAAGAGAAAAGTGTGTCTTTTTGAGTTGGGCCAAGAAACCAGACAGGCTCAAAAATGGAGATCAATGATCAAGCACACGAACAGATGGGTTTCACCGAAAGAATGAGAAAGCTCAGAGTGTCAGCGTCAGCATATTTAGGCTTTGGGCCAGTATCCGGAAGAATAAAAGATTTTTTAAAAGAAGAAGAAAAGCAAAAACGCCGGGCTTTCCTGCATAACTCAGAAGAATGGGCAGGCTCCAGAGTGCTACTTGATAGAGGCTCTAACACCATCTGCATCGAGGAGGGCTTTCTGGAAGAGTAAGTCTTCCTAGCAGGGTGATGAGTCCTCTCATCGTACTAGTACAGCCTGGCTTCAAGTGAGCCAGCTTTCCCAGAGGCTGGTCTCCTAGCAAAGTGATGGATAAGCCCTGCTGTCTTCTCTTACAGGGAGTGGAGAGTAGTATGTCATGTTTTGTGTAGTTTGAAATGCCATATCTCTACACAAGATCAGTGGTAGAACTCAGATTCTAGCCTTTAGACAAACAGGATGTAACTTTCTCTTAATGCGTTTCAACATAGCACAGATGCCTCTGCCTTTTCATACTGCAATTTAAATCCTAAGGCATGGCAAAGCTGGTGTTTACCTTCCTAGAGTTACCACAGAAGTGGCAGGTACGGTTGAAAGTTGACCATGGGGTGGGAGCAATTCATCCTGAGTGGCCTGTAAGATTGCTAATCCCTGTAGCAGTACTATGGGGACATAATAGAATCTCAGAATCGATGATGTTTTAAACTGAAGTTATTTGAGATTCAATAGATAAAAATGAGTCCCATTTTCTTTTATTTTTAATATATTTTAATTAAATGTGATTCCATTACTTCCCCCTTCACTTTCCTGCTCTGACCCTTCCCATGTTCCCTCCCTCCAATGCATGCCCTCTTGCTCCTCAAATTGATGACCTCTTTTTCTTTTATTATTATTGTTTATAGATATATGTGTGTGTGTTTATATGCATATATGTGCACAAATCCATAAAAAAAAAACAACCTGCTGAATTCATTCTTACTGTTTATGTGCATATGATTTCAGGGCTGACCACAGTGTGTTAGATAATCAGTTAGATAACCATGCTTGGGAGAGCCTCCTTCTGCTAGTTTAACTCACTCTCATTGTTCCCCTGACTATAAATCCTCATCCTTTGGTACACTTATTATTAATACTAATAAAAAGCATGACTTTTACAAAATGTCCAAATACAATTTATTACATTCGGCTTGTTACAATTGATTCTTCCAAAAGTACAAGGTAATTGGCTATTATTTTCATCTCTCCTCTGCAGTCATTAGTTGCCTGTAGCTCTTTGTCTAGGGGTTGGCACCCATTGAGACTTCCCCGAATCTGCAACAGTATGTCTATTGATATTGTTGGGTTTAGGCAGCACTTTGTAGAAGACACATTCACAGAGCAGACTGCATTACAATCTTTTCACTCCCTGTTCCCTGATGGTCCCTAAGCCTTACGTGCAAAAGTTTTATTGTAGATGTATCTCTTGGGGCTGGGCTCCCCCAAATCCATTGATCTCTACATTATGTACAGTTGTGGTTTTCTTTCTGTTTGGAGGGATTTTTTAAATAACTTAAGAAGCACTGGTTGTAAATCTTCTTTACCAGTCTGGTGGAATTCCGCTACGAATCCATCTGACCTGGGCTTTTTGAGTAAGAAGGGTTTATTATTATTATTATTATTATTATTATTATTATTATTACTCTTTCAGTCTCTGCCTTTGTTGTGGATTTGTTTGAATTATTGATCTCTTCTTGATTGATCATTTGTGTGAATGAAGAATTTCATCCATTTCTTTTAGATTTCCAATTTAATGAGGTATAGGTTTTTAAAGTATTCCCTTATAATATTCTGAACTCTCTCTCTCTCTCTCTCTCTCTCTCTCTCTCTCTCTCTCTCTCTCTCTCTCTCTCTCTCTGTTTGTGTGTGTGTGTGTGTGTGTGTGTGTGTGTGTGTGTGTGTGTGTAGGTGGGTGTCTGTTGCAATGTTTTTTGTTCACTCCTGATTCTGTTCATCTGGGCCATATCTTTCTTTGTTTTGGTTGATTGGGTCAAGGGTCTGCCAATCTTTTTATCTTCTCAAAGAAACAGTTCTTACATTCCTTGATTCTTTATATTGTTTTCTTTGCTTCTGTTTTGTTGATTTCTACCTTTGTTTTTTTTTTTTTTCTTGTCATCTATGGGATTAGAGTTTGGTTGGTTCTTGTTTTCCCAGTTTCTTGGCTTACACTATTAAGTCATTTATTCTTTTTCTGACTTTTTAGTGTAGCCACTTGGAGATACAAATTTCCCTCTTAGAATAACTTTTAGTGTGTCCTAGAATTGCTTTGTTATGTTTTCATCTTCATTTAGTTCCAGAATTCTTTTTACTTCCTTCCCAATTTGTTCTTTGACCCATTCATCATTCAGTAATGAGTTGTTTAACCTCCATCAGTTTATGGGCTTGCTAGAGATTTGTTTGCAGCTGCTTTTAAGTTCTCTTGCATAATGATTGGATAGTATACATAGAGTTATTTCAATTTTTCTGAATTAATATTTGTTTTATGTCTCAGTATGTGGTCTATTATAGAGAAGTTTCCATGGGTTGCTGAACAGATTGAATATTCTTTGGTGCTTGGGTGAAATATTCTGTAGATATCTGTTATGTCCATTCAATATAAGATGTTATTTAATTCTAAGCTTTCTCTGTTCATTTTTTTGTTTATTGGACAAAGTGGTGTGTTGAGAACATCTACTAATATTGGTTTGGGGTTAATCTTTGTCTTTAATTAAAGCAGTACTGGAAGGCACTTTTTTTTTTGAAGTGGGATGCACCAGAGTTTGGTGCACCCAATTGCCATTAAGATGAAAAATTGTATTAAGAAATATTATAATGAACTGTCATAACTTCTATTTGTCTCCCCAAGAGCACCTTTGTCTTATCCTGTTAAATGCACTTATTCTTTCCATAGGAGCGCCTTCCCCAGTCTCCCATTAAGTTAGGTTATAAATACCAGTCTCTATTCTGGGACTCATTTCTTTTGTACATTGCCATGTGCACATAAATAAGCTCTCTCTTCCTTCCTGCTGTTCTGTTCACTGTTCTTTAATTTGCACTTACCTAACCTTTTGAGGTTAAAATAATGGAGGAAGTTTTCCTTTAAATAGTACAATAAACTGGACAGATTCTACTTTGGAATTTCAAAAACATTACAGAAGTCAATTGTACAGAAGAAACAAGAATATAGCTGAGGATATATCTCAATCGTACGATGCTTCCAAGACCCCGGATTAAATTCCTAATATGTCGCACACGTACAAAAGTTGGTCATGCTGTTACAAAGCTAAAAGTGGGATGATTACCCACAAGTTTGAAGCTATCCTGGTCTATGCAGTGAGTTCCAGGCCAGCCAGAACAATGAATCAAGACCCCATCTCACACATACACAGAAAAAACACACACACACACACACATACATGCTTATATACACAAATATATAAACACATAAATAAATAAAATAAGCTTAGAATTTTTAAAAGTGTTAGAACTGAAATACACGGCAGTAAGAGTCCTCTACTTAGTAAGCATGAAATAAATTAAGCATCATCGGGAAAGTAAACAGATCTTTGCTTTATTATCTTTGACTTACTAATCTTTAGTCACAAGGATAGAGAATAAACTCTGTCTTGTACCTACGGAGTTGGAAGAACAAGTTCTAGCGTGCTGACATTTTAAAGAGCACTTAATGAGCCTTCCTCGCAGCTCACTTCCTGCCCTTTCTTCTGTGCTCATTCCCAGCATTAACACCCACACTGCCCTTCCACCTGCACTGCACCTCACAACAGCTCTCCCTCTGCGAGTTTAACTCACTCCCAATGTTCCCCGACTGGAAGTCCTGCTCCTGTGCTACACTTATTATTAATACTAACAAAAAGCATTACTTTCACAAAATGTCCAAATATAATTGATTACATTTGGCTTGTTACAATTGATTCTTTCAAAGGGACAAAGTAAATTGAGTGTTACTTTTCTCCCAACTGCATTATTGCATAAATAAAGCTTTCTTTGATAGCCCTGATTACAATGGAGAACATGATGCATATTTTCTATGGTTTGTAGACTTTTTGTTTCAGTTCCTTCTTAGGAAATGTGTTTGTCTCCAATTTCCAAAGTGCTAAGTAATATCATAAAAATGTCAGATAAAGGTCATCAAAATCAAAGCACAGTTGAATACAAGTAGACAGGAACACAAAGCACATTCAATATTTAACAGTATAACTCAATATTCCAACATAGAAACCACTATTATTAGCAATAATTAGTTGATGTTGTAATCAATTTTGTTCTAAACTTGTGTCACAGATATTTTAGTAAGTAGTTTTATACTTATACTATGTATTAATGTGGTAAATTCTCTGTTTATATCTCTGTCTCTGTCCGTCTCGCTCTGTGTCTATCTCTCTGCTTCTGTCTCTCTCTTTCTGTCTGTGTGTCTCTCTGTGTCCCTCCCTCTCTTTCTCTATCTCTCTGCCTCTGTCTCTCTGTGTGTGTGTCTGTCTATCTGTGTGTATGTATGTGTATATGTGTGTGTATGTGAGTATATGTGCATGTGTGTATGTGTGTGCATGTGTGTATGTGTATGTATGTGTATGTGTGTGTACATGTGTGTATGTATGTGTGTATGTGTTTGTGTGCATATGTGCATGTGTATGTACTACCCTACCCTCATTTCCTCCTTTTCTCTCTTCTTTTGTAAGTTCTATCAATTTCTTACTCATAATTGTCAAGGCTCAGTATAGAATTGCTGGGGATGTCTTTCTGTATGCTGTGAATATGTTGCTCTGATTGATTGATAAATAAAACACTGATTGGCCAGTAGCCAGGCAATAAGTATTGTATAGGTAATATAAGCAGAGAGGAGAATTCTGGGAGGAGAAAGGCAGAATCAGGAGATGCTGCCAGCCACTGCCATGAGAAGCAAGATGTAAAAGTATCAGTAAGCCACAAGCCACATGGTAACTTATAGATTAATAAAAATGGGTTAATTTAAGATATAAGGACTAGATAGCAAGAAGCCTGCCATGGCCATACAATTTATAAGTAATATAAGCCTCTGTGTGTTTATTTGGATCTAAGCAGCTGCAGGAGCTGCTTGAACACAAAAAACTCCAGCTACATAAAATTAAAATGTATGTCCTTTCTTTAAAAAGGAAGAGAAATATGTCATTGAAGGGATTAAAATGCAAAGGCTTTTCCTTCAAAATATATTTTATATATATATATCTCCAAAATATATACTTGGATAGTGGTGATACATTAAAAAACACCATAAACTTACAAATTTGAAAATGAAAGAAAAGGTATTTTTAGTTTGCAATGGAGCACTATTTTCCATTAATTTAACTATTTAATGAATTAAAAGAGCAAGACAGGCCATGTCAAAATCTCATTCAGAAGCAGATGCAGGCACAAACAGACTGATCAGGAACACATGGAGAACTGAAGCAGGCTCTCCGTCCACATCGTCTTCCCTCATTCCTTTCCCATCCTGTAGGGCTGAATCACTCACTGTCAGTCAGTAGATCTAGTTCTCTTCCTGGTGATTAAAAAAAAAAGTATTAATCACTTCAGGTTAAGAGCCAGCATGCCCAATCTCGACCTCCCTTCCTTTGGGCCTGCAGAATCTTGATGTGCGCAAACTTGAACTTTAGGTTTTTTACATAACAGGGCAAGAAGGGTACATGAGTATGGAGGATGTCAGGAATACTAGAGGGAAAGTTTCTCTAACATACCCAAATACCTAATACCTGGTACCCTAGTACCTTGTCCCTGGACTGTAGACATCTATGTAGAACTCTGGAAGAGCAACATAGAGATAAGATTTTCCATGTGATGAAAAGAAGTTTTTCATGGTTGTTGCCACATGACAACTGCAGGAGCCAACTAAGGTTCAACTAGATCACATGATACATCTGAGTATGGGAGCAGTGATGCAGATTGGTGGGGCAAAACGTCCCTAGCATTATTTCTGGTGATTAACCCCTTTAAGACTGATACACATAAATCCTTGATCAGTGGTAAACAGCTTGGTGTGATTGTCAAAGGCCTAACACTAACCTTAAAAGAATGCAGTAGACCAGGGGATCTCAGATAGAGAAATAGAACAGCCTCTGATGGTTACTAAGTCCTCAGATTTTAACAGCTCAGAAATCAACAAAAAAAAAAAATCACTTAATAGCAAGAAGACAAAATAACTTGGCCATTTGACTTGATCTGTGGTCACCCAAGTGGGTGGGCTCAAGAATAAAGTAGCCACAATGGCAGGTATGGAGATTGCTATGGCTTATACATAATTTTAATATCTCCCTCACAGTACATCAGGTAAAATGCAATCCATTCCTTTGATCCACAAAGAAGTTACTTCATGTATTGATGATATCTCTGGGGATGTGCTAATTTTACAGCTATTTCATGACTCATAATCTAACACTGTAAAAAATAATAATAATAAAATAAAAGAATCCTGTACACTGAAGAAAACAATAAGCACATCCATAAGGCAACAGAAACAATCAATCATATTAAAAAGTAAATGAGTAAATAAGGAACAGAAAATGATGTAACCCTAAAAAAACAAATAAATAAATAAATAAGTTGCAAGGGTTATTGGTCAGTACACACCTTCACACCTTTTAATAAAAATCTGTGAATGTTAATTGTCTTCATTCTTCAATCAAAAAACAGACTAGAGATTAAATGAAAAACAAGAGTCTTCTCTCTGTTGCCCTACCTGCACCAGATGTGGGGTCTCAGCTGCTTGCCTTCCTACTTGCCACCACACTCCCCATCATAATGATAATGGACTAACCCTCTAAAACTATAAACACTGTCATATTTCATCATTGACAGACTTTCCTACCCTGTAACCAGCATTTTCTGTATCATTTCCCAAACAAATCACTTTTACTCATCTCAAGGTCTGTTCTTGGGGGAAGGCAACTATAAAGATACTCTTGTGAATGCAGAGCAAGTCTATCAACATATATAAAAACCAGATCACAGGGGTGTGGGTACATCTCAGTGGTAAAACAATTGCCTATCACACTTGAAGCCTACGGTCAATATTCATCACCATAAAGAAAATATTAACGTAAAGATATCTTAGCAGAAAAGTTTATTTTTCTTAAACAAAGGAAAAAATAATTTCTGTTAATCTTGTTCTTAAATATAAACAGATCAATTGAAAAATCTACAATTAACTATACCAGAGTTTCTTCCCAATACTCGGAGTTGCTTAAAAAAGATATCTATATTTTAGTGTAGTTTTTAATGAAACAATCTAAGACAAAGACAATATTAAGTGTGTTCATAATATGAGAGTTTTTATGGATAGACATGCATGTTTTAGTAAAACCTGATTTGCATTTTATTCCTTTGTCAAATCAGGGAAATTCATGATTTAGAAAATTATTGATGAGGCAGAAGTTATTGACATTAATTACTGATGTAATGTGTTTGAGATGTATTATAAATTATTTTTCAGTACTAACTACATGTTAGATATAAAAAATCTGATACTATTGGTGTCTAATTCAAAAACTTACTGTTATTTGCACCCTCATTCCTAGACTTTCTGAGGGGGCATTGTATTCATGTTTCTACTTCTGTTTAGGATATTTTGTATATTGATGCAAATTAAGGATATTTTTGTCATATTGCACTATACATTTCTACCTCTGATTAAGATATTTTTGTATAATGTCACAATTTTGAGGTCATTATCCTTATACTGTACATCTGTTTACAGGTTGTTTATTTTTACAGTGTGAAGCTTTAGTCTTTAAGCTGTATAGGTTATTAAGAGCTACAGGTTAATAGTCACCCATGTTTGTCATACTTATAGTTATGTTAGTTAGGTTTTCTAGACACACAAAGATATACTCCATATAGATAGGTAATCTTTGAACACTTCAAGACCTACAGAATATGGCATTTAAATGTTTACATAACTTAAAATTCTGTTGACATGAGACACAACTGCTCCTGGCAGCACTGATCTACTCCCAAGAGGATGATGGGCACCAAAGACACTCCATATAGAGCTTGTTTTCTTCTTGGCAAAACTGACCTACTGGGCAAAGAACTGTCCTCGCCTCGACTGCTGACAGTAAGCATGCTGTCCAATCTGGACAAGCAGGACACAAGGAAAAGTAACTGCTGTGTGTGTGTGTGTGTGTGTGTGTGTGTGTGTGTGTGTGTGTGTGTGTGTGTGTGTGTTTGCAACATTCCCTCTAGACTGGAACACTTGCTCATGCCTTAGGAGGTAAATAAAATGTCAAGAGTTGGGAAGAACAGGGACTCAGAAGGTTCTTAGGGCCCCTACCCATCAGTGAAAGGAGAAGCAAATGATTGCTGAAGGTGGAGGCTCCAACAAGGCCAACTGCAGAAAAAGATGCCCAGGCTGTCACTATGAAAATATGTATGAATTGTAGTTATAATTAGCAGGACTAACTTCCTAAAAGAGTTTTAACTTCAAAAATGTGTTGTGCTCAACTCCCAGATACAATCAAACACTAAGACCTCCAGGTGCTTGTTATTGTATTTTTCATTTTTTTCATCTTTTTACATTCTGAAAATATTTTCAGTTCTTTCTTTATGACTATTGTCTCTAACTGGTCCAGGGCTATTACACTTGAATTACTATGTAATTCTTGTATTTCATCTCTTTCTCAACTTCTTCTCCAAAGCATAGTAAGTCCTCTTTCTAAAACTTGACCAGTAAATCTACACAAGAACAATGATCCAATGAGACAAAAAATGAAGAAATGCCTCCACTTTTTTCGTAGCCCAGGATATGACTTCCTGTGGAGAACCATCACTTCCCACATAATTCAAATCAAACCCACAGCCAGCAGCCTCTCTTGCTTACATTTGACAATACTCACGCAGACTCCAAATTCTTATTCTGTGACTCACTAGTCACAACCTAAACACTTTGTTCCCACTGGCTAATCTGAACAAAATGTTTACTAAATTCATTTACCCAAACTTCTGTTGTTTGGGATTTTTGTCCGATCATCACTATCGTTTACAAAACCTCTCCCAGGAGGTGTCTGACCTTAAGGTGCAAGTTTCTCTAGTCAAATATTTATGAATGCACCTTCTGTCCATTCATCTTATTTCTTCACAGTCAATGACTTATAGTCCTGTTCACTTCTGTCTATGGAGGGAAACCCCTTTTCTGCTAAGCCTTGAGATACTTGCATTGTCATCATTGGAACTCTCTTCTTATTCTAGTAATCACCTTCAACCCCATTATCTGGATCTCTTTATTGCAATAAACTTCTTAGAGTCTTTTTCCACAGTTAATATATGTTTGTACTTGTTAGATGAATCAAAGTCAGCCATTCCACCACATCAACTTCAGGCCTTATCGGATTATATTTGTTTTAATGTAAGGATCATATTCCCTTGCTTATAAACCCTTCCCTGAGCAAGTTATCATATGTCTATATTTCAATCCTATTTCTTTCCACTCCTAAATCATTTTCATTCAAGTATATCAAATGCTTTAACTACATTCAATTTCTTTTCCCTCCATCTGCCATGCTACTCCTTTTCTAGATGAAAACTTTGAAAGTAAAAAGATCTAGGAGCAACATGCTTAAAAATCTGAAAGAACTAAGGTGCCAACCTAAAATTCCTGGCAAAAGTATTCATTATAATTAAAGGAAAAAGAAAAACTTTCCATGTTAGCAGATTGAATGGATTTATACAACCAAACTATCCCTACATAGAGTACTAGATATAGAACTTGAGACTGAAGTGACAGAAAAGCATACCCAAAAGTCTAAGGGTTGGGGTTAGAGAGAAATGGTACCATGAAATCTATTGCGCAAAGTAGAAATAATCAAACAGATATCATAAAAATTACAGATTCAAGCAAGAATAAAGATAGAGGAGGTACAGCTAAGAAAGGATAGAGAGTGGCTAAGTATTCATGAAGAGGACTTACAAAACACACTGAGTTTATAAGCTAATTAAAAGTATAATTTTTTTGAAAAAGAGTTTGAACAGAAGTATCCCACATTGATGAACAATGCTTCTTCCAGAAAATATGGATCATTAAATGAAAATCTCAGTGCCAGACACAGGTTACTGTCCCATAAATTATTGTTCATAGGGGCCTCACAGGCAACCAAAACAACACAGGCTACCGCCATTGTGTTTAGTTGCCCGTCATACCTAGACAGCAAAAGTCTATTGCTTAAACACAACAATTTGGTTGTAGAACACAATGAAACCAATCTTGAACTAACTGGAACCTCTTGGTGATTAGCTGCTATGGTGCTAGAAGGTAATATTTAGGCTATTGAATGAGAAAGGACATCAGTGGTTTTATCCAGCACTGGACCATTCATACTACAATAAATGTCTTTCATTAATAACTTAATGACCACAGTTCTCCAGTTGAAAGACACAGACTAGCCAATTGGGTTAGAAAACAAGATCTATCTCTTTGTTGGGGGAAAAAAAAAAACTTATCCTCAAGGATAGACTACCTGAAGAGATAGAAAAAAGATTGCAAACAAATGGAAACAAGAAACAATCAGGCACCATTATTCTAATTAAACTTCAAGCTAAAAGTAGTAAGACTATATTAAGAAGGTCAATTCATGTTGGTCAAAGGAATACTGCACAAGGAAAATATTAAAGTTCTAAACATATATGCACCAAACTTGGTTGACCCAATTTTATAAAGCAAACATTAGTAGACATTATGTCATTGATTATCCCTAACCTGGTAATGGTAGGTGACTTTAGTATCCCACTTTCACCATGGAAACGTCATCAAAGGAAAATATGTATAAGAAACAAAAAAGTCAAATTACATCATAGACCAAATGGACCTAACATATATTTACAGAATATTACATCCTAGCACTGAAGCATACACATTCTTTTCAACAGCCCATGGAAATTTTTTTCTAAAATATACCTCATATAGGTACATAAATAAACTCTTAACAAATTAAAGAAAATTAAAATAATTTCATGTATCTTATCTGACCAACACAGAATGAAGTGAAAAGCAAGAAAAAACCCAGAAAAGATTCCAACAAATGAACATGAAACAACCCACTTAAGAACAATGAATGAAACATTGATGAGATCAAGAACGAAATTTTTTAAATCTTGGAATTCAATGAAAATACAACATATCAAAACTTCTGGGATATAATAAAAGCAATTATAAAAGAAAAATTTATAGCTCCAAGTATCTACATTAAAAAAATAAGAAAAGAAAAAACAAATGGTAGATGAGAAGAAATAATCCAAACCAGGATAAAATTAATGAAATGAAAAAAAAGACGAAGAATCAATGAAATAAAGATTTGGTTACTGTAAAAATGAAGAAGATTGGCAAACCTTTAGATTAATTAACTAAAAGGAAGAAAGAGAATAACCAAATTAATAAAATAAGATGAACAGGAAAACACTAAAACAAACACAATAAAATTCAGAAAATCATAAAGACATAATTTAAGAACTTATATTTCATTAAGTTGGAAAGTCACTAAGTTGGAAAACCAAAGAAATTGGTGATTTTCTAGATACATATTGTTCACCCAAGTTAACCCAAGATGAGAGTAATTATTTAACCAGACCTATCATAATAAAGGAGAATGAACAGTATTAAAAAATTTCAGTCCAGACAGATTAATAACAGAATTCTACCCCAATATTTCAAGTGAAACTAAAAACAATGCTTCTAAAACTAATCCACAAAATAGAAATAGGAGGAACACTCACAAACTCTTTCTATAAGGCAAGTATTACTCTAATATTAAAACCAGATAATAACACAGCAAAAAAAAAAACCAGAACTACAGACCTATATTTCTGGTTAAGATAGATGCAAATTTTCTTGGGCTGGAGGGACAGTTCAGAGGTTAAGGGTGCTGGCTGCTCTTCCAGAGGACCCAGGTTCAATTCCCAGGATCCACATGGCTGCTCATATCTGTCTATAACTCTGGATTCGGGGGATCCACAACTCTTACACAGACATACGTGTAGGCAAAACACCAATGCACATAAAATAAAAATAAATAAATTATTTTAAAAAATAAAAAATAGATGCAAAATTTCTCAACAAAAATATTTGGAAACTAAATATATGCATGCATCAAAAAGATAATTTGTTGTGACAAACTTTGTTTATCCTGGAGATAAAAGGATAGTTTTAGAAATGCAAATTCATATGTGTATCAAGTCATGTAAATAGAGTGAAACACACACACGCACAAATACAAAAATGACCATCTCAATAGATGCAGGAGAAGCCTTTGATAAAAAGTCCCAAAAAGAATAGGACTGTAGGAAAGACACCTCATAATGAAGATTATATATGGCAAACCTATAGTATACAACATCCTGAATGGAGAGAAACTTGAAGGTATCCCATCAAAATCAGAAAGGACGTGAGTTTATCCACTAACTCCCCTGCTATTCAGTGTGGTGTCCAAAGTCTTGTCATGACAAGACAAGAAAAAGAAATGAAAGCTGCACAAACAGGAGAAGAGGTCTAAGCATTCCTGTTTGAAGACAGTGTGATGCTTCACACAAAAGACTCTAAAGCTTCCGTAAGAAAAATAGAACTGATCAACACTTTCAGCAAAGTGACAGGGCACAAAATTAACATACAAAAATAGACAGCCTATCTCTATACCAATTTAAAGCACACTGAGAAAGAAATCAGGGAAATAATACTTTTTTAATAGCCTCAAAAAATATTTTTAGAGTAAGGAGATGAAAGTAAGACCACTATGATGAAATTTTTAAAACTTTGAATAAAGAAATAGAGAAAGACACTAGAATATGGAAAGATATCCCATACTAATGGGTTCATAGAATTAATATTGTAAAAATGACCATTCCATCAAAGCCATTTAAAGGTTCAGTGTAATCCCGGTCATGATCCCCATCACATTCTTCACAGAAATGGAAAAATAATCTTAATATTCATACAGAACCAGATAGATTAAGCAATCCTGAGAAAAAAGAATAGTAATAGAGGCATTACCACACCTGGTCTCAAGTAAAAAAACAGCATAGTAATATTGCCATAAAACAGATATGTAGATTGGTGGAACAGAAATGAAGACCCAGATTTAAATCCATGTAATTACAGCTAAATATTTAACAAAGACATCAAAAATACACACCAGAAGGAGCTGGAAAGATGGCTCAAGGGTTAAAAACATTGACTGCTCTTCCAGAGGACCCAGGTTCAATGCCCAGCACCCACATATCGGCTTACAACTGTCTGTAACTTCAATTCCAGGGGATCCAAAACCTCACACAGACATACATACAGGCAAAACAGCAGTCAATGCTCATAAAATAAAAATAAATATTTTTTTAATTCTTTAAAAACTAAAAGAAAATAAAAAATGCACACCAGAAAGAGAGCATCTTCAAGAAATGGCATTGGAAAACTTTATATTCTTTATAAAAGAATAAACTTAGGTCATTATCTTTCATCCCATAAAAATATTAACTCCAAATGCATCAAGAACCCCAACATAAACTCTAAAACTCTGATAATGGTAGAAGAGAAAGTAGGGACTCATCCCAAAATATAGATATGGGTAAGGCCTTTCAAATAGTAGTCCAACTATTTAGGAAGTAAGACCAATAACTGGTCAATTAGATCTCAGGAATTTAAACGGTTTCTGTACAGCAAAGGCAACACTCAGCCAAGTGAAAATCAAGCCTACAAAATAGTACTCCAAAAATAAAACACGAAAACAAAGAGCCTAAGCAAAAAAAATGGGCTGCAAATTTAAAGAGATAAGTCTCAGAAGAAGAAAATTCTGTTACATTTGGGGCACATTCAATAGGAGCAGGAGTTTTGTTCCTGGTATTGTAACCCTGGTCAAGACTCATGGCTAAAGAGGGCATAGGCTCTAAGTTAAAACTCCTATTGTTATTTTACAAAATGCCCGTGCTGTCAAATTGTCTTTTAAATATTCACATTTATTCTTCAACCTGGAATGTTCTCAACCTTGGTCAGAGAAACATCATACTGTCCCTGCAACTCCCAGCGGACAGCAATCACTAAAGAGATTGAATGCTGAGCATAAGTGATGAATGAGGGCTCAGCCCTAAGTGGGATATCTCTATTAACCACACCACTACCAAGGCTCATGGACATCACAGAAAAGGAGGCCGAAAAGAATATAAGAGGTAAAGGGTGGGGAGGAATGCTGTGGAATGCCGTCTTCTGTGTATGACATGGCTATTGCATTTATGCTCATAGCATCTGTGTTTACATGCATAAGACTACACAAGATCAAGGTAGTCAATATGCCCGCACGGATGAGAGAGGTGAACTCCAGACTCCACCTTGTACTGAGGAGATATTGGCAGTTAACAGCTTTTGGGGGAAGGAGAATTATTTTTCTTTAGGATGTGAGCTTTGCGGGTTTCCTATGTTCCAGTGGATGATCCCACACCCAAGCACATATAGAAAGCATGACTTGGACTTAGTGAGTTATCAGGAAAGAAGACGTGAAGTCATAAAAGGAGTTGGATGTATATTTCCTTACATCCATGTATAAAATTCTCAAAGAATAAAAAAATAAAATAATTAAAAGAAGAAATATGAGTGCCTAATACACACTTTTTAAAGTTTTCAACATCATTAGTTATCAGGGAAATGCAAATTAAGACTACTTTGAGATTATACCTCATCCCAGTCAGAATGGCTGTCACCAAGAATGAAACGACAGCAAATGTTGGTGAGGATATGGGGAGAGAGAAACCTTTTACACTGGTGTTGGGAGTGCATACTAGTGTAGGTACTTTAGAGATCGGTATGGAGAACCCTTCAGTGTCCTTCCTTGGTTGTACAGAAGCTTTTCAGTTCCGTTCAGTCTCATTGTTCAATTCCTTGGTTTCTGCCTGTGCTACTGGAGATGTTTTTACAAAGCCTGTGCCGGAGTTTGTATCTCAGAGAACTTTCCTCGCTTTCCCTCTAACGGCCTCAAAGTATTTGGTCTTATATTAAGGTGTTTAATTCAGTTTAAACTGAGTTTTGTGCAGGAAGAGACATCAGAATTCATTTTCCTCCTACTAAATATGTATACCATTTGCACAGCACCATTTATTTAAGAGGCTATCGTTTCTCCAATGTATGTATTTCATGTCTTTGTAAAAGAAAAATCAGGTGACTATAGTTATCAATCCCACATCTGACAGAGGACTGATATCCAGAATATATAAAGAACTCAAGAAATTAGACACCAAAATGCCCAACAGTCCAATTAAGAAATGGGCTATAGAACTAAACAGAGAATTCTCAACAGAGGAAACTCAAATGGCTGAAAGACATTTAAGGAATTGCTCAACATCCCTAATCATCAGGGAAATGCAAATCAAAACAACTCTGAGATACCACCTTACGCCTGTCAGAATGGCTAAGATCAAAAACACTGAAGACACCTTATGCTGGAGAGGATGTGGAGCTAGGGGAACTCTCCTCCACTGCTGGTGGGAATGCAAGCTTGTACAACCACTTTGGAAATCAATATGGCGATTTCTTAGAAAATTGGGAATCCATCTCCCCCAAGATCCAGCTATACCACTCTTGGGCATATACCCAAGGAATGCTCAACCACACCACAAGAGCACTTGTTCAGCTATGTTCATATCAGCATTGTTTGTAATAGCCAGAACATGGAAACAACCTAGATGCCCTTCAACGGAAGAATGGATAAACAAAATGTGGTACATATACACAATGGAATACTACTCAGCAGAGAAAAACAATGACATCATGAGGTTTGCAGACAAATGGATGGATCTAGAAAAAAATCATCCTGAGTGAGGTATCCCAGACTCAGAAAGACAAACATGGTATGTACTCACTCATAACAGGATACTAGATGTGGAACAAGGATGACTGGACTGCTAATCACATCACCAGGCAGGCTGCCTGGAAAACAGGACCCCAAGAAAGACACAGGGATCGCCCAATGACAGAGAAATGGATTGAGATCTACATGAACAGCCTGGACATGAGTGGGGGTAGTGAAGGGCGAGGGTCGAGGGAAAGAGAGCTTGGGTGAGTGGGAGATCCCAGCTGGATCAACAACAGAGAGGGAAAACAAAGAATAGGAGACCATGGTAAATGAAGACCACATGAGAATAGGAAGAAACAAAGTGCTAGAGAGGCCCACAGAAATCCACAAAGATACCCCCACAACAGACTGCTGGCAATGGTCGAGAGACAGTCCGAACTGACCTACTCTGGTGATGGGATGGCCAAACACCCTAATTGTCGTGCTAGAAACCTCATCCAACTACTGAGGGATCTGGATGCAGAGACCCATGACTAGGCCCCAGGTGGATCTCTGGGAGTCCAATTAGCGAGAATGAGGAGGGTTTATATGAGCGAGAATTGTTGTGACCAAGGTCGGATTAAGCACAGAGACAAATAGCCGAACGAACGGAAACACATGAAATATGAACCAATGGCTGAGGGGTCACCAACTGGATCAGGCCCTCTGAGTGGGTGAGACAGTTGATTGGCCTGATCTGTTTGGGAGGCATCCAGGCAGTGGCACCGGGTCCGGTGCTCATTGCATGAATTGGCTGTTTGAAACCTGGGGCCTATGCAGGGTCCCTTGGCTCGGCCTGGGAGGAGGGGACTGGACCTGCCTGGACTGAGTCCACCAGGTTGATCTCAGTCTGTGGGGATGGCTTTGCCCTGGAGGAGATTGGAATCGGGGGCGGGCTGGGGGGGAGGGTGAGGGGGGCGGGAGGGGGGAGAACAAGGGAATCTGTGGCTGATATGTGGAACTGAATTGTATTGCAAAATAAAAATTAAAAAAAAAAAGACTTCATACTTTTAAAAATCCCCTTCTCCTTACCTTTTTCTCAGCATTTCTCTATCTGTCTTGCTTTTTCAGCCCTCCCATATCTGCTAAGGAACTCAGTCTCTCATAGTTATCTTTTTAAATATATTTTATTAATTTTTTTCATTTATTTTACATACTGACCAGTTTCCCAGCATGTTATATTCTCTCATACAGTTGTTTATCTGCTTCCTTAATGATCTCTGTCATTAGATTCTACCTTAAGAAGATAAACCCTTTGTCTTTTCACTGCTGCACCCAGATTACTCATCACACGAAGACACTCACTGAAAACCACTCTATCTGGATAACTGTGTTAATTGAATGAAGGTGAATTTGTTGCCTATATACACACAGGATAAGCAGCAGTCACCATGATGAAAACTGGTTTAGCCAAGAATGGCTCACTGATACTCTTTTGATTGTAAGTGGTAAAAACTGAACTTGAGCTGTCTTAGTCAAGCAGAAATGATGGCTGCTGACCGCATAAGAAGCATAGTTAAGAACATGTAGACTAGTAGATGCTCTCTCCATGCCAAGTTTTAGGTAACTTAGTTTCCTTTGGCTAAAATCTTCTGGGAGTAGCTTAGGTTTTAAGTGACTCTTAAGTAAATGATTCAAATGGTGATCAATGGTCTCCTCTCTCCCTGTTTAAATTTTTTTATTGTTTCCTTATGTATGAAAGTTTCAGTCTCAAGCCCCACCAAGTGGTGAAATCAGGGCAAAGAAAGAACTTCACTTCATAATTCCTGCAAAATCAACTTCGAGATTAATCTTGCACATTGTCACTGTTGTTTTCCATTGGTTCCTACAAAACTGCTGAAATACACTGAGAGGTATTTACTTGGACTATGGTTGTGTCCTTTGTAAACCAATTACGATGATGAACAGAATGCAATTTCCTGTGTGGTTTAAGATCATGCTGCATACCCATCTCTGCAAATGAAGGTGGAGACATGCCCAGAACTCAGATGTGAGGCTGGGAGAGAGCGACATCACCATCCCAATTCTACTCTACTGTTGAACCAGCCAAACACAGTAGAAGCCACAGACAAATGACTCCCTCAGGGCATCACACAGCTGACATACGGACAAGGGCATTCTTTCTCCATCTGTGCCATCCTGCACTGATGTTCTCGCCACAATGCTGAAGTCTCAGCTTGCAGTTCCCTTCCCTTTCTTCTATTTTCACATTTACAAATATATTCAACTGTTCATTTCCTTTTCACAATAAATAGTAAAGTTTTGTACTTTTAAATAGCCACACTAAGAAATATTTGTTATAGTGGTTACATAGAAAGCAATCAGGGAACAAGTGCCTAAATCCATTGGTATTCCATTAAGCATTGGTCACACAAGGCAACAGTACTAATCACAATTTATTGTCTTAGACAAGATACAAAGGCCAAGAGATCATCAAACACTCTGAAACATGGTATAAAAAAATCTACAAATATGCGACTGAGGAGTCAGAAAAAATAGCAATATCCTTCAAACAATAGTGCTAATGGTATAATTTTTCAAAATTGCTAGGAGTTTTCTTCCAACGATTTCTAATTCAGATATTATGGAACTCTTCTATCTCCTCCTTCCTCATCTCTATTGTGGAAGGGGGTGGAAAGAGTAAGAGCCAAAGGTGGTAGGTGACTATGAGGAAGCAGTGTTTTCTGAACAAAGCAGAGCAATTGCAAATGTGAGCTCCCAGGGGTTGTGATGGCTACTCAAGACCTGTGCAAGACCAGGCCATACCAAATCCCAGCATGGAGAGGGGAGATGGACCTGAAATCCCACCCTTAGCAGTGGAGCTATGGACAGTTGTCACCAGCTGAGAGAGAGAAAGTCAGTTTTCTCTATTAGCAGAGCTTGGTAAGTCAAACCATCTCCAGTGGAGTGTCCCACATCCAAGAAAATTTGGGGAGAGCAAATTAGTCTTGATTTTTTTTTATAAGGACAAAGTTGGTGTATGAGAAATGGGGGTGGATCTGAAAAATGTTGCAAAGGGTGAATGTGATCAGAACACATTGTACAAAAGAACTAGTGTTTTTTTTTAATTTCCTGCAAATAGATTTTAATTGTAATTAGCAGGAAATTAGTACTTCTATCTAGATAGCCCACATTGCCTCATGAAACTAGAAAACTGTTCAAACTTGGCTGGCCTCTAACTGAAGACTCATTTTAAAAACTTATTTTGAAGAGCAACAAGGCCTCCAAAAGGTAAAAATAAGAAAAGCAATTTAAGTATGGCTGAATGCAGGAACGAATTCCCAGGTTCCGTTATTCTCATTGTTGAAACCTATTCTTTTGGAAAATCATTTTCTTTTTGCCACTGGACAACAAAGTGCATTGTCAAGAAATTTTATAGCAATAATTATAAAAGATGTCCCTCTGAACCTATTGAGGTCTCACTGATTTTATAACACCCAGCAGACCTCCCTGCAGGAGAACACTATATTTATGTGAGCAATATATGCGAGAATTGAGATCATAAAATTAAATGACCACATAGAACTGTCATTTCTATGATGAGCACCTACATATGTGAAGGCTGGTTTATTTTGCAGTGCCGGGTTGTGCTAAACGGTCCACTTACGGTGAATGTTTTAATCACACATTTCTTCACCCTTTCTGCAATATTACACTTGAAGGACTGGTAAGCAGTTTGCTGTGAAAAGCTAAGTGGTTACTGGGACTGCGATTCTGGCAGAGGAGCTCGCTAAAATGGAAGTACAGTACATATTGTACGCAATTGTTTTATGAGAGACATTATGGTTACTAGAATAACATTTCACCATTACCAACTGCTGAGAAGAAAGTCATTAAGATATTTGGCAGGCCAGTGCAATTTTTCAACAGAGTTATAGTACAAGGCCATAGAACTGCTTCTATAGAGAGAGGCTGACTGGCTTCCAAGAAAAAAGGAATGGAGACTCAAAGACTTCTGTGATGTTTTATTTGTTGTAGTTTATTTTCAGAGTTCAGTAAAGTAATTTACAGGAGCGGATAGGTCAGGAGAGTCAAAGAGAAAATAGAAATGCCTGTGTAAAGTACATGTATATTTCTCATCCAAGCACTTCCTATATTTATGCACATATATAAGTGCATGAATATAAAATATAAACCTCTTATGATAACTTTTATAACAGTGCCAAGCCTTTAAATGCCTATTTCCATGGAATCGCCTTTGTCCAAGTATTAACTAGTAGATAATTAATATAGATTTTATATGTGTTCGTGTACGTGTGCACATTTTCCTATGTTTAAGAGTATGGGATGGGGGTGGTGCCTGCCTGTGTGGAGGCCTGAAGCTGACATATGCATCTTCCTCAATCACTCTCCATGCTTTTGAGGCATTGTCTTTTGTGGAACCCAGGGATCATTCTTTTGGCTAGTGTAGCTGGTCTATTTCCTCCATAGTTCCCCTCTCTGTGCCTCCAGAGTGATGGGATTGCAGGCAGCCACCACGTCTGCCCATTTTTTAATACAGGTCTAGGGCTCTGAATTTTGATCCTCAAGCTTGCACAGTGAGTTCTTTACCCATTGAGGCTTCACTCCAGCCCTAATTTCTTCTGTATCTTTTTAATATTCATGATGGAGCATAAGTAGGGCTAAGAATCCATTGGGAAACATTTTATCCAAATAAAATAATAGTAAGCAGACATCTGTGAGACGCTATCACATCCTAATATGTTTATTAGTGACTAAAAAAAATGATAGGGTTGCAAGATAGGTCAGTTGATAGCATACTTGCCATATGCAAGCATGAAGATCTGAGCTTAATCTCCAGCACCCATGTAAAAATAAGGCCAAGCATACTGCCACATGCAGGCCCAAGTCCCTTTGAGAGACCCTGTTTCAAAAACAAGGTAGCTGGTTCCAGAGGAATTACACCTGAAGTTGACCTCTTTCTGGCTTCCACATAAACATGTATCAATTCCTCCCAGAGTCTCCTCTATCCATACTCACCCATCTCCATGCTTTTCATGCTTGCTTGTTCTCTCTCTTTCCCTCCCTCCCTCCCTCCCTCCTTCCCTCCCTCCTTCCCTTTCTCCCTCCCTCCTCTTGCCCTTCCCTCTCCCTCTCCTCTCCCTCTCACTTCCTCTTCTCACTCCCTCTTCTCTCTCTCTGTCTCCTCCCATCCAATCCAATGTGTGTTGGCCTACTGCACCTGGGTGAAAAGGCTATATATTATATATCACTACATTAAAGAAAACTAACTTTCTCTCTTTCGGCAGCAATAAAATGTCAATCCCTCCTCCATGCTAGGATTTTGTCTGGCTTGAGCTTGTGGATGTTGTCACAACCCCAGTAAGTTCATATAGACATCTACCCTGTTGTCTGAAAAACACTATTTCCTTGAATTCACCCACTGCCTCTGGCTCTTACAATTTTTCTTCTCCCTCTTCTGTGTAGATCCCTGAGCCTTTCAGTGAAGAGTGTAATATATTTCCCATTTAAGGCTAAGCACTCCAAAGTCTCCTATTCTCTGTATGTTGACCAGTTGTGAGTCTCTATATTAATCTCAATCTACTGCAAGAAGTTTCTCTGGTAAGGGATGAGAGATGCACTGGTCTATGGGCATAGCAATAAGTCATTAGAAATCATTTTAATGCTATGTCCATTTTGCAGAGTCAGAGTAGTAGGTTTTCCACTAGTGCCCACAGGTTCTTGGCCTTGTTGGCAATGTCCAGTATAGGTTGCATCTCATGGAGCAGGTCTTAAGCCCAATCAAAGCATGGTTCATTACTCCCATAACATTCATGCCACTATTGCACTAGTGAGCATACCTTGCCAGGTAGGCTGTTAAAGTAGTTCTTAGGGTATCTGAGTGAGACAGATGATTACTTTTCTGCTCTGGCAGGTTGCTTAGCACCTGCATCACTATGAAAGCTAGCTAGTGGGGATGATTCTTTGGTACCAGCTTGATTTCTCCATGTTCTATTGCTAAAGAATCTGATATCTTCAGCAATAGGGTCTTACCATCTTATTCTGAAGGATAACCAATATCATGGTCAATACTCTGTAATGTTTGAGAGGCATGGAATCCAATAGACCAACAACTCAAAGATCTCATTCCTACTAGTGGGATTTTTTATTTGGCAGGGTATTGTGTCTAACTGGGGTATTGTCACCCCACTGTAAGATAATTTCATGTGAACTCTTTTTATTTATGTGTATGTATACATTTTAGGAATCTTCTGTAACAGTGGTTCTCAACCTTCCTAATGCCTTGACCCTTTAATACAGTTCCTCATGTTGTGGTGATTCCCAACCATAAAATTACTTTGTTGCTACTTCATAACTGTAATTTTGCTACTAATATGAATGGAATAGAATGTAATGAAATCTGATGCCGGATATTTGATATACAACCCCCAAAGGGGTCATGACCCACAGGTTGAGAACCGATGTTCTATAGTACTAGGTTTCCATAAGGCTTTTTCAAAAGACCTTTAATGTTAGTTACCCCTCCCCATATTCTACCTTTAATATTAGTTATCCTACTCTGATTTCTCTCCTTTACCCTGCCCTTTCATCCCCACCTCATTTAACCATTACTGCTTAACACAACAGTACATTATATTTCCCCTTCCTTGGAAGATCCCCTGCTCCCATGGTTTCTTACTAGTTAAGTAAACTCCTGGGGTATTCTAAATGAAACTCAGATACCTAAAGCTTAGAAACCAGCATCCAGATGATAAGAAATATGCAATGTTTATCTTTCTGGGTATGGATTAGCTCATGCAGCATGATTGTTTTGAGTCCCATCCATATACCTGAATTTTTCATTTTTCTTAACAACAATATTCTATTGTGTAAATGTACCACATTTTCATTATCCACTCATCAGCCCACTGGCTGTTTCCAATTTCTGGCTATTATGAATTAAGCAGCAATGATTATGAAAGAGCAAGTATCTCTATAGAAAACATATAGTACTTTGGGTATAAGACCAAGAATTGTATAGTTGGAGCTTCTGGCAGATCGATTTTTAGCTTTGGGGGAAATCTCCACACTGATTTCCACAGTGGCTGCATCGATTTTCACTTTCACCAACAGTGAATGAGTGTTCCCCTGTCCCCACATCCCTTGCCAGCATTTTGTTGTCATTTGTTTATGTTTTTGTATTTTCTGATCTTGGGCATTCTGACTCAGAGTAGTTTTAATTTTCATTTCCCTATTGGCTAAGGATATTGAACATGTTTACATGTTTCTCAGCCATTTGTGTTTCATCTTTTGAGAACTCCCTGTTTAGTGCCATGCCCCATTTTTAATTGGTTTATTTTTTTCTTGATGATAGTTTTTTTAAGTTCTTTGTATACTATAGATATTAACCTTCTCTCAAAGGTACAGTTTTCCCCCTTTTCTATCCACCGTCTCTTCAATGTAATGATGGTATCATTTGCTGTACAGAATTTTTTAACCTTCATGTGGTCTCATTAACAACTGTTTGTCTGTGCTATCAGGGGTCTGCTCAGAAAGACTTTTCCTATGCCAGTTCTCTACTTTCTCCTCTATCAGATTCAGGCTTTCAAGTCCTACATTGAAGTCATTGTCAAAAGTCAGCTGTTTGTAGATTAGTGGAATTATATCCTCATCCCCATTCTGTTCTATTGACCAACAGCTATTTTTATGCCAGTACCATACATTTTTATCATTATAGCTCTGTAGCATAACTTAAAATGGGAAAGAATGGTATATCCAGCAGTTATTTTATTGTTCAAGATTATTTTAATAATTCTGAGTTTTCTGTGTTTCCATATAAAGTTTAAGGTCAAGAGCCAGGTGGTGGTGGCACATGCCTTTAATTGCAGCATTCAGGAGGCAGAGGCAGGTGGATCTCTCTGAGTTCAAGGCCAGCCTGGTCTACAGAGTAAGTTCCAGGATAGCCATGGCTCCACAGAGAAATTCTGCCTCAAAAAAAGAAGGTGGTTTATTAAATTTCTATTTACTAAATTTGTGTTGAAATTCTGATGAGGATTTTGTTGAATATGTAATAAACTCCTTATATAATGGTTATTTTTAACAAACTTATTTATACCAATCCATAAACACAGGCGGTCTTTTCATTTTCTGGTATCTTCTTCAACTTCTTCTTCAGTGTCTTAAAGTTTTTATTATGCAAGTCTCTCACATCCTTATTTAGACTTATTGCAAAATATTTTTGAAGCTACTATGAGTGGTATTGTTTCCCCTATTTCTTCCTCGGTGTGTTTATCATTTGTATATGTGGAGCTACTAACTTTGTGTGTTAATTTATATCCCACCACTTTACTGAATGTATTTATCAGTTGTAGAAGTTTAGGGTCCGTTGTATATAAAATCATATAATCTACAAATAAGGACACTTTGACTTTGTTTTCTCATTGTATCCTCTTGATCTTCACTATGCTTACTGCGCTAGCTAAGACTTCAAGCACTATATTGAACAGAAATGTAGAGAGTGAGTAGGCTTTTACAATTCCTGATTTTAGTGAAAATGCTTTGAGTTTCTCTCTATTTCAAATGATGTTGGCAGTGGTCTTGTAAATTACAAAATATTCAAAATAATCACTGTATTTCCCATATGTTGATACTGAAGATGTTATTCAAATTTGATAAGTAAAAGTAGCCATGAGGTTCAGAAATTTTTTAAATATTTATTTTAGAAGGCACTGTCTTTGCTAAAGTGTTAAGGATTTTCTTTAATGGAACAGAAGACATCTTTAAAATGCTGAACATAAACCCTCTGGTAAAAAAGCTCAATAAAATACTTATTTTAGTTTAAAGAGAGCTGGGAAATCCTGCCTGGTAATCAAAATAACTTTTTTTTCAAAGTTTTCAAGGCATGTGACCCTAGGGATAAGATAATTAAACTCAATAAAGAACAAAATTAAATCATAAAAGTTGAATAAGTCAAACCATAAAATATTCAATTATTATTGCCTGTGGGGTTTGTTTTGTAAATATTTCATTCATAATCTATATCCAGCTTTCTTGCCTCCCAGTCTTTTTAGGGCTATCTGGGGAATAAACCCAAGCTTCCCTCTTCAGTCACTTGACTTCTTTTAAGTCTTCTTATAATTTATTAAGTGACGCTTTTAGAAACATAAGTACTTGCATGTTTTCCTCCGTGTCGCTTTGTGTCTTGTTCTTTCACTCACAGAGTTGCTGCCATTAGCTATAAAAAAGGCATCCATTAGAATGCTGGCGTAGCTTATGCAATTTTAGCCATAATTGTTCCTTGTGTAAAAGTGCTTCCACTCTTGCCTCCAAGTTATTACCTGAAATGATCACTATGGCATAGCTCTCCCATGGTTGAGAGGATTTTGTTTCATTCAATTTACAGAAATCCTCAGAAGTGATCCTTCTTTATCTACCAATTTCTAAGATAATGATAATGTAGACATTCAAGTTTATCATATTACTTTTCTACTATGTACTTGTTTATGAAATATGAACTCAAAGTGAATACTAAATAGGGCTTAAATGCCTTACATATAAACACAAAACTAAAGACTGAGTCTGGATTTAATCATGTGACCTATATCCATATGACATCATTACTGTTTCTAATAAATATCTTGGTAACTATTCACCACATTATCATAATTTTTCTACTGCAACAAGCTACATGTGGACTTTTTTTCTAGTAAACCCACCTAATTGAAAAGTGTTAGCAACAAAAACAATCTTTACAATAAACATGAGAGTATATGTATAGTACAAAAGTTTACTTAAACATAAATATAATTTTTCTTAATAATTGAGTCACATTTTATAGGGTGGTAAGAACCTATGTTTTTTACAACTTGCTTTCAAGTTTATATTTTGTTAGTTTATGATTATCATACATTTATTTTATTTAAATAGATGATTTGTGGCTATTGTAACCTTATTCTATTCTACAGCATTTTTTTTATAAATTAGTCACTTTCATGACTATAAATAAGATTTTGAATGGTTTTTCTGTATATGTGGAATTCTCACAATAAACAACTCCCACACAAACTGGAAGCAGAATCCACATTTTCTAGTTCTTCTGTATCTATCACTCAGAAGTCTGACCTCAGACATGTCAATCAGTCAAACCCATATGAGACTCTTCTGAATATAGACACAATGCCCGTGCTACAGAGAACTTCAGTTCCATTGCTTTATTGGTACCAAAATGTTCAGTCAAGCTGAAATCCCAAAATGGAAAATGCATGTATAGTTTGGCAATCTTGATCTCAGAAATATAATATTTCTGGACTTGCATTTCTGTGGTGACAAGTTGGCTGCTTCACTGGATTCCTGTTACTGGCATGTGCACTGTTCCCTGGAAATAATTTCTAAATTTGTTGTCTTTCCAACCCATTTGAAGATTCTATACAATACTTAGCATCATTTAATAAGCCTTCTCTTTTTCATTTGGATTGACCAGAGTAAAGTCTCATGCTTGAAGCTATATGCCTTAGCTGGTAAGCATAGTTGATTTTGTTTATAAAAACATAAATATTGGATCATTTCTTTATACTCTATGATTAGAAGACTGGAGAAAAGGTAATATTCAAGAATAAAACAAACTCAATAAACACTTGAGCAATTAAAAAAATTAAGAAAAATTTTAAAACACTTGTGTAATTACAAATGGCCACACAGGATTTTAAAAACTTGTGTGAGGGGCTATAGAAATGGCTCAACAGTTAAGGGCATTAGCTGCTCTTCTGGAGGACCATAATTTGAGTCCTAGACCTATATGGTGACTCACAATTGCCTGTAAATGCAATTCCAAGGGACTTGATGCCTTTCTCTGGCCTCTGTAGATCCCAGAAAAATAAGTGGTACACAGACATATTTGCAGGAAAAAACACCCATACATATAATTTTTTAAATATTAATGATTTAAAACTACAGTTATGGCAATAATAATTAAAGAACGGATCATGAATTCCACACAGACTAAGGAACGTAAGAGGAATAGGAGGGGGAAAGGAAAGATGGAAATGATGTAAATACTGAACTCATGTATGAAATTCTCAAAAACCATAAATTAAAATAGTAACAATAATAATACAGTTACAAGAATCTTTTGCTCAAAGACTAAATGAAGCCTAGAGATGACTTAGTGTGTAAGGGTATTTTTAGCCAACCCTGGTGACCTGAATTTGATCACTGAAACTCACATGGTAGAAAATAAGACGTTCTCTAGCAATTCTTCTCACCTCCACACATAACACAATGACATGCCCTTATCCTCTCTAAAAATAAATGAAAAAAAACTTAATGACAAAGAAGTGAGCAAATTATGATAACAAAACAAGATGAAAAACATAATGTTTATAGCATTATGGAGATAACGGAAAACTAGAAGACTAGGAGAATTAAATGTGATGGGGATGGAAGGGCAAAGTAAAGGAGGGTCTATGGAGAGGGACAACTACCACAAAAGGCCTTTGAAAAGCCTAATGGAAGCCTACTACCTTAGAAGCTTCATAAAATATACACACATATGAAAGTAATTCAAATGGAAACAGCATATAATGGGGGAGACAGTGCCCCAATTAGACATCTTACATTGTCAAGTAAAACTTCTAGTTTCTAGCCAAGAAAGAATTACATCTTGTTGAGCCATTAGTCAAACAGATCTCATAGATCCTCTCAAGTATCATAGGCTACTGCCAAGGCTATTAGTTGCTCTCTACATGAAGTCTCACTCATTCCTAACCAGGAAGCTATTTGCAATCTATGTCTGATGACAAGGGAAAATCTGTTTCCTCCACTGGAATGCCGCTGGTCTACCAACCACACTCCACACCAGGCCCCATGCTCAGGAGTAGCTGGCTAACACAAAATGAACTCCATGTTTTTGTTTTTGTTTTGTTGTTGTTGTTGTTGTTGTTGTTCCAATTTGTTTTGTTTAGGCATTTTTTGTCTTGTTGGATTTTGTTTGTTTTGATTTTCATTTCATTCTCATATTTTTATTTAATGCATGTATATGTTTTGCCTACATGTATGTCTGTGCACAAGGGCATCAGATCCCCTAGGACTGGAGTTGTAGATGGTTATGAACCACCATACAGGTGCTAGGAGTCAAACCCAGGTTCTCTGGAAGAGCAGCCTGTGCTCTTAATCACTGAGCCATCTCTCAAGTCTCCATTTTTGTTGGTGGGTTTTTTTTTTTGAGAGAGAGAGAAAGGCATAAAGTTGGATGGGTAGGGAGGTGGTAAGGATCTTAAAGGGATTAGGAAAGGGGAAACGTGATCAAAATATATTGTATGAAAAATAAATTTAAAAGAAAGACAAAAAAGTCTTGAAAGAATTAAAAAGATTGTCTCAAAGAACATACTATTATTTCCTCATTTTAAAACCAGCATTGAAGTGTTGTTTAAAGTGATAAGTGATATGGCAAGGAAAGTGTTCTACAGACACCGGATTACCAAATATTATTTAATTTGGCAGAGTGGTAAAACTGAAACACTAATTTGCCATTACAACCTATCCATTTCTAGTTTACCCCATGTACTGTGTCATTGATCCAGTTAGTTAACTAGCAAGATAGACAGCTAACATCATCGCTAACTGACAAGATTGTGTTTGTTCATAAGGACAGCTCTTGATATTAAAACTCGCAATTATCTCCAAGATAGGTTCAAGATCTGGCTACATATAAAGTTTCAGGCCATCCTGGGGTACATGAGATTCTAGCACTTCAGATGCATCACCCAAAGATCCCTGAGCTGGAAATGACCTGAAAGTCTCCTACTTAAAGACTAGCTTTCATGGCACCAGGAGGTGCCATGCAAGTTTCTAAAGAAAGGAAGCAACCCACAGTGCTATCCAGGTAGGATGGCTCTGAATCACCAGAACAACCAGCACAGCATCATAATCCTAAGGGCGCAGAAGTGGCATGCCAACTGTGGCTGTAACCAACCTCTCTCCAAGTGGGCATAAGAACTGTTCAGCCAGACCTAGCTTTTCCTGTGTTTCAGTCTTTAAGTAAGTTGAGAAAAAAGATTCCCTTCTTACCCTAGATGACCTCACCATGATGGCATCATTTGGTAACTCTAGAATTCACCTGAGGTCAGTACTCACCAAGCCAAACCATGAAAACATTGGTGAGCAAAACTGTGAACTTCCAGGAGAAGTCCAGCATCCTGGAATGGGACAGGGTGGCTAGCATTTTTGTTTGTTTGTTTCTCTTCTCTTTGAAAAGATGGCAAGTAAAGGTCTTCCTAGACACTTCTCACTCTAACTCTAATGTCTGGGTCGGGAGGGAGGACAAAAGAATTCTTTCAGACAGTTCTCCCTGAAATATCCTACTTGTAGCAAATCCTTGGGACTCAAATTGATGACTTGGTGGATTTAATCACTGACAGCTGGCTCCAGGGAGACTTCATGAATTCTACCCTGCATGAGATTGAATGCCATACTTTTATCCTTGTAATCACAATCTTTTCTTATTAGCAAGTGAAGTCTCATATCTTCCTTCCCAGTTTTCACATCACACACTAATTGAAAATGAAAAGGACCATTAACAAGGTGAGGCACTATTTTTTGTGGAAATACCTCTTGCTTTCAGAAACTGAACTTTTGTGTAGCCTTGAAATTGAATTAATAATATGGCTTGAGTTATACCATTTAAAACCATGCATTCAATCTTCTTTTGTGCTGTGTACTCATCCTGTTTAAATTTAACTTGATTTAAAGAAAACAGTGTAAGCATTCTTACTCTGCCTTGTGCTCCTCACGTGATCCTCTTTTATGAGCTAAATTGAATGTATAGCTTTAATCTTCTATTCTCTCTCTCTTTTGTGATGTGGCAGTTTAAAAAGTCATTGGCTGAAAACAGCAGGTTGAAAACAACCTCAAAATAATAAATGACTCATTATAAATGTTGAAAGCAACGTGTGTATAGGTAAATGCCATCAGTTTAAAATTGTGTGTGCTATCCTGGGTCAGTAGGGGTCAGTAAAGTCACTTCTTATCATAGAAAACTGGTTAAAATAATTCAGGGGTTCCTTATTCTTTCCCACACCATGTTTTATGTGCTGTTCAGTAAACAAGTATGGCCCTTGTTACAGGGACACACAGAAGACACAGAGTTGGTTAGATCCGAGTGGGCTTGCTCTTGGCTCTAAGGACCCGAGAGGAAGGGTTTTTTTTTTTGGTTTTTCAAGACAGGGTTTCTCTGTGTAGCTTTGCGCCTTTCCTGGAACTCGCTTTGGAAGTTTTGTTTAAAGCAGCACTGCTCATTTGGTGCCCAGTGGGAGGAACGACTCTTTTCCTGAACTCATAGACATTCCGTGACAGAAAAGTCCCAAAAAATGGGAAATTTGGTCATCCTAGTAGTGAGCTAACCACAGGCATGGGGGGCCTTTTACTCCTCAGAATCCTTCTTTTTTTTCCCCCATACTCTTTACTAAGTCTGATCGATCAACTTCCACTTTTTACTTCTGTCATCTGGTTAAATATATATATATATATATATATATATATATATATATATATATATATTCCTCATTCCTTTCCAATACTATGTTCTAGGTACTTCAATGAATAAAGAACACAGGCCCTGCTAGAAGGACAGAGGGAAGACACTGTGATAAGTTGTCAGGTCTGAGGGCACTTAGTCTAAACGACCCCAAGAGGCAGTTTTTCCTTAATGTGACACCACAGCAGGGTATTTAAGATGTGAAAATTTTCTGTTACTGGTATCAATGGAATTAGACACCTATACCAAAACCAAAGACTTTGAAACTAAAGCTCACCTTATTGCCCTAAGGCCAGGCTCATACTGCTGAATAATCTTACACTGTTTAGGGCCAATCCTGACTTAAGTTCTAGAAGGAGTGAAGCCTCCATTGCATTTGGATCAAAGACCAAAGGTTGGTGGATTGAGAAGGCACATTATTGACACTATGACAGGTCTCAAGTCATAATAATTGAGCAGGTGGAATTTATCAAATGAATGATAGGCCATGTTGCTCCCAGTAGCACTGAGCCACATACTTCAGGGACTCGTGGAAAGTTACTCCGAACCTACAGACAGACAAATGTTCAGTTTTCTTTACACTGCCTGTATCTGCCATCCTTCCCATTACTTCTGCAGCTCTGAAAGAACAGGCATGAGATTATGAGACATTAATGAAGAGGATTCTCACCCCTTTCTCTTTCACTTGTGGTATCTTGTGACTTCCCTAACCCTATAGATCAGCCAGGTCATCTCTGAACTTACGTCTCCCCAAGAAGTCTGGTACTTTATTATTAGCTAATTACTTGTTCAGGGTACTATTTGAGGTGTGCTGGGGCCCCACTCTCCTCTGCATGGTATGGGAGGTCACTTTAGTCTACATCACCCCAAATTATAGGACCCTAAGTCACAATGAAAACTCCAGCCGGGTGGTAGTGGCACACACCTTTAACCCCAGCACTCAGGAAGCAGAAGCGGGTGTATCTCTGTGAGTTTGAGGCCAGCCTGGGCTACAGAGTGAGCTCCAGGAAAGGCTCCAAAGCTACGCAGAGAAACCCTGTCTCAAAAAAACAAAACAAAACAAAAAAATGTTTGCCGGTTGTGGTGGTGAACGCCAGTAGGATTTGTTGAAGGAGGCGGAGGCAGGAGGATCATGAGTTTGAGGCAAGCCTGGGCTACACATTCCTCAAAGAAAGAAAAGAAAGAAAGAAAGAAAGAAAGAAAGAAAGAAAGAAAGAAAGAAAGAAAGAAAGAAAGAAAGAAAGAAAACTCCAGAAGAAGAGAAGAAGGTCTATATTTCAAGCATCAGGCTCCCCTTACTTTGATCTGTCCTTTCAGAGAAGAGGTTAGGAGGAAGTTAGAATACCTACAGGAATGGAGGCATAAGAGCTATATAGATCAAAAGGGAAAACGTCAGAGTCTGGGACCATGTGTTTCCATAAGCATGAACTACCCCCATCTGAGGGACCAATCCCAGGGACATTCAATAGGGCTGACTGCTCTCCAAAAAAACTGGAGCTGCACATAGAGCTGCTAGATCACAGGATGGATAGGTGACCCTCCATTAATGTGTTCCACTTTTGTTCAAGGGATCAGAGACATTTGGGGTATAAGCAAAGCTATTAGGACCAGTATTGTGGGCTGTAGGTTAGCACTGACCCTTTTTGCCACCTGAGGGTGGTGAGCCCAAGTACCAGAGGGTGAGATCACATGAGGCATGCTGAGAGATCTCCCTCCCTTGTGGCCAGAAACACCTGTGGTTATATTGTGTTCCCCAAAATATTGTGTACCTTAATAAACTTATCTGGGGTCAGAGAACAGAAAAGCCACAAGATACTTAGGCTAGAAAATGTTAGCACACGCCTTTAATCCTAGCATTCCAGAGACAGAAATCCCTCTGGATCTCTGTGAGTTCAAGGCCGCATTGGAAACAGCCAGGCATGGTGACTCACGCCTTTAATCCCAGAAAGCAGCCTTTAATCCCAGAAAGCAGCCTTTAATCCCAGGGAGTGGTAGTAGAAAGCAGAAAGGTTTATAAGGCGTGAGGACCAGAAACTAGAAGCATTTGGCCTGGTTAAGCATTTGCCTGGTTAAGCATTTGGCCTGGTTAAGCATTCAGGCTTCGAGCAGCAGTTCAGCTGAGAGCCATTGGGATGAGGACACAGAAGCTTCCAGTCTGAGGAAACAAGACCAGCTGAGAAGAACTGGCAAGGTGAGGTAGCTGTGGTTTGTTCTATCTCTCTGACCTTCCAGCATTTACCCCAATAACTGGCCTCTGGGTTTGATTTTATTAATAAGAACTTTTAAGATTCATGCTACATCCTTCTTAATAATGGACTTAGAAGTAGGAAGATAAAAAGACACTCTCTACCAAATTCTTTTGCTTGTTTCCTGTTTTTTCCTAAAAGTGGGAACCAATGCTTCCACAATTGTCCGTAAGATGGCCTGCCTCTTAAAGAACTGTGGCAAGGAAATTAGGTCTCCAGAGCCTCAAGAATATGGCCCTTTAAAAAAATAGGAAATGGGATATTTGTTCTATTAAGTTTTTCATCTCCATTTGTATGCACACACAACCTGATTTTTCAGATTTTAAAGAAGTTAGTCACCCCAAGTCTAACCAGGGACTATCTCAGCTTGGACACTAGTTAAAGACAGATACTTCTAATGACTTAATCCTCTTTGATCATAGGTGCTGGCTGCCACTAACTCATGACCTGATAAAGTTTAAGAATATCAAAGGATGACTCTTCAAGAGCAAGTGTTCTGTCTCTGATAATACTCTTCACAAAAGAAAAAAAAATCTGAATTTTGTCAATCCTGGTACCCAACGCAGGAGCCAGTGGATGACAACATTCATCTGTAGATTATATATCCATGTAGGTTATAAGGTGAACAGATGATTTGCATCCAGCCTGTCAACACTGGACTCAATAGCAGAGAAGCACATGCTTTTGTGGATATGTTATATTGGTAAACTGTCGTGTGATGTTTAAGCTCACTGAGAAGGTAGCTCTAGAGAAAAGATTTTTGCCCTCCCAGTGCAGATTCAAGCATGTTTGTCCCAAAGTGTCCTCCAAAGCATCTGAAGCATCTTGTCCTGAGTCATGCTGACAGGAAGAAAGGACAACAAAACAGTCTGTGAGTAAAGGCATTGTGCCCTTAAGAACAGGTAAGGGGAAAGATATTTCCAACAGAAGCTACTATTTGTTCTCAGAATATAAAGATGTCTATAGCAAAAACAACTAATGGGATGCTCACCCATGGTGAAGATAGAAAGGACTTTTTACTTTAAAAAAAAAATCCTCAACTAGTAACTCCAATACAATAGTTTTAACAGGGCTTCCTTAGTTTGTTTATGTTGAATGCTAAAATAAAGATTTGATGATGATATTTTTAATGTATCTGCTTCTTCTATCTGCTACTTGCATTCACTCAAACTAAGATAATGGTTATGGCAGATCATCCTCTGGACTTTCTAAGCAAGAAACAAATAACAACAGCAACAAAAAAAGATTTTTGACTGTCTTGTGTTTTCTATAAAGTTTACCTGGGAATTTACAAAGCTTCATGGTTTAACACTATGTACACAGGTAATGTTAATCTCTTACATTATGATATATATATATATATATATATATATATATATATATATATATATATTAGATTCAATTCTCTTTAACTAAGATAACACATTTGTTTGTTAAATTACTGTGTCTTATAATATTAAAAAGAAAGTAAAATAAAAGATAAAGACTAACTAGAAATCATAAATGTAAAGACATGTAAGAATGGATATATCTTTAGTAAAGGATCTGTGTATCATGATTAAGATGGTGGTTGTTTCTTCCAAAATAGGAAAGGAAGCTAAAAAGCCTAACCAAGTTACCAAGGTCTGAATAAATTATGATGTTAAGGTTTCTAAGGTCAGAATTCCAATTCATGAATATCAAACCTCCATTTAAACAAATGGAGTTAGCTTTAGTTGTTAGTCTGCTCTTGGTAATGCAAGTACTGAATTAAAAGAACAGAAATGTATGCCAATTAAGGTTTATTTAAAAAGTGTTTTATTTCTGCCCAAGCTTTGTCTAAATCTTACACAGTAGTTAAAAGTACCAGACCCATGTAACTGGCTGTCCTTCATCCTAGATCCCCAGTCTCAATTGCCAAATTTTATTCCAGCTCTGAGAACATTCCTCGCTGGGGGAATCCTGACTACTATCTCCCAGCATCATCTTTTCTATGATATCAGAGAGGTCATCTCCCCAAAATGACAACAGCAGTTACAGTGACCTCTGAGAGAGAGAACCATAAGATCAATTCTTTGTCATGCAATCAGGCAAGGCTCTAGTTATATTTATGTATTTTTCACCTTAACAGTTCAGATTGTCAACTTCCTGGTTCTTCTCCCTCTCCAAGACAAAGTCACTCACACTCAGGGCTTTCCCTGCTCCCTACAGGTGGGGTCACCAGCAGGTCCACAATTGAAAATAGAGATTTACTCTTTCCCTGAATCCATCCATAAGAAATAGTTAATTTGTGAAGAGACAAGATCCACGTGCCTCCCCTCTATTCATGCCTGTTTGTTGATGGGCTCATTCTTATGAAGATGCAGTTCAGTCATCTAGAGCTGCTGCAGGTTCGTGGTTGAAATAGCTATGCATTGCTCAGAAGACGAGATTTCATAGCCCTTCATCCTTATACCCCAATTCTTATATACTTTTTTTGCTCTATTTTCTTCAGTGTTTCTTAAGGGTTAGAGAGGAGGGTATGAATGGCTCCTTTAAGTGCTGAGCTCTCAACTGTCATGAGTCTCAGGGTCTTGTGCTATCATAATCTCCATCAAAGTTGACTGGAAAGAGAGTCTTCTCTGTAAGCCTGTTTGTGTTGATTATCTGGTGCCTGGAGCAACTGGCCATACACCTAGAGGTTCCAGGGCTGCTTAATTTGAAGCCTAAATGGGGAAGCCTAGTTCTTCCCCTAATGCCAAAGTATGCTTGATTGAGTACCTAAGCTAGGAATCCTTGATCTCGTACCTGGAGTTTGAGGCTGGACACTTGAAATTAGTTTTTCCTTACCCCTGTAGGAAATTTTTACAGACATTGCTGCTCAAGACTTACAAGATGGAAGATTCAGACATGCAGTTTAACTTCAAAGCCCTTAGAAATAACAATATTTTTTAAAATATCTGCTTGACAAACTAATAGAGACAGCACATCCAAAATAGCACCCTCTAGGTGACCTACTATTCTGAATGCTAATGTTTGTTTTACGAGATACTACATTTAACATGTTTTGTCTCTCTCATTTGGATTCCCAGATTCTTTTGTTTTTTTACCTGAAAATCATCATATAGCTTTATCCAACCACCCTGCATCTATAAAGCATAGCAGTTCTCACCCAAAGACTTATGAGCCAGATTTTGAGTTCAAATCCCAGAGTTGTAAGTTAGCAGTAAAGCAATTCCACACAAATAATTGAACTACGATGTATTTCAGTTTCCTCATGTGCAAACCAGGGTACATTTGAGCGAGTTCGTATTTACACGTTATTAAGAATTGTACCTGCCACACAATGTACATTCGTGGTTGTTATTGTACTCAAAACTTATTTATTCCAGTATCTAAACATCGCGTGTATAGTTTTCCCATTCCATTCTGCATCAAAAGACGCCCTTTGCAGAAGAGTATTGCTAACCAAGGAAGCAGTGTAGAGATGTGGAAGTGTCCAAGCAAGCATGACTCACCAACAATTCCTGAAGGACAGATGTCAGGACAGTCTGAACCCAAGAGGCAAGCTCATTTCTGATCATCACCAAACAATTACATTGTTTGTAATCTAGGAAATAAAGCTGGCCTGAAGATCAGAGGACAGAGCTAGCCACAGAGTTAGCCATAGAGGTCAGGCAGTGGTGGCACACACATCTTTAGTCCTAGCACTCAGAAGGCAGAGACAGAGATCCATCTGGATTTCTGTGAGTTCAAGGCCACACTGTGCTACATAGGATTAATCCAGTCTAAAAGAGAAACAGAGCCAAGCAGTGGTGGTACACACCTTTAATTCCAGCACTTGGGATCACACACTTTTAATCTCAGAACTAAGAAGGTTGAGACAGGAAGTGACATGGCTGGGCAGAGAAAGGAATATAAGGCAGGAGGAGAAAGGAACTCCAGCCCTTTCAGGCTGAGTAGTTGGTGAGGTAAGAGGTGGTGGCTGTGACTTGTTCTGCTTCTCTGATCTTTCAGCTTTCACCCTGATATCTGGCCCTGGGTTTTTATTATAAGACCATTTAGGATTTGCGCAATAAATACACCTTGATATATCTGCTCCTTTGAGATTATAGGCCCCAAATTTATATCTTAGGCTATCCTAATATCAGAAGACTCACCCCCAACCACATAGAACTTGTGTGTAGCACTCGCAAGTTTTATCATTTCATTGTCAATTAATCTCCCATATATAGAAATGGATGACTAGAAAAAGACTAAGGCAAACAACACAATGCTATGTATTTTTAAATTTAAGCTTTAATTCCATTTATTTGTTTGTTTGCTTACTTATTGTATGTGTATAGCTATATATATATATATATATATATATATATATATATATATATATATATATATATATGCAATTTTAATATATATACACTAAAGTCAGGGGACAATTCATGCAAGTAATTTCTCTCCTTCCACCATCTGGACTCCAGGAATTAAATTCAAGTTGACAGGTGATTTAGTTAGGATTTCTAATGCTGTGAAGAGATATCATGACCACAGAAAGTCTTATAAAGGAAAACATTTTATTGGGGCTGGCTTACAGTTTCAGAGGTTTAGTCCATTATCATCATGGCAGGAAGCAAGGCAGCATGCAAGCAGACATGGTGCTAGAGAAGGAGCTGAGAGTTCTACATCTTGATCTGCAGGCAACAGGAAGTCAACTGTCCCCCACATTGGGTATAGCTTCAGCATATGAGACCTCAAAACCCATCCCCACAGTGACACACTTCCTTCAACAAGGTCACACCTATTCTAACAAGGTCACATCTCCTAAGAGTGCCACTCTCTATAAGCCAAACATTCAGCCACATAAGTCTATGGGTGCTATATCTATTCAAACCACCACATCCCACTCCTTGGCCCCCATAGGCTTGTAACTGTAATATAATGCATTTAGTCCAACTTCAAAAGTCCCCATAGTCTATCACAGTCTCAACAATGTCCCAAGTTCAAGGTTTCTTCTGATATCCGTGCAATCTTTTAACTGTAATCCCCTATAAAATCAAAATTAAAAAAACAGATCACATCAACATATAATGGCACAGGATATACATTACCATTCCAAAATGGAGGAATAGGAGGATAGTGAGGACCAAAGCAAGATGTTAAACCAGCTGGGCAAAAATGCTCTTCAGATCTCCCACTCCTTTCAGCTTTGTTGACTGCAACACTTCTTCCTCTTGGGCTGGATCCACTTCCTGTTAGTTGCTTTCCTCAGCAGGTGTCCCACAGTTGTGGCATCTCCAACATCTTGGGGTGTCCAAGGCAATCCAGGATTTGCCTTCACAGCTATACACAATGGCTTCTTTGGACCTCCATGTAGGGACACCCATACCACATGCCTGGCCTCAGAGCTTTCTTTAGTCACAGAGAAAGCTTCCATACCCCTTTCTTCTATTCTTGATTATAAAGCCAGAACCATGTGGCCAAAGCTTCCAAGTTCTGCTGCTTGTTACAGCTGGAACATGGCCTTCTTGTTCAATTACATCTTTCTGATTTCAGTAGTTTCTTTCACTGCCTAAGCTTGGCTGCCCTTGGACTTGCTTACAGAGCAGGCTGACTTTGAACTCAGAGATCCTCCTGCCTCTGCCTCTGGAGTGCTGGGATTATAAAAGTATGCACCACCACACCCAGCTATGAGCTTTCCTTTAGTTCCTTTTCACAAATTGGAAGTTGGGCTAGTTGGTATTGCCCTGAGGTCACCAGTCCCTTTATTCCATTTCTTAATCTGTTCATCTCCTTTAACACAGGGCTTAGTTCCGTTCCACTTCCTGGGGCCCCTTTTGTCCTCAGTATGTACATTTTTACTTGCTCAGCTTGCTCCTTTTCATTATAAATCTTCATAAGAGTGAACACTGGTAACAAACAACAGAGTCTATTCTGGGGTATTTTGAGATTTCCTTTGCCAATGGAATTAATCCAAATCCCTTCACTTTAGCCTCAGGCAGACTCTTCAGATAAAGGCAAAAAGCAGCCACATTCTTTTCCAAAATATCATAAGAATGACCTCTAGGCAACATATTAAAATTTTTCTGCTCTAAAACCTCTTGAGTCCAGCCCCCACAATTCAAATCACCCTCAGCACCACTGTCTTTCATGTTCCTACTAGGATGGCCCATTAAGCCCCACTTAAAACATTCAATTGCTTTCCTAATCCACAGTCCCACAGTCCATATTCCTCCAAACAAAAACATGGTCTGGCCTATCACAGCAATACCCCAGTACCAAAATCCATCTTAGTTTGGGTTTCTATTTCTGTGAAGAGACACCATGACTACAGAAACTCTTGTAAAGGAAAACATTTCATTGGGGCTGCCTTACAGTTTCAGAAGGTTAGTCCATTATTATCATGGCAGGAAGCAAGGCAGCATGCAGGCAGACACAGTGCTGGAGAAGGAGCTGAGAGTTCTACATATTGATCTGCAGTCAAGAGAAAGTGAACTGTCCCCCACAATTGGTGTAGCTTGAGCATATGAGACCTCAAAACCCATCCCCACAGTGACATACTTCTACCAATAAGGCCAAACCTATTCCAACAAGGCCACATTGTCTACTGTCACCACTTCCTGTAGGCCAAGCATTCAAACACAGGAGTCTATAGGAATGGGGTCAATCCTATTCAAACCACCACATCAGGCTTCAGGGCAAGTAGACCCATTAACATCTTTTCTAGATATTCAAGAGCTACATTTGTTAGTTTTCTAGGGATTTTGTAATTAAAGACTACATGGTCTTTTAAAGAAACATAAATTGTTATCCCAAAGAATGGAAGCTAGAAGTCAAGGTGTCTGCAGGACTCTGTTCTCTCAGGGACTATTAGAAAGAACTTCTTCCTTGCCTCTTACTGACATTGATAGACAAGGATGTCATAGCATGGCTTGCAGTCTCAGCATGACAATCTCTGCATATCTGCTCATATGGGATTACGAATCTATCTCTTTGTTACAATTATTTTCTAGTTGTAATGTATATATGTAATAAATTCATTTTAGCTTTATTATATCTGTGAAGACCCTGTTGCTAAGTAACCTCACATTCACAAGTACTATTGATTAGAATTTCAACATATCTTTTAGAGAGACATTTGAACCCCCTATTCATGGTATATATTAACCTCAAAGACATATTACATTCTGTATTCATGATTATATGTAATAGCACATAAGTTTTCCATTTGTATCTGTCCTTATGCATATACAAGCAGAGATGATAGATAGATAGATAGATAGATAGATAGATAGATAGATAGATAGATAGATAGATTAGATTAGCTACTTTAATGCACAATCAGAGTATTTGATTGGAACAACTTTAAAGATGTAAGCTTTATTTGGATGATGGTTTCAGAGTGTCTCAGTGCATTGTGATAGCAGAGATATGGCAGTTTGATGGCAATGGGAGAAAGCAATGAAGACAATTCATATCACTGCAGACCAGAATGCAGATAGTAACAAGAATCAGGGTCCAGGCTATAATTTTCAAAAGCCATCCTTATTGACCTACTTCTGATAGTCCTACCTCCTAAGATTGTACAGACTCTGAAACAGTACCACCAAGTAGGGAATAAGCCTTCAACACATGGAGAAGAAATAGGTAGGAAAACTCATCAGCAGTAACATGTCACAATTTTCCAGTAAACTTAAACTTCAGGAAAAAGTTATTCTAGGATGCCTAACAGCTACATGAAGCAATATACAAGAGGGACTGCTAGAATGCATGACTACATTATCAGAAAATACAATGTGTGATTAGGTATTGGTAAATTAGATTGGTAAAAAAGTCATAAGTAAAAACATATTGGTTAATTATTGTTTGAAGACCCAAGTACAAAGTTCTTTTTTTTTCTTTTTGGTTTTTCAAGACAGAGTTTTTCTGTGTAGCCCTACCTGCCCCGGAACTCACTTTGTAGAACAGGCTGCCCTTGAACTTAAACTCAGAGATCTGCCTGCCTCTGTCTCCTGAGTACTGGGATTAAAGGAATGTGCAACCACACCTGGTTGAATATAAAGTTCTTATGTAAATCATATTTGTATTAGGAGTTTCTTTGTTTTTAAAAAAATGCATTAGGTCTTTAAGTGTTACCCAACCTGTTTTGATTGTATTCACTCCTTCTTCCCCAACTCTTCCCACATCCATCCCCACTTCCCTACCAACCTAACTTTGCATCTTTTTTAATTAGTATTTTCAGCCAATAAAGATAAATTTCTGCTGCACAAATGTTCTTGGATGTGTGGCCTTCCACTGGAGCACAGTCAACTTAAAGGGTTTCCACTCTTAGAGAAAACTGTCTATCCCTCTCCCAGCAGCTAACAATTACCAATAGTGTTACAGTTAGGGGTGAGACATTGTGCCTTGGGAGAATGGATAGTGTGTGTGTGTGTGTGTGTGTGTGTGTGTGTGTGTGTGTGTGTGTTCCATTTAGGGTTGAGTATTCTGAAGTCTCTTATTCTATGCACCCTCACCAGTTGTGGATCTCTATATTAGTCACAATCTAATGCAAATAGAAGCTTCTCAGATGAGGGTTGATAGATACATTGATCCATGGCTATAGGGGTCAGTTTAACACTATGTCCATTAAATAGAATAATAGTATTATATTCTCCCCTAGGCCCTATGGCCTGTGTAGCCACATGTTCTGGATTCAGTAGTGGTGCCAGGTATGGGATTCATCATATGGAGTGAGATTTATAACCAATCAGAAAACAGGTGGTTACCCCTGTAATGTTCACACCACTACTATACAAGTGGCCATGTCTTGCTAGGTCAGCCATTATTATAGCTCATGGTGTTCACATCTGGGTGAGACAAATGATTACTTTTGTTTTCTAGAAGCATGTATAGCATCTTCCATCACTGTAATAGTCAATAGATATGAAACTTCAGTTTGAGTGACAGCTAGATTTCTCCATGTTCTGTAACTTAAGTATATAATATATTCTTAATGTGGATACAGAGTGTTATAAAGTTTCTCCTTATGACTGCTTTCACTGTATCCCCTGGATTTCAGTATGCTCTGTTTTCATTTTCATTATATTTTAGGAATTTTTAAATTTACTTCTTGATTTCTTCTTTCCCTCAATTATCATTCTTTGGTGTGGTGTTTAGATAGCATGGTATGTGTACTTTATGTCATTTCTTTTGCTGTTGATATCTAGCTTTTTTCCTTTGTGGTCAGATAGAATGCAGGATGCAATTTCAACTTTCCTATGTTTGTAGAGACTCGCTTTATATACTAGTATGTGGTTGATTTGAGAGAAAGAAAAATTAAAACTGATGTGAATCTGTTAATATCTCTAGAACATTTCTAGAAAAAATTCAGAGAATCTACTTCCTGGATAAAATCTGAACAAGCCATACAATAAGAACTTTTAAGAGTTACAAGACCCAGTTGCTTTAAAAGAAATCAAGTCTAAAAAACAAAGATTGAGGGCAGCTTAAACAATAAATGATACTGGAAAGATTTGTCAACTATTGCTATGCATGAATCTTATTTGAATTCTGGCTCAAATAGTAAAAAATTATTTGGTAAATATTAAATTTAAATAGTGACCAGATACTTGAAAATTTGTTGAGAAACAATCATTTAATTTTCTTCTATAATCATAATATTTTGGCTTTATTTCTTAAAAAGCTTTCTGATACTTTACAAAATATCTTAAAATTGTTGAGGTAGAATTTTCCTCAAGATAATTCATAACCTGAGATAAAAGGATTCATAAGTTATACAAGTTGATGAATCATCACTTCTAGAACTCATAAAATAATTTTACTTTTAATATAATCAATTTGCATATATTTTTTTCAGGTAAAATCTCAAGAGATTACCTTAAAGATTTTATTCACATTTTAAAATATGCTTGACATATAAATTTTTAAGTAAAAATATTTAATGAAAAATACTAAAATAAATTATTAATTGTTTCTTTAGGTCATATCCATATTCATAAATGCAATGTGTACATAATTAGAAAAACTGTGTATCAATCTTTCAATAAATATTGTGTGCACGCTGCCAAATTATTTTTAAATTGTTCAATTCTTTCTTGGTAAAATATTACACTCATAGTCATGTATATACTACACTTATGAAATAATTCAAGGTTTTTCTGAACATTTAGAAAATTATTATAAATGGAAATTTTTATTGTCCCATTATATCTACCCATTGACTATGGAATGCATAGATTTTTAAGCCTGCTTTTCAAAACTCAGCTTATTTATTTTAGAAGATTTTAGTTTTATCTCTATCTGTCTGTCCCTCTCTTGTTCTCTGTCTCTGTCTCTGCCTCTCTATTTCTCTAACTCTTTCTGTCACACACACACACACACACACACACTCACAATTTTGTTCATGTTGGAATTGAACCCAGGGCAAGTGCTCTACTCTGACCTACAGGCCACCTGAAAGCTACTTCTCTTGAATTGTTTAGAAAACATTTTGTTGGTTTTGAAGCACAGTTTCCTGTAGCCCAGGCTAGCCTCATGACTGTTACCTAAAGAAAGACAAAGTTGAACTCCTAATGCTTCTGCTTCCCTTTCCCATGTGCTATTGCAGAAGTGTACCACCATAGTCAGCTTTCCAGATAAAATAGGTAAATACTTTTTCATCTTTCCAATGAATAAGTATACTCTTTCTTTGTTCTAAGAAAATCTCTAACACATCATTAAATTATAGGGTACAAAAATTCTATTTCTTAAAAGATAAATTCTCATTTTTTTAAATCAGTATCAGATGATGTGACTTGGATACTTCTGAACACAAGATGTCATTTTAGCATTTTGTAGCTCTCATAGGTCTCTGTTCCAGGATCTCATCCAGGACTCTGGCATTAGAGTGAGCCCTCTCTGTACATGAGATGGAACTTGCTTTCATCACAATCTTTGGGTCAATTATGAGAATTTGAAATTGATCCCAAGAGCCTTAGGGTCAGAGAGTCACTAGTGGCTTATCTTAACAATAACTATACATGATGCTAGAAATGGAGAGCTGAGATGAATTGGGGGAATGAAACCTATGCCTTCGGGTATTGGAAGCTGTATCATCCTACAGCACAGCCACAATAGAGACGTTTAAATGGTGCATATTTGAAAACAGTTTTTATCCTGAGGTCAGATCACAAAGAAAAAAAAAGGGCTAATTACTAAGTAAATGCTAAACTCCACAGAAACACAGCTATGACTCACAAATTACCTATTCTGGACAGGAGGACAGCATCTAACCATGGGCACAAAAAACAGAGACAGATGGCACTATGTACTTCATTGAAGACAAAAGAACAGTCATCATGAAACCTAGTTTTTCTTTTGTTAGTCCAAAATGCTTTCATAACTGTGAAAAATCATTCTTCTTGCTATTTTTGTCTACCAGATATCTGATACATTGAATTCTGAACAATGTGTCATTTTAAAATCCCCTTTGTTTTATAGAGAAGAGAAACTAAAAGCATCATATATAAAAGCTGCTATTCTTTCTCTGGCTTTCTCAAATGCTAAAAAAAAAAACTGATGAAAAAGCAATACAGATAATATACATATTATATACTAATTGGGTTGAATTCTTAGAAACTTCCTAACATTTTTCTTTTAAAGATTTAGTTTCTTTTTTATAGTGTGTGTGTGTGTGTGTGTGTGTGTGTGTGTGTGTGTGTGTTTCTTTGCTATGTTTTACAGATCTGTTGGAGTGGGGTTATCTTTCAGTTTTGACTTCTTCTGAACCTATTGGGATATTTTGTTATCTTTCACTCTTCTTAAATGGATATCTGCATAAAATTCAGCTATGTGGACTGGTGAAACTTGGTGCTGATTGTCAAATGGAGTGGTTAAGGTGATCCTGTCTTGGCAAAGTGTCAATAGGATAAAATGTTAGGCTGTACACTAAGCACCAAAGCAAACAGAGTCAAAATCTTAGTCACATCTTGGATTCTCTGAACCTTCTGGGTGCAGGATACCAAATATCCACCCTACTGAGGTCTGTCTACAATCTGAGAACGGTGATGAGAGCTACAGTTTCAGAGTAACCTCCGAGGCCATATCAGTATAGACTCTGTATACTGTAGTGACCCCTAGAGCCTCACCCACACTGACTTTAGAGACCACTGAAACCAAAGCACCATTCTTTCTGAGGATGCTGGGCACATTGGAGCAGAAGCTTGCTCTGAGGACAGTGTGCTGGAGCTCTGGTCACAGGATGCTCTGCATCTCCCAAGGAGCCATAGGCCTGGTTGCTTGGTCCTATAAGAGCTGGAGGCCTGAATGTTTAGACCTCTCTGGTCCTGAAGAAACCAGAAACAACTGGTGTGGTGGTACATGGCATTAATCCAACACTCAAGAGGAAAAGGCAAGTAGATATGAGTTCAAGGCCAACATGATCTACACAGCAAGTTCCAAGACTATCCAAAAAATACCCAAGTGTTTTATTGAGAAAAAAAAGAAGACAAGAATCCAATAGGCTGGTTGTCTGGTGCCCTCCGGTCCCACAGAGGTCTGAATGCCCAGTGCCAAAATACAAATTTTAAAGGAGAAATATTATATGTTGACAATAAACAACATAAACTGAATGAGAAGTCAAGTTAAAAGATAATATTTCTAGTTGGTTACCATTAGAAAAAATTAAATAAATAAGTAAGGAAATAATTTGAAATGTAGATAAAATGACTAAATAATGTGACTAAATCATCCTAGGATAAGAACCCGAAATGCCAACAATTTCAGAAAGATCCTCAAAAATGGTGAACTATACACATCAGATTCAAAAAAGTTCAAGTCTAACATTCTAAGTACTGATGTAGATTTTGGGAACTAATTTCATGAATATTTAAAACATGAGGGCTCTGGAAAATAATTTACAAATATATGGTGACATTAAATGTTCCTTCATAGGATTGAGCAATTCTATAGTTGTGTATACTCATGTGTGTGTATATATATATATATATATGTTATTATGATTAAATAGGAAGCAAATATACAATGGCATATTTATATTGTGGGATACTACATTAAGTATACCAAAAACTTAAGCTTAAAAAGAATAAAAATTAAGTGCTGAAAATATGGTTCAGTGGGTAAAACGCTTGTTTCACAAGCATGAGGACCTGAGTTCAACTCCCTAGCACCAATGTTAGAAAAGAAAAGAAGCCAGACATGTGGAAATGTGGCTGTATTCTCAATAACAAAAGGCAGAGCTAGGAGGCTCCTAGCCAACAGGTGAGTTTCAGGCTCAGTGAGACACCTTGTCTCAAATCATAAGGTAGAGGTGGGGGAGGAGAAATACTCAACACCAAACACTGGCCTTCACAAATGTATCCCCACTGCCATATTACCTATCCATCACATAACCTATACAAAGTATAAAAATTTTCAAAGATGGACTATATGAAGGCTTTAATTGCAATAAACACAGAAGAAAGAGAATTGGGAAGATTAAGTTACATGAAATATGTCATTTATGATATGGTAAATATATTATGCTAACATAACAGAAGCTATTTATGTTTACATAGCTATGTATTACATCATAAAACAACAATAAAATATACTTTTAACAAAAAGGGAAATGTTCAGTGAATCAATGGTGGGGAGAAGTAAACTGAAAGTACTCACCAGTGATCAGCACATCCTGGAAAAAAATCAACAAAGAACCATTAATAGCCAGTAAAAATTTCTTTAAAATAGACCAAATGCTTTAACACAGGCAATTCTTATAAATACAAGAAGATGAAACCGAAACACAAGAAGGAAATAATTTCTTAGATTCTATATGATCAATATAAATAAAATAAATTGACGATAAAATACAATTAGTAATCAGTAAGAGGAAAGACTACCAAAAATGTAAAATTTATGGAGAATGAAAATATATTATCAAATGACAAAGAGGATGTAGTCACAACTGAGGATAGTACCAACTTCAGTAAGTCTGCAGTCTGGTATTCTGCCCCCTAAAGCCTCAGATTCCCAGGGGTGACCAATTTTGACTATATAGTTGCACTGGTGCTGAGTGTGAAGACCCATCCAAGGTTCTATTTGCATATCACCAACCCAAGATCACCTCAGTGACTCCCTTTGACAATCAGCAGCAAGTTTCAGTACTTGACGTAGCAGAACTTCAGGCAGATATTCCCCTAGGAAGAATCACAGAAAACAGAACACCCAAGTAGACTAGGAAGAAGGGGAGCCAAAAGCTGAAAGAGAAGTCCGCTCCAACCAATGCACAAAGCACAACAAAGAAACACAATGAGTTTCACAACAAAGAAACACAGTGAGTTTCATACACCACCATCTAAGACCCACCCCCAACTGACCACCTCCCTAGAAGGGAACCCAAAGCTGAGGAGCAAGCTGAAATGTCTGAGAACAAATACTGAGGCTTACTTCTTAAAAGAATTAATGATAACAGAGAGATTAAAACAAACAAATGCATGAATTAAGGAGAGCTGTCTAACATCTTGAAAAGACAGTCTTAAAAGTGAATGAAACTGTAAACTGGAGATGTGCTGGCTAGTTTTTATGTCAACTTGACACAAAGTAGGATCATCTGGGAAGAAGAAATCTTAATTGAGAAAATGTCCCCCATAAGATTGGCCTATAGGCAAGCTTGTAGGGCATTTTCTTGATTGATGATATACATAGGAAGGCCCAACCACTGTAGGTGACACCACCCCTGGGCAGGTGGTCCGGGGGTGTATAAGAAAACATGCTGTACCATGAGGAGCAAGCCAGTAAGCAGCCTCCTCTGCAGCCTCTACATCAGCTCCTGTCCAGGTCTCCTCCCGGTTTTGGGTTCCTGCCCTGACTTTCCTCACTGATGGACTGTGCTGTGGACATGTGAGCTGAAATAAGCACTTTACTCCCCCAAGTTACTTTTGGTCATGGTGTTTTGTCACAGCAATATAACCTTTAACCAGAACAGGAGCCAAAAGTTCAACATAGGGTGGTAAAATTCAGCAAGAAGATTGAAAGTTTAAAAAAGAACACAACATAAATACTAGATTGGGAGGATATCCAGTTGTTCTCAACCTTCCTAATTCTGTGACCCTTTAAGACAGTTCTTTGTGTTGTGGTGCACCCCAACCATAAAATTATTTTCATTGCTACTTCATAACTAATTTTGCTACTGTTATGAATCAAGATAAATATATGATATGCAGGATATCTGACACGAGACCCCTGTGAAAGTGTCATTTGACCCCCAAAGAGGTTGAGAACTGCTGATATAGTCAATCAAATAAAAACCACAACAAATACCATCATTAACAGACAAGACTGTGCAGATGAACAAATTTCAGGTTCAGACAATTATACAAATAGACATTTATAGGGGAAAAAATCAAAGAACATGAATAATTTCAAGAAGTTTGGGATGTATTTGAAAGGCCAAACCTGGGAATTCATGGTGCAAAAGAAAGAGCAGAGATAAGAAAAAAATGATTAGACAGATTATTTAGTGAATTTGCAGCAGAAAACTCCCCAAATTTGCTCAAAGAAGTAGTCAGCCAAACACAAGAAGTATAAAACACTCCAAATAGATAAAACCAGAAAAGATACTCTCCATGAATCATTGTAGTCAGGATGTCGAAATGTACAGTAGGGAAAATAACCCTAAACACAGTATGACAAAAAAAAAAATTCAACTCACATGCAAAGGCAGAAATATCAGAATTTCCCCAGACTTATTTTAGACGCAGTAAAAGTCCAAAGAACATGGAATGAAATGCTTCAAGTTCCAAAAATAAATAACTGTGAACGAAGCATGTTATACCCTGCACAGATTTAGAAACACAATTCAGAAAATCATATGGAACCACAAGAGACCATAAATAGCCAAAGCAACCCTAAAAAGTGAAAACACTACTGGAGACATTACAATACCCAACCTCAAATTATACTACATACTATAGTGATAAGACAGCTTGGCACTGTCATAAAAATAGGCAGACTAATGGAACAGAATATAAGATCCAGATGTAAAATGAGAAGGCCACGTTCACTTAATTTTTGACAAAGGAGGAAAGAACCTACATTTGAAAAAAAAAAAGATAACCTATTCAACAGAATGCTGACAAAACTGAATATCTACCTGCAAAAGAATGAAATTAGATTCATATCTTTCTTGGAAAAAAATCTATTTGAAATAGATCAGAGACCTTAATTTAAAACCTGAAATGCTGAAACATCTACAAGAAATTATAGGGGATGCTCTCCAAGATATGAATGAATACAACACCAAACACAAGGGGCTTATCTCTGAGTATCAAGAGATGGGACTAGATGAAAATAAAAAGTTTCTACACAGCAAAAGAAACTATAAGCAGGGCAAATAAACATCCTGCAGAATGTGGGAAATCATATAGGGGGCTAACATCCAGGATTTACAAATAATTACAGAAATTAAGTGCTAAGGAAATAAAACTGTTAATCAACAAATGGGTTAATGAACTGAATAATTTTCAAAGAAGAAACACAAATGGCCAATAACTGTTTTTAAAAAATCACTTAATATCCCTATGTACCAGATAAATGTAAATTATAACTACTTTGAGACACTGCCTTACCAAAATCAGAATGGCTACCATCAAAAAAAAAAAATCCAACAACAAATGTTGGGGAGGAAGTGGAGCAAGAGGAACCCTTATTCACTGCTGGTGGGGGTGGAAGTTAATACAGCCAATATAAAGAATAGTCTGGAGTTTCCTCAAAAATGAAAGACAGGATTACCACATGACTCAGCTATTTGGCTCCTATCCATAAATCTAGAGAACTCCATACCCTACCACAGAGATATTTGCACCTCAGATTTATTGCTGCTTTATTCACTACAGCAAGAAATGGAACCAGCTGAAGAATTTATCAGCACATGAATAGGTACTGAAAATCTAGTACATTTATAAAATGGAATACTATTCACCTCTTCTCTTAATTCGGGTTTCAATTGCTGTGGTAAAACATCATAACTAAAGAAACCTGGGAAGGAAAGGTTTATTTCACTTTACAGTTCAGGTAACAGTCCTGAGTTTAGTCATGGCAGGAACCTGGAAACAGGAACTGAAGCAGAAGCCGTGGAAGAGGCTGCTTACTAGCTTGCTCCTCATGACTTGATTACACCACACCCAGGACCACCAGCCCATATGTAGCACTGTCCACCCCAGGGGGATGGGTCCCTCCACATCAATCATCAATCAAGAAAAGGCACCACAAGCTTGCCCATAGGCCAATCGAGCGGGAATATTTTCTCAATTGAGGTTCCTTTTTTCCAAAATGACTCTAGCTTGTGTCAAGTTGACAAAACTAGCCAGCATGGATCCAAAGAAAAGGTGAAATCACAAAGTCTGCAGGGAAATAGATGGATTTGAATGTATAATATACTAGGCTACATAATCTCTCATAGTTTTGGTTGTGAGCCTAGCCTTTAGCAGCTGAGCCATCTCTCCAGCCCATAGGCTACACAATCTCAAAAAGAAAAACAATCATGTTCTATCTCATATGTGGACCCTGGTATATAATATATATGTGCACATATGTAAACATATGTTTATGCGGGTACAGCATCACATGTAGAAATAAGAAGAAAATGGTAACTATTAGGTGATGAAGAAGAATGGAATGCAGGGAATGGACAGAGGAGTACTGAAAGAGGATGTAAAGTTAATTGGTTTTTGTTCTGTTTTCTTTTGTTTTTTAGTTTGAAATCTGCCACTGACTTCTTGTGGTGAATAAATACATAAAAATATAATTGATAGAGAATATGTAAAATCCAGTGTGAAGCCCATGGATCATAATGACTATCCTATCCGTACAGTTCATTGAGAAAGACAGACTTTTGAGTCTGGTTAATCTGGCTGTGTGGTGGGGTTTTGTTTAATTATTATTATTATTTACAAGTTCTTTACAATTAAGTCTTAGTTAAAATATGAAATAAATTGTTTCCTAGAAAAGTACATGGCTCACCAGGTGGCAGAGAGGCACAGGTAAGCTGCTTGTACTGCCCTGCATGGTCCTCAACACCCTTATTTCTGTTTGCTCTGGGTTTACTTACCAGGGACCTTGTCCTCCCTCTGGGACTCAGTAAATCTCAAGCCCCTCCCAACACGGGCCTACTAGATGACTCACAGGGCATGCAGACATAGATAGTTTACCTGTACTCCCCAGCACAGATCTCCTCCCCAACATCTCGTTTTCCCATTTGCGCCGCAGTTGCTTTCTAGGGGTCCTGAACTCCCTTTGGGATTCAGTAGATGCTAGACCCCTCCAATCCAGGGACCTTTCTACCCAAGTAGCAAGGAAAAACAGGCAAGCTCCTCAGTCCTCAGCACATTTCCAATCCCTCACCCCAGTTGCCCTGAGTCTAGAACCTCCCCCCAGCACCGCTCCTTCCCTTTGAGACTCACCAGTTCTCAGCCTGTTCCCACAAGGACTATAACCAACACATGTGGCGTGAAGACTCAAGCCATTCCTAGTACACCTGCCAGTGGGAAATTGTTCCAAGCTCCTTTACCAAGCTCCTGAAAGCACCTGATTGTGGCTGACAATTAGAGGAACTCGGGAAATTGACGTCCCAATCCTGTTATGAATTCGCCCCCTTCCTGCACATTGAAAAGACACAGCTGAAAAAAAGAAATGTGACTTTATCAAAACAAGACAGAAAGGAAAGAGAGAGAGAGGAGCTAGAGTTTTTCTGCCTGGCCCACAGTCAGGACAAATCTCTCTCACCTGCCAGTCCCCCAGCCACTCAGACCCGACCAAGTAAACACAGAGACTTATATTGCTTACAAACTGTATGGCCGTGGCAGGCTTCTTGCTAACTATTCTTACAGCTTAAATTAATCCATTTCCATTAATCTATGCCTTGCCACATGGCTCGTGGCTTACCGGCATCTTCACATGCGGCTTGTCATGGTGGAGGATGGCAGTGTCTCTCTGACTCAGCCTTCCACTTCCCAGCTTTATTCTCCTCCTTGTCCCGCCTACATTTCCTGCCTAGCCAATGGCCAATCAGTGTTTTATTTATGGACTAATTAGCAACACATGCCATACAGAACATCCCACAGCAGAGAGAGAGAGAGAGAGAGAGAGAGAGAGAGAGAGAGAGAGAGAGAGAGAGAGAGAGAGAGCAGGCAGGCAGAAAGAAAGAGAGAAAAGAAGAAAAATTCAATCAATAAAGCATCTTCTGATTCACAAATCTCAACACAAAGGAAAAAAAAACATGAAAAACTAAAATATCACGTCTCCTCAAAAAATACAGATCCCACTGTAATAGCCTCTGTTGAGAATGACCTAGAAGAAGACTCAAAGAATTCAAACAAATAACTGTAAGCATGGTCAACCCAATTAAAGAAGACAAATGCATGAATAAAATAAAGAAGCAACCAAATATATGAAAATAGAGTTTTAATTGTTTAAGAAAATCCAATCTGAAACAAGGCCAGAAATTTAAAAAAAATAAGCTAATGCATATCAATTTGTATTAGACTTAAAAAATAGAACAGACTGATTTAATTGGCAGTATTAAAAATCCCCAAATTTTCAAAGTTGAAAAAAAAATCCTCAATGGAAATCCTCACTAACAAATGCCAGCTATTATGTCTATTGCCTCCAATACCCCTACTTCCTACAAAGAGGACAGCCTCCACCTAGAGACTGAGGCCACTGGACTTTGCACTGTTGAAAAGAAATCAGATTTAATGTCTTGCTCCCTCATATCTTACTCTTGATAGCAGAGGCTATGCTTTGCCCCCTGTGAGGAACCCAAATGGCTCCCATACTAGACTCTGTTGTCTGCCTTCTCCCTGGACTTCTGCTGACACTCTGTGCTGATCTCGGCATGCTCGAACAAAGGATAGTGCAGAATCCACTACCTCTGAGAGAGTAGAAGAAATATGACAGAAAAAGGTAAGCAAACCACAGTGTGGAGCATTACAATGGTGAATGAATACAAACTTTTTATGATAAAAACAGATAAAAGGAATTTATGGTTACTAAGCCATCTCTACAGGGGATACTAAAAGGAGCAATCTCAAGAGAAGAATAAACACACTCAAGGATCACAAGAACAAATAAACAGTATCAGGACAGATACTCAAAAGATTTTCAAAAGAGAAAACACAAAAAATGGCAGGAACTAATACATATCTTTCAATAGTGACTCTAAATACTAGTAGTCCCAATGCCCCAGTAAAAAGATACAGACTAATAGATTGGATTAGAAAACAGGATCCATCTTCCTGTTGTATTTAAAAAAACACACCTCACCACCAAAGACAGACATCACCTTGGGGCAAAAGAACAGAAAAGGCTGTTCCAAGTGAATGGAACCAAGAAGCAAGTGGGTGTCACTATTTTTATATCTGACAAGTCAGGCTTCAAAGCAAAATCAGTCTGAAAGAAATAAGGAGGGAATTAATACTCACTAAAGAAAAACTCCATCAAAAGTGTATAACAATCCTAAACATAGGGTTACTCAATTTCATGAAAGAAGCATCGTTAAATCAAATCCATAGATTAACTTAAATACAGTGGCAATAGGTGATTTCAATACCCTGTTCTCAGCAATCGATAGGTCATATGGGAAAATAAAAACTTAACAGAGAAACTGTGGTGTTAAATGACACAATAAACCAAATAGACCTAGTGTATCTAAAGAACATCCCACCAAAAGACTAAAGAGTACACATTCTTTTCAGTGGTCTATAGAGCCATCTCCCAAACTGATCACATGTTAGAACACAAAGAACACCTCAACAAGTACAGAAAACTGAAATAACATCCTGTATGCTCACTGACCACAGTGGATTAAGGCCGGCTATCAACCACAATAGAAACCACAGAGAGAACAAAATGAAGCAGCACATTACTGAATGATGATTGAGTCAAGAGGAAATCAAGAAGGAAAATGTAAAATGCCTAGAACTGACTGAAACTGAAAGCACATTATATCAAAATCTATGGGCAATGAAAGCAGTCCTAAGAGGTTGACCAAGGCCTGACATGAAGACAATTTGACAGTGGTTGGTTGGTTTGTTTGTTTTTGTTTATTTAATTTTCATTTTTGTTTCTCTTATGAGAAATAGAAAAAATATAAAGCTGAGTGGGTAATAAAATAGTGAAGATCAGGGAGGAGTTGTGGAAAGGTAAAGAATATGATTGAAATATATGAAAAATATTTAATAAAAAACTTGAAGTATGTCAAATCAATAACTTGATATACCTGAAAACTTAGAAAAACAGGAACAAACAGCACCCAAAAAGTAGGTTAAAAGAGATCATCAAAATCAGAGCTAAAATTAATGAAATAAAAGTGAAAGGGGGAATATAAACAATAAAACAAAGCATTGGTTCTTTGAGAAGGTTAACAAGAATGGGTACCTTTAGCTATGTTAACCTAAAGGAAGAAAGAGGGGATTCAAATTAATAAATTAAAGAATGAAAAAGAAGCCACTGCAAGAGAAACTAAGAGAATAATAAGGACGTATTTTTTTTATTTATTTATTTATTTATTTATTTATTTATTTTATTTTATTTTTTTTTTTTTTTTGGTTTTTCAAGACAGGGTTTCTCTGTGTAGCTTTGCGCCTTTCCTGGGACTCACTTGGTAGCCCAGGCTGGCCTCGAACTCACAGAGATCCACCAGGCTCTGCCTCCCAAGTGCTGGGATTAAAGGCGTGCGCCACCACCGCCCGGCTATTTTTTTAAATCTTTATTTAACGAAACTGGAAAAACTAAAATAAATGGGTGAATTTCTAGAAGGGAAGTGGGCACCAAGTGCCACTCTTGGCCAGGATTCTATCAGCAAGTGAGAGTTCCTTCGGAGAGGAAAAATCAGTTTTTTTCAATGGAGTGACAGCAGGTTTATTAACCATACTCCAGAGCAACCACCATGCTCATGAACAGCAGGCAAACACAAGTCAAAGTACAGGGCTTTATTTTTTATTTATATTTTAAGAGACAGAAAGAACATGAAGTTGGGTGGGAAGTGGAGACATATATGGAAAGAGTTGGGAGAGGTAGAAAATATGATCAAAATACATTGTGTGACATTTACAAAGAATAAATTTTCTTGGGGTTGGGGATTTAGCTCAGTGGTAGAGTGCTTGCCTAGCAAGCACAAGGCCCTGGGTTCGATCCTCAGCTCAAAAAAAAAAAAAAAAAAAACAAGAATAAATTTTTTTAAAGAAAAAAATGCATGCTAGATATGGTGGCACACATCTTTAATTCCAGCACTGGGGAGGCAGAGGCTGGAGGATCTCTGGTTTCAAGGCCATCCTGCTCTACTTTGTGAGCTCCAGGCTAACCAGGACTATGTATAGAGACACTGTCTCAAAAAAAAAAAAAAAAAAAAAAAAAAAAAGGAAAAGAAATTATCTCACTAAGAATCGGTCAGACATTAATGGTCCTTTTACTACAAATTTCTCTCTATTTGTAACCATCTCACCATTAATATTATTAACAGATTATTTCAATTATGTGTTTATCCTAGAAAAATAATCATAAAAATGTAGCTGAGGAGCCCCCAACTAGATCAGGCCCTCTGGATAAGTGAGACAGTTGATTAGCTTGATCTGTTTGGGAGGCATCCAGGCAGTGGGACTGGGTCCTGTACTCAGTGCATGAGTTGGCTGTTTGAAACCTGGGGCTTATACAGGGACACTTGGCTCAGCCTGGGAGGAGGGGACTGGACCTGCCTGGACTGAATCTACCAGGTTGAACTCAATGCTCAGGGGAGTCTTTGCCCTGGAGGAGATGGGAATGGGGGAGGGGGCGGGAGCAGGGAGAACAAGGGAATCCGTGGCTGATATGTAAAATTAAATTAAATTATAAAATTAAAAAGAAAAAAAAGAGTGAGGAAATATACAAAAAAGTAATAATAATCATGAAAATGCTTCCAGCAAACACATCATTGGTCTCCTTTCTCTTGAAAAAGATTTATTTCTACCTAGTGTTCCTCCTCCTTCCTCTCCTCTTGGTCCAGTGAGTTTCTCTTACGTATCTATGGTTCCATGAGCCTATCACCCATTACTGTTCACCAAGTTTCCTGAATTATTTACTTGGTTTTCTCACTCTACTAACAGTTTTTTTTCCTGCTGCCTTGTGAACTCTGATATATAGTCATGATTAGGAGAAAAAATGATGAACATAATATCACAAATCTGGAAGTATTTATTGAGGGATATATCTGGTAAACATTGGCTATTCAAACCAAAACTACACCTTTTGTAAGAGTAAAGGCAATTTACCTCTGTAAATTAAATGCAAATTTCCTAACAGAAGTGATGATTATTATAAATGCTTTCTTTCAATTCTTTTTGGATTTATAGATTTGTTCTCATGTGTTTAGTGTTTGAAAGTTTTGGTGGAAAACTTCATGGTAATATCTTAACAACCAAGCCAACAACAGTACAGAAATCCTATTAAGAGAAAAACTAAAGGCTTTAAAGTGTTGTTGATTGAAAAACACAGAAAACGTAATTAAAAAGCCTTTTAAATTACCATCCCCTCCATTGCTGCCAAATTTCCTTTTGTCTCATTTTATCCAGCTGGTCTGAATTATGACAGAGTGGTTTGTGATTATGTGAGCAACATTAGGTGCCAGCTGAAATGGACACTAAAAGAAGACTCCAGCATCCTGAATTCATAATTCCTGCTACATTTGGCACTGCACCAACTTCACAAACATGCATCGACTTCCTCATCATTTTTCCACTGTAAATTCAATGGACAGTGAATGCTGCCATGGCAACCAAAGCTGGGGAAGAGAGTGTTGAGGGACCAGCTATAAAGACCTCAGAACATCATGGTAACCGGGGAGCTGGTGGAAGACTATCGAGCAGCCACACACTGTTACACATATCCTGCCTAGAAGAAAATGCTTCTGTTGCATTTATTTACTCGTGTTGTAAGAAGTCTTGCTACAGAATTCTAAAACTTCTATTTTATGGTGGTTTTCATTTTTAATTATTATATGGGTCAATAATAGAATCATCCAGGCACATTTCCTCTGGTTAGAAGAAGCTTCCCAAATTATACTTTTTAAAACTGAGCACAGCTGTCAAAATAGTGTTATCATTTTCGAGAATCTCCTTCAAAGATAGTTATTCCAAAGAAGCTTAAAATTGTATCCTATATTAACATACTAAGTTGTTCATATCAGTTTAGTAAATCAAATATTCCATACTGCTAGTTTAATAAGATGGGGAGTCATGCATGAAATGACTGCCAGGTTAATGACATAGGGAGCCAGGCATGGTATGCATTTGCACATAATAACACAGAATGTTCTCCTAAATCCGCTAAATTACTCATCAATTCTTAAACAGGCATTTAACTAAATCTCATTCAGAATCAGGAAAAAAAATGTTTTTGTTGTTGAAGTAGAAAAAGACACCTACATATTTGAAGTTATTAAGTGGGAAACAATACTTGAGGGGTTGTTTGAGATTAGAAATTCTAAGGCTTGAGGAATTGGATCTACACAAAGAGACAAACACATCATGGACCAGAGAGGCCTATAACAGTATCCAGGCCATTTCCCATCACTGTTACATTACAGTAACCACAGATCAGAAGTTTCACCTCTAGACTCATAAATAAAGATAGATAGATAGATAGATAGATAGATAGATAGATAGATAGATAGATAGATAGATAGATAGATATATGCATAATTTTAAAAAAATTAGGTTAAATCTAGGATTGGTGTGTGTGTGTGTGTGTGTGTGTGTGTGTGTGTGTGTGTGTGGTTTTGCTGGGTTCAATTGTGAATAAAATAAGCAGATTCTCTCATTCAGTAGCCTGAACATGAATGTTCAAGGTATTAAGGAGCATATTTTTACCCTCATCATTTTTTCTACTGATTATGCAACCATTTGTAGAAACTGAATATGCTGCTTGCCATCTGAACTATTATAAACTTGGTTAGTCGGAGGAAAGCAGAAGTATCCGTGTCATACAACGGTTGTTTTCTCTAGCTGACCATTCATCCTCAAAAAGACTTCCTATGAAACAGGAAGCACCTACAAATCTAAACCTAAACTCACACAATAACAAAAAAAAAAGAAAGAAAGAAAGAAAGAAAATACAGGAATTTAGGCAATAGGTCATCTGTTCCTGTTATGTCTAGTAATAAAGGCATTGGTTGTTGGATTCATACTCTACTTGGGTATAAATACATTCTATCCTTAACGGTATCACATAGCAAAGCTCCCATTGTCTCTGTCTGGTAGATAGGGAAACTAAGGATCACATCAGGTAAGTCAACTCAATTGATAGGCTATGCCAGGTTTTTTACTCTTTTGTGTCTCCAATTAAATCCTATTCCCTTTCCAATAACTACACTGCCTTTCTAAGGAGTATCAGCAGAGCAGAAGTGTATCTTCTAAGAACAGTGAGGAGTAGGTTTAAAGACTGTTGTTAAATTTTACAGATTGTCTAGGTTTTTACTGTTGTTTGTTTTGTTCATTTGGAGAAATGGTATCAGCCATGAAGTGCTGGCTGTCCTACTCCTTGATATGTAGATCAGTCTGGCTGAAACCCATGGAAATCTATCTGCCTCTGGCAGTGCTGGGATTAAAGGTGTGTGTTGTTACCATCCAGGCTAAAATTGTGTAGCCTTCTTATACTCCATCATTCATAATCTATTGGAACAAAGAAGGGAGACAAACCCTAGAACAACTCACTTATTTTGGTAGTTTGGGGTGATGAACACATACTGATTTGTCAATAAAGTATATCTTGTTGGTTAATATTGCAAAGAAATTCTAAAACATATTTCCAAAAAGATAAAGCAAAATATCACCCATTGACAACAGAAACAGGAAGTACCTCAGTGGTTATAGGATCAATATAAACTCCTTGGAATAAATTTTTCCCCGGTGGGGCTAGACAGATGGCAAATAGTGATCTTCCAGAGGTACTGAGTTCAATAATCAGCACCCTCCCCTTACAGTTGCTCACAGCTGCTTGTAACTTGAGCTCCAAATTACTCCTCTGTCCTCTGAGGGCATCTTCATTTACACATACATTTAAAATAATAATATTTAAAATAATAATATTTTTCAAGTGCAGTACTTCCTTAAGGATTCACTATGACTTACTGTAAAACAGGTTCCTTTCCAGAGACAAACAGAAAAAAAAAAGTCTTGACAGACAAAACAGTAACCAGTTCTATAACATATTTGTCTCTAAGGAGAGATGGCAACCAGCTTCATAAACAATTTGTAGCACTTAAAGATCATTGGATATCATGGACAGCCATGGATATATCATGGGATAAACATAACTGCCAACATTTATAAAACTCAGGTAGTGGGGTATTTTCTACTACTTGGCTCATAACTGAATGTAAAGAAATACACTTGTAAACAAAGAAAACATAGATACAGGATCAAATTAAATAGATAGGAAAATGAGTGAAACACAAATTTTTGCCTTCCAGGAGCTTAATGAGAAAAAATATTAGGAACATTTAGACTCAAGAGCATCAAGAGATAAATTTAACCCAGGTAGAGGCAGGAGGTAAGCAAGGTAGGAAGATTTTCTGTGTAATATCTAAGTTGAAATGACAGAATACAAAAATCTTCCATAAGTTAATTTTTTTATATATCTTCTGATCTAGAGACCTGAGGTAGAGTAACAGACAAGACTAGTTGTACAAAGTGGGGTGGAGTGTTGAGGTCTGATTTTTACAAAAAGTATACGAATTGCCTAATTATTATGTTGCTAAAATTCCTTCCCTGGAGGAGAACTAAATGATGGCTACCCCTCCTCCAAGGGTCCCAGTAACAAAACAAGTTATCATTCTGCCTGTATTTTTTTTTTATTTTACAATATAATTTCTATATTGTTTTATCATGCATGCCTCCTGTGAACTCCTGTTTGGTCTAAGCCTTCCAGAAGTTCATTATCACAGAATTTGGCTTTCTGTCAATTTGTTCATGAGCAACTCAACGCAAAATCTTTCCACATTTGCCTTTGAGTCCCCTAGGTAGATTTCCTTTTCCATTTTGCTTTTCTCATGTCTTGTCTAGTTTGCTCTCTCACTCTACAGACACTCTTTACATCTGCATCTAAGACATCTAGATCAGCCAACTCTTTTCCTACTTCATGAACTTCCTGCCCCACCAAGGTCTCAGCGAAGCTACTGAAGCTGCATACCAAGCTCGGAGTCTTTGCTGAATCCAGTTCTTCCTTAAGCTTCTGGTGAGCATCCTGTGAACTGGGCATCCAAGACTGCTCTTCTCATACCACATTTCCCTCAGTAGTGCCTAGCACTCTTCTGTTGTCCTCCAGACCCCGACAACTATGGGAACCTCTACTGGAGATAAGCAAGTGCTTCCTAATGGCTCCTATGAGCCTGTCCTATGGGGTTTGATTCCCCTTGCACTGCCTCAGGAGATGCAGCTTGCCTATCAAGGAAGGATGTGTGGTTATAGTACCCAGTTTCTCTTTTGGAAGCACTGTCTGATTCCCATCTGCCCCCATACCCCACAGTCTCACAAGCCAGATTGTGCAATATTATTTCATTGTTCATTTAAAGCTTTTCTCTAATTCCAGCAATTCCATTGTTAAATATTCTTTGACTACCAAGGCCTCTCCCACATGGCCACTGCTAAGACCCCCATCTCCATGCTGACTCATAGGGTTTTTTTTCCTTTCTATGTATAAAAGGTTAGATTTGAGGGGGACCTTTTGTGGCTTCTAGATCACTGCCTTCCTCATCACTACCTGATACTTTCCATGGGTTTCAGGTTTGGGGGTTCCATGTGAGACTGTACTGCTGGTCTAAACTGGACTCCTTCCTCCTTTGAGGCCCTTAGCCATAAAAAGGGGCATTCTAACAAACACATCTATTTTTCCTTCCCTTTTATCCAGTCCACCTGCTAAGCCAAGTTGGAGGCTTGCCTACCGAAGACGATGGCCTCATATTCCTTTATCACTGCACTGTCTCCTTCACACTTGCGGTCTTGTGGATAGATTTCTTACTACTTAGAGCAATGGCCAGGCCACCTCTGCAGCAGCTCGGTGATACCTCCACCCCTGATGTGCTACTCCGAGCGCTTGTAACATCTGCTTCAGACCTCTCTGGCTGTTCTCAAAGCATCGCCATACACCCAGGGTGACTGAACACATCGGAAAGGCATGCCACTCCCTAACATCTAGAAGAAGACTGCCATTCTAGGATTTCCTCCAAAGACAGCCCCTTGCCCATGTGGCCTCATCCTAGTTACGTATGTCACTGTGTTCCTACAACTACCTCGAGGGAAGCATTAAAGGAACACATAGATCATCTTGTCCAAATGTCTGCAAACACCCTATCCTCATGAAACTTTGCTTCACTTGTTTGTTTCACGCCCCACACAAGGACTGCTCTTTTTGGAGTGCCAGTGCCCTTCCTAAACTCGTCCTCAGTTGTGTAGGATCCTGCCAACTATGCTAAGTGTTACTAAAATTCCTTCCCTGGGGGAGAAATAAGCAATGTCTACTCCTCCTCCTAAGGTCCCAATGACAAACCACATTACAATTCCACCAATAATGAGTTTATTAGGCTTCCTTCCAGAGCACAGATGAGGGGTTACTTACTGGAGCATGGGTAATCACCCCACATAGGCCTCACTGGAAGGTCTACCCAGCAGGGATAATGACTTTCCCGTAGCCGCAAAGATGGAGTCCCCTTTCGCCTAGCTTCCCTGGGCTATATACTCTGGCCCCTCCCTGAGGAAGCATGCAGTTAGGGCAAACATCTACACAATAGGTGGTAGAGAGTGGCTGAATGCTAAGGTGAGGGTCTGTGACACTTCCTCCTCCTGCTCTAAGAGGATGTAACAGTCAACAAGCCAGCTGGGAATGCTCTTTAGCAATGTAGCACAGCTGAATGCCCCAAGATAGTGTTGTTTAACCCTGAGGATGGTCTTATACAACATTACCAAAAGGAAGTAAGTTGAAAAGCCAGGCATGATGGCTCATGCCTACATTCCTAGCAATGGAGAGGCTGGAACAGATGGAGCTCCAGGGCTAGCTGGGCAGCTAGCCTAGCCTACTTCACACGGTCCAATAAGAAAGCCTGGGAGTGGGGACTGAACAGTGCCTGGGGAACAACACTAATGGAACCATAATAATGGAACCATAAATAACATAACAAATTACTAGAAAAACAAAGCCCCCAAACAAAATCCTACATATAGATGATCTACACCAAAATTTTATAGTACCCACTACCATTCATCTCATCCAGAGAACAATCATCCAGAATCTTACTCATCACTGTGGGGTTAGGGAGGAGGAAACTTTGCCATCATAAAAGAAGCAGGGATCTGGAACAGCCTGGGGGCTAGCATAGTGGAGGAGGAATAAGGGAGATCAGAAGGGTCAAGAGGCTATCGTGGGGACTCAGACACAGTAAGTACTTATGAAAGGGACTGAGAGAACATGGAGGTCAGCATGGGTTTTGATATGCAACAAAAAGTGCATGTCAATGGAGAGCCATCTGTCTCTTCTTGGCAGGCAGAAAACCCGTTTCTCCAGGTTCCTGAGGAATGCTCACGGAAGGCTTTTAGCAAACCTTCTATAGTCCAGCTTAAGTTGAGCCAAGATTATCATTTCTGGACATATTCACTGACTGAGACCTAACAATATCAGTCTTTAGAAGGCTTGAATAATTTAAGAAAGGCTCAATAAATATCAAAGAGCAACAAATATTAGCATCATTACATAGGACTATATAGAAGCTAATTCTAAAGCAAAATTTAGATTCTTTTGTTTAGTATATTAAGCCTGTAGCAGTGACAATTAAAAATTTTAATTTCTTACAGATTTAGGGAACAGTGCTAGTTATTACAAGATATTATGCCTGTATATTTCATCCACACAATAGGAAAATAGGAAAGGTAGTTATTTTGTCAAACTAAACACATATATATTGAGGTATTAAATAGCAATTATCTGGATGACAATTTTTAGATGCCTTTTTAAGTCTGTAAGACACTAAGGGATCATCATTATCCTATCCATGTAATAAACCTGTTTTACAGCAGGTTGAAAGATCTCCGAAGATCCATGGATTGTCCATTTTCAATAGGTGCCAGTTGGTTTCAGTAGTCAGTAGGTAGGAAGACTAAGGAAAAATGTTATCAAGATCCAATGGAGCATAAAAGATTCCATCCTCTCTATCAGTTGTTCTCTCAGAAAGCAAAGTTAGGTACAGCTGTGTGGAAGGGAAGAGTCTTCTTGCTAATCCTCCATAATCCATGACCTCTATGAGTTGTCACTGGCATCCAGGGTGCCTTCATGGAGCCTTCTTGTGTTTTTTATCTTCTGTAGGCTTGGACACAGCTTCTGAACCCAGCCAGGGCCAAGGGGAAGCAGGGTCACATTCCTGGCCCATTGTACCAATTGCTCATGCTGGCTCTGGCTGACTGTAGTCTGTTATTGTTTGTCCTTCAGCCACACCTTGTTGCTGAGAAGCAACTGTGCTGGCTAGCAGCACTTATTGGCTATTTTGCATTTATTAACCCATGGAAGACAACGTCTAGAAAGTTGTATCTGCAGAGACTGATTAGAAATGCACCATGTGGAAAGAATGAAATGTTGAAAGTCCAAAGGCTAATTACCTTTTCTTGGGCTAGTGTTGGCCCCAAGAACAGGCATTCCTTGCCCACTTCTGTGAAAGAAGTAGCATTCTGGGACTAATAGATTAAAAAAAAAAAAAAAACCTTTGGAATCTATTAACTTAGCAGACTCACTTCATCAAACCAAAAGCTAAGGATATCATCAGATAGCATTTGAGACTAATAGAAAAGCTTCTCCTATCTTGCTGCACGTACCTCTCTGACATACTCACCAATGAATTTTAAACTAGCCTTGATTTATTACTTTCTGTGTTCTGTAAAACCACAAAACTGATTTGACATTAAAACACAAAATTTTGGGGTTACCTAAGTTGGTATTCCCAGGCTATGGGTCACTCAAAATGCTCCAGAATACACTACCTCTTATTCCCTTTAAGATGAAAACTATGTTTGCTTTTATTTTGCTTTGTTTTTGCATCAACAAATGTTATACCCTTTTAACTTTGTAAGTTTTTCATAATATATTACTTAGATATGCAGATGTACGTGTGTCTAGTTGTACATCCATAGAGCATTAAATACACGAAAATCAATTGGAAGTGATTGTCAGCAAAGTGGTCATTTAAGAGACATCAATGCAAATAAATCCATAAATGAACCACGACTTTGTTAGAAACATTTCCTGGGTAGCCAAAAGGCTGAAACATAAACAGCAGAAAATATAAAACGAATTTTTAACAACACATAAGAGCTCATCTTAGTTTACCACAAAAAACAAAACAACTTCTTTAAGAAAATCTGATTTGCTTTAAACACAGGAATTAGGTTCTAATTCTAGACTGATCTTCATATTAGAACACTAACAATTTTTTATTTCTTAGTGATGAATCTTATTTTATCTCTATGTGGAGTTTTTATAATTTAGGTGAGATATTAATTTCTCTATTACATTCTTTTTAGCCTTGATCTAAATTGGTATTAAGGACAAACTTTCCTAAATAAATATAAAATGATCCAAAAATATCAATTAATGGATTTAAGTTTTAAAATTGTAAGGAGATGAAAGACAGCCATTTTTAGAACATCGGATTTATAGATCTATATATCTATATATCTTTTAGGTCCACAACAAACAAAAACTATCAATTATTTCTTTTTACATTTAATTGAATGACTTTGAGGATTTCTTAAGTACTATAAATATATCATTTCCACTTCTCCCTCTCCCCTTCAAACTCTTCTTGCTCCCCCCACTCTCTCTCAAATTCATGACCTATTGTACTGTGTGTGTGTGTGTGTGTGTGTGTGTGTGTGTGTGTGGTGTGTGTTTATGTGTTTAAAGATGACTACTTGAGACTGGAAAATTTATCCCTGGAGAAGACTGATTCTCCCTCTCATAGCAGCCATGAATTAAGTGTAGCTCTTCATCACAGGAAGCAGCTTGTGAGATTTTTCTCCATCCACTTTGGAATGTCAACTAGGGTTGTCACTGTGCAGGTCTTGTTTAGATAACCACATACTTAAGATTTCATGATTGCAACTCCCTTTCATCTGCAGAAGACACTATCTTGCAGCACACATCACCTGTGAAGACACATCTTGCATCACAAGGTCCTCTGGCTCTTATTAAGCTCTCTGTGCCTTCTTCTCTGATGTTCCCTGAGCCTTGGGTCTCGGGGTTGTGTTGTAGGAGTATCAGCTGGAACTAGGCACCACATGGTAACTTATTTTATATTTTCACCAGCTGTGAATTTCTATAATAGTCTCTATCTGATGCAAAAAGAAGCTTCTTTGATGAAGGGTGAGAGCTACAACTATCGGCAAGTATTAAGATCGATATTTTAAATACAGTTAGAAATTACACTGGTTTAGAGAAGTATCAGTAGTAACTTCTCTAGGGTTCATGACCTCACCAGCATGGGTATTTGTCTATATTTACAGTATTAGGCATGAATTCCCCCCTATTTTCTGGCCCTTAGCTCCCATAGGACAGCTGTTGGTTACCCCCAGATAAGAGTGTCACTATTGCACCATTGTGATGTCTTGCTGGGCTGGTCATTGTTATGGTTTTCATGATTTACAAATAGGGAGGACTATTAATTGAGTTTCTCCTCTGTCAGCTTGCGTAGCACCTTCAGGTACTTTCAGATCTAGTCCTCAGGGAGGAGGTTTCCACGTCAGTTGCTGCTCAATTCTTCCAAGTCCTATGTCTGAAGTGTGTGGTGTCCTCAACAATAGGGTATCACTTTCAAGTTCTGTGAGGAAATCAAAAATAACATCAACATCCTAAATTGTTTGGGGAGTCTCTCAGATGTCCCAGACCAACAATTCAAAGGGAGGTTTTCCTAGCTAATTTATGGCTCTTTGGGGGAGCATTATCAGCCCAAGTAGCATAGCTGCATTGTGCGTGTGTGTGTGTGTGTGTGTGTGTGTGTGTGTGACTTATATATTGTATATGCATTATGTGCAGTTTTAAGTAAACATAAAATAATGTTTCCATAAGGATTTTCAAATTTCCCTGGTGTTATTGATCTCTCCTCCACCCCACTTCTTCTGTATGACCCTCCCCCCTCCAGTACTCGTATTCATTCTTCCCATTGCCCCTTGATAACACTTGTGTTCTACAATACCTCTCTCTAGAGTACCCCTGCTATGCTTCCTTTTGGCTTTCCTAGTTTCTGTGGTCACTCCAGATTATATACTCACATCTAAATATTTGGAGCTGGAATTCACAAATAAATGAGAACACACAGCATTTGTCTTTCTGAATCAGTTGCCTAACTCAGTATATTTTCTAGTTCCATCTATTTACCTGAAATCTTTATTTTTCTTTACAGCAAAGGAGACTTCCATTGTGTGTGTGAACCACATTCTCATTATCTATTCACCAGTTGATAGACATTTAGGCTGTTTCCATTTCCTAACTATTGTGACCACAGTGGAAATTATCATGGCTGATCAAGAACCTGACAAGTCCTTTGGGCATTTGCAAAGGAATGCAATAGCTGGGTCATACAGGAGATTTATTTTTAGCTTTCTGAGAATTCTCCACACTGATTTCCAGAGTGGCTGCACGAATTTACAATCCCACCAACAGTGAATTAGGGGTCACCTTTTATCAAATTCTTTGCAAGGATTAGTTGTAGGTTGTCTTGATCTTAGCAGTTCTGACTCGGGGCAGATGAAATCTCAAAGTAGCTTTCAATTTCATTTTCCTGATTGCTAAGGGTGTTAGACACTTTTAAAAATATTTCCAAGCTAATTTTTTTCTTTTGAGAACTCTCTATTCAGGCCTACATCTATCACACTGTACAAAAACCAACTCCAAATTGATCAATGACCTCCACATAAAACCTGAAATGCTGAAAATGCATTAATTAATTAATTAATTAATTATTAACTTACTCTCAAGTGCCATTTTTTGAAATCAGCAATGATGAAAACAAACCTTTATGACTGTAACTACATTTTTCTCCACTCTATATACCTTTGTCAAATCTGTTGCTCCTAAGTGAGCAACTTAAGAACAATAGAAAGAAAGAAAACAAAATCTCACTACAGTTTTGAACTCTTACACATTCAAAACATCAATTCTCCAAATACCAAGAAGCTAAAAATATCTACACTGGGACGCATTATAGTGAAACCTCAGAACACCAAGGGAAAGGAGACAAAACATCACTTATCATGGAAAAAAAAACAGACACCAGAGTTTGTTCTTTTTGTTTAATCTTATTTTTGAGATTATAATATAGTTACAACATTTCTCCTTTCCCTTTCCTCCCTGCCAACCCTCCCATCTCCCCTTCCCCACTCTACTTCAAATTCATGGCCTTGTTTTTTTATTCCTTGTCATTGCATGCATATATACATATGTATATACATATGTATTCCTAAATATAACCTGCTTGGTCCATATAATGTTACTTGTGTGTATGTTTTCAGGATGGCTGACCATTTGGCTCTGGACAACTAACTGGTACACTCTTCCCTAGGGAAGATTGCCTCTCCTGCTTCTAGGTTTCCTCAGCTGCCTATAGTTCTTTGTGTAATGTCGAAGCGTCACGGCTTTTCCTGTCCACTTTGGCATGGCCATTGGTGTCATCCTTGTCTGATTCATGTTTGGGAAGTCATGTTAGTGAGACTTTGCAAATGTAGCTTCAATACTACGTCCTAATGAACATTAGATAATGGAAAATACTGGTGTCATATTTTTAAATGTGATGAGGGATTATTAACTCTGAAACTAAAGTGCTATACCCCCAAGTCATCATTTAAAACCTATAAAATAAGGATGTACATACTCAGACACTTCACAAGTCTAAGAATTGCTGGAAAAAGAAGAACTGGAGAAGACAGACTAAGAATATAAAAAGGAAATAACTCTCTAAATAGAAACTGAATCTGAGAGGGGGGAGAAAAGGAAAATGTATAAAGAAGGCTATTCAAGGAAATAATACATGTGTAAAAACTTATAGTTGTAGAAAGAATTTGAGTGTCTACAACTTTCAAACAATTTTCTAAGCATCTAAAATAAGTTGACTCATTCAAATGTTTGTATTTTGTCATAGGCATATGTGGTGATATTTTATTTGTGCTTTAATACAGCTTGCCTGGAGATCAGAGGGAAAAGGCCAGACATTATAAGTAAACAAAGAAGTCAGGCAGTGGTAGCACATGCCCTTAATCTTATCACTTAGCAGGCAGGATCTCTGTGTGTTCAAGGCCACACTAGAAACAGAGCCAGATGTTGTGGCATACGCCTTAATTCCAACACTAGTTAACCATGGAGGTCTAGAAGTCTATACAGACAAACAGAAAGTGACAGAGCTGAGCAGCAAGAGGAAGTGATGTAGCTGAGCAGAGAGAGCAAAACAGATGGCAGAACAGCAAGGCATATAGATGTGGGCAGACAGACAGGAAGTAACTCACATTTGGAAGCTGCAGATTTGGTGAGTTAAGGTTGGCTGGTTGGTGGCTTTCCCTATTTCCCTGATCTCTCTAAGGCTTTCACCCCTATATTTGCCTCCATGTTTTTTATTTAATAAGACCATTTAGAAATTCATCTACAGGCATAAGCAACTAAGTAAGACTTAATTCACTGTGTATACCATCCTAAGATCCATAAACAATTATTCATATTTTAGATGTGGAAATCAAAATGTAGAAAGTTCAAAAACTTAATCAAACTCACACAGCCAGTGATAGTAAAGAATGAATAAGAAATAAGGTATTTATAAAGAAAAATTAGATGTTCAGAATTGAACAGAGTTTATTTATTGTGAAGGTGTAAACTGTAGCAATGAAATGGTGGGGTTGTAACTGTCCTATCAGGAATAAACATATTTGAAAGAGATGCTTGTGTCCCTCTCCCCAGCTCTCAGACTGTTGACACAATGGACCCCAAGACATTAGAATTTCCCTAGGAATTGCATATTGAAGAAGGAAAAAGGACAGGAGTCTGGTGCCAGCCAGAGGGAGGCTTTGTCTAATGAAAAAGTGTTTCACACAATTTTAATAACTTGCCAGAGTACCATTCAGGAGAGACTGAAGCTAAGTAAATGAGGATGGGGAGACTACACCTCCACTAATACCTCCTAGTTATGCTATCTGTTGCTGTCTATTTATCCTCTATATCTTCAGGACCCTCAAAATGGACTTGGGGGCCACTGGATTTCTTTATTCCTCTTATGAATGTGGTCACATTGAATATATCTCTCCTACCTGCTTTTGCAATTATGTTTGTATAACTGACCTATTGAGGATGAATGAGCAAGTCTGGATTTCCAGTCTCTGTCCTAACACTTCTGCTAACAGTAATGGCTGACAGGGAATGAGGCTGAGCTGTATTGCAGCGAATAGTCTTAGCTTAGCCTTCAATTTCTACGTCTATAGTCTTAGGTCACCAGCCTTCTTTTGTCTTGCCTCCTTTCATATTTTAGTTGTCAACACTTTTAAAAGCATCTCAATATATTTTTCATTAGTGCCTTTCTGCTCCTAGTAGATTTGGTTTAGGCTTCTTATAATTAAGAATTCTAATACAATGCCTAAAACTGTGAGGGAAAAATGAGTAGAACAAAACTTATAGGATCTAAAACAAATTTAAATAACAGTAAATAAAATAACCAATCCAGAGAGCGATATCAAGAAATGGAAATATGCTCAAATGTATCAGTAAGCACAGCAATGTCACTAGGTTAAACTTAGTTATTAAAAGTTTATGACTAAAAAACTTAAAGTTTCACATGATTTTTAACATAATTTTCATTAAATATTTGGGAATTTCACATCGTGCACCCTAAATCCACTCATTTCCCAGACCTTCCATATCCACCCTCCCCTCTGTAAACTCCTCCCTGAAAATAAAATAAAGAATAAAAATTAGGAAAGAAAAGAAGAAAAAGGAAAAAAATTTGCTGACTCCTCTGGGCAATGACCTGCTCCTCTCTCCCCCATAGCCCTCTGTGCATGTCCCATGCCACTCCTCTGTCTTTGTCACCTCTCCGTTGGTTGCATATTCATTCATTGTAGTGGCATTGGAAGCTGTGGTGTGTCATGCAATACACCCTTTTCCCCAAATAGCTTTACTTGCAAATGTTCATTTCAATGAACCATTAGTGTAGTCCAAAATATTTATTCTCAAATTAATTGAAATCACCTGGGAAGTTTTATAAAGTACCGATGGCTGAGTCCATCCCCTTGAGATCTTGATGTAATTAGTCTGAAATACAACCTGTTCACTGGCTTTTAATGTTAGCCATGTGATTGTAACATGTAGCCCAGCCTGTTAATAGTCTAAAGAAGGATATGACACATTTGTCATTAGCTTGATGATCATAAAAATGGTGATAATTCAGCCAAAAAAAGTGACCCTAATGTGATTTTTCTTCTACATATTTTAGCATATAAATTAATTGAAGATTATTTAAAAACTTAATTTGAAGTGAGAATGTCCTTCATAGGCTCATATATTTGAATGTTTAGTCCCCAGTTGGTGGAACTGTTTGGGAAGGATTAGGTGTGGACTTCGTGGGGGAGTTGTACCCCTGGGGGACGTCTTTGAGGTTTCAAAAGAGGGCATCACTGCCAGTTAGCTCTCTCTGATTCATTCACACTTGTGGTCGAGTTAGAGCTCAGCTGCAGTTTCTGTGCTGTGCCTGCCTGTTTCTGTGCTCCCTGCCATGACAGTCGTGGACTCTAACCCTCTGGAACTGTGAGTCCCAAATTAAATGCTTTGTGTTATCTCAGTCATAATGTCTTTGCACAGCATTAGAAAAGTAGCTATGATGACAGCTTTTAAAGTTTGATCCTATATACAGCCTATGAGATAAATAACGAATCAGCTTTAAAAGTGAAAATTACTCAGAGTTTCATTATTTTACAAAAGTTGGGAGATTATGGCGTAGCTAAGGCAGAATACAAACTTCCAGCTTTGAACTTCATGTTCACCACTGTTTCTATTTTAACCCAATTGTCCAAGCAGGTGAAGACAAAGATAGTATTGAAATTTCTAAACTTGAGAAGTACTCCAGAAATCACATGACAAAGAAAAGGGTAAAATTACTTTGGGCACTAACAATGTCATTAATTTGTGAAGAGTTTGAAGCCAAAGCCTATATTTTACTCATCATCATATCCCTAGTGATTTGCACTATGATTGGCATTTATTAGGTGTTCAATAGATGTTTGTCAAATGAATATTTGAGAACTCAAAAGTAAGTCAGTTTTAGTAATTTAGCAAAAGTTACAAATGAGACAACAGCAATATCTAAGAAAAAACTCTAAACTTTAAGTTTCAATTAAAGTTAATAATCATACAGATATATTACAAACATTTCAAGTAACAAAAGAACTTGAGCAGAAAATAGAAATTGTATGTATTTTCTGTATCTCTGTCTCTCTTCCTACTGCCAATATACATACAAGTGAAAACTAAGCTATATCAAATGATAACTTAATGTAATAATAGTAATAATAATAGTCTTCAGATTATTTTATAAATTGTGCATTTTATCAGTACAGCATGTTCATAAAGTTTCCCTTCCACTTCAGTAAGGGAAAATAAAATTGAATACTTTTAACACAATTACTGTAAGATTAACTAAGATTTTGCTTGCACATACAAAACATTAAAAGTATTAACATCAGCCAGGTGGAGGCAGCACATGCCTCTTTAATCCCAGCACTTGGGAGGCAGAGGCAGGTGGATCTCTATGAGTTTGAGGCCAGCCTGTTCTACAGAGAAAGTTCCAGGACAGTCAGGGATATATAGAGAAATCCTGTTTCAAAAAAACCACAAAAAATTAATATATATAAATATTAGTATAAAACTGTTGGATGGCTAAAATTAGAGAAAAATTCTAAAGGAAATAAACTTGATGTCCTAAATAAATACAATTGTACATATAATATATACATTGTTGATAGAGGGATAGGTGCTTTAGTATACTATAAAAAGCTGTGATCAGGTTAAATACACAGTATTAAAACTATGTAAGTATTAAAATGTATCACATATATAACACTAATTACGTGTCTTTAGCTAGCATTAGCATTTATGTAGTAATTATTTACTGATACTTTGAGACAAAAGAATGAGCACTTCATTTCCTAGTGAAGGGTTATAAAAAAAACTGAGGTAATTTTGAAACCATATTATAGAATATAATAATACTGCTTTCTGAAGGGCAGGAACAGGTACAACCATATACTGAGACAGACACTTGGAGATAGGCATTAAGTAGCATGAATAGTTCATTTGAGTTCACTTAACTCTAAAAATTGACATGACTTCAAAATTTCTGGTCCTCAGAGTATTTAAAAACTTGATTAAAAATTAAGATCAAGTTTGCCCCAATGGAAACAAATAATTTAAATGGGAAAGAAAAAATCTGTCGAGAATCCCAGGATGAGAAGTAACTCTGTAATATTGACACTAGGGAGGCTGAGGCAGAAATACTGGTCTCATTGATTTGAGACTAGTCTCCAAAAACACAATAAAGAACAAGATTAAAAAAAAAGGAAGGAAGGAAGGAAGAGAGAGAGGTTGAGAAAGGGAGAGCTCTAAATGAATTATAGAGAGAAACAGAGAGATCAGATTAACCAGAAATAGAATCCATTTAAGAAGAAAGAATCTCAGGGAGTTGAGACAGAACAAGATATTAGACTTTGAATTATCAACTTGAAAGATTCAATGTTATACGTATTGCTAATTAAGAACTTGCATCACAAAAGATAGAGTGTGAGATGAGGGCTCAAGAAAAAACCTTAGTACTTTAAAACAAGGGAAATATTTACCTTTAGTTACTGTCACATGCTCATCCCAGTTTGGTGTCCTTCCTCATCCACTGATGCATACTAAACCACAAAAAACATCACCCTCTGAAACATCACCATGGAAGACAGGCAGGAAAAAGATGTGCCTATACAAACTCTGTAGTAGTTTAAATCTGCTTCCTACCAAACTCATGTTGAAACCTAATCCTCAATATAACACTGTCATAGTTCCTGTTCTATTACTGTGAAAAGACACCATGACCAAGGCAACTTATAAAAGAAAGCATTTAATTGGGGGCTTGCTCACAGTTTCAGAGGGTGAGTCCATGACCATCATGGCACAGAACATGACAGCAGGCAGGCAGGCAGCCATAATGCTGAAGAAGTAGCTGAGAGCATAAATCTGACCCAGAAGAGCTAGGCAAAGGGAGAAAGAGAGCTAACTGGGAGTGGCATGGGCTTTTGAAACCTTAAAGCCAACTGCAGGGGCACACCTCCTCCAACAAGACCACGCCTCCTAATCCCCCCCAAACAGTTCTACAAACTACAGACCAAGCATTCAGATATACAAACCTATGGGGGTCATTCTCATCCAAACTATCGTAAACACCATTGTGAGTTAGAACGTTTGGGGATGAAGCAGGCTATGAAAGCTCCTTTCTCCTGAAGAGATTACTCTCTCTAAAGGCTTGAGCGGATAAATCCATTATCCTCTTTTGCCCTTCCACTTTCTCTCCTGTAAGGACTCAGTACTCAAACCTCCTGCAGTGAGAAGATGCAGCAAGATCGTCCTTGTGTATCCAAATCTGCCAATTCCTTAATCTTGGATTGCTCAGAATCAACAGCTGGAAATTTTACATTTGCCTTGATTTGTGAATTTCTTTGCTCTTTAAAACTATAAAACTTCATGAAACTGCTTCCACCTTGGAAAGTGGAATTTGAGGTAACCTAACTCTGTGTTATTGGGCCATGGTCACTCCCAAAGCAAAAATGAGCTGAAAAGAGATATAAAGAATATGCTGCTGTTATGAAGGTGAAATAACCAATCAACTAATCTCTCTCTCTCTCTCTCTCTCTCTCTCTCTCTCTCTCTCTCTCTCTCTCTCTCTCTCTCTCTCTCTGTCTCTCTCTCTCTCTGTCTCTCTCTCTCTCTCTTTCTCTCTCTCTCTCTGTCTCTCTCTCTCTGTCTCTCTCAATCATCTTTTTCTGCTCATTTTGTAAGCAAGTAATCTAATGGAAATGGTGGTAGAAAATGGGTAGTAGTTTGCATTTAAAACATATTGGTGAAATTATTAAGGCCACTCCCACTACAAAAACATCTTTGCTGTATTTTTTAAATGACAAGAAGTTATCCATTTTGTAAATGGAAAATACCCTATAAAGAAACTTATGAAAATGCAAAAATAGAACAACCATGAACTTGGATTTTGGAAGTTGAGTTTTAGCCCAATTTTTGAAAAAATAAAACCTGGAAGAGATTTAGAAGAAACAAAAAGCCTCTCAGGAGCTTGATAGACAGAAGCCAGCACATGTAATCCAGGGCTCCACGAATTTGTAATGCTGAGTAATAGTAAATGCCAGTAAATAGTAGTAAATGCTTAGTTGGCAGTAATCTCAGCTCATCACTCTGCCCTACACACATGGGGCTGTCCACAGCAGATAAAGGGGGTTTTGTTTGTTTGTTTGTGTTTGTTTTTGTTTTTTATCAACATTAGTAAGATGACAAGAGGAAATAAAGACCAACTTCATTAGTTACCAGAGTTAATTTTGATACAAAATACTAGTTTTTTTCATTTCACACCATCCAGTTCTCTGGTACAGTAAGTATCATTTTACCAGGGTTGTTTAAGATTTTAAGACAATGTAGGTTATTAGGAAAATATGAATGTACCTTTCTTTTTAAATGAGACTGGTGACAGAGGGGGGAAATTATAATCAGCAGTGTAAAAAGAAAAGACTGTATTCTGTATGAACTGATTTAAAAGACTAGGTGATTACTATTAAAATTCATTGGAAGCAATCACAAGAGGCCACCATTTTTTATAAGTGGAAAATGGGGTGTCAGAAGATGTTTAGTCAATAAATTATGGTAAAAAAATTAATATATTAGAATAAGTTAAAAATCCAATGAGCTACATAAGAAAAAATTCTACCAGGCTTCTAGAATTCAGAAAAGTTAAACTTCAGAATAATGTTTTTAATGTCCTCAAATTTCATCTTTTAGAGTTTAAGTCAATATGAATGTTTTCTTTCAAAAGTGAATTGTATACAATTATGTTGGATTGCACTTTCTATATAAAAATACCCACTACGTTCAACGCTACCTTATTTACTGGCTCTTACATAGCCAGATCTCCTATTTGCCTAGGTGGATTTAGTACATAAGTAAACCTATTTTCTTAGAAGTGAAACCAATACATAACAGGAAAATTCTATTAGGGAAAAATCGCCTAAAATCTTAGCTGAATGGTCTAAAAAAAAAATTACATCCACTTTTCATGAAATGAAAACCGTAAGACTTCATATGAAGGACAACTGACTGTATCTAAAAGCATGCTTTGTTCGTATAATACATAAAAACAATTCCAAACAGGCTGTGCAAGTCAGCCAAGGCAAGGCAAGATCCCACTGTGCAAACCTGAATCCCACGCAGACAACCCCAGGATTATTTATTGCACCTCGGTGTTACAGGGAATGAAGGCAACTAATTGTGCATAATCTTCAGTGTGCATTCCACATCAAAAATGTCCATTAAATTCAGCACTGCGTGACTCTAACTCTAACTTCTGCTGAGTATTCTGAGTAGGGAAGCAATGTGTCCATCGCACTTTGTGCCAAACAAGGTGCCTGCACACACTATTTAAAAAAACAACAAAAGAAAAGGTAAGTCTCTACCTGGCCCTGCTTCTCACCAACTGCAGCACTTAACAGAGCCGGCCCCTGCACTTACTTCACCTGGGAGACTCAGTAGAGCTGGCCCTGGTGGTGTAAGAGTAGGTGATCCTGCCCTGAGGGCAAGAGAGCAGGAGAACCGACCCCACCCCTTGCTGCTTACTGCATAGAGCGAGCTAGCCAGGGCAGTGCTGGAGAGCTCACCCTGGTGGTGAGGATGAGGAAGAGCTGGAGGGCTGACCAACCCACCAACCACCCAGACACAGAACCAGGACTATGAGTTGGCCCATTCCAACCAACATCCACCTCATCTAAAGCTGCAAGACCTCCATGACACAGAACAACAGGATATCCAAGAAGAGTCCCAGTGAGGGCCCAGTATCAATAGTTTGGCAGAAACTAAAGGCCTCAAACCAGATCAATGACTCATTGCAATGAACACTTGCAAGTAAGACATATGAACTAAACAAAGGGTCTACTGTGTGACTCACTGTGTCATGCTACAGCCTCTACGATAAGATTTTTCTTTTCTTTTCTCTTTATTTTCTCTTAAATTTTATCTTGTTTTATCTTGGGGAGGAGGTTGCAAGTGCAGAGGGCAAACATGAAGGGTGGGAGAGATGAGTGGGATTGATGTGCATGATGTAAAATCCACAAAGAATCGATAAAAAGTTAAATAAATTAATTTAATTAAATAGATCTCTAATACAGTCCCTCCAACGTAGTTTTGTTTCTTTCCATTCTGTAGATGAATAAGCTAAAGGCAAGAAACATTGAACACTGTGTCCAAAGTCATTCAAGTAATAACTGAAAAGGGTTTCCATCCCCAGTACATCTGAATTCAGAACCTAGGTTATTTCTACTCTGTAATGTGTCTTTGGGGGCTTGTGCTCAAGGTATCTCTCCTGTTACAAATTTTGAAAATAAGCCTGGGATATTTGAGATCCTGTATCACACAACAGCAAAAGGGAAAATATCTGTAAGAGTGAAAAAAAAAACAGAAAGTATGGGAAAATAGAACACATTCCCCACAAGCAATATATGGAGTGTGCTATCATAAGAAGACATAATAAGCAAGCAGAAAAATCAGCTGAGTTCTTAGCTTTCTTTCTTCTAATGAAAAGGTGTACAGAAATTTCTAAATGGTCTTATTAAACAAGAAACACAGAGTCAAATACAGAGGTGCAAGCCATAGAGATCAGCGCAATAGCCACCAACTAACCTTAGCTTAGCACCTCGCTGTAGCTTCCCAAGAGAGCCTCTTCCTGTCTAACCTGTGCCTTTATTACCTTCCTGTTCTGCCTTCTCATTGGCTATAAGCCCAACCACATCACTTTCTCATCACTGCCTGTCTCTACAGACCTCCAGGTCTCTATGGTTGGTACTGGGATTAAAGGTGTGTGTCACCATGCTTAGCTGTGTCCTTGAACACACAGAGACTCTACCTAACATGTGATTGAATTAAGGGTGTGTGCTACCATGCCTGACTTCTGTTTATGGCTGACTATGACCTCTGATCTCCAGGCAAACTTTATTTATTAACATACAAATAAAATATCACATTTCAGCACAAATAAAATATCACCACAAAAAAGATCAGGAATGATTAGTTAATACACGGAAATATTTCATTTCATCTTTTTCCCCCCATTCTTGCTATATAACCAAGGCTAGCCTTAAACTTGCAATCCACCAGCCCCAGCTTTCAGAGTATATTGTTGGCTTTTGAGACACGAAATTTTTGGTGTACTCCTCTTTCTTTTCCCCCTAGAGAACAATCATTCTTGTTAACAATTTAGTGGGTATCATCTATTTTTTCCTTTGTTCATATTGTTAGATGAAACATAAAGAACCAGGAATATGTTTACCACTATTCATTTACCAACATAGGATGGTATGTCCTTCTTTTACAAATACTGCACCATGTGGTGCTGGCATTTCTCCATCTTACTTTTCTCACTTAATATTTCAGGGGCAAAATCCTCCAAGATAACTAATACACCCTCTGATGCATCAATTTTACTGTTTGCACCATGTTTTCTGATGTAGTAACAATAATCCATATGAGAGGTGCAGTTTGCTTTGCTTGTGTTTTTATCTCTATGAAAGAATTTTCTATTTCTATGAAAGAGACTATCAGTAATCACAAGAAATATACACGGTCTTAAATTTAAGATGTATTTCATATTGTTATCCAAGAAGTGTGAAACTGTTCATGTTGTCAGCTGTAGGTCACCAAGGTGCTCTCATCTCTATACTCCTGGCACCAACAGCTCTTTTAATTAGTACCATGTTGGTGGCAATAAAATGCTATACCATTGTTACTTTAGAGTTTATGTCCTTGATAGCAGGCAGTTTAAGCCAAGTCACAAGTTTTGGGATCACATTGATTTAGCTATTTCTCATTCTCTATCAAATTGTTTTCTTATACCGTAAGCGTGTTATATATGTGCCTATATTATTATGGATAAAATTAATTTGTTCAACAAAATGTGGTTTTTATTTTTATTTTTTTCTAACAAAATTATATTAGTTATTTACTAACTGGCAAAAGATACCTGGCAGAAGATTTAGTCCAGTAAAATAAGTCTACCTTATATACGCCTCTGTATCATCTGCCTTGATTAAAAAGTTTCTCCTACATTGTGAATATTTTTATCAACATGCTTTTAAGACTTTTGTGCTCATTTATGTTACTTTTGTAAAAACTGTTTAGGACAGAGACATTTTGTTTTTCTAGACAGGTGGTAATTTATCAGCATCATTTGTTAAATCAACTCCCTCTTGCCAAATTCAAATATTAACTTTCTTATGCATACAATTCATAAACATACTGGTGATATAATATGGGAAGATGTCCCCCCCTTAAAAAAATATGATACTCTAGAAACTGAGGAAACCCTAGAGACAAGGAAAACACTCTTATCTTTCTCTAATCCTCCTCTCTGGAGCAGGCCAACAGGACTAGGGAGAGCATTCTCTGAATTTCTCTTGTTAAGGTCTTCATGTGACAAGTGTCCTGCCCTACTGAATGCCACTCAGAAATACTGAGAACAATCCAACGAGACCCTTCCAAGTAGTTCTCTGTCTGTTACTACATAAGGAAACACATCATGTTCCCCTTTTTTCAAAAACCTAGCAAAATTAACGAAAGAGAGCAAAGAGAGGTGTACAGGAGAGTTTGGAGGAAGGAAAGGGAAGGGAGAAGGGTTGTAATTATAATGTCAAAAAATTTTAAAACACAAAAAAAATTACATCTTTTCCTTCTTTTGATATTTAGTTTGAGGGCTCCTATGTTGCATACAATTTACATTAATACATTTATCTTCCTTTTCCTTGTTAATGTATATTTTATTACAGGGTTTTCAACCATGATACTAGCCATGGGTAGAGAAAAAAACCTTTTCCCCTCTACTGGCATCACTTTCTGGAAACTTTAACCCCTATAAAGTAAACTTTCATATTATCTAGAAAAGAAAAACACATCTTTACACCTTGACCATTAAAAATATTAATCATACTTTTTAAATTATGATGGTGTCTCAGATTTCATTCTATATTTTCCATCAACCAAGGGGACTATAATCATCTCTGTGACAAGATACACTTAATTTACTCATTTATTAATGAAAGTTCCTATAATACATACAATAGGAGAAGTGAAAATTCACATTTTCTTCTGTCTTATAAAACATTTAATAGATAGGTTCCCCCAAATATGTGCAACCATCTCTAAGCAAGAATTGTAAGTTTGGGGGAACGTTTATACTAGGGTTTGAGGATCCTTGTCAAAATATTTCCCAGGACGGCAAATACATTGTTGCATTTATCAGCTGTAAGCTGGCCTGATGAATGGAACCTTCACAGCCCTAAGTATTCTTATCAGCGGTCTTCTCATAATAACAGACAGGAGGTTTTCAGGAATTCTAACATAGGCTTGTTTCCTCTAGTTTTTCTGTAAGTTTCACTGAAGCCATATTATAATGAAAACAACTGTTTCATACTGTAGAGGCATTTCTTTTGGGAGGGCGGGGGGTTGAGACAAGGTTTCTCTGTGTAGCTTTGTGCCTTTCCTGGAACTCACTCTGTAGCCCAGGCTGGCCTCCAACTCAAAAGATCCGCCTGCCTCTGCCTCCCGAGAGCTGGGATTAAAGGTGTGCACCACCACTGCCTGGCTCGGAGTGGCATTTCTTTAGGTTGTTTTATAGAAAGCTAGGATTGGAAATTTTGTTATTATAACACTATGATGTATTCCTAACTAAACTCTGACACTTTAAATGGAATGTACAGCTTTTGTTTTAAAAAAGAAAAGAAAAGCAAGCAAGAAAAAAATCGTTTCCCTTCACCATGTGCCTACTCTGACATTTGAAGTATACTTCGAAAGATACCAGACCTTCACACATTAAAAATTTTTCTCAGACTAGAATTCAAGTGTGTCAACCCAAAGAGAAGACAAAAAAATTGCACACACACACACACACACACACACACACACACACACACACGGTGGGGGGAGGTGTTATGATTTGTGAACATTTGTTATTGAAATATATATTGCATACTACTCTAAATTAAATGATGTGCATATCACTGGTTTACCACTGTAAAGTTGAATGTTGTCTAAATGCAGCCAGTGTAACAATCTCTACTTCACTGCGGTAAAACTTTATCTAATATGTTTTGATACAGGAGAAGAGCATCAGAATGGATCTGAGATTGGTCCCTGGATGTCAGTATCCCAGAATGTAAACTTGGCCTCTTAATTACTATCTATATGACTTTATCCTCTACTATCTACCTCACTGTACCTGCATCTCCCCGCTTGCAGAATTGGAAGCTACCGACTTACCAGGTTATTCTGAGAATTAAATTAAATAAGAATGTGGAAAGCTTTGCCATTTTAATTAAAAAGAAACAAAGCCCTGTTTAACCTACCAAGAGACTACAGATTATTTTAAGTAGAAACACTTTGCATTTGCTTAAAATAAATTAAAGAGCAGCATACTTTGGTTCTTATGCATTCATTAAAGCAGGTGAGATGAACAGTACTGAATAGTTCTTTGATGGGGAATAATACAATCTTTATTTTCAAAGACAGACTGTTAAACACAAACTATCTGTGATTACACATACGGGTTTCATGCTAGAACAGCACAGTGCTCAGAATAAGCTGGAACTTGACTATCTAGAAATCTCTGTGTCTTCACCTGCATTTTTTTCCAGAGATACAGAAGGAAGAAAGCAGGGCAGGACAAATAGAAAATGAAAGATGAGCAACACACCAAACCTAAATGTGAAATATCAGGAAAGCCCGTAAGCCAAGCAAAATTAATTAATTTCATTATGAATTCATAATCCATACCCATTGAGACAGTATGCATAAGAACTATGCAGACTCGGGCCAGACATAGCTCCATCATGAAGGGAAAGGGAGGGCTCAAAGTCCCACCTCTGGCTAAGGGGCTATTGGTTGTTGATAACTTCGGGGAGAGGGAAAGTTTTATTTGGTTGGTTAGTTTTTGTTTTGTTTTATTTTTTTTCCTTTAAAGATGCATCCCCCCTAGTGGGTCTCCATTGAGGGCCACAAATGCAAGAATTTATGGACAACACAAACTGTACATGATGAATTTTTAAGTAGGCAGTCGAAGGACAGGCAAGATTTGGCTCAGTGGTAGAGTGCTTGCTTAGCATACATACGTCCTGATTCTAATTTCTAATACTATAAAAAGATGAATAAATAAAAAAGAAAACAGGACAGAAAGAGGACACCAAGTTAGGTGTGTAGACATACAGATATGGATCTGGCAGGAGTTGGGGGAAGGAGTAAATATGATCAAAATGCATTGTATGAAATTCTCAAGAAGCTAAAAAAATGAGAAAGAAAACTGATAACACACACCCAACTGAGAATTTTATTTTATTTTAGAGAATGGATTTATTGCTGATAAAGATAGGAAACTTTAAGGAGAAAATGAATGCTGTTCTATTTAGTTTTCAGAAGTAAACTAAATTTACTCTTATGGTACACTGCATTTTATCAGCCTCTGGAAACCTTGTGAAGTGCATGGTGGGTTTAGCCCCATTAATCACTGGAAATACGATGAGTGGTTCAACTTCTGATTTTCATAACCAGCTACTCTAACTGCAAGATACTATTGCCTTATAGGGACATCTGCTGGCAGGTAACAAAAAGGTCTAGAAGAATAGGATACAGGCCTCTCAGCCTAGGCAGAATTCAGCAACCCCGCATGTATCTGCTTCACACTGTTCATGGCTGTCAAAATGCTAAGTATTATATCATTTTGAGGTCCAGTATTTCTTGGGTCAGTGATAATTAGTTGTGGTTAATTATTACCTTTCACTTTAGAAGTGAACACTTAATAAAAATAAAGAAACCAGTAGCACCTTTTCTGCTAATGTTAGCCATCACAAAAAGGATAAAATAATTGAATCTCTTTTTTTCTTTGATTGAACAAGAGTCACCTTCATATTCTATTTTTGGAAAAGTAGTGATGGACTAAGTCATATATTATCATCTTAGAATTAAATTGCCCACAATATAACAAACAGCTTGTTCATGCCAGTTCTTTAAGAACACCATAGATTAGTGGGTTAATTTGATGAAAAATAATCATCATATGCTTTTGTCTCCTATAATTTACATGTGTAACTTTTAAAGATAATAGAAGACCCCCATCAGCTAAGGCATCACCTGCTGAAAGAGATGATGCAATCATTAACTAATTACAACTAAATAATAGCACTGCACATTTTTGACAGGTTAACAAGCATCTTGTTAAGAATTAAAAGCTCAAGGAAGAATGATAAAGCTAGACTCACAAGATCCTTGCATGCCAATAAGGAAAACAAACTCTTTCAGGATTGCTACCATGTGGCTTTCTTTTTCTTAACTGTTGCGTCACCAGACAAAAACAATGTAAATTTATATTAACATTCCAAACAAGTTCAACTCATTTTTACTGATTTTGACAAACTATTTAGTCATAAAATATATTGACGTTCTTAGTTTTGATATGTTAAAATCATTAATCTGGCCATTTCCTTATCAATAAGGTAGGAAAACATATTTTGTGACTATTAGGTGTGAAAAGAATAAAGAAATCCAAGTCAAGAGAGGAAAATTGGTGTTTTCAAATGTAACCTAGTTCATTAAAAACTCAAAAGCAAACATAAATACCTACATGAAATGGTATATTTTCAATATTGTCTCTAAAGAGCCCCTCAGATTAAATGAAAACTATTAAAGGGGTGGATATAAAATTAAATCTACTTTGTGATTTTTTATAAACAACTCAGTTTTATATATGACTGCATTTTTGTTTTATTGTTCCTAATTTGCTTAACATGTACCTCACCAAAATTCCTCTGTAAACCAAAGAAAGCAAAATTTAGCAAATTATACTTTAAAGTCTGTCCTTTAGTAGAAGCATGAGACAATGGAACAATCGTTCCATGTTTTTATTTTTACTATAGACTATTAGCAGCCATAGAATACAGCTGCACAAGAAATTAGCACATCAAACATGAAGGTAATATATAGAATGTTCATATTTTTATTTATTGCATTTAGGAGCATTCTATCCTTAATTGTATTGTTATGATACTTTAGTCAAAAAGATTTTTTAAATTGGCCAGATTGCTGCTAAAAAAAAATTAAGAATGACAGTGAGCTTCTAAAAGATGTTCAGGGGGTTGTTCATAAAACATTGAGAACCAATTACAATATAATAAACGCAGTACATAATTTCAGATATATTCTTTCAGAAATTTGGAAGTAGAATGACAGAATTTATTTTAAAGTAACTTTGTATTTTTTCTGAAAGAGATAAATGATCATTGTTTACCAAACACTATATGGAATGTAAATGAAAACATGTTAGTATCAGATGGTATTACATAATCTACACATTAAAGAATGGTATTGAAAAGAACACACACACACAGGAAAACTGTAGGAAAGTTTAAATTATTTACTTTTCTAGTTCAACACAAATTCTTTTAGCTAATTATCATGAGATATTGCCTAGAAATTAACCAGTCATGTTGTGTTTCTATCTCCAGATTTACAATTAGTAGAGCTATTAATGTGGTTCCTGTACTTAGCATTACTAATTATACTGCTATGAACTAATGGTGATAAAAATAGCAATAGCCATCAACTACCAATTAATGCTTAATGAGAGCGTATAAACCTTGGCATTGTAATGCATTTCAAAATTGTTGCTGCTTGTGTTCTTTTTGTAATTGTGCAAAAATGGGTATAACCAGTAACCACTGGTATAGGTCAATGATTGAAAGCATAGTGACCACATCATTGAAAGAAAATCAGAAAAAATATGGTTCTTTAAATATAGAGATAGAAGTATGTGTAGATAGATACATAGTTCATGTTAACCTTAAAATAATTTGGGATAATAATTCCTAGTTAGACAACATTAAAGTGGTTGAAGCATAAGCATATTCAAATCCATGAATAAAAAGGAAAACTTTTAAAATTTTTGAAAAAGAATTTTTATGGAAGAGTCAGTCTACCAGTTAACGCTCATACAATGTATTCACAGTAGAATATCTCAGAAGTTCACATTTAAGACAGGAAGGTCTTATATTAACTAGTTTAAACTAGGTTGTGCTGCAGTAACAAACATCTACCAATGGCTTGACATGAAAACGTATTTTGTGTTCACACTACAGTAGAGAGGAGGTACTTGTGGACTAAGGCTCACTACAGTTATTCAGAACCCAAGCTCTTAGGCTTCCTATCTCACAATATGTTTCAATTATCTTAAGCAGGAACGTGGACAATTACATAGAGTGTGTTATTTCCATCCTTGATCAGCAAGTAGTTTGTATCACTTTAAATCACATTTCATCATAGTACCTAGTGTGGTAGTGTACTGAGTCTTTCTTGTCTGACTTTCTTTGGACAACCAGCACCCAAATAATGACACAGAACCTTATTATTAATTGTGAAAGCTCAGCCTTAACTTAAGCTTGTTTCCAACTAGCTTTTATAACTTAAATTAATTCGTTTATATTAATCTACATTCTACCACATGGCTCTTTACCTCTCCTCCATTCTGTGTCCAACTCCCTCATGTCTTGCTAGCAAATGCCACGTGCCTAGATTCCGCCCATGTTCCTCTCTCTGCACAGAAGTCCCATGTAACCTCTTCTGCCTACCTATTGGCTGTTCAGCTTTTTATTAAACCAATCACAATAACATATCTTCACACAGTATAAAAATATCCTGCAACAGGGTAGTTTGAGTGTAATTGGCCCCCATGAGCTCATAGGGAGTGACACTATTAGAAGGTGTGCCTCTGTTGGAGTGGGTATGGCCTTGTTAGAGGAAGTATGTCACGGTGGGAAGAGGCTTTGAGTTTTCCCATACTCAGGATACCACTCAGTTTCTCAGTTGACTTCCTGCTGCCTTCTGGTCAAGATGTAGGACTCTCAGTTCCAAGCATCACATCTGCTTGCATGCCACCATGCTCCCCATCATGATGATAATGGACCAAACCTCTGAAACTGTAAGCAAGCCACTCCAATTAAATGTTTTCTTTATAAGAGTTGCTGTGGTCTTGGTGTCTCTTCACAGCAGTAGAAACCCTAACTAGGATACAGGGTTTCTCTGTGTAGCTGTAGCTGTCCTAGAATTCATTCTGTAACAATGATTGTTCAGAGGATCTAAAAAGTGTTGGTGATCTTTACATTCTATTATATAATCCAATAAACTGGTTCTATCATAAATGATGCTAAAAAAAATATAAGACAGAAATGTTTCTTTTACCTAGTTACAGCTAAAGATTAAAATCTTTAGTTATATTTTTCAAAACTTTATAGTATTGAGATTTTCTATGATTGGGAACAAAGACATTATAGTTTAAAAAACAGTAATAACATATGCAGTAGTTCCATTACTATAAGCTATATCTGAATTAATGCAAAAATGTGCTTCAACTAAGAGATATAAAATAATTAAATGATTTGCCTTTCTATTTTAAAATGATTTGGTTTACTTTAAGTTTCATTATTTAAGAAATAAACCCAATGTGACTTAAGCAATTAATATTCTAGTCAAACATCATTAAAGGCAGGAACAAAGAATAATCATTGAATTCCTGTCCGTTCTTACACAGGGAATTTTAAACAGAATTTTTTTAGTTACCTTCACCAATTAACACCTTTACATAGGATCCTTTACTTATTATCTTGATGGGATTGGGGTTTTCTGAGGGTGACATGTGTATCTTCATTGACTTCCAGGATTTGGACCAATAAACTAAGAGTTTCTCCCTCTTTTCTCCACACATTTTTTTTCATGTCTTCACCTCTTGTCAGTTGGCTAATGAGCTATTCTACCCAAGCCAAAAGCAACAATTCTAGACCAGACTGTGGACACTGATGATCCTTGTAGTGTTTCTCTGTCTTTAAATTTTTTTTCTTAAAATAAAATGTGAAGTATGCAGTACTTTCAGACAAGCAGTATACTTTTATGGATTGACAACTACCACAAAATCTAATGAACATGTGGATCCAATGCAAAATGGAACATCAAACCTTGGAAATGGGAGGAAAAATATATTTATATAAGCAAACCAATCAAAATGTCAGAGAAACATTTATGGAAGCAAGGATAGGATCTGTGAAAACAAATGAAAAAGCAATAAAAGTTTGTTAAAGAGCTTGACTTTCTTAATAAGATTTTATAAGAAACAAGACAGACTATATATATTTATATACATATATGTAAATATAGAAAATATGTGGTTAGAAGATAGGTAATAGATAAATGATAGGTAGATGATAGATACATAGATACATAGATGATAAACAGTGATAAAAATTATTTAGAAGTTGACAGAATCAAACTAAAAGCTATACAGGTAAATAAAAATATAGACCAATAAAATAAAGCTTTAAAAGAAGTGGCATTTTCTTGGGAAACATTAGAATCATCTTATCAAATACCCAAACAAATCATGATGATATTGAAATAAAATAATACTTATGAGCACCTAGAAGGCCAACAAGATGGCTCAACAGGTTAAGGTGCCAGCTGCCAACCTTAAAGTCTTGATTTCAATTCCCCAAACCACATGGTGGAAGGAGAGGACTAATCCCCTGAGCCATCCTCTGACCTCCACAGGCATTTTGTGGCATGGGTGCACATATACAGAATAAATAAAATTTAAAAGAATAAAAGACATAGAAAAATAAACCATTGCAACTGGTTTAGAAAATCTTCAAACAGAAATGAATATTTTTTAAAAACAGAAAAAAAGCATTTTATTTTCTAAGTGTTATAGTTAAAAATAATTTCTCCTTGAGGCCATTAAAATACTTGAAATAAAGTTCCATATTTGGGGAGAAATTTCATCATTTGGGAAAATTTAGGAAATATTTAATTTTAAACTAAAAATCTTCTTAGAGTATGCAATGAAACCCAATAAAATAGAAGACAAAGCATAATAAGAATGACAAATATATGACTATGAGAATTAATATATACCACAAGTGTCATATATATAAAGCTGCCACATATATGATAAAACATTAATGTCTGTAATGTTACAACATGCATATAAGTTAGCAAGGAAAATATTCAAAGAAGAAGAAACACACATGAACAAAAATGATAAAATAAGATTCTCAGCATCCTTAGTAATCAGAAAAATACATATTTAACTACAATGCACCATTTGTGCCATTAAATTAATAAAATTTAAAAATAATTACCTTAGCATTCTTAGCGTTACTGGTAGAATATGTTTCAAAATCATTTTATGAACTGATCTATCATTGGAAATACAAGGAGAAACACACACACCATGACAGAACAGAATCACTTATTTACGTTGGAGAAAAAAGAACATTACCAATGTATAGAGATATATGGTGACATGTGCCTATCACAGTTTTGCTTAAGTGTCAGACATATTATATTGGGAAAGAACAACAAAGGCTATTGTACACTTTTTAGGAGCACAGTCTGAAGAACCACCACAATACAATGGGCTCTTGTAGAATATTCCTTTACCCTGTGTGAAGATGTATCACTCTGATTGGTGTAATAAAAAGCTCAACAACCAATAGCTAAGCAGGAGGTATAGGCAGAGCTTCAAGACAGAGAGAGCTCTGGGAAGAGGAAAAGGCAGAGTTGCCAGTTGGACACAGAGGGAACAGAACATGCAGGAGGAGAGGTAAAAGCCACGAGCCACATGGCAACATGTAGATGAATAGAAATGGGTTAATTTAAGTTATAAGAACTAGTGGGGCAAGCCTAAGCTATAGCTGAACTTTCATAATTAATAATAAGTATCTGTGTCATTTTTTTGTGAAGCTGGCAGCCCAAAGAAAAAGCCATCTACAAATGGCATTCAACATGAGAGCTCTAATATTCAAATGTAGGGCCTGAGAAAGCTAAGAAAAGTTCTGGACAAGGAGTTGGTATAGCTTCCTAGAACTGCAGTCTCTTAGGCTGGTGCTCAGAAGCATACAGAGAGGCACAGCTACCAGCTGATGCCCACAAGCTGGAGCCAGCCACTAGCACCATGTGCTAAGCTGAGACACGAGGTGGTTGACACGGAGTTTAAGATTTGTCTCATATGGTCAGAAAATGCTGTAGATGTTCAGTAAAGATAGATCCAGATTGAAAAAAAAAAAAACACTAAACAGGTTACAGTGTGTTTAAAAAAATGTGCATAGGCTTAAAAAATGAAAAAAAAGTATAGTCAGAGAAATATAGTTTATAAATAATAAGATAAAGTCTCTAAAGAGAGAATAAAATAATATAAAAAGGCTAAGCCACATAAAAATTAAAAATACACAGAGAATCTAGATCCTACATGGTGTCTTGTTGACTTCAAATTTTTTTCATTGCTGATGAGTGAATAGTTGCTGAGAGATATTGGATTATGGAAATTGCTAAATTAAACTAACCTATATACTTTAAAAATACCTTAACTTCAAAATGGAAGTCAAAAAAATATGTTGCACTGGCGGAGAGATTATGCTTTTGTTTCCACAGAAAATGAAAGACTGTGAATTCGTTTAAGGTTGAAAAAGATCATGTTTGATCAGAGGAGACCCCCTAAAAATCTTGGCTACAAACATAAAGAAATAAACCTAAAATAAAAAACTACAGGACAGGTGATATATATTTTACCTGCTCAAACATAAAACAAAAAAAAATCATCTTTGGCTGGCTTGTGTACAATGCACAATCCATATTTGTTAATATGGAAATATATATTACCTTTGAAAGTTTGTGTGTTTTCAGAGCAAGGGGACCAGACACCAATGAAAATGGGTGGCCCAGGTGATCTAGCCTCTCAGAATGCCTCTGTTGCAGTTTCCTCAGAGTTTGGCATCCAGAACAGCTTCAAGGCTGCTGGCTGAGATGGTCTGGCCTCACAGACTATTCTAGCCAGGACTGCAGATAAGCCTCCCATTGCACAAAGTCCTGGGCTCTCCAAGGACCTGACCATTATCCTAATTTTTCTCAGGGTCCCCCAAAGATTCCACCATCCCCTAAAGATTCCATCACCACCACCACCCCGACAACAGGAAGCAGTCTAGAGAACATGACACCCACATTCCTAAGAGGTAAGGTGATGGTTTTGGGGTTATGGATGTTTGTCATCATTTAAGGGGGTGGGTTACAAGTTGTTATTGGTCATAGTCAGAAAAAAAGCTGAACAAAGCAGATTAGATTCAAGGATCTCTTTCTGAAGGGAAAAAAGGGATATAGCATAAAAATTATGGGATGAAAGGATGGATTGCTGAGTCTACTTTTAAACAACTAGTCTCAAATATTTTACATTGGTATGAATTTTTTTATATTGAAATAAATTTAAGATTATTTTTGTTATACTGTATATATGTTTCTATTCTTCTTTAAAATATTGTACCTATACAGCTCCTTTAAAAAGGTTATGTGAAGTTTTAATCCTAAAAGCTGTTTAAAATAATAAAGAAATACAGGATAATAGTCATCTGTAACAATTAAACTTACAGTCATGTTAGGTTTGTTTTCAAGGTCATACAGAGATATATTTTAGATAGATAGGTGATCTTTAAACACTTCAAAGACCTACTTATGTGTATGTATATATGTATATGGCATTTAAAATGTTACAACATAAGGTTTTTTCATGACAGTGAGACAAGTTTGCTCCTGGCAGCACCAATCTACTTCAAAAAAGGATGATGGGCATCAAGGAACCCTCATATGGAGTTTGCTTTCTTTGTGGCAAAAGCTAGACATTTGGGCAAGAAACTGCTGTTGCCTTGACTGCTGACAATATGCTGTCCAAACTGGACAAACAGGACACAAAAGAAAGTGACTGCCAAATTTTGACAAGACAGAGTAGGACAGTCCTTCAAAAAATCCTGCTTCACAGAAAAGTCAGTCAGATATTTTAGGCCCATAGGCTGAAGATGGATGCCACAACATTGCAGAGAAACCTTTGGGTGACTGTCCAGGCAGTCAACTGTCTCTGCCATTTCTTAGTTTGGGAAGTTTGTTTGCTCTGTACTTGCTGTTTATTCAGTAATATTTTATCCTTTCTGGGTCTCTGATGAAGTTGAAGGCAAGATAGTTAATAGTTACTGTTGCATGAATCCTAATTGGTCTTAATAAAAAACCTGGAGCCAGATATTGAGATAAATGCTGAAAGATCAGAGAGACAAAGGAACAAGCTGCGGCCATTTCTCACCTTGTCAACTCCTCAGCCCAAAGGGGAAGATCCTGTCTCCGTTAATCCTCAGACTGAATGCACAAGTCCTCAGCTGAAAGGCACCAAACTCCTGTCTCCTCTGGCCTTATATTCTTTTCTCTGCCCAGCCATATCACTTCCTGTCTCAGCCTTCCTAGTGCTGAGATTAAAGGCGTGTGACTCCCAAGTACTGGGATTAAAGGTGTGTGCCACCACTGCCTGGCTGTGTTTCTCTTTTAGACTGGATTAATCTCACATAGTCCAGGATGGCTTTGAACTCACAGAGATCCAGATGGATCTCTGCCTCCCAAGGGCTAGGATTAAAGGTGTGTGCCACCACTGCCTGACTTCTATGTTAAATCTAGTGGCTGGTTCTGTCCTCTGATCTTCAGGCAAATTTTATTTGTTAGAGTACAAACAAAATATCACCACAAGTTACAGTTTTCTTTATTACCAAACTCAAAAGAGAAACTTACAAAAGAGATGTAAAATGTATAAGGTTGAGAGACATAAAGACTTAAGTTGTTTGTCTAAAAAAAATGTTTTAAGGTCTCAAAAGATATTTTGGGGTTGGTAATACAAGCTATGATTAAAAAAAAATGGTTTAAAAACTTTGGACTCACTAACCTAGGATAGATAATACAGTACTTTCTCCAAACTTGCCAAATACATATAAACTGGACATTGTGAATGTAATTTTTACTTAAAAATTGTTCTTACTGTATATAGTTTTACTTTATTAAAGTTAAAACCTTCCCTTTTTATTTGGAAAATACCTGATAATTGTTTATATATATATATATATATATATATATATATATATATATATATATATATAGTTTTACTGTTTTAGAATTAAAACTTTTCTTTTTCAACACATAGATGAATAGAAATGGATTAGTTTAAGTTATAAGCTCTTAGTGGATAGACAGAGCTTTCATAAGTAATAATAAGTCTCTGTGTCATTTTTTGTGAGCTGGCAGCCCAATGAAAAAACTCTGTCTAAAACAGATTTTCATAGTTATTTGAAGAAAAGTTAAGAGCCAAGACTGGCAAGAGCACCCATGATAAATTGAAGCCAGTTTCTCATTAAGTTTTTGATTATAATCCTGTTTCTGGCTAACAAATGAAAATGTAGATAAAATTTATGTAAGTTTTTTTTAATTGTGGAAATATTTTCGGTAGTGTTATTTGCAGATGGGGGTAACATTTTGAGACAAGTAGAAAAGCACTGGGTTACTTGGGGGTATCTTTGGGTTATTGGTGCATTTTAATATCTTTGGGTTATTTTTTGCATTTCTCTAGGCATGCATGACTGTGTTTAAAACAATTAAAAAGGCAACAAAACTAAAGAAAGGCATACAGTCTTTGAATTCAGTTTTAATAGCACGTTTACTTAACATGCTGTTTGTTCAAGCTTTCACATAGATTCCTCTCAAACTGAGCTAAAATTGAAGGAGTTGTGCAATGGAGGTGAGGAGAGATCAAAGGTTTTCCATTTTACAACTCCTAACATTTTCCTTCATGTACTTAGTACAACAGAACACAATTAAAATGCCAGATCTGTCTTATAAGGTGTGTGTGTGTGTGTGTGTGTGTGTGTGTGTGTGTGTGTGCGCGCGCGCTGTATGGGTGAAAAGAAGGCAGACAGTCAGGCTGAGATGAGAGGATATCATTTCTCTGACAGCTAGGGATATTGAGTGCTTTTTTTAAAAATTACTATTAACTTTGTGGGTGTTTGTTTTTTCAAAAACTGTCTGTTCAATTCATTTGTCAATTTGTTGACTGTCAGTTTTATTTCCTTTGTGTTTAATTTCCTCCTATTCTAGTTTCCTGTGTCTCTTTATAATACTATGCTTTATTTCCCCTTCTTTGGAAGATTCCCTCCTCTCTTCTGGTCCCTTACTAGTTACCTAACATCTGTAGTTATTCTGATTGAAACACACATATCTAAAGCCTGAAAGTTAACATCCACATATAAGAGGAACTTGCAATGTTTGCCTTTTAACATCTGGGTTACCTCACTAAAGATAATTGTTTCTGGTTCCATCCATTTACCTGCAAATTTCATAATTTCATGTCTTACAAGTTGAATAATATTCCATTGTGTACAAAGTGTGTATCACATTTTCATTATGAATGGGTCATCAGTTAATGTACATCTAGGATGTTTCTAGTTTCTGGCTATTGTAAACAAAGCAGCAATGAACTTGGATAAGCAAGTGTCTCTGAAAGATGTAGACTCCTTGGGGTGTTTGCCTAAGAGTGGAATAGCTGTATCTTGTGGTTTATTGGCTTTTAACTTTCTGAGAAACACCTACATTGATTTCTGTAGCAGCTGTACCAGTTTGCACTTTCACTAGCAATGAATAAATGCCCCCACAGTCCCACATCCTCACCAGCATGTACTGTCATTTGTTTTATTGATCTTGGCCATTCTGACTGATGTAAGATGAAATCTCAAAAGAGTTTTAGTTGGCATTTCACTGATATCTAAAGATCTTGAATACTTTAAGTGTTTCTCTGCCATTTGTGTTTTATCTTTTGGGAACAGTATGGTTCTTTCTATACTCCATTTTTAAAGTGGTTTATTTGTCTTCTTAATGTTCAGATGTGGGTCTTTCTCAGTTTTTATATATTCCATATACTACCCCTCTGTCAAATGTATAATTGGTAAATATTTTTCCCATTCTGTAGGTTGCCACTTTACTCAAATGATAGCATCCTTTTCTGTGCAGAAGCTTTTTAGCTACATGAAGCTCCGTTTACTAATTGTTGGTCTTAATGCCTGTGCTATCAATGTCTTGTTCAGAAAGTCCTTTCCTGTGTCAATAAGTTCAAGCATATTCTCTTTCTCTTCTTTATAATTTAGAGTATCTAGACTTATGTTGATGTTCTTTATCCATTTGGAGTTGAGTTTTGTGTAAGGTAGATATGTAACTACCTTCATTCTTCTACATGCCAGTATCCAATGTGATCAGAAAAGTTTGTTGAAGATGCTATCTTTTCCCTGTGTATAATTTTGGATTCTTTGTCAAATATCAGTAGGTGTGTGAAGTTATGTTACATGCTGGTCTTCAATTCTATTCCATTGACCAATGTGTCTGTTTTTATGCTGATCCCATGCTGTTTTTATTACAACAGCTCTATAAGCCAAGCTGAAACCTGGAATGGTGATACCTCCAGCAGTTCTCTTATTATTTGGGATTGTTTTAGCTATCCTGTGTCTTCTACATTTTCATATGATTTTAAGATTTTTTTTTCAGTTTCTGAGAGGAATTGTGTTGGAATTTTGATTGAGAATGCATTAAATCTATAGATCACTTTTGGGTAGGACAGCTATCTTTACAATATTAATCCTACCAATCCATGAACATGAGAGAATTTTCATCTTCTGGTGTCTTCAGGTTTTTATTATAAGTGTCTTTCACTTGCCTGGAATTATCTCAAGGTATTTTTAAAAATTATTATGAAATGTATAATTTCCCTGATTTCTTTCCAGTATGTTTTTTCATTTACATGTAGGGAGGCTACTGATTTTTGTAAATTAATTTTGCATCCTGTTACTTTGCTGAGAGCATTTATCAGCTGTAGAAGTTTCCTAGTAGAGTCTTTAGAGTCTTTTACATATGAAACCTTAACATGTGCACATAAGGATACTTCAACTTCTTCCTTTCCTATTTGTATTCCTTTGATTTCCTTCAGCTTCTTATTGCTCTAGCAAAGACTTCAGATGTTATATTGAATAGGTGTGGAGAGAGTAGGCATCTTTGTCTTCTTCCTGATTTTTTTAATAAATATGCCAAAAACAAGCATTGGAGAAGGACCCTCTTCAACTAATGGTGCCAGAAAACTATATCCATATACAAAAGAATGAAACTAGGTCCCTCTCTCTCACCCTGTACAAACATAAATTCAAAATGGATCAAAGGCCTTCGTGTAAGAGTTGCAAATCCAAAACTGCTAGAATAAAACATATTAAACTAGCCGGGTGGTGGTGGCGCACGCCTTTAATCCCAGCACTCGGGAGGCAGAGGCAGGCGTATCTCTGTGAGTTCGAGGCCAGCCTGGGCTACCAAGTGAGTTCCAGGAAAGGCGCAAAAAAAAAAAAAAACCATATTAAACTATACCACACCTAGTGATTTATCCAAAGGACCTTAAGTCAACATGTCACAGAGATATCTGTATAACACTAGTCTGTAGTCAGACTTTCTTTGGACCACCAGCTCCCAAATAATGACATGGAGACTTCTCATTAATTATGAAAGCTTGGCCTTAGCTTAGGCTTGTTCCCAACTAGCTCTTAATATTTAAATTAGCCCATTCATAATTTATATTAATCTATGTTCTGTCACGTGGTTTGTTACCTCTCCTCCATACTGTATGCCCCATTTCCTCTGTATATGGCTGGCGAATTCTACCTCTCTTCTTCCCAGAGTTCCTCTCTCTCCCTAAAAGTCCTGTCTATCCTCTCCTGCCTAGCTACTGGCCATTCAGCTCTTTATTAAACCAATAAGAAGGTGCCTTGGTAGAGACACATCTTCATAGTGTACAAAAAGATTATCTTACAACACTATTCACTGTGATACTAGTCACAATAGGTAAATTATGGAACTAAAGTAGGTTGGTATTCATTAGCAAACCAATGGATAATGTAAAGGTAGTGTAAATATACAATGGAATTTTATTCAACCATAGAATGAAATTATTTTGTGTGTAGGAAAATAGATGCAACTGAAGATTAACATTTAAGTAAATTAAGTCAGATTCAGAAAGACAAACATCACATTTTCTTTCATCTGTAGATCCTAGATTCACTAATAAATAAAATTATATATGTATATATAACATGTATAACGTGAAATTATAAGTGATACTGTCTAGGGGAGAGAAGGGGATTAATAAGAGAAGGGAAAGATGGGGGAAATAGGTGGATAAAAGGTAGGAGAAGTGTGTTCTAAGTACAGTATACATTTCATTTTTCAAAAATCATAAATAATAATCACTTTCATCTACATTTTTCCAAAAGTACATATTTAATGCTTGATATGTTTATATATTAACACCACTGATAAATAGAATAATGGATTTTTTCATACAAATTCTAACTTACTCCAAAATCATCATCATTGTTTATACCAAAGAAAAGTTAGATATCATTAATTAAGTAAATCTACACAGGTGAGTATTTGTACTACATTTCTTCAGAAAAATATATTATTATATTTTAAGTTCAATGAATCCTACAACAAACTATCTATACAGTTAAATATTTTATCTCTTCAGAATTATTTGGGGAATTTCATGTATGAGTGCTTCATTTACATAATATCCTCTCTGCAACTCCTCCTCTATCACACTGTGGTGGTTTGAATGAGAATGGCCCCCATAGCCTTAATTCCATTGGGTAAATGTAGCACATTTTCAATATCCATTCATCTGTTGATGGACAACTAGGATGGTTCCAGCTCTTTGCTGTAGTGAATAAAGCAGCAACAAACATAAGGGTGCAGATATCTCTGCAGTAGGGTGCAGTGTTCTCTGGGTAAACATCCAGGACGGAAATAGCTGGGTTATATAGTCGTTCTACTTTCCATTTTTGATAAATCTCCAAGCTAATCTCCACAATGGCTGTATTAATTTGCACCCCCACCAACAGTGGATTCGAGTTCCTGTCTCTCCACATCCTCACCAACACTTGCTGGCAGACTTGATAATGAAAACCATTCAGATGGAGGTGAGGGAGTATCTTAGTTTTAATTTGCATTTCCCTAATGGCTAGGAAGATTGGGTGCTTTTTTAAAATTGTTAGTGGCTATTTGTCGGGAGGGGGGATTGTTTTTTAACTGTCTTTTCACTTCATTTGCCCATATTTTTTTTTGACTGGCGGTTTTATTTCCTTTGTATTTGATTTCTGAAATGCTTTTTTAAATTTTAGATATTAGCACTTTGTATGAAGGGATAAAAATAGTCCCCTGTGTAGTGGGCTATCTGTTCTGCTGACTGTTTCTTTTGATGTACGGGAACGTTTTATTTCATGTAACCCCATCTGTTGATTCTTGGGTTTAGTTCTATTTAGAATGTTCTCACTATCTTGAAGGGTAGCCTCTATGTTTTCTTCTAGAAGCTTGGTTCTGGTCTTAAAGTCTTTGATTTTTGAATAGATTTTTTTTTTACACAAAGTGAAAGATATAGATCTAATTTCATATTTCTTCATGTAGAAAAACATTTTTGCTAGCCATTTGTTAAATAGCCTTTTTTCTGATGTATGTTTTTGCCTCCTTTGTCAAAAATTAAGTAGGCATAACTTTGTCATTTTATTTCCAGGTCCCCTATTATATCCCATGATTCTTCCTGTCTACTTTTATGTCAGTATCAAGTAGTCTTTACCACTATAGCTCTATAGTACAATTTGAAGTCATGTATAGTAATACCTCGATTAGTGTTCTTACTCCGTAAGATTGCTCTAACTATTCCTGGCCTTTTGTGGTTCCATGTGAAATTTCGTATTGTTACTTTCTAAGCCTATGAAATATGACACTGGATATTTCATTAATTCTGTGAACTACTTTTGATAGTATAGGCATTTCACAATATTAATTCTGCCAACCCAGGAATATGTGGTATCTTTGTATCATTTAACACCTTCTGTAATTTACCTTTTCAGTATCTTGAAGTTTTCATTATAGAGGTCTTGTACTTCTCTGGTGGAATTTTCTGTATGCATCTCTTAAGTGTAGTTCATCCATATTATATTTTTATCTCTAAAGTTTATTAATTTGGTTTTAGTTTAGAAAACCTATTTAAATATGAGAAGTGGAGTTTTAAAGTGCCCCATGGTTATGATGTCAGGACATAAGTGATCTTTTATGTCTTTTGAGGTTAGTTTTATGAAATTAATACTTGGTAGATAAAAGTTTACAATTTTTATATCTTCTTAATGAACTGTTCCTTTTCTTAATATGCAGTGTCAGTGTTCCTTTTTATCTCTTCTAGTTAGTTCTGGTTTAATGTTTACCTTGTTGACATAAGGATAGCTATTCCTGATTATTTCCATTTTCCATTTGCTTGGTAGCTTGCTTTCTATCCTTTGATGTTAAGTTTTGGGTTGTCTTTGGGGGATAAATGTGTTTCTGAGAGACAACATAGAATTAGCTCTTATTTTTCAACACAGTTCATTACTTTCTATCATTTTAGTGGTGCATTAATGCTATTTATATTTAAGGTTATTAAAGAAAGCAGTTTGTAGCTGAAGTTTTCTCCAGTCCTGCCTGGCCCACAGTCAGGACAAATCTCTCTCACCCGCCAATCCTGCAGCTGCTCAGACCCAACCAAGTAAACACACAGAGACTTATATTACTTATAAACTGTATGGCCGTAGCAGGCTTCTTGCTAACTGTTCTTATATCTTAAATCAACCCATTTCTATTAATCTATAAGTTGCCAGGTGGCTCATGGCTTACCAGTAACAACGTATCTTAACATCTGCTTCTCATCATGGCGGCTGGCAGTGCTCTCTGCCTCAGCCTTCCACTTCCCAGAATTCTCCTCTCTCTTTGTCCCGCCTATACTTCCTGCCTGGCTACTGACCAATCAGTGTTTTATTTATTAACCAATCAGAGCAACACATTTAACATACAGAACATCCCACAGCAGCTGTTTGCCATTTTCTATAAATTTGTTGGGTGATGTTTTGTTTTGCTAGATTATTAGTATTTCTTTTTCTTCTTCCATATTAATTTTGAGGGTTTGCTATGTTGCAATGCTGGACATGGTTATTTATTTCCCAAATGTGGTTTGTTTATCTGTGGTTTTGATAAAATATACCCTTTCATGTATTCATCTTCCTCTCTGTAACATAGTCTACTAAGAACTTTCTGTAGTGCTAGCTTGGTTATTGTGAATTGCTTTAATTGGAGTTTGTCTTGAAATACCTGTGATGGCTAACATTATGTTGATGGCTAACTTTATGTTTAAAAGTTTAAAATTCCTTTGCTTAAGAGAACTACAAAGCAAAAATGGACTTCCAAATGTTAAGGGCTGCCAAGGGTTAGTTTTGTAATTGCCTGGTCTTGTACAGCTTTAACAAAACTGTTGTTTCTGCTTCTGTAAACAAAAGCTTGCTTTGCAGATGACCTTCTGATTCCACCAGGACAGAATGTAACTTTGTCTTCTTTGCTTTTAAAAGCTCCTGACTGAGGCAGTAGGGTGCAGCAGTTGAGAATCCACAATCCCAGGTGCCAGTATATAACTAAAAGCCTCTTCTTTGTTAAAATTTATTAATGTAAGACTGGTAAATCTCTGAATGACCCCAGACCCATAACATTTGGTGTCCATTCTGGAGCAGAGAAATCAGACAGGCCCAGAATTTGCAGAGAGCCTCTGTCAGGTTCTCAATGTCTCGATTGTGAGAAAAGAAGGATCAGAAAACCTCTGGAGGTATAGGAAGCTGGACACAGTGTTAATTCTCAAATTGGAGGGACCACCAAAACGCCACTGGCCCTTGTTGGAAAAGCCAAGATGGAAATCAGCTTTTGGGTTTATGAATGAAGGTGGCCACCAAATGTTGGTTTTCATCTTGTCCCCCACCCTCACCCCCTGACTGTTACTTAAGTTATTGTTTGATAGATCTGTGTTTTCTGGTGTGTCCATAAGATTGTGGCAGGTGTGGGAGCCAGGGATGGATTGGGGTAAAGGAGTAGATACCACTGTAGTGGGTAGCCATTCCAGCTTTGGTCTGGAAGTTCCAACCCCCACTGAGGCTTCGGTAACTGTCATGCCTACAAGGCAGGGCTGACAGAGGACCCTGAAGACCGGAGATCAGGATGCGCCAGCTCTCTTGGTTCCTGGACCCTGGACGCTGGAGGTAGACCGAGCAGAGTTCTCCAGAGAATACCGCCAGGACTGTGCTACACCTTTCCCAGACCCTGTAACCTATCCCTTCACTTGTAAGTTACCCCACAAAATAAACCTGCCTTTTAACTACGTGGAGTGGCCTTAATAATTTCACCAATACACCACTGTGGTAGGCACAAGCTCCTTGCTAGCTGGTGTGTGTCAGCTCCCTCCTACAGCATCCTCTGTCTATAGCCAGGGCTCAAGAAAAATAAAATCTTATCGCTAAGCCTTCTTCATTCTCAACTTACTCGTGTCCCTCCCCCTGGTCATTGGATTCAGTTTTACAGGGATTGATGTGTCTTTTAGGTATGGATAATATTAAAAATGTTTTATTATGTTCTACTTCAGTAAAAATCTGGCTCTGGAGTTGGGTTATTGCTCCCCTTCTCTAGACCCAAACATACTTGTTTAAAAGTTTCCTCCAAAATCTCTGTCCTGTGCCAGGCAGGCTACCTGACTGTGTGACTGGGCAGGGGGGCACCCCAAAACAAAAGAATAGACTAGTCCCAATGGGAATTATTGCCATTCATTTCATACTCTTTTTTTTGGGGGGGGTTCGTTTAATTCTCTAAAACTTTTGCTAAAGTATGAACCTTATCTCAAGATTTGTAAGACTATTATGTGAAATTTCTGTATCTCAGGATTTGTAAATTTATTGGGTATGGTTAAAGATCTGTAAAATCTATAACAAAAGTTAACGTCAAACTTACAGCAAGAGAGTTGATGATTGTAAAACCTATACATAGCTAATCTTTTTTTTTTTTTGCTGTTTCACCACATAGTTACCATTTTTATTGTCTTCCAAACTGTAAACATCCTCAAGGTGGGGGAAATACCACCTTGTAATTCTTGACCTTGTTTTCCTTTTTTTATATATATAATTTAATTTAATTTTACATATCAGCCACGGATTCCCTTGTCCTCCCCCCTTCCCCCCTCCGCCGTTTTCCCCCAGCCCATCCCCCATTCCCATCTCCTCCAGGGCAAAGACTCCCCTGGGGATTCAACTCAACCTGGTAGATTCAGTCCAGGCAGGTCCTGTCCCCTCCTCCCAGGCTGAGCGAAGTGTCCCTGCATAAGCCCCAGGTTCCAAACAGCCAGCTCATGCACTGAGGACAGGTCCATGTCCCACTGCCTGGGTGCCTCCCAAACAGTTCAAGCTAATCAACTATCTCACTTATCCAGAGGGCCTGATCCAGTTGGGGGCTCCTCGACTATTGGTTCATAGTTCAATACATAGCTAATCTTAATTACTACAGTGTACTGGTATGTGTAACTTGGATTCGCCTCTTGTTTTAAAAGAAATGGCTGCTTTTAAATAACAGCAGATCTCCTAGATATTTTGGATTGGAATGAATTTTTATGTGGTGATTCTTGTCCTGAGAATAAGAATAACAGATGAGGACAAAATCACAAAAACAAGTTTTATAAAAATATCTATATGGAAAATAACACTGAAAAGGCTATGATGATTAAATATGTAACAGTTTTTATTCCTCAACCATGGCAACATAAATGAGATATTGTTTACTGTGTTCAATAACTCTTCGCTCTTTTTTAAAAAAATGGCTAAATAGCAGGTCTTCTGGACATTACTTTTATCTCAGGATGATGTCATGGGTTAAACCAAAATGTTTGTCCTTGAACGTTCTCAAACTTCATTGAGTCTGCAAGCGTGGGTGGTTTGATACGTGCAAAGAATGTTCGAGTAATTTTGCCAAGTCTAGCTTTCACTTTAAATAGAGGGCTACAGCCAGATACAAACCTAAGCTAATAGAATACACCAGCTCAGGACCCAGAGGGCTAGGCCTGAGAAAGCCATTTAAAAGGGCCAAGATGGAAACTGGTGCCAGAAGCAGAAGCAAGTAGGAAAGCTCCACAAATGAAGCTATGGCCAAAAAAAAAAAAAAAAAAATCAGCCCAGGTCACCTCCTGGCTTAGGACTTTTTGCCTCTGGCCAGGTTTTGATGCCAGCCTGACACTCACTATCAGGTACCAGCAGCATCCCTGGTTGGATCTTCTTATTAAAAATAAAACTTAAAAAATACCAGCAGAGGTTTGATGTCATGAGATCAGATAAAAATTTCAGCTCCTAGCAGTAGCCCTAAGGTCTCCAAAAAAGATGACTCCATTCAGATTGTGGTAATGCTAACCATTGCCCCATGCGTCCCCAGTCTCCAGAACTCCATAGAGACTGTGGAGAGAAAGAAAACTGGAGAATTGACTGCCTCTCTTTGCCTCGACAAGGTTGGACGGTCTCTCAAGTTCCTCACCCACAGGAAAGCCTCTCGGACCTTTTGGATCTGACGTCAGAAGGCTGATGCTGCCCTGTGTTGCGGTCAGAGAGTTGATGCTATTCTATGTGACCACTGGAGACTGAAGCCACTCTGCCTCCATTGCCGAGGAAGAGCCTGTGGTAATCATCCAGGTAGCAGGTGAGTCTCTGACGTTTTAATCAATACAGAGGACATTTGGTTTATACTTCCTGCTCAAATTTATCCTTCTCAGATTTCTGATGGTATTGGTGGCTAACTGTAGCTTTATCATTTTAGCAGCAGCTGCCTGGTCAATGCATTTCATATATGAAAATCAGGCATTGCTTTTTCCAGAGCTATTAGGTCTCCTGGGGAGAAAGGCAAACTCCCAAAACGGGTTTCAATGTAACTTTTTACTATTCCTCTATTTAAAAGAACTTGCTTTGCAGTGACTACTGTCAGTAATCAACAAATCACTGGTTCTCAAGGTAAAAAAATCTAATGGACAAAAGAGAAAGGTCTGAGGTTTATACAAGTTTTAAGAGTCTGAGGAAATAACCTAAAAATTAATAAAACTTAAAGATGATATATGGTGTTAAGATTTCAAAGGTTCAGAGTTTTAATATATTAACCAATGGAGTTTTGATAAACTGTTAATCTGGCTCTGGTAAAGCACTGACTACTATTATAGTCACAAGCTCAAATTTCAAATTTTCCTTTGGTGTTATAGACTAAAAGGTGTTTCTTGTCATGCTAAAAAACACCCAGCCTTCCGGACAGGGGAAAATATATTAATGCTTTTAATTCAAAATCATTTTTACTGTGACTCAAAGGTGTTGGCCTCCTGCTTTTTCTATAATGTGGATTTCTGTACAGATTACAAACAGTGGTAATGCTAATATATGTAAAACTTGTAAATGTTAAATTCGTGTAAACTTCTAGGAGTTGCAACTTGGATTCATCTATCACAGGTCAAATGGAATCCAGATAAGTTCTCCTATCAAACAATAGCCTAAGTTTCCCCACCTACTGCTTATTCCCAGGGTTGAGGGTAGTCCTAAATGTAATATTTTCCTTTAAGTTCTTAAACTTTGACTTCTGTCCCTAGTCTCTATCCGTTTCAGCAGATTTCTACTTGGCTATTGATATATACCATCGATGAAATCAGTCACAGACCACAAACTGCTCTAAACAGCTGCAAACCCTGGTATTGCTTAAAGCTGATGTGAACCAGCCCATCCAATATCATTGCTGCCTATTTCTTCAGCTAGGTTAGCAAACCAGATGCTTCTGATGAATGCCCCCACTGCCTGAGCTCCCTACTCTTAGTGTTTGACTAGCATTCCAGCCTTCATGGGCCCTGACAATGACATCCTATTTTCATCTGAGAAGCAGTTACAGAAAAGAGCACATTGCCCCTTATCATCAACAAAACGCTGGACTGTTGGGTGTAAAGGAAATTGAGACCCTGCTGGAAGGGACCAGACCTTGTCATCCTGACCATTCCCACTGCTGTCAAGACAGATGGTATCCCACCTGGATATATCACAGGTCAAGCATTCCTATCCCAAGTCATAGGATGATGACCTGGCTGCAGAAAAATGGACCATCACCAAGGCCTGAGAAGGTCCACTAAAGATAAGACTGATACAGGCTGTAGACTAATAATGGTGTTTTGTCTGACTATGTTCCCTCCTTATTTTTCATGGGATATATGTCTAGATCCCTCTTTAAGAGCAAATACAATCTTGCCATAAACAGCTCCCAGCTCCCAGCTACCATTTCCTCAGGTGGACATTCCTTCCTTTACTTCCCAGTTGAAAATTATTGGTTTGCAAGTGGTGATAGGTTGCACACTTGCTTGCCTATTTCCAGGTGCATCAATCCCCAAAATTCTGTATCTTGGGATCCCTGTTCCCTAGAATGTATGTTTATGATGGTCCAGTGGGGAGAAAGCAGATGTATGCATGGACACAGGCCCTTCTAGCCTTCATGTTCAAGGGAAAATGTGCAATCTCCCTCCTCATACCCTTCATAATAAGCTTAGGGTTAGGAACAGCAGGGGGCCAGTCTTGGCACCACAGGTACATTAATGACTAACATTAACTTTAAAACCTAGGATGCCAAATAACCCAGGATCTGTTTATATTAGAAAAAAAAATCTGTTGCCAAGCTGGAACTTGACCCCTCATTCAAATAAGTTTTCACCAGCTTTCTGTTGTTAGTGGTTTCCTTTACTGCTTAAGCTTTTCTTTAATTCCTTTCCACAAGTTGGAAGCTTAGCTGAGCGGAGTCTTGCCCTGAGGTCACCACTCCCTTTATTCCATTTAGCATCAAGCTTTTCTTTAAACTTGTCCTCTCCTTGAGCAATGGACTTAGCTCCATTACACTTCCTGGTGTTCCTTTTCTCCTCAAACTGTAAATTTTGTATTTTTCCTTGCTTAACTTGCTCCTTTTCATTACAGACTTGATAATAGCCACACAACAGAGTCGATATGAGACTGTCTTTAAATCTCCTCAACACCATTAATTTAAAAATCTTCAATTTAGCCTTAGGCAGATGTTTTGGACAAGGACAAAAAGCAGTCACATTCTTCACCAAAATATCACAATAATTACTAAGCTATTTCCTAACATTCTTCTCCTCTGAAACTTCTTGAACTGGACCTTCACAATTTACATTGCTTTTCTGAGAACCTCTATAATGGACTGAAACCTTGGAAAACAAAACAAAAAGAACACTGTTTCTAAAACCCAAAAGGAGAAAACTATAGAATCACAATGAGTAAATATGTAAGTCAATGTCGAGATAGAGAACGGTTGCATCAGCTTCATCCAGTAGTCATAAGAGCTTCCTCACATGTGAAATGATTTGAAGGCAAGAGTGTCTTACCTCATAGGAATCCTTAAATGTGGAGGAAGAGAGCCAGGAAATCCTTGCCAATTGCAAATTCAGTGAATACCTCAAAGCCAGTCATTCCAAAAGCAATTATAAAAATAATCCTTTCAAAAAATTTAAAACAAACCATTAAAAGAACCACATTTGTGCGTGTGGTGCATATGTGAGTACAGACGTGTGTGTGAGTTTGCTTACCCCTGTATGTGCCTGTAGAGGCCAGAGGTCCACATTTGGTGTCTTGTCACTGTCCATCTTATTTTTTGAGACAGAGTCTCTCACTGAATTTAAAGTTCACTGTTTTGGCTATGTTGGATTGTAGTGGGTAGCCATTCCAGCTTTGGTCTGGAAGTTCCAACCCCCACTGAGGCTTCGGTAACTATCATGCCTACAAGGCGGGGCAAAGGGAGGGCCCTGAAGACCCGAGATCGGAATGCACTGCCCTCTCTTCCTGCTTGGACCCTGGACGCTAGAGGTAGACCGAGGAGAGTTCTCCAGAGAACACGGCCGGACTGTGCTGCATCTTTCATAGAGCCCGCAACCTACCTATCCCTTCATTTGTAAGTTACGCCATTAAATAAATCTCCTTTTTAACTACGTGGAGTGGCCTTAATAATTTCACCAATATTGGACAGCCATCGAGCTCCAGGCATCTGCCTGTCTCTGCCACCATACCCCATGCCCCAGATCTGAGGTTATAGAATTGCCTGTCACCATACCTGGCTTTTACACGTATTCTGGAGGCCCAAATTCAGGTCATCATACTCACACAACTGAGACATCTCTGCAACTTGCACATAATATTAAAAACATTTATTTACTATTTATTTATTTTATTTGTACTTGAAGTGTACTTATGTGTACAAGTGTTTGCCTGCATGTGTGTCTGTGCATCATGTGCATGCCTGGCTCACAAGGAGGCCAGAAGAGGGCATCATATTCCCTGTTATAGATGGTTATAAGCTGCCATGTAGATGCTGAGAACTGAACCTAGGTCCTCTGCAAGACCAGGAAGGGATCTTAACTGGTGAACTATCTCTCCAGTCCCTCCACATACTTTTCATGTGCAAGGTGGCCCATGTCATTTGAATTTTTTTACATAGCTATCATTCTATGTGGGACAGTTCCACATCAGTGAATTCAACCAACCACTGATGGAAAATACTAGGTAAAAAATTACATCTGTTTGAACATGTGCAGACACTTTTTCTCATCACTGTTTCCTAATGAGACAGCATGGCAACTATTTGCATAGCATTGACATCAGATTAAGTTACAAATAAGGTCAGTACAGTGGCATGTGCCCATAATCCCAACACTTGGGAGGTGGAGGCAAGAGGATCAGGAGTTTAAGGCCAACCTTAGCTAGATGAGACCTTGTCTCAAAAAGCAAAAGTGTTGTAAGTAGATATGATTTAAGGTATATAAATATGAGCAGAGGTGGTATGTGTAGGTTATATGAAAATAGTATATGTGTGTGTGTGTGTGTGTGTGTGTGTGTGTGTGTGTGTGTGTTTATATGGTTGTATTATATATGGTAGACTTGAGCATCCAAGGTTTTTTGATACTCACATGGTATCCTGAGGATACTGACGAATGACTATATTTGATATGTAGTTAGATGAGAACTGCAAAGGTAAGAGAGCCTTGGATTTTCCATCATTTTAAAGTGACTGTCAGCCACACCTGACCCATAAAGTTATCATCCCACATGCTCTGGGTCTGTGGGTTCCTGACAACCTAGAGGAAGGGAAACCTCCCTCAGAAAGAGACTCCCCAGTGCCTCTGTCAAAGCACCCACATGAATGTCTCTATAGAGACCCCAGCTTCACTAGGTCACATGTAAGAAGGAAATAGTGAACTGCTACAGAACTGCCTGCTCATCACAGCTAAAGAAAGGATAAGCATTTAGGATTTGTTTAGGGCTCATTAGGAAAATCATGGCCAAGGATCAGACCCTGAAGAAACCTGTTCTGCAGCTTCTGGGAGGCCAGGTAGCTGCCAAGGGGCCCAGGTAGGTAGGCTGGTACAGCTGGCAGACTGCAAGGCTGGGGCCCATGAGCTCTGCTCATCTTATGCTGGCCCTGACACTCTTCCCTTCACTTTATTGCTGAGAAAATGGAGGCCAACAGTAAATCTCTAATTAGTTTTGTTTGTTTTTCAGAGGTGGGATTTTCACTATGCAGCCCAGGCTTCCCTTGGACTTACAGTCTTTTTGGCCCAGCAACCTAATCAGCTGGTATTGCAAAGTTTTATGCTCCTATTATGTGCCAAGTATGTGAAACATCAACACTTAAGGTTTCCCATTGTCTTTATAGCAGGCATACATTTAATATAACTGTTCATCAGTTCTCATGATACAACCGGTAAACTGGGACTCAGGACTAGAAATGGCCTACTAAGGACACAGAATAATCCCAGCCCCCTCCCTGTACTCATGCCATAGTTTGACCCCCCTCTTGCCTGACCTAAATTTCTGAAGTACCTTCATCTACGTATTTATTTATTTGTTGTCGTGTTGCGTTATGGTTTAATTATGTAGCCACAGATGACCTAGACCTCTCTATGTTGACTAGGATGGCCTCGAACTTATAGAGATCTGCCTATCTCTGCCTCTTGATTGCTGGAATTAAAGCATGCACTACCACACCCAGCTGGAAGTACTTTTAAAATGTAATGATACAATTAATGCTTACTCCAACTAGTTGAATTGCAAAACAGAAACCAGATTTACAAACATTTCTCCCTCCACTCTAGCATCAGCTTCTTCAAGGTCTTTTCTGAGCCCCTTTTCATCATCTCAGGTCTACTGGGGTCTGGTCGTGTCACTTTGCTTACATAAGCACATTTTAAAGTCCTTCCATGGACTTTCTGAACCCAGAGATGCCTGAACTTCCTCCACCAGAACAGCAGATCTCTTCAAGTTTTCAGTTCAATGTTCCCTCCTCCCACGTGGACACAGAGGGTGTTCAGTCCTCAGTCCTGTGTGAGAAGGGAAGGAAGGGCCTGGGAATGAGCTCAGTGCTAAGCACTTGCTGAGCATGCATGAAGCCCTGGGTTTGAACCTAGAGAATTGGAGATGGGGTTTGGCTGAGTGGTGCAGGGGCAGGGAGGGATGTGGTAAAGGCAGTGGGGACTGTTGTGTCCTGGACATACTGCCAGGCTCTGGGGATAAAGTGATGAACCAGGAGAACCGAGGGCCTCTGCTGCGGGCGGTCCCATTGCCTCCCCTGGGGTCCAGGCCTTCCCTGCTCTCCGGCCACATGTGTCTTCCTACCTCCTTTGAGAACCTTGTTCACTAGTCATGGGGTCCCTGGTCAACTTCCACCCTCATCAGCTCCACAGACTTCCAGACCACTGCCTGTCCACAGCTTGATTCCCCAGACCCTAGAAAGTAGGAAGTCATCAGATGCCTTCTCCCTCAGAAAAAGAACCACGAGGTATATAGATTTGCCTACGGGTTTGCTAGGAAAATGAGAACTCTTGTACAGCAGAATGAAGCACTCTGAGCCCTCCCCTAGACAGGGTATTCCCCAGAAGTTCCTACCTGCTACAGTGTCTTACAACAGGGAATAGGCCCAGAATCAACACAGGAGCCACCCCACCCCAGCCAGAGGCACAGAACAGAGACTGGAAAGATTTGTGGAATATCTTAGCCACTATGTTGACATTTAACTGGGTGTCAGGGACCTGCCCATGTTTGCATTCATTAACTCAGGTAACTTCAGGACAGCTCCAGAAGGCCACTGAACTTACTCTGCTCCGTTGTTCAGATGAGGAAGACGACGACGCACCAGGAGATGCCTTCTCCTATTTTGACACCACCCTCCACCCATCTTTCTCAGTTTCTCTACCAAACTCCTAACTGGTCTACATGCATGTATGCTCCTTCAGAACAATGCAGACAGCATGGAAAGCCTGGGAAGCTACTTACTGCAGCCAAGGAGCCCTTACACTGAGAATGGCCTTATTTTTCCTCATGCCCTGCCACCCTTCCAGTCTCCCAGCCTCCTCCTCTACTTCTGATCTCCTCCCCTCTAGGACAGTTTCTTCATACTGCACCCCAACCACCAAGAAGCTAAGCCATCACTGCCTCTCTCTGCTTCAAGAACAGAGGCCTTCACTGTGCCCCAATGAGGTGAGTGTAAGGATGACTTCCCAAGCAGGACACAGGGAAGATGCCAGTGTGTTACCACAAAGTAGTCGTGGTTGTCCTGACCAGTGGGCAGCAAGACCACAGGAAACCAAGAAAGCTTTAAGCACAAAGACTTGAACTGGTCTGGGGAGCTGCAGAAGAATGGCCACAACCTACCCATCCCCTACCCCCAGCTAGGCTTCCTGCCAATGTTAGGATGCAGAGCAGGCAAAGTAGGGCCTGGAAGAGTATTCATCCATCCATTTCCTGGATATGTGTGGGAAGTGGGGTCCTATGAAGGAGACTTGCTATGCAGGCAGGAAATGGGGTCCTGTGCAGGGGACTCACTTTATATTGGTGAGAATGGGGTCCTATACAGGGGACTTTTTATACAGATGGGAACCGGGGTCCTATTCAGAGAACTTGCTTATATGGGTGGGAAGTAGGGTCCTATTCAGGGGACTTGCTATACACATGGGAACTGGGGTCCTGTGCAGCGGACATGCACAAGACTGAGAATTCTTCTTGTGGCAGGTGAACATCTTGGCCAGCTCAGGCTCTCTGGGATCTGATGGGATCTGACAGGTGCAAAGGCAGTATATAGTCTGAGGCTTCCCTAGAGCCTCTGGGCATGCTGTATCTTCGCTGGAGAAACTGACTAGGAATGAACCCCTGGATGTACGTTCCCTGGGGTTTGCCCAGGCACTAGCCTTGTGTGAGTAAGTTCATTCCCCAAATTTCCTCTTTTCGGTAAGCAGTGGCTACTTCCTTCTGGGCGGCCACTTCCTCCTGGTCACTGGGTTCCAAGAAGCTGGCCAGGGCAGAGGCCCACGTGGCACAGAGGCTGAAGCTACATTTGTTTGGTTGCACTTTACATAAACTGTAGAAAGTACCCAAACTAAAGGTAAAAGGCAGTGCAGGGATGAAATAAACCTAGTGTCCTAGATGAGACAAGGAAATCAGGAAATCAGCAGCAGCCTAGAGTGGCCTTAGCAAATGGGTGGAGGTCAAGTTGAATTTAGAGTTGATTACAAAGGTTTGGACACCTCCCATGGCTCAGGGGGATCCAGACCTTCCAGGGACCCCTGCCAAGATGGTGCTTTACTCTGCCACAGGGGAATCTCAAGCCTGCTTTTAGCCTCCTGAAAGAGCCACATTCTGGGTTTGGCCAGAGCTAGCAAGGGCCAAGTCAATTTATCCCTTAGAGACTATCGGCTTAGTGTCCAGGTTTGCTGGCTTTTGAGAGACCAGTGAAATATCTGTTGAATAAGAAAAATGACAGCTGTGTGTGTTGGTAGGTGCATGTAATTGCAACACTTGGGAGGCAGAGGCAAAAGTGTAAGTTCCAGGCCATCCTGGACTTTATAGAGAAAGCCTGCCCTGCCCCACAAAAGACAGAAAAACAAAAAAACAAACAAACAAAAAACCAGCAATGTATTGACTTCAAATTCCACAAAGAAGACCAAAATCAAAATTAATAAGCATTTTCTAAAATATCTATAAAGTGCAACATTATGTACACTTGCTAGGAATCATAAATATGCCCCTACCCTGTAGACTTTATTCTTTTCAGTTGGCCAGAACTGCCATGTAGACACAATAACTCTCAGGGAATCATAGCCAGGGCTGGAGAGATAGATCAACGGTTAATAGCACTTGATGCTCTTGCAGAAGACTGGGATTCTGTTTCCAACACCCAGATGGCTCACAACCATCTGTAACTCCAGCTCCAGGGCATTCAACCCTCTTTTGACTTCTGCAGGTACCAGGCACACACGGTGTACATACATATATGCAAGCAGAATACCCATACATATAAAATAAACAAATCTCTTTTTAAAAATTAAAAAGGGGAGGCTGGAGAGATGGCTCAGAGGTTAAGAGCACTGGCTGATCTTCCAGAGGACCCATGTTCAATTCCCAGTACCCACATGGCGGCTCACAACTGTCTATAATTTCTGTTCCAGGAGATCTGACACCCTCACACAGACATATAAGTAGGCAAGCATCAATGTACACAAAATAAAAAAAAAAAAAGAGAAAATTAAAATGAACAACTCATCGTCATATAATATCAAGAGCACAAATATGGATGCATCATAGGACTTTAAATTTTTTTATTTATTTATGTGTATGAGTGCTTTCCTGGATGTATCTATGTGAAAGATATAAGTGACTAAAGAGGAGGATTAGATCCCTGGAACTGGAGTTACAGGAGGTTGTGAGCCATTTGAGTGCTGGGAATCAAATTTGGGACCTCTGTAATAGCAGCAAGTGCTCTTAATCACTAAGCTAGTGGTTCTCAAAACCACTTTAGGTCAAAACCCCTTTGTGGGTCTAAGAATCATTTCACATGGGTCAAATATCAGATATCCTGCATATCAGATACTTACATTACAATTTGTAACACTAGCAAAATTACTGTTATGAAGTAGCAACAAAATAACTTTGTGGTTGGGGGTCACCACCACATAAGAAACTATATTAAAGGGTCGCAGCTTAGGAAGGTTGAGAACCACTGTGCTAAATCAACTCTCCAGCCCCAATCTTGGAACATTTTTATATCAAAACACAGTTGATATTTACCATGGGACATGAGAGCATTTCAGCATGTTTACTATGACATAAGGTGTAGCTTCCAAAATGAGGAAGGCAGGGCCCTGCAGCACTAAAGTGGGGTCCCAGTCTCATCCAATTCAAGTGTTCAGGGAACTCAGGTGCAGCACAGTTGGGCCAGCTTGGGATCCCTGTCTATTACTGTCTACCTATCTGCCTGCCAAGACTTTCTCCCAGGGAAGAGGAGACATTCTCCCTCTGCCCAAGAAGGATGTCATCTTTATTTATTTATTTATTTATTTAGTTATTTATTTATTTATTACCAGACATCTATTTCCCAATGGACTGTATCCTTCTGTCTCTCCTACCTCAGCTGAAGGTATCATCTTCTCCCACCTCTTCCCTTTTCCATAGTATTTCAAAGTCACACCCTATCTGACTGCCTACTCCACAAGCTGATTAGTCATAGGCCCTCGTATCCACAGAGGGAGGCTCAAATTAACTTGGTTCCCCTCACTCCCCAGGGAAGCCCAGCTGGCACACAGCATGGAAGTCTCTAGCCTACTGTGCATGTAGGCCAGTCTGACTGATAGATTTCCCTCTGCTTACTGAAGAAGAAGCAATGCTCATGGCAAAATAACAATAACAATAATAATAGCAATGGCAGAAAACAAAAGACTGAGGCAAAAAGACATTAAATAGCCTGACCTAAGCTCTAAATAGGCTCTTGCTCTCTCTCTCTCTTTCTTTCTCTCTCTCTCTCTCTCTCTCTCTCTCTCTCTCTCTCTCTCTCTCTCTCTCTCTCTCTGTGTGTGTGTGTGTGTGTGTGTGTGTGTGTGTGTGTGTGTGTGTAAAATATGAGAGGGTGTACAGGAGGCTGGAGAGATGGCTCCGCAGTTAAAAGCACTAGCTGCTCTTCAGGAGGACTTAGGTTTGGTTTTCAGCACCCACATGGTGGCTACCAACCATCTGTAATTCCAGTTGCAGGGGATCTGATACCCTCTTCTGGTGGGGTATTTTATATGTCCTAGAAATACAACTAGAATGTCTATTCATCTTCGAAAAAGGTGAGTTCTGTACTCATCATTCCTTCTGCCTGGAATGCTGCCCCCTACCCCCTACTCTCAGTCTCTGGTTGCCTTTCTCCTTCTCATCATATAGGTCTCTGCTTATTTCTTAAGATCTGCCTCTTCTGACCAACCCACAGGTTATACTCATCTTCCTTTGCAAACTCCATCTTCTTACTTTAGTTCTGTTGTGGAATATTACTTTAAGGTATGTTACATTTGTTTATGTTCTGGAACATTTGTTTAATGATGCCAAGATGTGTTGCATTCTTTTGTGTTTCATTTGTTTAACTCTGTGAAGCTGTGTTGCTTTGCCTGTCTAAAATACCTGATGGTCTAATAAAGAACTGAATGGCCAACGGCAGGGCAGGAGAAAGGATAGGTGGGGTTGACAGAGAGAATAAACAGAAGGAGAAATCTGGGGAGAAAAGAAGAAAAGAACAAGAGAACAAGGAGAGGATACTAGGGGCCAACCACCCAGCCAGCCATTGATGGAATAAGAGTGAAAGCAAGATTTGCTGAAGTAAGAGAAAGGTAAAAGCCCAGAGGCAAAAGGTAGATGGAATAATTTAAAGTTAAGAAAATCTGGCAAGAAACAGACCAAGCTAAGGTTGGGCATTTATAATTAAGAATAAGCCTCCGTGCGTGATTTATTTGGGAGCTGGGTAGTGGGTCCCCCAAAAAAACAAAGAGTAAAGAGCTAAAAGGAAAAAGGAGTAAACAACATTTTGGCACCCAATGTGGGGCTAGAGTAAATGACAATCCAACAACATGGAGCTAAAGTAAAAAAAAAAATCCAACAACTTCATCTTTTTAATTATTTAAAAATACCTTGTGAGAAGGGAGGGGGCGGGAGAGATGGCTCAGCGGTTAAGAGCACTGACTGCTCTTCCAGAGAACCCAATTCAAATCCCAGCATCCACATGTTGGCTCACAACTGTCTGGAACTCCAGTTCTAGGGGACCTGACACCCTCACACAGACATACATGCAGGCAGAGCACAAAGCACATAAAATAAAATAATTACCTTGTGAGGTTGTTGTGAGAGTTCAATGACTTAATACAGAAAGTACTGGGAAGCTGGGTAAGGTGGCACACTCCTGTAATCCTGGGTAAGGTAGCACTTTGAAGGTGGAAGCAGGAAGATCTCCAGCTGAATACCACCCTAGGCTACACCGTGAGAAACTGTCTCAATCCTGGATTCCCACCCATCACTAGTAAGTGATGTCTTAGTTAGGGTTGCTATGGCTGTAATAAAGCACCATGACCAGAAGCAACTTGGGAAGGAAAGGGCTTATTTCACTTTACAGATTATAGTCCATCACTGAGGGAAGTCAGGGCAGAAACTCGGGGCAGGAACCTAGAAGCAGGAACTGAAGCAGAGGCCATGGAGAACCACTCCTCATGGCTTGCCCTTCATGGTTTCCCCAGCCCACGTTCTTATGCCATCCAGGACCACCTGCCCAGGGGTGACACCACCCACAGTGAGCTGGGCCCTCCCACATCAATCACCAATCAAGAAAATGCCCCACATACTTTCCTCCCAAGGAGGCCAAGACTATGCGAGGCATTTTCTCAGTTAAATTTTCATCTTCCCTAAGGATTGTAGCTTGTGTCAAGTCGACAAAACACTAACCAGCACAGTGGTATTATTGTAAGCAGCAATCAATTTACAGGTCATAACATTTATGCAGCAAAGCGATTGTTCTATTTATTTGCTTTTTAAAATGTGTGCATTATTATTAGACTATAACATGAGGCCAGGAAGTCATTGGCTTGTCACTGCTGAGTCTCTGCCAGTGTTTGAACCCTACACAGAACGCCCTCCATAATTTTTTTTTTTTTTTATTCAGTGAACAAACCAGGATGTGGAGAGGCAGTAAATACTTTGGCTTCCATTCACAAACTCTACAAATATTTACCCAGCACCCACTCTCTTCCAGGCAACAGGCACTCTTCATCTTTGTGATATCGCCTATGACTGCTGGCTGGGCATAGATTTTAAAACCAAAGCTTATTTGGAGTTCCGGGCAGTGTTAAGTGAACCCACCGCAGGTTTTGAAAAACCCTCCCGTGGAACCCACACTCGCATAAAGAAACAGAACTTAGCTTCCCGGGATAAGGAAGAACCTTGGAGCCCCAAGACCTGGGTTGAGCAATCCAGAGGCTCTGGGTAACCTCGTCTCCCCACGCAGCGGGGGCGCGGCGGGGGCGGGACTACAAGTCCCAGGCTGCTCAGCGCGGCGCGGCCCTGCGGAGGGCGCGGCGCGGGGAGGTGGGCGCTGCTGCAGCGGCCCGGAGGCGCGGGGCGCGGGGCGCGGGGCGCAGGGCGCCGGCGGCGGCGGGCTATGCCAGGGGCCGGGGCTGGGACCGGTGCGGAGGAGGGCAGTGGTGGCGGCGAGGAAGCGGCGCCGGGAGCTGGCTCGGAGGCCGGGGCGGTGGCGGGGCGGGAACCCTCTCGACTGTGCGGCTACCTGCAGAAGCTCTCGGGCAAGGGCCCGCTGCGCGGCTACCGCAGCCGCTGGTTCGTGTTTGACTCGCGCCGCTGCTACCTCTACTACTTCAAGAGCCCGCAGGACGCTCTGCCGCTCGGCCACCTGGACATCGCTGACGCCTGCTTCAGCTACCAGGGCCGCGATGAGGCTGCGGAGCCGGGAGCCGACCCGCCCACGCACTTCCAGGTGCACAGCGCGGGTGCAGTCACCGTGCTCAAGGTGGGACAATCGCGCCCCGGTGCCCGCTCGTGTCCCGCGTGTATATTTTCCCCCTCCACCTTCCTTCCTTGCCCCAGTGGCCTCCTCCTATCCTGCCCAAGCCACCCTTCGCCACTGCTCAGTCTGATTCCTTCCTCATTCTTATCTTCTGCTCTTTACCTGTGCTTAAGCTTTGAGGCGGGGGCACGGTTGGGGATTGATTATTCAGTCTGATTTTTGACTCTTGGACCCATTATCTCCCTCTATGCCTTCCCTCGGTTCCTTCCCGTGTCCGCCCTCCCCATCCAGTGGATGCTCTGGGATTCCCACCCTCAGCTGAAGGCTTCCTTCCTCCATCCTTCACCCCTGACTTTACAACTCTGCCTGTGACCTTGGATATGCCCTGTGTGCTCAGCTGCCTGATCCGTAAAGTGGGGACAGCAGTAATAACTATCTCACAGGGTTTCTGGGATTAATGATTTCCACTCTAAAGTGCTCAGTAAATGCGGTGCGTTTGGTGCTGTAGCCAAAGGCAAGTGGTGGCAGGGCCCCCAGAGAGGTCAGGGGATGCTCCAGCCACGCTCACTCTGGCAGTGCCTCTGGCTCCTTATTTTGGCTGGGAGAGGTGGGAGGGGTTGCTTCAGCTTATGGAGGGCTTCCTCAGAGAGATTGACTATTAGAGGTTTGACAGTGGTCACCAGTCCTGGGGCAGCTTTCCCTGTTGCTGGGAGTTCTAGAGGCCGGGACCTGGACATCTCCTAGGTATTGTCCTGAATAGAGCACCCAGAGTCTGGGCCTGGCCTAGAGCTGGTCTCCGTCGGGGTCTCTCTCTCTCTCTCTCTCTCTCTCTCTCTCTCTCTCTCTCTCTCTCTCTCTCTCTCTCCCCCCCCCCTTCCCTTCCTTCCTCCCTCCTCCCTCCCTCCCTCTCTCTCTCTCTTCCCCTCTCCCCCTTTCCCCCTCTCTTCCTCTCTTCCTCTCTTCCTCTCTCCCTTGCTCCCTGCTTGGTTCCCTAAGTCTCCACCCTCTCCCTTTCTGGCTTCTCTTCCTTATTGCAAGCTGGGCTTTCTCCAGAGTAACAGGGTTGGGCTTGAAGCAGCAGCTCTCTCAAAGCTGGCCAAGTGGAGAGCAGAGTGGCCTTGTGAGCATGCGACTGTTCCTGAGATCTGCAGAATGTGCAGCAGCTGGAACTGTTCCCTGGAGCCGATTCTTGGAACTTTGTCGACTCAGCAGAGTCTGATTCCCAGGGTCTCTTGGGCCCCTCTCTCTGCTGTCTGAGTAGGTGCCTAAAATGTTTCTCCAAAGGAAGCCGAACAGGCCTGCAGTTCAACTTGAGGTAACTTAGTGTCTGTGTAAACTTGGGGCTGACTCCAGAGTGTCCACAGGGACTTTTGTCCGAGGCAGACGCTTGTCCTCTGTGTACATGTGGACACTGGTGAATTTCCGGTGGAATTGTTTGTTAAGAAAGAAAACTGAGCTTCCTGTTTCAGATTTTCTCAGATATCTTTAGAATCCTCTCCCTACCAGCTCTTTCATTTTTTAAACATCTAAATCATGGCAATATCTGCATAAGTGGACTTACAGTGCGTAATGTTAGGAGTACGGCTTTAGACTTGGATGGATTTGAACTTGCAGCCTGATCGTCGTCAATCATGTGTATTGGACACATCTTAACACTTGTCTGTCTAGTTCCTGCTGTGGTCTAATGTGAATTTTACCTTCCTCCTTGAGTGGCTGTGGAAAATGTTCTAGAAAACATGGAAAACGTCTGGTACATTGTAAGCCCTACCTGGCGGGCATATAAAAACAGCAGGTACTGTCTTTAGCCAAAAATGTAATACAGTCATTATATTCATATAATGGAATGATATGGGTAGTGAATATAAGGGAATTAGAGGTGTATGTGTCACTCTGGGTGCACATGCAAACTGTCACAATGTCAAACTGAGCAAGAAATAAAAAGTTTCAGAATGATACCTTTTATGTAACAACTAAGTTTGTGTGAGGTATTAACATACCAAGAGGATGGATCTGTGCTGTGCCCTGCAGGGAGTTGGGAGACTATGTCAGAGTGACAATCCCTGGCTTCAGGGTGGTAGATAACTCTGATGGGAAGAGGATTGTAGGAGGGGATGGATATCCCGGGGCATCTGCTTCTGTTTTGCAATGTTTCTCGTCTTAGATCGGCTCATAGCTGTACCAGGGTGTGTTGTGCTGTTCAGCTTATCTTTTTGTAGCCCTCACTGACCTTAAACTCACAGAGAGTCAGCTGCCTCTGCCTCCTGGGATCTGAGATTAAGGGTGTGCACCACCACACCCAGCTCAGAGTTAAACTTTCTTTTTTTTTTAAAAAATTTCACATGTTTGAGTGTATGTATATGTGCCTGGTTCCGGCAGGGGCCTGAAGAGGATTCGTGAAAACTGGAGTTACTTATGGTTGTGAGTTGCCATGTGGGTGCTGGGAACTGAATCAGGGTCCTCTGGAAGAGCAAGTGCTCTTAAGTGATTAGCCATCTCTTTGGCCCCTGAGACTGTTTTGTTGTGCATTTTTTAAAAGGTGGGGGAAGGGCACACATTCACATGGGTTACAGACCCACCTGATTCTCATTCAGAATTTCATAGCCTTCATGAATATTCATGCAGGTCTTTTTCCTTTTTTAACCTATTTCTATAAGTGTGCCATGTGTGTGCTGTGCTCATGGAGCCCCGAAGAATTAATCAGATCTCCTGGAAGCAGAGTTACAGTTGAAAGGTACCAGATAGTTGCTGGGAACTGAACCCAGGTCTTCTGCAAGAGCAGCAAGTGCTCTTAACCACTAAGCCCTTTTTTCAGCCCTTGTGCAAGACAGTTTTTTTTTTTGGGGGGGGGGGGGGTTTGTTGTTGTTGTTTTGTTTTTTTTTTTTTGTTTTTGAGACAGGGTTTCTCTGTGTAGCTTTGCGCCTTTCCCGGAACTCACTTGGTAGCCCAGGCTGGCCTTGAACTCACAGAGATCCGCCTGCCTCTGCCTCCCAAGTGCTGGGATTAAAGGCGTGCGCCACCACCGCCCAGCGCAAGACAGTTTTATATGTGAAATTAGAGAACAGACACAGGATATTGGAGTGTTGGCTTGATAGACATGGTGGGAATGGAAAATGGCTTCCCAAAGAAAAGATCAGTTGAGATGTAGGGTTTTAGAATCAGGGTGTTTTTGTTTAAGTTAATTTTCAGAGACGGGAAAGATGGCTCAGTTGGATAAAGTGTTTGCGTGGAGAGAAGAGGACCTGAATTTGATCCCCAGCACCCAAGCAAAAGCTGGGCATGGAATTAACATACCTATGATCCTGCTGAGGGAGCCAAGTGGGTCCCTGGAGCTCCTGGTCTACACACAGGGCACAGTAATTCCTTTTGAGCTTCTGGAGTAAAACTGTTATGGAGGGGAAGCTGGAAAGCAGCAGTCATTTCCCTTCTCATGAGATCTGATTCCCATGAGCATGGATACTTCCCAGGAGGGCTGCCCACAGGGGAGCCCCTGGCTTCCAAAGAGCTGGAGAGGATTTATACCTACTTCAGTTCAGGTATGCATATGACTGTGCAGATGCCATTTCTTCTGAAAAAGATTGGTTAAAAAGAGAAGAAAATCAGTGCTTTGCTTACTATATTATCATGTGTTTCTTATTTTAAGCGTCTTTCAGCCTTCTTAAGAGAAGCTGTGGCTTTGTTGGGCTTTTTTCAGAATGCCTTACTGCTTAAGTCTTAATGAAAGCTGATACTGGAATTTCTTGGTAAACTCCTCTATTCTTAAAGTCAGGGATCTGGTCCAGAGCCCTATTTTACAGATGAGGGAAAAGAGGCCCCAGAAAGGGCTGTGATTTGCCTGAGATCACGAGGCTAGACTCAGAGCCTCTGAAAGCAGAGTCTCTGGGAACAGGGAGTGTCCCAGTTGCATTATCTGTTCTGGCAAAGGTCTCTCTCCAGACTTTGGGTACTGTTCGTTTTGGTTTAGGTGAGGTGTCGTGGCTTCCCCCCTCCACTGCGTTTCGGTCAGTCCTGTTTATGTGGTAAGTACCTGGAACATTGTCCTGCCTGATTCTACTAGGATGGATTACTTCTGAGTAGACATTTGGAGACTGCTGCAAAGACCTGGAGGAGGCAGATGCTTCCTCTGCCGTGTATTCAGTGTGCTGCTAGAGGTTTCTTTCCCAACTTCCCTGGGACCAGAGGCATGGGTTATTTCTGGATTGAGCTGGTACTTGGGGATAAGAAAGCATGTGACTGAATGTCGGTAAAGTTTGGATGACCCGTGCCCCGGCTGATCTCTGCAGTTCTTGGAGCAAGATACATCATCAGACTGGCCGCAGATGAATTCCCCTCCCCCTTCTCCCTTTCTTGGAGGCATGTGGTGCTCACATGAACGTGTGTGTTGCATGTTGGTTTCCAAATTACACGTAACTGAACAACTATGCATTCCTCTTCTTAACCCTGTTTTGTGGGGAAAATGCCCATTCCCTCTTGTTGAGCGCCTCTCAGCTTAATGACAAACATTTGTTAGTGTGGATAATGATAGTGTGCTCGACACAGAATAGATGTGGTAAACCAGCCTGCCTTGGTGAATGGTTCCGCTAAGCTGTTCTGCACTAAGGCTTCTGTGTAGGGTCTTGAAGCATTATTTAAATCTTAAGTTGTGGGAACTTGGCTTTTCATAGATTTGTTACGGTTTCCCAGGCAGTCAGTTCCTTAAAGGCAAGTATACCTGTTCAAGTTCTGGATACAATTGCTTTCTGCCCCACTGCCTCCCCGCATACTCCTTGTTATGGGGAGTCTCTACCGTGCAGTGTCCAGTCTCACTCTCTGAGCACTTCTCAGAACTGTACCTGGCACGAAGTAGGTGTGCTGTTGACTGAGTAAATACTCATTGCTTTCTCAAAATCTCTATATTAAAGCCCTAACTCAAGAGTGCCATGGATTTGGGAAGTGGAACCTTCCTGAATGAGATTAAGCTCCATAAAAACAGATGCCAGAGAGATTATCTGTCTCTGTAAGGTCATAGCATAAAAGTTACCTTCCTCAAACATTTAGTGAGAGCTGGTTGTGTGTTAGACTCCGACAGTGCCAGATCTCAGATTCACAGGCCCTTGCCAGGAACTGAATTGTCCAGCGTCTTGATTTTGGGTGTGTGGGCATTCAGAACTGTGATGAGTAAATTTCTGTTTAAGCCACTCAGTCTATGACAACATCATCATCATCATCATCATCATCATCATCATCATCATCATCATGTGTATGTGTGGTGTATATGTGTGAATGGCACGTGCATGTGGGTGCTTATGCAAGCAGCAGCCAGAGAGCATTGGGCATCTTCCTTTATTGTGGTCTGCCTATTCCCTTGAGACAGGGTTGCTCACTGAAGCCAGCCAGTAAGTTTCTAGAATGTGCCTTTTTGTGCCACCCCACCCTACCCCAGCAGACACACACGCACACGCGCACATGCACGCGCGCACGCGCGCGCGCGCACACACACACACACACACACACACACACACACACACACGGGTTACAGACATATACAGCCATGCCCACCTTTTTATGTAGGTACTGCGCAGCAAGCACTGAGCCATTTCCGCAGTCCCAGTGTATGATTTTTTTAATTTTTATTTCTGATACCTAAACCAAGACAAGGAGCCCAAGCAGACCTTCATTAAATGAAAGAATAGAAAGTCATCACCAGTAAGCACGATCTTAGTGTGACCTCTGGCCCTTTAGAAGTGACCATCTAGAGCTCTCAAATGTGCAGATGTTATAAAAACATTTTTTGCCACATGTCATGAAAGTGGCTGCTGTTGATTCAGTAAAGACAGGTAGATTTCACAGGCATCAGGAAGCCAAAGGAAGGTTTTAATTCAGCCTTCCCCAGAGGAGAGAGTTTGTGGAGTGTTGCTTGCCCACGGGTTGGACTCTGGGGACCCCGTTCTGGCAGGGGCAGACATTTTATGGACAGGGCCATGAATACATACTTGAGGTTGCACAGGCCATGCCATCTCTGTCTCTACTTTGTCCCTCTGTGGTAGCCCAAACGGAATCTTAGCTGGGTATAGCTGGGTTCCCAAGTTTGAATTTCTGATAATCTCATGTCACGAAAGGTTTCTCTTCTGATTTTTTTTTCCAACCACTTAAACATGTTAAGTTTTATTGCTCTTAGACAATACAGAAATAAGCAGCAGCTGGTCCTTAGGTGGGAGGACTCAGGTAGTACAGGACCATATTGAGACCCAGCCATGTCTCCTTGAACCTGTGGTCCTTGGGTTTATGGCAGGATTTTGGTCTTTGTTCCTAAGAGCTGAAGGAATCAGTGAATAAGGAGACCAGCTGGTGGTCTGAATCCATTTGGACTGCTGCAGCAACATCCCATAGACTGAGTGGCTTGTAAATACCAGAAATGTCTTGCTCACAGTTCTAGAGGCTGGGAAACCCGAGTCCTAGGTATCAGTATAAATCATTTAGTTTGCTGAAGACTCACTCTGCTTTGCAGATGATGCCATCTGGCTGGGTCCTCACATGGTAGAATTTACTAATCCCCCTACACTATTTCAAAACAATCCATTTAACCCACCTTACTCTCTTGTTTTTTCGTGGAGATAGGGTCTCATGTAGCCCAGGCTGTCCTTGAACTCCTGTGTAGCCCTGAACTTCTTATCCTCTTGCCTCGTCCTCCAAGTGTAGGATCATCTGGTTTATGTGGTGCTGGAGACTGAACACCAGGCTTTCCTAGGTAAGTGCTCTACCAACTAAGCCATGTCCCCAGCCCTGTTTGTCTTTTAAAGACAAGGGAATTCAATTCTTTAAAGCCTGCTTGATGGATCAGGATGGGGGAAGGGAGGGCAGAACAGTACTGGGAGCAGGGAGTGTGATGTATGAAGATCCCATTCCTGTGAGAAAGTGCATTCTTGGTTCCTTCAGAATGGGTGTACTCTTTCCAACATGGAGCTTCCTTTGAAGGAATTCTTTATTCCAGAAAGGTAGATATGAGCCCATGCCCACAGGCATAACAACAGCAAAAACAAAAGTAATTCTTGAGTCCCTGAGAAGCAGCTGAAGTTGGAGATGGAGCCAGGCACATCCTAGTACTTGGGGGGCCATTGGCTGGACCTCACCATAGGTAGTAGCACTTTCGTGCCAGTAAAATGGCACTCACTTTTGAAGTACAGTCTTCTGATTCCATTTATAATCTGTAAGCATAGGTGGAGCCTGGAGATACAGGGTGTGAAGAAGGATGTTTCTAGGTAATAAGGTAGCCTGTGTCAACTCTCAAATACCTCTCAAACCAGGAAGTTGACAGTACTACCAACAAAAACCTGAGTGTTTCTCTTCTGTTGCCAGTAGCCTGATATGGGATCTTTTCTGAAGATTTAAACTTGCTGTAGTCTGACTTGGCAACAAGCCTTGTTGCAAAGGGAAGAGTACAGTAGATCAGGCTTAGGAAATCTAGGTTCCAGGCTCAATTCAGTTTGTTCTTTCATTCCCCAGGATCATCGGAGGAAAGGCAGTTTTCCACAGGCCGGATAAGTGAGTTTCTCTGACAGTTGCTAGCCACAGGATACTTGGACTTTAGTTATTTTGTTGTTGGGAAATTCTCCTAAGATAAGGAATCTGTTAAGAGCTTGGTCCCTGGAGTCAGGCCTCCTCTGGGTGAATTCCTGCCTAACCTGCTTGCTGTGTGCTGTTGAGCAAGAGACCCTAGATCATGATGGCTCCTACTTCATAAACTGTCACTTAAGGTCAGATAAGTTAACTTTGGGAAGTGTTTGGACAGGATCTGGGACATTACTGTCGTCATTATAAAATGAAATGTTAAGTACATGAATGGATAAAGAAAATATATCACAGACAGTGAGGTTTTGTTCAGTCATGAAGAATTAAATTATGTCATTTGCAGGAAAATGGGTTAAGGTAGAGAATACCATGCCAAGCAAAATAACCTAGACTGATAAAGAAAGATATTGTATATTCTCTGTCCTGTGGAATCTAGAGTTAAGAGAGAGGGGGTGGTGGTGAAAAAAACTACTTGTGGCTGGGCGGTGGTGGCGCACGCCTTTAATCCCAGCACTCGGGAGGCAGAGCCAGGCGGATCTCTGTGAGTTCGAGGCCAGCCTGGGCTACCAAGTGAGTTCCAGGAGAGGCGCAAAGCTACACAGAGAAACCCTGTCTCGAAAAACCAAAAAAAAAAAAAAAAAAACTACTTGTGAAGAGGAAGATCTTCAGTGTAATAGACAGATGATAGGAATACATATATGAAATGTCATAATAAAGCCCATTATTTTTATGATACAATAAATATATGCTAATATAGAAAATGTAATTTTTTTAAGTAGATAAATGCAGAGTTGGAGATATCACCAACAATGCCCTCAAGTATCTTTGCTTTGTCATGGCTAAGAGTGCTGACACCTATTATTGCTAGCTTTGGAGGGCCTGCTCTGCCCTGCATTGCTAGACTTCCTCCCCTGAGGCATTCCTGAAGGCCGCCTTCACTAACTGGCTGTTTCATATTTCTTTCCTTCTATGTACACTGCCAGTTAATTTCCCCTTCCAAGATAACTGTTTCCTGAGAAGTGGAGGGGGCACTGTGGTGGTTTGAATGAACATGGCCCCATCGGCTCATGTTTTAATGCTTGGTCCCCAGTTGGTAGAACTGTTTGGGAAGGATAGGAGGTGTGGCCTTGTTGGAGGAGGTGTGTCACTGGGGGTGGGCTTTGGGGTTTCAAAAGTCTGTGCCATTCCCAGTTAGCCGTCTCTACATCATGGTTGTTATTGCAACAAGTAAGCTCTCAATTACTGCTCCAGTGCCATGCCTGCCTGTCTGCTACCATGTTGTCCTGCATGATGGTCATGGCCACTACTGCCTTCTGGAACCCTGAGCCCCAAATTAAATGCTTTCTTCCTTAGGTTGCCTTGGTCATGATATTTTGTTACAGCAATAGAAAATTAACTAAGACAAGCACCAAGTGTACTCGGTACTGATTTCCACCTGGCCAAGGGATCTGAGGGAGAAGACAGGTCTCTTGGTTGGAGTACTTAATGGTCAGCCACTGGTTGCAGCCTTTCTATCTCTAGGCAGAACAGAAAATAAATGGTAACTCTCTTTTTTCTAAAAGGAGAGAAGAACCCTACTGTTTTAGAAATGATTTTCAGACTGGGAGAAGGAAAGAGGTTTTGATTAGGAATTTGGGGTTCTGTTATCCAGAGACATCTGAGTGGGATTTTCCCTAAGTCCTCCTAGGCCGGGGCTCTGCTGAATTTGCTTTGCTTTCATAGAGTGCCTACACTACGGTATGGGAATGGGGAGTTGGGAAGTGTGATACATCTACCTAGTTTTCTGTAAATCCCCTCTACCAAAGGTATTTAGTTCAGCTAATGTCCCAGGACTGGTATGTATGAGGCCTTCAGAGGGCAAGAAGCTGAGAGGCCCTGGGGAGACTGCAGTGTTCCTGACCTAATTGTAAGCACAAGACACCCTGAGTGGACTGGCGAGTCAGATGGTTTTACCCCTGGTGCTATCACATCCTTTCCTAGTCTCAGAAGCACCTGATACTGAGTCCTATAGGAGCACAAGAGTTTCCTGTGTGGTCCACCACTGTATTTCTAATGCTTTATAGGGGTGCCAGGCACCCAGTAGATGTACAGGCTGTGTTTGTTAGCTAAAGGAATGCTTTGAGCCCTCAGCTTCTCCTGTAGAGTGGGTATGGGTATGATGGTAGGTAATATGCTCTCATTTCATGGCAAATAGGTTTGTAGCATCCATTTACTTAGCAAATGTTTTTGTATGTATTATCATGTTCTAAGCATTGTGCATCTTTTTTAAAATTTTTTTTTTATTTTATTTTATGTGTATGACTATTTTGCGTGTGTGCCTGCTGAGGCCAGAAGAGAGTACCAGATCCCCTGGACTTAGAGGTTCAGTTGGTTGTGAGCTGCCATGTGGGTGCTGAGAATTGAACTCATGTCCTCTGGAAGAGCAGCCTGTGCTCTTAACCACTGAGCCACTTCTCCCGGCCCAGTGTTGTGCATCTTGATGCAAACGTATCAGTGAAAACTTTCCATTGATTTAAGAAAAACATAGTGTTAGAGTTCTAGAAGTAATTTGCACCTGTTACAATCCAAGAACTGCAAGAATGTTGGAAAGAGGCCACATTTGTCTGCATATGTCAGTATACTGGGAGTTAAATACCAACTGTCTGCAGTTTTTTTTGGTTCTGACAGAATTCTGGCATTTCTCCACGGTAAGTGAGGGGGAATCCCTGGGATCTGCCTGTGCCTGTCCCCTAGCACTGGGTCACAGGCATACATGTCACACCTGGGTTTTACTTACATGCTAGAGATCTAGACTTGAATACTTATGCTTGCACAGCAGGCACTTACCCACCACAGCCATTTCCCCAGCCTCGGCCTAATTTCATCAAGAAACGTCCCTGGAGAAGATGAGCCAGGGGTTTAATTGCAGAACTGCTCAAAGACTTAGTACCTCTTGGATTTGCAGAAATGTCCCCAGGAAGATGAGAGTCTGCACCATATAATGAGTTTGCATCCTGTGTTTTGCTCAGCTTTTGCTGGGATTGTGTGGCGAACTGGAAGTAGGGGGAGAAAGAGCTTCAGGAGGTGGATCTTTTGGGTGCCACCTCCTCTGCTGTCTCAGGGACAGTCCACTGGGAAGAGCCGCCTTTCTTCCAGCAGACTTCCCCACGCCAGCCCTGTCAGGCTGAGTGTTCTCTGACTACAGGAGAGTAGGCCAGTGCTATCAGGATGTTGATCTGGGATTAAAGGAATTACTTCTAGGCAGGCAGCCCAGTTTTACTTCCCTTTCCAGCTCTCTGATGTTCAGGAAGACTGCTTATAGGGAAGGTGACCTGACTTTTTCTATGTGATTGCAGCCAGCCCCTTCCCTAGCAGGCCTTGTAGGATAAGGCCAGGATGGGTATCCAGCTGGACTCAACTATCACCTCTGCCCTCAAGGAGGTTGTCCTGTCACTGGATTGTGATCAGGGCACTGTCGTTAAATAAATAGCTCTGGAAGAGGTCGTTTCTTGTTGGTGTTCTGCCCATTACCCCCAAGTCAGAAGTAGAGAGGCCCCCAGAGATCAGCCTGTCCTTCCCCTGCATATAAACACATTGAGGAAACTGATTCCCACTCTCAGTCTTGGAACTAAAATCTCCTCCAGACACATGGCCCAAGCTGTTAGATAATACTTGTTCTATGTGCATATCCGTTATTAGGAAAGCAGGCTTATGCTCTCATGGTTTTATACAGGCACACAATTGTACATGCAACTATTTTATGTTGGGCATAAGGTGAACATGTTTAATTGCATAAAGTTTGGAAATGGACAGCATAGATTGTAAATTTCCAGCAGGAGCTGACCAACAGAAGCAGTGGTGTCTCTGTCCTCATCCCTCCCAGGGGTGCCTTCATTGTAAAGTATTCACCAGAGGAAGCAGGCCTTTGGCCATGGCATGGAATGAGTCCCCTAGCCTTCCCTTTGGAAGGGAACTTTACAGTTTACCCAGTCCTCACATGGATGCTGTTCCAGAGATAACATGCTAGTAAGACTTTTCCTGTCCTTTGAAGAAATGTGGCTTCCTCAGAACAGTGGTTCTGGAAGTGATGGTGTAGAGGAAGTCTGGGTACTGTCAAGGTGCAGCGGTGGAGTTCCTGCCCTGGAGATGCCCCATGCTCAGTAGGCCAGTGTGGGCCTCAAGAGTCTACATTGCCAGTGATCATCACTGCCCATCCGCTGTAGATCTCTGGCCTCTCCTCTCTGCTCTCCGGGTCATGTGTGACTGTTCTTGTTGGGACTGTTTGATGGTGGCCATGATGCATATGTAGAGGTCACAGGAAAAGTTTGGACCTTCAGTAGTCTCCTTCTACCGTGTGAGTTCCGGGGATGGACCTTAGGTCACCCATTCTCTGGTGGTAGAACAGAAATAACAGAACTGCGTGGGTGGAAGCCAGTGAAGTGCGAGGCCTTAACTCAGGTTTGCACTCTGTGGTTTGTAGGTGCAATTGACTTTGCATTCTGGGTTTCTATGCTCTCGGAGGAGGCAGTGTTGGAGCAGAGCTGTCTAGCAGGCCCCTGGCTGAGGCCACAGGAGTTCTTATTTGCCCTGGTTCTCCCTGACTTTACAGTAGCAGAGCCATTGGAATGTAGCTCTCTGGTCACTTGGAGGCCTCCAGTGCTCCCTTTCTCTAAAACAGAAAGCATTTAACAGACTTTACCATTTCCTGAGAGGAAGAGCAGGGCCAGGGAGTGGCCCTGTCCTTGCTTGCATCCTGATGAACCTTGCCCGTGTGGGCAGCATAGGCTGAGAGACTGTGTCTGCCAGCCCCTCCCAGGCCAGCTGTGTCTGCTGCTCCCATGCCTCTGTACTTGCTCTTCTCTTACCTGTTCATGGGCTTTATTCCAAGTCCAGCACCAGCACTTGCCTCTACCCCCCACAGCAGGGTCCCACTGCAGCCCAGGCTGGCCTGAAACCCACTGTGTAACCCATGTTGACCACAGACTCCCAACAGTTTTGCTGAAGGTTGGGGTTACAGCTGTGAGCCACTATACCTGGCTGCCGTCACTTACAGTATTAAGAAATGGCTTTTCTCTAAAGATTTTTTTTTTTTTTTTTTAGTTATGGAATGCCTCACAGACTGATTTAGTTGTCCTTTCACAAGACCATACTAATCTTCTCTGTATTGGTCCAGTTTCAATATATGTGCTGCCCACGCTAGCACAAGTGTTGCTTTTAAGAGCAGACTGTTCCAGGACTAAACATGGCAGCATTCACCAGCTGGCCACCCAGCATTGCCTGACAGAGGCATGGGAACCATCCAGCTCTCGAAAAGGAATTGGGTTAGAGTTTAGGTGGTTATTTTCATAAGATATATGAAAATGCTAAATCTAATTAGCAATTTAAAGACTTAACAAATGAGAATGTATTATGTTCCCTAGATGTGCGGAGTTTATGAAATTGCATTCTGTCTTCTGAGGAGCAAGAGGCCCAGTATTAGTTGCCTTGACCTCTCACTTACATTGAAGATTTCAAAAATCTTCCAAGGGAAAAATACTCATTTTTCTATTAGTATGAAGCCCGAACCCTTGAGATTGTCTCTAGACTCATGCATGATTTTGAAACACTCAAAAGGAAAATTGGAAACTAAAGTTTGTTAGATTTGGGGTGTAGTCTGCCATCCTTTTGAACTTTGTTTTATATTATCAGGCTGTGTACAGTTTTTATTGCTTATGGGCAAAGTACCTTAGACATTCCTTGGAAATGAGTATACCCTTTCTTAAGTTTAAGAATTGAGCCATTAAGGGCCAAGAATTCCAACTCTTAACAGTAAATAGGTTTCATTGAGTGTTCTCAAAGAATGAAGAAAAATGTATACCTATTTTAAGGAAATAAATATACCATCATAAGACTCGTTGGCTCATGGAAGCCAATGAAATACTAACGAGTTTGTTTTGACCGTATATCTCCACAGAAAATGTTAAATCCGCTGGTCTTTATTCTTAGTCACTTCTTTGACATGTTTTCCTTTCATTTGCTGCTATTCTTCATAATATCGCCATTTGTAAATATACGAACTTACATGTTTTATATTTTCATAAGATTGTATTTAAACTTTCAAAATTAAAACAGACTTTATCAGACCAGGAAAAAAAAAAAAAAAAAAGAATTGAGTCAGGTGATAATGCGCCTTTTAATCCCAGCATTCCAGTGGCGGCAGCAGGCAGATCTCTGTGAGTTCAAGGCTAGCTTGCTCTACAAAGAGAATTCCAGGGCAGTCAGAGCTGTTACACAGAGAAACCCTGTCTCAAAAAACTGAAGGAAAAAAAAAAGGGAGCAACCGTTACGACTTTTAAGAACTCTGGATAAAACCTTTCATGGGGTTTATAGGGTTTATACAGTTTCCTATGGGGCATGTAGACTTAACCCATCTGTATGTGTGTTCTCCTGTCTGTGGCTCTTACATTACTGTTGGCGCTTCTGTAATGGCTTATAACTGTGGTGGGACTTGACCCCCCTGGGAAGGAAGCCACATCTGAAGCGTCTTCACTTATAGCATGTTGAAGAAATGAATGATTGACTCTACAGGGGATGTGGATGGCCTCATATATGGTGTCCCTGCAGGTAGTTAGGTGGGAAGTAGTGTAGTGTAAACAGAACTGGCCTTGCTCATTCATTGTGTGAGAGAGAGGTCATGGTCCTGTGGAGGGTGGGCACTGTGGGCCCTATACTCAGCCAGATAACTTGGCATTTGAAAACATCCAAGGGTTTTAGACATGGGGTGGGCAGAACTTGATTGACTAGGGGTCAGAAGAGGATTTGGAAAGTGAAGACTAGGGGTAGCTGTCCAGTTGGAGGGCCTGCTGCAGAGGCCTGGATCAAATGAGTTTGAGAGCTTGGTCAGGGCGTCAGCCCAAGTACAGCAGACCTGCTGGGCCTGCTCTGCATGGAAGCTGTTGTACTTTTTTTGTGTCTGTTTAGATGTGGCCTGTGATTGCTTGCTGCTTTCCGTTTCTTTCCATTTTATTTTTAAATATTTATTTTATTTTATGTATATGTGTAGCTGGAGTTTTCCTGTGCCCCACCCGGTCCGCAGCTGCTCAGACCCAACTAAACATACAGAGGCTTATATTAATTTAAACTGCTCGGCCATTAGCTCAGGCTTACTACTGACTGACTACCTCTCACACTTAAACTCAGCCCATTTCTGTTAATCCATGGGTTGCCTCACGTTTTATGGCTTTACCTGTGTGCTGTTACATGCTGCTCCCTGGACGGCAGGCTGGCATCTCCTGACTCAGCCTTCCTCTTCCCAGAATTCTCCTTGTCTGCTTATCCCACCTATATTTCCTGCCTGGCTACTGGCCAATCAGCATTTTATTAAACAAGTGTACAAAAACATTATCCCACAGCATATACGAGTATTTTGCCTGCTTGTATATCTGCGTACCACAAACGTGCCTGGTACCCTCAGTCAGAAGAGGGTGTTGGATTCCCTGGAGCTGGAGTTTTATGAATGATTTTGTGCTGCCATATGGGTGCTGGGAATCGAGCCCATGTCGTATATAAGAACAATGAGCACCTTTAACCACAGGCCTGCTGCTTTTTATTCCCAAACAATGACCTTAGAATAGAATGTGGTTGCAAGTGTCCAGTGAAAGCACATTAAGGACTGATTGATGGTCTTGATCTCTCAGTCTCAGGGGGCCATGCTTGTACCCCAGAATTGAGGCCCTGTGCACTGATGAGTGCGTGGCCTCTGGTGTGCCCCTAACACCAGCACCCTCATGGGGTTTTAAATTGATCTTCAGTGTTGTTTGAGGTCATCAGCCTTTCAACATTTGGGGAAAGCCATAGAGGAACTTGTGTTTCCTGCTGGGGTACTGAGAATGGAGTTTGCCTTGGGCGTACTCTAATCCTCCTCGAGAGTAGGACATGGGCAGACTCGGCTTTGAATTTGACTGTGAAGCTGGCTGTGAGACCTTGGGAAGCACAGTGCAGTAGATAGTGGGTATGGCACCAGTCACTGAGAACACCGGCCTGGAGCAGGATCCTGGTGTGACATCCATTTCACCAAGGAGGCATCCAAGGTTTTTGTAAACGAGGCACCTGTCTCACCCAGCTATGCGTGGAAGCGCAGGGATGTGAAGCCAGGTGCTTAGGCTCTACGGGCAGGTAGATGATTCTCTTTGGGGAGAATATTGTGAGGGTTAAGTGACTGTGTAGAAGAAAAGCCCAGTGCCTGGTAATTGTTTAATTGACAGTGTGTTACATTACTAACATGCCACTATAGATGACTGGAGTGCCTACACTTCATTCCAATTTTTTAAAGAAAACAGATGTATGTATTTGTGGGGAGAAAAATGTTCAGAAATAAGTACACCAAAGTTTTGGGAGGGACCATTTCTGGTGATGTGGTTATGATCACTTTATTTTCTTCTTTTTTTCCCAAATTCTTCACAGGAGTGTGTCTGTGTTGTCATTCTTACTTGACATTAAAGTCTAAGTTTAGGGACAGAGGGATGGTTTAATGGCAAAGAGCACTCATTGCTTTCACAGAGAACCGGGTTTGGTTCCCAGCACATTCGAGGCAGGTCATACTATCTATAACTCCAGTTCCAGGGGATCTGACACATCTTCTGACCTCCACAGGCACAGGCACACACTCATACATACAACATAAAATAAACCTAAAAAAAACTGAAGTCTAAAATAGACTTTTATGCTAAGCACTTGGGAGGCAGAGGTAAGTGGATCTCTAAGTTTGAGTCTAGACTGGCCTACATAGAGAGTTCCAGGCCAGCTACGGCCACATGGTGAGACCCTGTCCTGGGGGGAGGGAAGTTAAAAATGTACTTTTGTAAAAGTACAGAAGAATAAAGTCGTTTTTAAGTAAACAGAACACCCTCCAGGATCCCCTGCAAAGCTGTGACAGCCCTAGACTCCACATCAGACTCAGGTTTGGAAGATCTTCAGGTTTCTTCTCAGTTTCTCGTTGCTTTTAATTTTATTTCTGGCATTTTTAGTCACACAGTCATTTTCATTGCTTGCTTACATTGTAGCTTTAGAAAGACTTTCTGTTCCAAGAAAATAGAAATGCGAAGACATTTCTTCCATGTTGCTAGGGGAGAGACTTAACTCTGTAACTGTCAGCCTAGAGCCGGCCTGCTCCCTAGAGTTGTAGGGGGAGAAGCAGCTGGTGACTTGCCATTTGAAGTCTGTCCTTCTAGCTGTCATTTCAGGGCTCAGTCCTAAAGGAGTGGCTTGTTTTTCTTAGGCACTGCACCACAGCTCACATCTGGGTAGGATCGTGCCCGAGGATCGGACCTCACTGTTTGCTGTCCAAGATTTTTGCCAAACCCTTCCCCATGAATTTCTACTCTGCTACGTGGCTCTGTAAGCCCAGGCATTCCTTCATCTCCTTAAAAATGCAGTAGAAATCTAAGTATCTCTTGCCTCAAGAGGCAAAAGGAGACAAACAACCTTAATTACATAGACATCTTCTTGTAACTTAGTGGGATTTATTCCATTCATTAATTTATCATGTTTACTATTTCATTCATCTAATGATTTGTATTCAATTTATTAAATCTTAAATCAAATTTGAGATAGTTCTCCACTGTGATAGGTCTCTCATGTAGGTCATAATCGTGGTGATTTGATTTCTTTCCAGATGTGTGACTGGTTGTCAGTGCCATTATTCAATAATTAATCCTTTCTCCACTGGTTTGCTTTGAAATGTTACTTAAGTACTCTTTTACATATTGAACCAGAAATTTTGATTTGCTAGCAGTATATACTCTTGCTTTAATTGTTGTGGCTTTATAACATGCTTTACTATGGTAGGACAATTCCATCCCCATTATTTCAGACTGAACTTTAGATGAATTTTATCATCTCTTTGCCATGCTTTGAATTTGTACTAGACTTTTTCAGACCATAGAATAAAGAATATCTCAGTCATGTAGCTAGGCTTTCTTTTTCTTTCTTTCTGCCTTTTTTTTTTTTTTTTTTTTTTTTTTTTTTTTTTTTTTTTTGGTCTTTAAAACTGCTTTCTTAAGAAAGCCAGCAATCTGAGAAGACAGTGGATTAACATGTTAAAAGAAAATCTGTTTTTTGTCTCACCTCCAACCTGCTGGCCATTTTACGCTGATTGTGTTGAGCATGTGTGTCGTCGTTGTCGTCGTTTTTTGCTAAGTGGAAGAAAACATTTGCTCTCCGAGTGCTGACTGCCAGTCTCTAACATACATGCATTGTCACCTTTTCATCCTTATCAGTGCTTGGGGTCAATTCCTAGGAATGGAGTCATGGCTCAGAGAATGTTTATGGTTTCTAAGTGTACTGAGTAAGTTTGTATGTGAGAGAGGGAGGGGGAGAGAAGGAAAGGAGAGAAACAGAGACATATGCACCACATGTTCGGGTGTGTGTGTGTGTGTATGTGTGTGTGTGTGTGTGTGTGTGTTGGTTTCTGAAACAAGGTTTCTCCTTGGCCTGAAGTAGGTTAGACTGGTAAGCCTCAGGGCTCCTCTTTGCTCTGCCTCCCCAGCGCTGGAATTACAGACAATGCTGCTGTGTCCTGCTGCTGCTGCTGCTGCTACTTCCTTGTTTTTCTTTTTCCTTCCTCTTTTTTCTGATGTAGATTCTGGGGATCAAACTCAGGCCCTCATACTTACAAAGCAAGCATTTTCCCAGCTGAGCCATCTCCCCAGCCCTCTGCACTGAGTTTTTATAGTGTGGCCTGGAGGGCTGGGGTCCCAGGGAGTGAACAGCTGAGGTAAGGCCTTCACAGTGGAGACCCTGCTAGCTGGTGGAGCCCAGCTCCCTGGCTTTGCTGCAGAGTCGCCAGCCAGGCTTCCCAGGAACGTTTCCTGTTGTGGTGGGCCCTTAAAAGGTCTGCTGAGAAGGTTGCACAGTTAAAGACATAAAAGTCTAGACAGGCAAAGGGACCAGTAAGTGTCCTGTTTCATACAGTATACATTATATCTGGACTGCTAGCGTATAAAATGGCCAATGAATTCTTTTGACACTTCTTTTTTTTTTAATTAAAAAAGGAAATTTCTGATGAAACCAACAACCTTGGAGTTAAATGATTTAGTGTAGTACAATTTTGAGCACTACATTCAAAGCCAGCTGAGTTGGAGGGAGAGCAGGATTCAAGAGAAGGAACAGAGGGCAGAGCCAGACTCATCTATGAGTGAATGGGCTTCTGGATTTGATGCTATGGTGGCCTAGGCTTAAGAACTTGTGGTAGCAGCTGGAGCATCACTTGGTACTTCTTAGGCAGCTGTCAAGAACAGTTCCTCCTTGACTGAGTGAGGCATGCCAGGCTCCCTTCTCTGAACGGATATTTCATATCACAGCTCTTAGAGGCATTAGATGGCTACCATGTCAGGATTGTGCCCACACAGTCCTTTTCTGCCCCTACCTCTCACATCACATCTACTCTGGAGACAGCCAGGGTTGTTTTCCAAGATGTTTGGTTTGGTCTTTTGTGTAGGATTCAGTGCTGTATTTCAAATGGATTTGAGCGTTCTTGAGACAGCAGCAACAGCTTAACATAAGAAACCAGACACATCTTTTCAAGGCACCAAATTCTTAGATCCGAGACCAGCAAGTTTAGCTTGTGTCTTAGAGAACAATAGAAAAGTAATACTTCACCCCTTCTTCCGGCTCTTAAATTCTTTCTGCCCCTTCTTTTACATTATCTCCTGAGCCTTAGAAGGGGTAAGATAGATGCCTTACTCATCCATAAATGGATGGCTTTGCATTTTACAGTCATTTATTTTCAGCCCTTGGACTGCTCACTGCAGTTACCGCTCCACACTGCAGTTACCGCTGCACACTGCAAGAAAAGAAGCACCTGTGACCTCAGCTGACAGCAGCACTGTGGACATAAACAGATACACCATGTCCATTTGATTCCTAGATTGTTTGTGATTATGTGTATGTATATGTGTGTGCATATTGACACGTGTGAGCATGTGTGTGTGGAGCAGCACTGTGGACATAAACAGACGCACAATATCCATTTGATTCCTAGGTTGTTTATGACTATGTGTATGTATATGTGTGTGCATATTGACATGTGTGAGCATGTGTGTGTGGAGCAGCACTGTGGACATAAACAGACGCACAATATCCGTTTGATTCCTAGGTTGTTTATGACTATGTTATGTATGTGTGTGTGCATATTGACATGTGTGAGTATGTGTATGTGGAGGCTCAGGGTTGAATTGAATGTCTTCCTGAATCACTCTATTTTTTTTATTGAGGCAGGGTGTCTCACTGAACCCTGAGCTGGCAGATTCCAGCTAGTCTGGCAAGCCAGCCTTCTTTGGGAAAGGATCCATGGGTTTAACATGGGTTCTGGAGACCCAAACCCTGCTCCTCTGGCTTACACAGCAAGTGTTTTACCCCTGAACCATCTCCCTGGCCCTGATTTTTAGATTTCTTTTAGAAAGGCAGCAAACCTTGATAGTCACTGCCTTAAGGATGTTTTGATGCCTGATTGGCCCGATTTCTGCAACCTGATAATATGCCAAACACAAAGGAATGTCAGGTCTTTCGCCCTAGGACTTCAGTGAGAGATGACTGAGGCGTTACTCATTGTTCCTAGTTAGTCAGTCTTCAGAGACTGAAGGAGAAAAAATTTTCTTGAAGAAAAGCAGATTTCCCATAATGCCTACATTGCAGGGGATACTGGAGAGGTCAGCAATGGGTCTCTGTCAACAAGTGTGTTCCAAGTGTGCTGAGCAACTAGTGCATCTGAGCCCAGATCCAGTCACAGTAGGTGTGCAGGCTGGAGGAGGGAAGTCAGGCAGGTGCCTATCCTGTCCCTGACTTGAGGTACATCCCTGTCCTGGGTCTCTCCAGAGCCTGAGTGGTCAAAGAGGGACTGGGTAGGCTGGGAGCAGTAGGAGGACCAGCTCACCCTCCGTATACCCCTGTCTTAGGATTTCTATTGTTGTCAAGAGATACCATGACTTCGGCAACTCTTATAGAGGAAAACATTTAATTGAGGTGGCTTCCAGTTCAGAGGTTTAGTCCATTATCATTATGGTGGGACATGGTGGCTAGAAGTATGGTGGCATGCAGGCAGACATGGTACTGGAGAATTCTGTATCTTGCAGGCAACAGGAAGTGGCCTGAGACACTGGGTGTGGCTTGAGCATATATGAGACCTCAAAGCCCACCTCCACAGTGACTCATGTTCTCCAACAAAGCCACACCCTCCTCAAACAAAGCCACACCTCCTAATAGTGCCACTGCCTTTGGGGACCACTTTTTTTCAGATCACCAGTTACTCCCATCATAATCATGCCAACCTTGCACCAGTACACATATTGTGGTTGGTGTTGTACCTCTCAGTTCACATCTGGGTGACAGTGTTGATGACTTTTCTCCCTGGCTTAGCAATATGAAAGCTAGATAGCAGGAAGGATCAGCTCGGTTCAGTTTCATGTCTCTGTGTTCTGTACCTGAAATGTGTGGTTGGTTTTCCAACAGTAGAGTCTTAACCATCATGTACTCCTGGGCAACCAAGTTGCTCTCTTCCTAATGCTGCTCTCTTCCTTATGTACAGTTTGTACACAGACTTTTTTTAAGCTCTTTATTTTACTGGTGGCTCTAACAAGGTTTCCCCTCCCTCATTCTAGGCTCCTAATCGTGAGCTCATGACTTACTGGCTACAGGAGCTTCAGCAGAAAAGATGGGAGTATTGCAACAGCCTCGACATGGTGAAATGGGACAGCAGGACTTCCCCAACTCCAGGAGATTTTCCTAAGGGCCTCGTAGCCAGAGATAACCCAGGTAAGACACAACTAGAGGGCTGGCTCCCTGGCTGTTCTTTCTGGGTAGCCATTTGACACAGCAGCTCAGATGAGCAGTGAGTGAAAATTAATTCAGACTGAAAATAATGGCAGTCCCTCACGAATGGACTGCAGTCCACAGTGCCAGGTGAGGTGCTCCAGGGACAGAGTCATTTTCAAGCTAGTACTGGCCTGGGTGTCAGGCAAGGCAGATGCCAAGCATATTGCAGAGATGGAGGACAACATCTGTGTGCAACTGAAATCATGATCCACAGTATATACCTTCTGATCTGGCTCCAAGGCTGCCTTACCTTCTACCATAATTAGTGACGAAGTTTACTCACCTATGTCTTCATGCTTGGGCCAGCTTCCTAATGCTTTGCATTTTGAGTGTGCCAGGAGAGAAGCAGCATTCCACTGGTTATTTTCTAGTACTTCTTAGGAAGGCCCTAAAAGCTAAGCACTGATTTTATTTTATTGCAGATTCATGGCATTTTCATAGGTCCTAGTAAGTCCTAGCCATTTGCACCCTAGAGAGAATGTACTTTTGTACTTGAAAAGCAAAACTTAAGCCCCATGATCTTCTCATGATTGTTGATTGTATTGAGCCCTCTAGAAAGAATGAGGCAGTTATTTGCAGATCATCTTGCAGACCTACCTCTACCGCTCAGAAGGCTATTTCTTGTGGTTCCCTCCTGTTAGCTTGTTAGAACAAGCCTGGAGCTCCTGACCTCTGAAGTGAGCTCTTAAATGGCCAGGACATTGTACTAGCAATTTAAAAATTGTATTCGTGTGTGTGTGTGTGTTTGTGTGTGTGTGTGTGTGTGTGTGTGTACACCTGTATGTACTATGGTGAGCATGTGGAGGTCAGAGGACAACTTTCAGGTGACACTCCTCTCCTTTACCATGTGGGTCCTGGAGATGGATCCAAATCAGGTCATCAGCCTCAGCAACAAGTACATTTCCCCACTGAGCTATCTTGCCAGCCCTATACTAGCATTCTTACTTAGTTAGGTGTTTGTTTGTTTGTTTGTGTGTTTTGAGATGGGGGTCTCACTATGTAGCCTTGGTTAGCCTGGAACTCACTATGTAGACCAAGCTGACCTTAAACTCATAGACATCCACCTACGTCTGCCTCTGGGGTTCTGGAGTTAAAGGTATATGACACTATGCCTAGCCTGTACTAGCACTACAAAGGAGTGCACATTCGAATTAAAACCAGTATAGGTTTGTTGTAGCACTTCCATGAAGAGCTGTGGTCTGTACTCCATAAAGCATGTGGGACCCTCTGCTCAACAGAGTGAGGGCAGTGGCATCTGAGTTCTGGGCACATTAGCAGCTGTCTTTTTCTGGAATCACTCACCATCTTAAAACTAGGGTTTTCTAGCCTTGCTTTTCCTGGCTTGGGCGTTTTTCAGCACTGTCCATACTAGTCAGTGAGAGGATACTGCCTTCTTTGTACCTGTGGATGATTTTCTAGGAGCCTTTGCCCTGGAGTCAGAGTGGAAGGGAACGCTTTATATTCAAGTGCATGCCCCTCTCTAGCTTAGAAGTGGCTTCCTGCTGCCTGAGGCTTAGTTTGGTTTGGTTTTATTTTATTAATTAACTTTTATTTTCATTGTTTTGAGGCAGGCTCTGTAATCTAAACTAGCCTTGAACTCCTGATCCTCTTGCCTCGACCTCCTCACACTGGATTACGTGTTTGCACCACTATGTTGGTTTGTGGGGCCCTGTGGTGTGGTGGGCAAGCTCTACCAGCTGAGCTGCATCTTTATCTTTTCATTTGGTTTGTCGTTTTTTTGAGACAGGGTCTTGTATAGCCCAGGCTGGCTTCAAACTCACTCTGCAGCTAAGGATGACCTGTGTCTCTTCCGTGATAAGAAGTTCTAGATCAGTCTCGAGGTCACTCGGGACACTGGGAAGGAACTGTAGGGGCATGGGCAGCCTCCATGCTAGTGGCTTATGCCTTTGGCACTGAAGATACTCCATTTGCCTCCACTCTGGGGACACAGATCACTCCTCTCGAGCAAGGACTCAGATGTGGAGCTGAAAGGAGGGCAGAGAGGTAGTACCTAGTCTTGGGGTTCCTCTGTTATGTCTGTCCTGCCTCTTGGCAAACCAAAATGGTGAGGTTGGGGAGCCAGAGGAGTCATCTCCAGCTTACGTTTGGTTCCCTTTCTCTCCCCTCAAGTGTTCCTGTGAGCCAAAGTGTTTGTGCAGACAAAAGCGAGAAGTTTAAGGCAGCCTGAGCCCCTGCATGGGCTGAGCTCAGTGTTGGGCTTATTGGGGTCTCTTTAGGGACAAGATGGCCAAGACTCAGCCAGTAAAGAGACAGAAAAGTGGAGGAAAGAGCCAGAGAGGGTCCTTCCACATTGCTGCAGGTCAGTAGGGCTGCAGGGGCCAGCAAAGCTAAGCCTGGAGGCCCACCCAGACCTGAAATAGACAGGGAGAGCCTACTGGCTGGCCTTAAAAATTTAGGTTTTTATCTAAAGCACAGTGGAGTTTTAAAAATTGTACGTATAGAAATAACTAACTTTAAATGTCTTCTAAATTCTAGATAGGAATTATAAGGAAGGACAAATAGTGAAACCTTGAACCCTTGAGCTATTTTCAAAACCATAGCTATCCAGAAAGTGAAACATTTTTGAGTAGAAAGTCTAGACGACCAGGAGCTAGAGAGATGGCTTAGTGGTTGAGAATGCGTGTTGCTGTTTCAGAGGACCTCAGTTGGGTTCCCAGCACCCACATCAGTTGGCTCCCAACTGCCTGTAACCCCAGCTCCAGAGGATCCAGTGCCCATTTCTGGTCCCTGTGGGCACCTGTACATACATGGCATATGCACACATGGACATAGACACATAAATTTTAAAGAGAACTGTATTTCAGACCCTTTTGTCTTATCATCAGAGGGAAAAACTGGTTAAAAGATAAATGTTGTAGTTATACGGCAACGTCCTTTAATTTTCTGTGGTCATGCTGTGGTTAACAGCCCACCTTAGTCTAACTGTGCTAACCCTAGCCTGGCTAGAAGGTGATTGGTTTTCATAGCACTGGTTTGCTATTGTTGTCTCCTAGTCACCCAGTCACATCCCCCAGCTGAGCACATTGTTGTAATCTTGAGTGTCCACCCATCATGACTCTCCAGGCACCTCAAGTCAGTGTGGAGAAAGGTAGACGGAACTGACACTTTGCATGGAGTGTTTATCTTGGAAGGCGGTCCTGTCTGGAAGCCTTGTGGGTCTGGCTTAAAGTCTTAACTCTGATATTTACTGTTCATCAGGTTCTGAGCAGGTCACTTACCCATGACTACAAGACTGCACACTGTGCCGTGAAAATGAAGTTTGTCTACTCTCCATATCGCAAGGATTGAAAGGGAAAGCACATTGCTAAGGGTAGAGATAATTCTACACCCACGTGCACGCATGCTCACACAGGCATGCACATGCAAACATCCCTGACAATGAGATTTTAAGTGGGTGAGGATTGTGTTTCACTGCGTTTAATAGGAAACTGGATTAACAGGAACATTATTTCTTTTTCCCTCTTATGAGCAATTCAAAGCTGGTGCTCTGACTCCTCAGCCACGTCTAACTGTCCCATGCTTAGGACTAAGTTCCTGACTCATGCTCACTGTCACTTGGGTGGCACTCACATCACAGGAGGACGCTTTCACAGAGACCTTCCACCTCTCTTTAGCAGTGACTCTCACGTGGCTATTCCTCGTGGTTATATCAAATGGTTACCAGGGAATATGGGGAACCAAGTAATTCAGCTGAGCGTATGGCCATCAAAACCACAGACTCTCAAGAAGCAGGGATGGACAGTTGGTCGTGAACTGGCACTGTCCCATAATTGCCTGTGTTTCTGTATTTCATGTCTTTGGAGTAAGAGACTCTTTCCTGTGTGGTGGTTCAGTTTTTCAGGCAGGTATTAGAAAGGGGGGTGACCTTGTCCTTTTTTATGTGTTCTCTCTGTTATCCCTTCACAGCCTGATTTCTGAAGTGTACCTCAGGCACCACCCCCATTCTCTGCCGGAGTTGGTTGGATAAGGACCTAGCTTCAAATTATTACTTTGGGAAGATAAACAATCCATTGTTTACATGTAGAGATCTTCATAGCCATTAAGAATCAAGGGTCTGCCTTCAGGTTTTCATGGTATTTGAGAATCCACATACTGAATACAGATTTAATGTAGCTGTCCAGTCCATTTGTTTACTTCATTCCACACAAGACCTTAGAAGAAAGAGCTGCTGGACCCCCGCTCTTGGTTAGGTTTCCTGAAACTCAGGCGTGTGTCCATGACACTGCCTTCTCTCTTCCCAGGCGCATACGTTACTTCAGGGACAGGTGACTCTTACTTCTGGCTCGCGGTTTTAGTGGGCTGAGTGCCTGTGCGTGGTTACTATTTCTTAAGAAAATTGTGTTGTGAAAACGGCTTGAGGTGACGACATTTCTTTCTCTACAGAAGTGCATCACCTCCTTTAACTGTCACACCTTCTGCAGTTCCGTGTGAGCAGGACTCAGCAGCGTGGGCAGGGGTTCCTCTAGGCCGTGGTTCTCAACCCTTTAATACAGTCCCTCAACCATAAAGTTATTTTTCGTTGCTACTTCATAACTAGTTTTGTTACTATTATAAATTGTAATGTAAATACCTGATATGCGGGATCGTGACCCACAGAGAATCATTGCGCTAGGCCTTTAGGCTGCAAGGAGGCCTGTGGGTAGAGCACAGAGCTGGCACTAACACCACAATAGTCAAGTGCCATCTTCCAGTGCCAGTCCTGTGCAGTGATCACGGTTGTGTGTTTGTATCACCCTGCTTGTGAAATGCTATGAAATACTCCACAGTTTTCACATATGAGCCATTGTATAGCAGTGTTGTCTCTGAGAGACTTGTATTACCGTGATTCAGCACATCTCAGCATCCCCTTCTGAGAAACAAGATGTTCTCAGAGCCAGGTTCTTTGGAAGTCAGGCTGTGGGAGAGAGAACATGGGGGAGATGATCTGTGTGGAGAGGAGGTCTGAAAGGAAACTGGCCAGAACTGGCCAGCATTTGGTCCCATGGGGGTGTCCTGAACCTGGCTCTGGGTTTGACTAGTCTGTACAGGTGAAGGCAGGGGTTGCTGTGACTGTAAATAGCAGCTGGGCCTGAGATTGCTGAAGATCGGGCATGAATGGGAGAGAAGAGAGGAAAGCTGAGCCTGGTGCGCCCCACTAATTCAGGAGCTTACCGGGAAATGGCAGGAAGGGGACGGTCAGGAGGAACCACGAGTGTCCGTCCGTTGAGAACTGTGGAGGCCCCGGCCGCCCCTTGCGTCGTTTCCTCAGCCCACAGGAAGCCGTTCTTGCCTCACAGCAGCCTGCTGTCATTAGCCCTTCATCCAGCAATGGTAGCCTTTTCACCTGAGCCGTTCCGCTGCTCGGTGTTAGTTACTTGCTATTAGTGAATCAGTCAGAGCCCCAGGTCTCAGGCTGCGTTCTTGGTGGGAACCACGGACAGATAGGCCAGCCTTCACTTAGGCACATAGGTTGGTCCCGCCCTGGGGACTCTCAGAACCCTGTGGCTTCTTGTCTCTCTGTGGGAACTACAGCCTCATGAAGATATCCCTGCTCCTTCTGACCACTCCCTCCTTCACAATCTGGGTTGAAACTCAGTTTGATGCCTTTTAGAGGCTGGGATGGAGTATTGGCCTAGCAAGCACAAAAGCTTAATCCTCATTAAGCTTATCTGATCCTCCCTTACCTACTATAATGATCCCAGTTCCTTGCCCCCCGACCTCCACATTGGAGTGAGGAGAATGGCCATCTTCACCATGAGAATTCTCTGGGATATGCATGCACTTTGCTGTCTGCAGAAGTTTCTGGCAAAATGAGAGCAGGAAGGGAGAGGACAGACTCAGAGGCAGGTCAGGTGAGTGTAGGCACTTTTGTGGGAGAGCTGTGACAGGAAACGTCATTACAGGGAAGCTGAGTCAGTGAAATCCAGGGGTTGCTGTAGAGTAGGGCCCCAGGAAGTGCGGTCTAAACTCTCTTCAAGGTTTCATCAGCATTGGAAATGCCTAAAAAGAATGGCAGACACCTTCCAGGGCAGCTTTTCTCTTGCCACTGCGGCTCTGAGCAGCCCCCGACCCCCTGTTCTTTCGTAGGCTCCCTGTATCCTAATGTTAGAGCGTGTCCCCTGCTGTCCTAGAGGCTCCTGAGTGCTACTGTATGGCACATACCGAAGAGAAGCCAGCAGCTCCACTCTGGGTGAAGCGTTTTTTAAAAACCAAACCAAATAAAACCAGACAACAGTAAACTGAAACTTCAGTAACCATAAAAATATACTCAGAGCTGGAGAGATGGCTCATCAGTTAGGACCACTTGCTTGAGTTCTTTTCCCAACACAGACATGGTAGTCCACAACCATCCACAACTCCAGTTCCAAGGGATCTCAAAATTTTTTCTGACTTCCGTGGGTACCAGGCACATACATGGTAAACATATATATGTAGGCAAAGTACTCAAACATGTAAAAATTAATAAGCAAAGAAGTAAAGAAGCATACCCAGCCAGGAAGCTACTGCTTTTTCAAGTAAAGTGATGACTTTTAAAGATTGTTTCTACACAAGATCCCAGTAGAAATCATTTCTGCAGCATGGTTTCCCTCAAGGCCCTTTCTGCCCCTACACCCTCCAGCTCCTTCTTGGGTGGACGGTGGTTTGTTGCAAGCCCTGGGTTTTCATGGTAATAGGTACCTTACCACTTCCGGGAGTGTCAGCCCTTGTTCCTAAGGGGCCTCACGACCTCGCTGCCAGCCCACACAGGAAAGAGTACTGCACTGTTCACAGTAGCAGTGTGTACGGCTGGTTGCTTGTTTCCTGGCTAGGCTTAGAACTGCCATGCTCTTACTCAAGTTGGGTCAGTGAGAGGCCAGCCTTCAGGAAGTGTGTAGGACAGCTCTGCCTTTCTCTGAAGTAAAGAGTAGAGCCTCCACCCCTGTGTGCCCGTGGACTAACACAAGTACTCAGAGGTGGTAAGTGCTTGCTATATTTTGGCTCTCAAGTGCTGACCAACGTCTTCTTTGCTTCCTAGCCATGTGTGTCACTGCCATAGCAGGTGACTCTTTTATCCCTGGTTCAGGTTTTTAGGGTCCTGACACAGTAGCTAGAGTGGGCTGAATTAGCGGTGTCTGAACTTTTTTCCTTTTGCTTATTAGATCCCCTTTCCAAATGAAAGCTTAAGGGGAACCCCAACATTTAAGTGAAGTGAGCAACCACTATGCTTATCTCTTCTCCCTCCAGCAGTCCCCAGGCATCTCCTAGAACCCTTAAACCCAGAGCAAGGGTCTGACTACCAGGACTCCATGTGTTCTGTGGTGACTGGGAGCTTGCCATGTTGACCTTCTTTTCTTTAGGGTAACAGCTCTTGGTGCTATTCCCTCGGTGCTTAGTGCGTAAGAAGTGATGGCCTATACATAAGCTGAGTGTTGTTCCCGCTGACAGCAGTCCCTGATGCCTGTCACACTCAAGGCACTTTTACAGGACATTCTTGGAGCCTTTCCCACTGACATTGACAGTAGTCAAGTTAGTGAGCTGCCTACAAAGTGAAAGAAAGCCTGTGAGAAGACATTCCTGTTGCTGGAGAATTTCTCTCCAGCTCCCACCACCAAGTCCCGCCAGTCTCAGAGCCCATTTATAAAATAAACACATAGACTCTTACATTATTTAAACTGCTTGGCCATTAGCTCAGGCCTGTTATTGTCTAGCTCTTACTCTTATATTTAGCCCATTTCTATTAATCTTTACTTTGCCACATGGCTTGTGGCTTACCGGTACTTTACATCTTTCTTGTCCTGATGGCGGCTGGCAGTGTCTCTCTCTCAGCCTTCCATTTCCCCGAATTCTTTTCCTTGTCCCGCCTATACTTCCTGCCTAGCCAATGGCCAATCAGTGATTTATTTACTGACCAATCAGCAACACACTTGACATACAGACCATCCCACAGCACTTCCCCTTTTCTTTTCTTAAAAAGGAAGGTTTTAACTTTAACATAGTAAAATTACATATAACAAAACAATTATCAAGCAAGCATTACAGTTACAATATTAAAGAAGAGATCCTATCTATCTTATATTTGTAAGTTTAAGGTTTTATATCTAACTTATCTTTTATTATAACTAAGGAAAATTGTAAGTATCTAGTCTTTAACCATATCAAAGACCTCAGAAGGATATACTACTACCTGAGAAATGGAGAAGGATATAAGCAACTTTTAGGAGTCTTGTAGGGTAGACAGAGACAGCTGAGCCTGGACAGTCATGCAAAGTTTTCTTGTAAAGTTGGGGCATCTGTCTTCAGCCCACAGGCCTAGAGTCTCTTATTCAGTTTTTTCTGTGTCTTGTAGAATGTCTGGCAGTTTTCTCTGCAAAGCAGGAACCTGAAGGACCGTTTTGTCAAGCAAAGTTCAGTGGTCACCTTTCTATGGGTCCTGCATGTCCAGTTGATCAAGCAGTCCAGGCAAGAACAGTTTCTTGCCCAAATGGCTATTTTTGTCAAGGTGAAGATAAACTCCGTATGGAGTGTCTTCGATGCCCATCCTCCTCTCTGAAGTAAATCGGTGCTGTCAGGAGCAGACATGTCTCACTGTCCAAAAAGTCTAAACTTTTAAAACATTTTAAATGCCATATTCTGTAGGTCTTTGAAGTGTTTGAAGACTACCTATCTATCTGAAATATATCTATGTATACCTAGAAGACTTAACTAACATGGCTACAAATATTATCATAGATGACTAACTATTAATCTATTTTTTAATTATCCATTACAATTTTAAATGAGTTACATAAACATAATACCTCAAACAAGAATAGAAATATATATACAGTATAACAAAATTAAGTTTAAATTTGTATCAATAAACTAAAATCTATGGCAATGTAAAACATTTTAAACAAGTTGTTACTCTTTAAAAGTAGGTTCATTAATCTACCCTTTCATCCTATCATATCTAAACTATCCCCCTTTTTGTTTTAGAAAGAGATTGTATTTATAATCAACCTGATTTAAATAAAAATATTGTTTTTTCTCTGTCCCACACCAGAGGGCTCTTCTGATTTGGGACAGAAGAATCTCTTAACCATTTTTTTTTTGAGCAATATGTCTGGGTTTAGAGGGGGAGTGAGCCAATTCCATCTCTAAAGCCAGTTTGGTATATTTGGGAATTTGGGCGTAGCTTCTCTTACTACTTCCTGCTGGAGGGGGGCGCTGTATCTTATGGGGACACGAAGAAAATTTTAGGATCATGGAGTAGTCCATGAGGCTGTATCGTCTGAGCCAGTTGCCTTGAAACCATTCTGGATGTTGAATCATCTGGGCCATGGTGTCACTGGAGACCTTTCAGGGGGTCTTGGCTGGTCAAACCTGATGTATCTTAATCTGGAACAAATCCATAGTCTCTGGCTTTCTGTGGAAACAAGAGCAGAGACTCTTTTCCAAAGCAACATATCCTTATATCCAAATTTTGAAGTCAAGGTACCTTTAAAATATACATTTTGGCATAACTCAACAGCTTTTACAATCAAATGTTTTTCTGCAGTTACGAATATCAAAGAGAACATAATCCAGATTCTCTGTGTGGTAGTCATCTTTACGTGGCTTTTTTTTTATATTAGCTTGAGCCTATTGCTTTAAAGTGCAGCCTTCTAAGCCTGAAACGGCGCAGTGGCTGCTGGCTCCGCCCACTTCAGCTTCCCAACATGGCGGTGGTCCGCTTTCCGCCAGCTCTGGGAGCCGTAACTCTCAGAAATAGTGGGTCTACACTTTTACCAAAGTAGCGTGTAGCCCAGAAACCTCTTTTTTTGTTTTGTACTAGCAAAGGCTAAATTCACCACACAGTTTAATGTGCTACTTGCAGAGGCCTCATTCCCGCCATACTGCAGGTCGAGCATGCACGCCAGGAACCCGCCAGTAGCTCAAACCGGCAGCTGCCGCTCATTTGAGAGAGACAATTAGGAAGCTGTTTTTAGGTCCGTTTTAGAATCTTTTTTCTAAGTTTTTAGGTGGAAACTCTTGCCACCACGTTGGACGCCATTTGTTGCTGGAGAATTTCTCTCCAGCTCCCACCACCAAGTCCCGCCAGTCTCAGAGCCCATTTATAAAATAAACACATAGACTCTTACATTATTTAAACTGCTTGGCCATTAGCTCAGGCCTGTTATTGTCTAGCTCTTACTCTTATATTTAGCCCATTTCTATTAATCTTTACTTTGCCACATGGCTTGTGGCTTACCGGTACTTTACATCTTTCTTGTCCTGATGGCGGCTGGCAGTGTCTCTCTCTCAGCCTTCCATTTCCCCGAATTCTTTTCCTTGTCCCGCCTATACTTCCTGCCTAGCCAATGGCCAATCAGTGATTTATTTACTGACCAATCAGCAACACACTTGACATACAGACCATCCCACAGCACATTCCCAACTAGGACATCCGTCTCCAAGGGTTGTTGCTGCCCAGGATTCTTGGGCCCTGCTGTCTTGACCAGCTTTTTGTGGAGACCAGTCCTAAGCAGGCCTGGGGGATGCTGGTCCAATTAGAAACTAATTGTTGTCTTGGCTGTCAGTGGCTAACAGTTCTATTCTAATTGTGTTTTCACATTAATATTGTGAGCACTTTATTAAAAAGACATATAGACTAAGTTGATTATTAGGAAATAACATGAAATTCCGTTTGCAAACATTTTTCATTCTCAGACATCGGCACTGGGAAGAATACAGAATGTTTGGATTGTTAGAATTGTTTCTTTAAACATGATGCAAAATGAGTAACAGTATTATTATCTTTGTGTTTATTAGATGGCTTCATCAGTTACCATTTTTATTATTTTATGACATTTTCATTTCCTGCCCCTACCTGCTTTTCTAATTTTGAAACAATTAGCATATTGCTTGAAGCAAATATTATTTAAGCTATAAATATTGTTATTGTCAAGTAAATCTTGGGCATCATATTATTTCAAGCTGGAACATCTCCAGAGATTACATTTTTTAAATTATTTTATTTTGTTTATATGTATGAGTGTTTGGGGGGTGTGTGTGTGTGTGTGTGTGTGTGTGTGTGTGTGTGTTTGTGTGTGTGTGTGTCATGTTTGTAAGTGCTCCACATGACCACAGTACCCTTGGAGGCCAGAGGAGGGCATCACATCTCCTGAAACTGGAGGTACAGATGTTGTGAGCTGCCATGTAGGTGCCGGGGAACTGAACTTAGATCCTCTACAAGAGCAGCCAGTGCTCTTAATCCTGAGCCAGCCCTCCAGCTCTCAAAGCTTACATTTTAAAGAACAATTTTAAACTTGAACCATGAGTTTGCTGAGCTGCTGCACTGTGACAAAGCTTATTTTTTCACTGTCACAGTTCACAGACACTAGAAAACGTGTTCCTAACTGTAATTTCCCGGTTTTCCTAAAGAAACAGAATCAATAGAGTAGACAAAGCTGATACTTGCTTTAATGTTTTCAATTAACAGTTTAATCCTGGAAATTGTTCCTTGTCAATACAGGTGAATGGACCCTGTCACCATTACTGATCTATAAGACTGGAGGGTAATTCTGGCCTTTTCTCTCTCCCTAGACCAACAGTTAATTTTGGCGACCTTGAAACACATCGTGACCTTACAAGAAGCATGGTTCTACTTTACATGAAGATAGCTCATGAGCACAAAAGCCACCCACAGACCATGTTTTTGTATAGCATGCATCAAAATGTGCTATTGCACATATGGCTGATAGTCTTGTGAAATGTAGCAAGTCAGTGTTTTATCTGGGATGACAGATTTCCTACAAAAGTTTAGGGTAACTGACAATTGTTTACCTTTCTTTCAGATATAATTTCCCAGCACCCAAATCCTTCTGCAGAAAAAGCCAGAACTGTGCTCGCTGTGGAAGCTGCCCCTGGAGAGCTGGTGGGAGACCGAGCTGCTCGCCAGCCAGCCCCAGGGCATCCGAATTCCATTAACTTTTACTCTCTGAAGCAGTGGGGTAATGAGCTCAAGTGAGTCTTTGGGAAGTAGCATATGCTATTGAAGATGGATTCTCTTTGATAATGAGTTATAATGTGGGTTATATGTTTATCTGTGACATTATAAAGCCACTTTACATTTATGAAGGGTCTTTGTGCTCTGCAGCACACTTTCACATAGGTCATTTTTTTAAAGCTTTAAACAGTATGCCTGCTCTGGTTCTGGTACCATGCCAAGAATCATCACACGGTTTCATCTGATTGCTTGACTCTGTGTGGTAGATCAGATGGCTGACATTTTACAGAGACTGAAACTAGATGAAGGGGGCGGAGTCTGAGATGACAAGGCTTCCAGATGCAGGGCTGGCCCAGAGTCTCTGCTGTGGGGTTCTGTGCTCTGGCTGTACGTGGGCCAGTGAGAATAGAGGTGGGATTTTTTTGTTTGTTTTATTTGATTAGTTTTTAAGAAAGGCTTTGTTGAGGTATATATAATTCATCCATTTACAATATATAGTATTTTGTGTTTTTTTCATGTATCTTGAGCTGTATAATTAATTTTAGAACATTTTGTTGGTGGTGGTTTGTTTGCTTGCTTGCTTGTTAAGCCAGGGTCTTGCTAAATGACCAAGGCTAGTCTTGAACTTGCAACTGTCCTGCTGTCTCAGCTTCCCAAGTCTGGGATTATAGGCGTGTGTGAGCCTGACTCAATTTTAGAACATTTTCATCAGCACCAAAAGAAAACGTTTATGCAATCCTTTCCTACCCCCCTTGCCTTCTCCCCTCCCTCCCCGCCTTCAGTTGTAGGCAACCACTAATCTGCTTTCTGTCTGTGGGGATTTGTTTATTCCGAACATTTCATGTAACTGGGATTGCACAAGATGAGCCCTTTGGTGTGTGGCTTTCTTTACTTAGCGTAATGTTTTTAAGATCTACCCAGGTAGTAAGTGGTATGTAAGTATCTCGTTTTCTTCCATGACTAAATAATATCCCTTACGTACTATCCTAGTTCCATTTCCTGTTGCTGTGATAAAACTGTGACAAAAGCGACTGTATTTATTGGGCTTACAATTCCAGGTTGTATTCCACAATTGTAGAAAAGTCAAGGCAGTCAGAACCTGAAACAGCTAGGCAAATCCAGACCGGAGCAGAGAGGAAGGAATGCACGCATGTTGTGCTCAGCTCACTTTCTCCTCTTACATATAGTCCAGGACCCAAACGACTCTTCCCACATCAATTAATGTCATCAAGACAGTCCCCCACAGGCTTGCAAGCACTCTTACCTACTGAACCATCTCCCCAGCCCCAACTGTCATCTGTTTGATCCTAGCCATCCTACTAGTGTGAATCAGCTGATATCTTATTGTGGAATTGGTTTGCATTTCCGTGATAACTAACAGCTTTGAGCATCTTTTCCCACGTGGCCATTTGTGCATCCTCTTTAGAGCAGCATTACGTTGGATCTGTTCAGATCCTTTGCCTATTTTAAATAGTATTGGCTTTTTATTATTGAGTTGTATGCATTATTTGAATGGAGGTGATTCATCAGTGTTGGCAGCAATACACTTGTTTAGACACAGAATCTCAAGAGACTTGGCGTAAGTTAGAAATGGGAGTTAGTAGGAAGGCTTGTACTCTGGGTTTGTGGAGCACGGGAAAACTTTGTGCTCTGCTGTCGGACCCAAGTACTGTCAGCTATGCTCCAGCAGTCCTGCTGGGTGTTCAGAATGCCCCAGCAGCGACCACCCAAGGATACACTGTTTCAGCAAGTGTTCTCCCCATACCTCTTTCTGTGTATGCCTTGGTGCTTGGTTACGTATAATAAAGTCATTTTTGTGTGTGTTTTCTTTTCTTCAGACATAACTTTGTATTGGAACTGAGTAGAATATGGCAGACCTCAGAAGACCAGCACTTGAGAAAGAGATCACTATGAGGCCTTGTCCACTCTGCTTCTGCCTGGACAGTGGTGTTGCCCTCCTGGTCCTGCTCTACTCTATTCCCGCCACATTCTGCCCCTCTTGCCTCCGACCACATGCTCACCCTGAATTAGAGTCATGGGTAGCAGCTGCACCAAATGTCTTCATTTGACACTTGAGGGTTTTAGCATTGTGACTCTAGTCTGTCCCTTGGGTAACTCCTTTCCAAAATTCTCCTTCTCTGAGCCTCTGCATTCTGGCCATTTGCTCCCCTCCTCTCCACCTGAGAGCCTCTGCCTCACCATGTACCTGTCTATCTGGCAGGGACCCTGTTTCATCTCATGGAGCCCCACTTGCCTTGTGGATGTCTGACGCATCTGAGGTAGCCCCACTCACTATCTCCCAACCCCCAAGAGAAGGGGGTGGAGGAGGCAAGGGTGGGGCTGCCTCCCCAGACCCTGCACCATATCATGCTTCTCAGTAAACAAAGCGTTCTTTGTTCCTAAAAATGTCAGGAAACCACAACGACTCTTGCTTCATTTTTCAGGTTAAAAAGCTGAGGCTTAGAAAATTAAAGTGGCTTGTTCAAGGCTGCGTTACAGGAGTGCATGACAGAACTGAAAAGCACACCCAGGACCCTTTACTTCTTATTCCTTTCACTCTTCACCATCACGTATCTGGGAGCTGGGCATGATGGTCTATACCTACGATGGCCAGCCTGGGTTGCTTGGCAAGATAGAGTCTCAATAAAGTAACAAGAACGTCTATGGGGGACTTTTAATTAGCCGGGTATTTATACTTGTGCAGCCCCATCTGCCCTCAGAGTTCGACAGTAGGATGAGGTGGAAACAGGCCTCTAGTACTGGGGACTTCCCGTTTCCTTGAGCTTAGAGTGACTATTAAATATCTCTGCCTGGAAGAGAGAACACATGTCCCTTTTGTATGTGACAACTCTCAAAGCAAGTTCGGCCGGCATTAATGTCGGCAGGAGCAATTCGAGCTGCGCTGTTGTGGTGTTGTGTGGTGGGAGAGGCAGACTCCTTGAGAGAATGCTCAGCTGTGCCACTTCATAATCTGCTGTCTCAAGCAAGCTCCTTACCGTTCTGTGCCTACAGTTCTCATTTGTAAGTAATCATGCATACCTCATGGGATGGCCTGGATGATGATAAGTTAATAGGAACAAACAACATGGAGCAAAGCCTGGGACTCAGTTCTAAGGAAAGTGAATGTCGACATGTTGGGTCTCGTGATGAAGCCCTCTTTGTGGAGTTCTGCAGACTGCTTTCTGTAGAAGCGGGATGCTTACAGAAACAGGATGCTCAGACAGATCTCAAATGCTTATGTTTTTTCTTTTCTTTTGACTTCTAGGCATGCTTTAAGAACTTAAAACAGAATGATCTGGGTGAATAGAGAACCTTTTTTTATAGTTTCAGAGATTAGAACTTGCTAAGCAAGCCCTCTGAGCTACAACCCCAACGTGGAGAGAACTTAATGACCTTAGAAATAGTAAAGCATGGCCGGGCAGTGGTGGCGCATGCCTTTAATCCCAGCACTCGGGAGGCAGAGGCAGGTGGATCTCTGTGAGTTCGAGGCCAGCCTGGTCTACAAAGTGAGTTCCAGGAAAGGCGCAAAACTACACAGAGAAACCCTGTCTCAAAAAAAAAGAAAGAAATAGTAAAGCTATGTTTCCCTAAAAGGAATGGCTCAAAAGTTGTATTTTTGTAATGGATTCAAACTAGTACTAAATTGATTGTGGTCAGGGTTTAAGGATGAGCATGTGCTTATGTGTGCACATGCATTTATTGTCTTCATCAGTTTAGTTGGGGCCCTCTATAAGGCTCACCTGGTGAACTGAGAGTTTAAATTCCACACTGTTGTACAAGACTCGGGGCCCTGTGCTCTGCTCCTGCAGCTGAGCTAAGGATTTGCCAGAGTCTAATAGCTGGTGCTATTTTAGTGACTGACTGTTCCATTGTCATGGCAGAGCACCATGACCAAGGCAACTCAGAAAAGAAAATGTTTGATTTGGGGCTCATAGCTACAGAGGGTTAGAGACCCACTCATAGTGGGGGCATGAGAGCGGGCAGGCAGGCAGGCATGGCACTAAGCAGTAGCTGGGAACTTGCATCCTTATCTCCAAGTAGGAAGCAGGAGAGGTAACTGGGAATGACTTGAGCTTCTGGAACTTCAAAGCCCATCCCCAGTGACACACCTCTTCCCACAAGACCACACCTCCTAATCCTTCCCAAAGAGTTCCTCTAACTGGGAACCAAGTATTCAAATGTCTGAGGGACATTCTCCTTCATACTGCCACTGGTGCTTATTATGTGATTGAATCACTTAGTAATCCCTTAAAATATGATGTATTTTCTATTAAAAATAAATTAGATGCTTAGGGAGGAAATTGATAAAGGTGGTCATGCCACTAAAATATCGTTGAGAGAGTGTGGATGATATGGTTGGAAGGAATCAGAAAAAAAGAAGAAAAACTTGTTAAAAACCTGTAAGATTCTAGGCCTACATTGTAAGTGTATGTCTTTATTCCATTAAGAGCAGCAGCAGCAGCAAAACAGGATTGGAAAAGCTGGGTGACATCTTAGAGGTGTGGTTTATCTGGGCAGACTGCATCCTGTAGCCCTGGCAGGTGTGTCCACTTACTCCGGCATAGGCGCCTCTGTTGGAGATGTAGTTACGTTTACTTGGTTTCCTGCTCTGATGACTTTCTTATTTAACCTAGCCACCATCTAGATCACATCAGTTGATGAAGCTAGACCCCATGTGAAATTCCAAGTGGTGTGTAAGAATAACCCCTGCCTCGTAGAGACCAGCTGGTGGTTAGTGCTCAGCCAGTGGTGGCTGGAGGATGCAGTGTTACAGGCATTGCTCTCACACTTTGGGGCCGTAAACATAGTGGGTCTTCCCTTCATGTCAGGTGGAGAGCGTCCCCCCACCCCCACCCCCACTGTCCCAGATGCATGGGGAGGCTGAGCTTGCTGGGAAGGTGTGCTCACCTTTCTAGGTTGTCTCTGCTGCGTCTTTTACTGGTTCTGCTGCTGACTGTGTCCTGGACTCTTTGTTTCTGCTTTCCTCAAGACCCCTCAAACCTGGTAGCAATGTCACTTTTGTATGTGACTCAGGTTCTGGGAATCCACTGGTTTTGCCATCTAGGGCTTTGCCTGGTGACTCATCTCTTTCAGAGCCCCATTGCAAAGAGAAGGCCACCCCAGCCCAAACCAGTGCCCAGATATCTGGTGTATTTGGGGAGGTCTTTTGTGTCTGTGGCTATGTGGTACTTGCTAATATTTTCCTTGTTTTAAGGTATAGCTCAGTCTTTGCCAAGAACTAGGAGGATTGTATAGTCATGTTGCTACCTCGTGGGTGTTTTCAGAACCAGGCCTTCTGAAGGGAAGCACAAGGATGGTGGTTGAAGAAGTTGGCCAGGTTGTGTGTGTTGCTATGTCAATACTCTTTCCTAAGAGCTTCCTGGAGCATAAAATTGTTTGTACCTAGTACTTCTTGCCAACAGTCTTTCCCATCTTGATTGGAACCATGCACTTCCCGTTCATTAGCAGGACTACTGTAACTTTAGAGAAATCATGGTTGTAGCTTGCAGACTGGAAGACCTTAGCCGTGGCTTGCAGACTGGAAGACCTTAGCCATGGCTCGGATGATATCTGACTCAGTCTAGGAAACCAGAGAATGTCAGTCCATGCCTTATCCAAGGCCACCAACCAGTTAACCCAAGTCTCCTATTTTAGTTAGAGTTGAGGGCTCCAGGAGGAGGAACAGTCAGTGTCTTCTGGGCCTGCTGGATCCACTTGTTACAGGAGCCAAGTTCTCAGTAGCCTGGGTCAGTTCATTCTGTTCTCTTAGCCTTTCAGAGCCTCCTCATTCCCTCAGATAACCCAGCATGACCTCCCCAACTGAAGATCTTTTCCTGAGATTTAGGTGTAGACATTGTGGGCTGTGGGCATTATTTATCCCTTCCGTCACGGTGGGGCTTTCCCCTGGTTCCTACTTTATCTAGCCTCCTCAGCACTTCTCCGTCTCCTTTTGGAACACTGGGCATTATGGTGGGGGTCAGTGGGTAGGCCCAGTGGTAGAAAGCACAGCCTGGGCCCTCGATCTTCTCTGAAATACTCAGAGCTTGGACCCTCTGGCCTAGGTGAGCCCAGAACCACCTGGCCTGTATGCTGCCACCCACCAGCTTCATTCAACCTGTCCTTTTTTTCTTAGTCTTGTGAAAGGCATGCATGCTTATAAAGAAAGAGGCCTGCTCATGCTGAGGGGCTCAAAGCTAAAACTGAGGCCTTTGTAAATCCACATTCCAGAAGTAGCTACTAGAAATGGAATTGTGAATGTAAGCACTCTGGAATTCTCTTTGCCTGATAAAAGAGAATCTGCAGTATACACTGTCTTGGTGCCTTAGCATTCTCCTGACTTTTCTCCTAGACATGTTTTCTGTGTGACAACCAAGTCGTGAGGCCCACTCGGACCAGAGCTGTACCCTGACCTGCAGAGTGAGAGCTTGGCAGTGATGGGGTGTGGACGACAACTTCATGATTCTTGGAATTGAGGCACTGTATAGTCTGGAATGGTCTAACTCAGTAATCTGTGGGGGCTGTTATTCTGCGGAGTTCAGGGGTCTGGATGCGCCCTTTGTCTGACCTGTTCCCTACTTGTGGGTATCTGCTCATTGAGTCAGAGGAAGAAATGCTGAGTCACCTTCAGTGAGTGTAGTGGGAGTTTTCTCCAGTCCTGCCTGGCCCACGGTCAGGACAAATCTCTCTCACCTGCCAGTCCGGCAGCCACTCAGACCCAACAGAGTAAACACACAGAGACTTATATTGCTTACAAACTGTATGGCCAATGCAAGCTTCTTGTTATCTAGTTCTTGTATCTTAAATTAACCCATTTCTATTAATCTATACCTTACCACGTGGCTCATGGCTTACCGGTACTTTTACATCTCGCTTCCTCTGTGTCTGGCTGGCAACTCCTGACTCAGCCTTCTTCCTCCCAGCATTCTCCTCTCTCTTTGTCCCACCTATACTTCCTGCCTGGCTACTGGCCAATCAGCACTTTATTTATTAACCAATCAGAGCAACACATTCAGAGCATCCAGAACATCCCACAGCAAGTGAGAGAGTACCTCCTCGTTTTTTGTTTTTGTTTTTGTTTTTGTTTTGACATTGGTGTGAGGGAAGATAGCTGAGTGAAACCCCTTGGGGTAGCTTGCTTCCTGCCGCCTTCAGCCTTCTGTAAATCCAAACTTCCACCTTAGCCCACCTTTCACCACTGAAAAAGGTTGAGGTGCTGGCCACAGGGTGGCCGTGCAGGCAACATGTGAACTTGTAGGCTCAGGAGAGATTTGATGGGACATTTCCAAACACTTCTCTCAACTCCTAAAGTCCACTTGCTCGTCGAAATTACAGTGAGAACTGAGTATATAATTGCTGTGTTACTTGGATATCTTTATATTTATTTGTTTTGGAAAGTGTGGCACAGTGTGTTGCACACTCACCCGGAATTTGGTTCGACAGTACTTCAGCTGAAAGAGACCTTGCGTTGAAGCCAATCTCATTTCTCCGTTACCCAGGCCTTGGCGGTTGTCACAGCACTCCAAAGCTGTCCCTCAGCTGCAGGGGTTTGCGACAGCCGGGAAACAAACGGGGGTGGGGGGGGGGGTGGAAGCAGAGTACATGGAAGTCAGTTATTGAAACTGCCTTTCTTCCTGCCCAGGCTGAGTGTGGGTCTTCTCTGCTCTCATTTCTCCTTTTGACTTCAAGAACAAGAGCGGCAGGCAGAGCTCAGCTACTCCTCGGCTCCCTGCTCACTGGCAGTGTTCTTCAAGAAAGACACAAGAGCACATTTTGAAGCTGTGGCAAATGGCAAGGAGGTTTCTAACTCCTGAAACATGTTGTAGGAGAACAGGATACAAGGAGTTCTGGGCCTGGAAACTGTCACCAAAACGTTGGGGCCGGATCCCAGGTGCTGGAATGTGCAGGGGTAGATAAGGCATTTGTGAGACTTCCTTTTCTTCCAGAGCAACTATTTTGCAATCGTTTTCTCTACAGTTCCGGGATGTTACGAAGCCAGAGTTGACCGTGACAAGAGTGTGGTCATTAGGTTCCCCTGGGTATTGACGGAGCCCCTCTGTGTACAGAGCCAGGCACCAGAAAAGATTAGGCTTGAATAACATGGAACATGCTTACTATGTTTATTTACCTCTGGTCTCAGTTCTCAGTAAGTAACAGCTTAAAAACAGCTGCCAGTCTTAGAAAAATGTAATCACTAGGTTTTGGGGACTCAGTGTTAAAACGTGTGTGTGTGTGTGTGTGTGTGTGTGTGTGTGTGTGTGTGTGTGTGTAAAGTGATACGTTTGCATATTTTGCCAGCAGAATGAGAACCTACATGTGCTGTATAATTTCTTTGTGTTCTTCTAAAAGTTTAAAAATACTTAGTGCAATTCAAATAAAAGGGATAAACTGTGCTTTTAACAACACAGATATTAAGGGACTCAGATGGCTCAATAAGTAAAGTAGTCACTGCTCACGCCTGAGGACCTGAATTTAGATCCTCAGTCCCCATGTAAAAGCCAAGCATTGGCTCCACAGCTGTAACCCCAGTACTGGGGAGGAGCTCCGGAGAGCTTGCTGGCCAGCCAGTCTAGCTGAAACAGTGAGTTCCGGGCTCAGTGAGACTTTCCATGAAAAATAAAGTGTGGAAGGGCTGGTGAGATGGCTGAGCAGGTAAAAGTATTCCCCAGCAAGCCTGGTTACCTGAGATCTGGAAAACTGTCCTCTGGCTTCCTCCACACGTGTTCCGCGGTGCACATGCCTCCCAGGAAAGAAACAACATGTTTATTTTATGAGTATGAATATTTGGTGTGCATGTATGTCTGTGTACCACATGCATGCCTGGTGCCCATGGAGCCCAGAAGAGGGCATTCTGGAACTGGAGTTATAGGCAGTTGTGAGCCACCATGTGGGAATCGAACCCAGGTCCTTTGGAAGAGCAGCCAGTGTTCTTATCTACTGAGCCAAAAACAGGAAGAACAAAACAAAAACAAAATTAAATAAAAGAAGTAGAACGCAATAGGGAAAGATACTTGATGCTGATATCTGGCCCACACACGCATGCCCAGGAAAACACAGCTGCACATACACACAACCCACACCGGAACTAAACTATTGAGACATAGCTGCTTTATGCTAGAGTGTCATCTATCTAGTTCAAACTGGAGCTGGCATCGGCTTTCCCTTCCCACCTGCAGTCTGCCTCGGGAAACACTGGTGACGCACAGGTTCTTCTCCTGGTTGAGAAGCCATATTGAGGTGTGGTTTGCCTGTAGACTCACGTATTTTAGGCGTACAGGCTAGTGAATGTTCAAATCAAATTTTTTTCAAATCAGGTCACATGCCTATACATAATCCTAGCATGTGGGAGGCAGAGGCAAGCAAATTTCAGTAAGTTTGAAGCCAGCCTGGTCTATGTATCCAGTTCTGTGCCAGGCGGAGCTACATGGTGAGACCCTATCTGAGATGGTGGGTGTGGGAGGGAGAGAATGTTTGCTCAGGAGCCCTCCCCTAATCCGTGGCCTCGGACAACCTCCAAGCCACTCGCTCTCACTAGCTGTGCTTTTGTAAGAATTTAAAATAAGTCAACTCTTTCGTCCTCTAGCCGAATAGTCATTGTTTCCTTGACGTAACCCTTCAAGGTGACTGTTCCGTTTCGCGTTCCCACCAACATGACAAGGTCAGTTCCAGCTGCCCCACATCCTCCTGAACACTAGGAATTGCTCTTGTTCTTCACTTCAGCTGTTGGGGTGTGATGCGTTTTTAAACTAGTATATGATAACTAACGTACTTTTAAGTTTTTTTTTTTTTTAGATTATTTTATGTGTGTGGTTTTGCCTACATGTATATCTGTGTACCACATGCATGCCTAGTGCCTGTGGAGGCCAAAAGTGGTTGTATGCCCTGGAGCTAAGAGTTATGGATGGTGGTGAGCTGCCATGTGTGTGACGGGAACCAAACCAGTGTCATCTGCAAGCGAAACAAGGGCCCTAACCACAGAGCTACCTCTCCAACCCCCATGTTCTCTTTTTAAGCCATTCATGGACAGATGCTTCTTGGCTTAGGAAGGGTTACGTGATAGGGTTATGTCCTAGCAAGCCTACCATAAATTGAAGAGGCTGAAAGGCAAACATGCATTTTCTAGCTCTAACAAAGCAAATGTTGTGGCTTAGCTGCTTGTACTCTGTGGAGTACCAGTTGTTCACCCTTGAAATCATGGAGCTCACTGGAAGCCACTTCTGGCTCGAGAGTATCTTACTGCACATCATTAGCCCAGGAAAAATGAAGCTTCAAAGTATGGTTTGCAGTGAACGTGTATTGCTTTGGAACCATCATTAAATTTTAAAGTAATCTTAAGTCCAACCTTACAAGTTAGGAAACTGCTGTATTTTTCCCTTTTTAGTTTGCTTTGATCTCTTGGTCATTTTTAAAAGCTGAGTTGTTTGTCCATCTTACTGAGCTTTAAGAGTTCTTAAATATTCTGGATATGAGCCTTTTGTCATATGTTTTTCAAATACTTTTCAAAGGGGAAAAGTTTTAATAAACTTGGTTTTTCCCATTTTGTCTTATAGATTGTGCTTTCTGAGTGCTCTCTAGAAAATCTGTCCAACTTTGGGCTACAGAGATGGCTTAGTCAGGAAGTAAACTTGACCTGAGTTTGGCCCCCCAGAACCCATGTAAAAACCTAGATGTTGCCTGTAATCCCAGCACTAGGGTGCTGGAGACAGGCAGATCTTTGGAGTTTGTTGGCTAGCCTAGCCAAATGGGTGAGCCTCAGGTTCAGAGAGAAACCTTGTCTCAAAAAATAAGCTGAAAAGTAATTGAGAAAGACAACTGAAGTTGACCTTTGGCCTACACAGGCATGTGTGCATACATACACACACACATATGCACATGCGTATAAAAAAAGAAAAAATTAAGTGTGAAAAGTACTTTCTCCTTTTCTTCTAGAAGTTTTGTGTTTTGGTGATTATGTTTAAGTCCTTTATGGGGCTTGTTTTATTTTGGTTTGGGTTTGTTTTTTAGGGGGGTGTTTTTATTTTTGTTTTGAGACAGGATCTCACTATATAGCCCAGGCTGACCTGGAACTTATGGTCCTGCTGCCTCAGTCCCCCAGGTGCTGGGATTATAGGAGTGTGCCACAACAACCTGTCTCTATAGTATATTTTTAATTAATTTGTATGTGTGTATGAGGTAAGGTTCAAGTTGATTTTTTCCTATATATAACCAGTTTTTATAACCACATTTCCCCCCTGGAATCTTTTTACATCCTTGTTGAAGATCAGCTCACGATAAGTATAAGGAGTGGCTATCATGAATAATGCAGTGTGTGTTTTAGTATCTGCCTGTATTCGTGTGCAGGAATTTCATTTAGGAAATACTGGCGTCTTTAGAAAGGCATTTTTCATAAAAATATATTTGTTGGTGACAGTATAAAATCCAGTGTGAAGCTCCACCACTTCAGAATAGCTGATCTAACTGTGCAGAAATCCATTGAGATGGATAAACTTTGGAGCTGGTTAATTTGGGTGTGTGACTTTTTTTAAATAAAGATTTGTTTTGTTTTTTAAAGAAAAAGAAAGGTTCTTCTTCAGTTTAACTTAGCTTGCCATGTTGGGTTGCTCCCCGTGATACTAGCATCAGTGTGTACTCATTAGCAATGGATATTTTCTTGTTTTCCATAGTCTCAACAATTGGTATTACCAAGTCTTCGTTTTTATCAATCGTATATGCAGTTATGTTTAGTTTTGCCTTTTCTTGTTTTTAATCAGAAATTCAATGTCATCTTTCCGTCCTGGGAGAGGGCACAGTGAGAGTCGCCGGACTGTGTTTTACACCAATGAAGAGTGGGAACTTTTAGACCCGCCTCCTAAGGACCTAGAGGAGTCGCTGATACAGGAGGAAAGGAAGAAGCAGATGCCTGAGGGAAACAAAGGTACAGAATGCACCTGTGCTCTGTCACTCGGTGTGCTGCCGTTTGTTACCTCCAGGGACATAACAGACAGACACTTGACTGGCAGAGTTCCTGGAGGCATGGAGTGCAGTAGAGTCTTGTGTTATGGTGCGGGGGGGGGGGGGGGGGGCACTAATTCATAAAAGTTTGTGAAGTGCTACAAGGAATAAATGTCCATCTAGCCCAGTGGCTGCAAACCTTCTTCGGGAGATAGAATACCTGTCATGCCTCTGTGGATCACAGGCATGTCATACGCCTGTAGTTCTAGGGCCTGGGAGGCTGAAGCAGGAGGATTGCACAATTGAGGGCAGCCGGGGCTGTGTAGCAAGACTCTGTCTCAGAAACACACACACACACACACACACACACACACACACACACACACACACACATCACCTTTATTTACAGAAATTTTAGATGTGCTTAAAAGGAACAAAACCTAGTCTCATAGATTCTGGAGAAGTGGTTAAATTAGTCATATTCCCATTACTGTAACTAGTAGCTGAGTAAACTAACTCATGTAGAGAAAAGATTTATTTTGGTTCACAGTTGTAGAGATTTTAGTGTATGACCAATTGATCCCATTGCTTTGGGCCTGTTCAGGTGCATCATTATGGGACTATGAGGCCAGGAAGCAAAACAGAAAAAGGAGTGGGGTACCACTGTCTGGAAGACTTCACATTAGGCCCCTAGTTTTCATCATCTTCCAGTATCAACAAGCTGGTGACTTAAGGTGTTAACACATGGACCTTTGGGAGACACGCTAGACCCGAACAAGTCCCCAGGTCAGAAACATGCACCTCTGTGAGTTGTCATGAGGCAGGCACACCAGCTATCCAGTGCCACTTAGGTGCCAGATGCTGTTGCCCCCTTCGAGTCTCTGCCCGACTGCAGGAGGCCACTGTGTGCTTCTAACAGCAGAGATGCCTTTGTGTCTCATAGCTTTAAAAAATCAAAAGTTCATAGTACTTTTGTGTCTCCTGTTTGTATTTTTGAGTATACATTTGAAGCCATTCATAGTAACATTTATTTGGACCATTTAATATGCAAAGTCACACTTTAAAAATGTATTTTTACTTTTTTTTTTCACAGACAAAATCACATATTTAATCTCAAATCATGATAGTGGGTAATGAGTTCAATACTCCGCTTTCACAAATAGACAGATCATCAAGACAAAAACAAAACAGAGAAACATTAAGTTAACATCATAAAGTAATTAGACCTATCAGACATGTGCAGAACATTCCACCAAACACTATATTTTCTTCTCAGCAGCTCAAAAACTTTCTCTAAAATTGACCAATATGTGCACACAAAGCCAGTCTCAACAGATGTAAGGTATTTTACACACTACCCAGCATCCTATCTAACCATCATGAATTAAAGCTAGATTTCAACAACAATGAAGATAGCAGAAAGAACAGGAACTCTTAGAAACTGAATAACTAACTGATGAATGAAAACTGGGTCCAGATAAAATTCAACAAGAAAACTAACAACTTTTTGCAATGAAAGAGAAGGAAGTACAATGTACTGAAACATATAGCAAGTTCATAGCTCTAAGTTCTTACTTTTTTTTTTAATTTTACAATATAATTTAATTCTACATATCAGCCACGGATTCCCTTGTTCTCCCCCCTCCCGCCCCCCCTCACCTTCCCCCCAGCCCACTCCCCATTCCCATCTCCTCCAGGGCAAAGACTCCCCCGAGGACTGAGATCAACCTGGTAGACTCAGTCTAGGCAGGTCCAGTCCCCTCCTCCCAGGCTGAGCCAAGCGACCCTGCATAGGCCCCAGGTTTCAAACAGCCAACTCATGCACTGAGGGCAGGACCCGGTCCCACTGCCTGGGTGCCTCCCAAACAGATCAAGCCAATCAACTGTCTCACCCATTCAGAGGGCCTGATCCAGTTGGGGGAAAACATTCATTGTGTTTTGGTTTTGAGCCAAAAACAAATGAGTAGAAATAAGAAGCCCAGGGTCGCCTTGTGCATCTCAGCTTGACTTAAAGGGCTCATGTTGTAGTCTTCTGTAAAGAGTGGTCCAGTGAGGACTCTGCTGGTTTTAGACCTCTTGGGTATTCTCTGCAGTGAGCTGGGGCAAAGTGACATGGGCTGCCCTGCTTTCTTCAAGGGTTGACGAGTCCGCACCCCCTGAGAGTGATCTCTGAGGACACCAGGAGAAGCTTTAACTTGCTCAAAAACTTTTTTGTTTTAATGTAGGAGTCACTAGTTCGGGATTCCCCTTCGAGTTTGGACGGAACCCTTACAAAGGAAAGCGCCCCTTGAAAGACATAATTGGGTCATACAAAAATCGCCAGAGCAGCGGTGATTCCTCGATTGAGGGAACATCATCGGGTGGCGGAAGCCTCACGAAACCAGTCTCCGAGATGCAGCTGCAGATTGAAAGCCAGCAGGAAGAGCTGGAGCAGCTCAAGAAGGACCTGTCCAGTCAGAAGGTAGCTTTCTCCTGACTTCTGTGTGTTCCTTCAGCAGCCAAAGACCAAGGAGCCCTTCCCTGATGCTTGTGCTGCCGGGGCCTCCATCCCGGGGCCTCCATCCCGGGGCCTCCATCCCGGGGCCTCCATCCCATGCCCTGAGCTATGCCCGTCATTTATTCAAAGGCCCTAGACTACATGGAGGGAAGGGAAGGTTACAGGGTGCTGCTATCTGCGCCCACACCCAGTTCCTCAGCCTAGAGGTCTCTGAAGTTTCCACATCCTGTTAGACAGAACTATTTTTCTAAGCTGGTCAGACATTCTTCTTCCTAATTGCTGGACAGTTCAGTGAATCTTAGAGCCTGGATTTTTCTTCCCCCACCCCCAGCCTGTTTTGTTTTATTTTTAATTATGTGTGTGAGTATGTGAATGCGGGCACCCATGGAGATCAGAAAAGGGTGTCAAATCCAGTGAGCCTCCCAGCATAGATTCTGGGAACCAAGCTCAGATCCTCTGCAAGAGCAGTATGTGCTTGTAACTGCTGATTCATTCTCTGTCAACCCCTGCGCGCGCGCGCGCACGCGCGCGCACACACACACACACACACACACACACACACTCACGTCCATTTATTTCTTTACTTACTTACTTATTTTTGAGACATCATTTCACTGTGTAGCCTAGGCTGGCCTGGAACAATTGATCCTCCTCCAGCACTGGAATTACAGGCATGTGCCACCACACAGTACTTCACAGATCCCTTAGTACTGATAAACATGTGCCAGGAACCATTGCTAATTACAGCATGCACATCCATTATTTCCAGTTTCCTATTATTGTTCTCTTCAGGCTGTATTTGTGGAGTAAATTTTTTTCCTCTCTATTTTTGAGGTCTTTCAAGAGGAAGTTCAGTATTAAAATGTTTCCAGTGAAGTTTGTTTCTGCATTTCCTCAAATTCCAGTGATTACTTACATAACAACACTGTTATGATTTCTGTTTTTCTCCCTCACACCCTTCTTCACCTCATCATCTTCTTGGCTCCTAGGAGCTCATTCGGCTGCTCCAGCAGACAGTCCGGTCGTCCCAATATGACAAGTATTTCACAAGCCACCAAATCAGCCAGGGGGTCCCCAGGGACACACTGGAGCTTCTCCACCAAAAAGACGAGCAGATCCTGGGCCTCAGCGGCCAACTGGAGAGGTTCAGCCTGGAGAAGGAGAGTCTCCAGCAGGAAGTGAGGACGCTGAAGAGCAAGGTGGGCGAGCTGAACGAGCGGCTGGGGATGCTGATGGAGACCATCCAGGCCAAGGACGAGGTCATCATCAAGCTCAGCGAGTGTGAGGGCAGCGTGTCTTCGCCCACCATGGGGCCCACCTCTCCTTTGGCCAGCCCAGCCAGCCGAGACCAGCTGGAGCTGGACAGGCTAAAAGTAAGGGCAGGGTGTGGGCTGGCTTTTTGGACAGAGATCCCAAACTCTGTTAGCTCCCTCAGTTTCGATCCCTAGAGGTACTGTCATCAGTGAGCTAGTCTGGGAAGGAAGCAGAGCTGGGGCAGGGCACAGAAACTGGCTTTGCAGTCAACTTCTAGGCATTTTAAGGAACTTCCTTGGAAGCACTTCCAGCACTGTTAGCATTGCCGCTATTGCCTGGGACACTTCCAGCTCTTCTAGTCCCTTTCTTAGGAGGAGCTGAAACACCCCTTTCCTTTGATTGATCCCACTCTCAGGACTTCATTATGCCATGGAACATATGGAGGTTGTCAGTTTCCCCTTCTGTGTACATGAATGCAAACATGGACTGAATTTGCACAGCCTCCCGCAGGCCCAGGTAGGAGTATTGTCACAGTCGTCAGAGTAGGGTCAGCTGGGAAAGTGGACCCAGCTCCAGGCAGTTCAGAAAAGAAGCCTGCTTGGTCAGGGTCAGTGCCTAACATCAGAAGTCGTGAACTTGGAAGGGTGGAGCTGTCTTCCCAGTGTCCTCCTCTTCGATGGCCCAGGGATGAGAAGCAGGTTCCTGAACACAAGGGAACTGAGGTGATAGGCAGCACATGAGGGAGGGGAGCATTCCCCCTTTGGGAAGCAGGGGAATGCTTTTAGGCCTGTGGACAATTCTGCTGGTCTAGAGTAGAGAGCTGAACCGTTTGGGCTGCTATGAGTAAGGTTGTAGAGGAGACCAGCATACCTCTGCTGTCAGCAGCTCCTGAGACTCTACTGGAGAAGAAAGATTTAGGTAGACAAATGTCTACCTAATGGGGCATTAGGTAGAACCCAAACAACTCCAGCAGACCACAAATAGGTCTTTAACTACTAGCCCCAGTGTTTCCACGTGGCCATTGTCTTCTTGCAAATAATTTGGTTCCAGGTGTTTGGCCTAGGTGTGTTACTGTTGAGGTCATTACAGAGTGTGAACATCATGGCTTCCAGCACCTTTCATTTACCAGCTGTGAGCTGAGTGTGTGCCGGGCAGGCTGGGGACTTCAGAGTTAGGAACACTGAGACAATGGCAGCACTGTTGGAATGTGTGGGTGGTCTGTCTTAGTGACAACACCCTTTGGATACACAGGCCAATGTGGTTTATTTTTTTGGTGTGTGTGGTGTGTGCATGGGTGCACGTGTATCTGCAGGTGGACATGCACAGGTGTGCCCATGCACGTGGAGACTAGATACTGATATTCTCCCTCCATACCTCTCCACCTTATTTTCTGAGACAAAGTCTGAACCCTGAGCTTACCGGTTGGCCTGGAAGCTCCAGGGATCCCCCTGTCTCTGCGCTTGCTGCACTAGGGTTATAGGAGTACTGTAGCACAAGGCTCTTACATGGTGTAGAAACCCAAGTGTAGGTCCTCATTCCTGTGCAGCAGACTCTTTGCTGGCTAAGCCCTCTTCACAGCTTTCTGTAGGATTGATTAATGAGGAACCAAAGCACCTTATTATATTTATATCTACTATAGAACAGGCCTCATTATTTTATTTATTTATATTTTTGAGACAAGGTTGCATACTGTAGCTCAGGCTGACTCGGAACTCATTGTAGCCCAGGTTTGCCTCAGACTCAAGGTAATCCCTTCCATGTCCAGGGTGCTGGAGTTACCAGGTGCGAGCCCCCATGCTTGGCTGCTTGTTTGTTTCTGTTTCGTTTTTCTTTTAACAAGTGGTCTTGGTGTTGCCTGTAGAAGTCAATTTTGTTTATATGCTCAGCCTTAAATGTTCTGCCCTTCCTATGCGTCCCCACGGTAGTAATTTTTTAGTGTTTGTCACGTGGGTTTTCCAGGTGGTCTTTTTGTTCTTGGCAGGAGCTAAGTGTATGGCACACATTTCCCCAGGGAGCTAAGCCGGGGTGTGAGAATAGGCTGTGTAATTTCTATGACCACCAAACCTTTGAAGACGGCCAACTCACCTCATCCAAAGCGGGCCGTGTCCTCCTGTGTCCTTGTGTGGCTGGGGTGACTTTGAATGAGTCATGGATCCTTTTCCTCAGTTTTTCTCAACGCTTTCAAGCTGTGGCTCCAAAGTCTACACAGGGAATGAAGCCTAGTGGGGAAACGTCCTAAGTGGCTGGTGGTTGTTGGCTTCCTAGCGGGCAGGGCAGCCTGCCTAGGTCAGAACCTCACGTTGCTGGCGTTGCTCCGCCCGAGCCTGTTACTGCAGTGAGATCCAGTCCTCCCCAAAGAGTGTAGGCGGCTTGCCCCGAGCTCAGCCATCCTCACACAGTGAGCTCTGACCAGCGGTGACCTCATCTGTGAAGCAGTGCTGCTGCCCCTGGGTGTTAGGAGGGTTGAGGGAAGTGGTCCACATCTGGACCTGGCACCCTGTGGAGTGTTTATTGCCAGACGTTATTATCAAGAAAGTATACTGATGGCAAATGGTCAGAATTTACTTAGACTGGAGCACAAATTTTACACTAAAGACAAAGTACACAGCCAGTAGGGACAGAGTAGCTGTCACTTAGCCTTTCTCCTCACAGCTCAGTGTCTTTCCTTTCTCTCCAGCCAACCTTCTTTTAACGACCTGCCTTTTAATGATGTGTGTGTTCATTGTTTCCCAATACAGTATTTTTAAGATGCCAGGAGAGCCGAGAAAATGTCATCATTTGAGCCAGAAAAGGACACATTAGCCTTCTTTGGGGTCTGACATTTTCGCTTAAGTACTTGGTTTGCTGAGGCTGAGTTGGTACGATGCAGGGGTTGGGTTGCAGGTGAGGAGGCTCAAGTACTGGGCCTGGCCCCCAGAGCTCGGAAGCTGGCTTCCCTGCACAGCAGTCAGTGAACGCATAGCCTCCCTGACCTGGGTCTGTCTGGCGAATAATGCTGAGAATGGCTCCTGGGACTTGAGAGGTCTAAGTGAGATCAAGACGCTCATATGCCTTGCCCAGAGTTCTGTGACCCATAGCATGTGTTCCATGAGTGCCAGCAAATCAGGGGCAGCAGGGAAACCTTCCCAGTTCTTCTGCATCTTATAGGAAAGTCTGTACCCTGGAGGAAGTTCAGTCTGGAGACTGGGGAGTGTCTGGAGAAATATTTAGAAATGGTCAGGGGCAGAGGGAGGGTGTGGTTACAAAAGATGGAATTTATAAGAAGTCTTTAGAAACCACAGCCTTAAAGATGGTTCTGATTCATCTTTATTTAGAAGCTTCTTTGTTTTATCATGAGGATGGTCTAAAGCAGTCAGTAAACTTTATTTCCAGAGCATTTTACGTGAAACCTCTTCCCTACCCAGCCACATCTGTACTTCAAGTTGAACAGGACAAAACGTGTGACCATGGGAGAGGGAAGCAGGCCAGATCCCTGAGTTTGAAACCAGACTAGTCTACATAGTGACTTCCAGAACAGCTAAGGATACATGATGGAGAGACCCTGTCTTTACAAAAAAAACTTTGTCTCCAGCTTGTTATGTTCTCTCAAGTGACCAGTTGGCCATCCACTGAAGAGCCCATTTTGTTCTTGGTTGTTTGTGGAGTCGGTGCTGGGGACTGGACCCAGGCAGGGCCTTTATCACAGCTCCACCCTCTGTCCCGTCGTTCTTTTCCTTCAACTTTTCCACAATGCACACAAAAGCAAGGGCTCTATCCTCCAGAGTCCCTGCTGCATCACAGGTTGTAGTAGTTATCATTACATGCCGTTCTTAATCAGGGCTCTTGTGCATTTTTATAGTGTTTTAAAATAGAAGCTACATAAGTAAAAATGAGAACCTACGAAGAATATGTTCAATTTCTCTGGCTTAAAGGAATGTTAAATTATTATTGCTTTTTTTTCTCATCACCAACTTAATGAGTATGAGTGGATTTAGAAAATACAACCTGTTTATTTCTCCTGCCATCAGTCAAGAAAAATCACCACTGCTAAGTAATGTTTTTTCCACCTCCTTCATGACGACAGCAGTATTCTCACCTCCTGCTGCCCCAAATGGCCAAAAAAGATTCCTCAGAGTGCTACTTCTGACATCTTTCCATTTTTCTTTTAGAACTTGCTCTCACTTAGCGGGACTCAAATATACTAATTATGTTGGGTAACTAGCCAACATGTAACCCACATGAATTGATAATATTTTTCTCTAACAGGATAGTCTGCAAGGGTACAAAACCCAAAATAAATTTCTAAATAAGGAAATTTTGGAACTCTCTGCTCTACGAAGAAATGCAGAAAGGAGAGAGAGGGATCTGATGGCAAAGGTAAGTCAGGATGGATGCATTTTACCACTTGGTGAGAGGGAGGAAAGTACATTTCAGCAGATGTGCTGTAGAACCTGCCCAACCGCCATGCTGGGAAAAACATGGCTACTGGTATCAAAACATATGTTTAGTATGTCCAGTACATTTTCTTTGTGGATGACAAAGAAACACTCTCACATATGGCATTCATACATTTTTAAAGTGTTTTCAGAGGTAAAAATGAAGTGTAATTATAGGGTTCTCCTAAATTCATATTACCTAGATTTTCATTTATACTGTAGAAATTTAGTTTCACATGTGTGAAGCAGGAATGGTGAGCATATTACCATCTCCACAGATCCAGCAGGATTGGCTTGAGAATCAGCCATGATTACGGCTGCAGAGGGCTTTGGAAAGTATATAGGGCCACAAGGCTTTCAGCTGCATAGTAGTGAGTTATACACACCTGACACTCGTCCCAGATGTTGTGTGTATGTACTATTTTTGAGCAGCCTTCTGAGCACATTTCTAAACTGTATTTCTGCATATTTGCCAGGATGAAGTTGATTTTTCCATCAGGTAGCAGATGGCAACTAGTCCTACCAGGACATGATGTCCTAACAAAGTTGGTGTGCATGGGGGGTAGGGCATTCATGGCCCATGTAACCAAGTATTAGGCTTGACCTCAGTAATTGGCTCGTGACGAGTTTTGTTGCTCCCTCTAACCATGTTGAAGAATGGTACCTGTGTTTATCAGCACCCCTTCTGTGTTGAACTCTTAAAAAAAAGAGGGGAGCCGTAGCAGGCTATTTTAACCCTGAAAGGGTCTGTGGCATGAATTAACCTTTCACCTGTGTTGTAATTTGCAGCAGGCTTACTTCCTAATCTTTCTGGGCATGCTGGTTTGGGTTCATTGGTTGCCTAAGGGACCCAAGGCATGCTTTTCCTGTGTTTATCTCTGGGTAGAGGTAACAGCTTACCACCTTACATTCTCTGCAGTATTCTAGCCTGGAAGCCAAGCTCTGCCAGGTGGAAAGTAAGTATTTGATACTGCTTCAAGAAATGAAGACACCAGTTTGCTCAGAAGAACAGGGGCCTACCAGGGATGTCATAGCCCAGTTGCTGGAGGATGCTCTGCAGGTTGAGAGCCAAGAACAGCCAGAGCAAGCATTCATTAAGCCTCATCTGGTCAGGTAAATGTGCTTGACTCTGTTGGGAAGTCCACCCGTTTCTAAAGTTCCCTTTCCATAGCAGTAGACACTCACGGGGCACTTAACACTGTGTATCTTATTTGATGCCTGTAATAAGTACTGTCAGGCCAGCAAAACATATATCATCATTCTCCCTCAGAAATCAAGTGCTGGAGCTGGAATCAGTCCAGGCCTGTTGATTCCAAAATCATGTCAAAGTAGCCACACCTACAATCCATATCTCTTTCTGTGGGGGCCAGTTTTCCAAGAAATAGGAACCCTTTCCTGACACGAATACATCCCATCCACAGGGAACTGAAAGCAAAGGGGCCTATGAAGGGAAGCTGCGTTTTCCTTGTATGGGAAGGCAGTTCTATAACCTGACTGAGTGGCCCAAGACCCACAGAGGATCTGAAACAAACCAAGATGCACTAAGGCAACTACATGTAAAATACTGCATCTTTTTTTTTTTTCTTGTGGGGATGGGGGTCATAGAGCCTAGAAGCATCTGATGGATCTTGGATTAAAAGCTCATATACAATGTATTTTCTGACAAGTCTCGGCGTGTTAGGACTAGGAAAACTCTGCAGGTTCACCTGGGGTACCCTCCTCTTCTGTCTCTGTCTCTCAGACTGAGCACTGTCTGGGCCTTGCTCAATGCAATCTCCTCACTGCCTTTCCTCCAGCCTCAGATGAAGCCCTTGGACATGCTGGGGCCCTTCCCCAAGCTGACAGAACCTCCCAGCATTGACTGCACTAGTTAAATGACAGAACTAAACTTTCAGAGTGTAATCAGCACCATTGTTACAGGACTCATTTTCGGGGTGTAACAGGTATAGGAATTGCTAAGTGCTTCGCGTGCAGAATTGTATTAAATGCTCAATGCAGGTAGGTTTTTTCCCTCACTTTGTAAGTGAGGTGACTGAGTCAGGAGGTAATACAGCATATCCTGAGTTACATAACCTCTGGGACACGGATGAGACCCCAGCCCAGGCAGCTAGAGTCTCAAGTTCAAGGGTGCTTCCTCCACATCATTTGTGGTTGCTTTGTTCATAGCTGTTGGGAGCTGTTCTGAAGGTGTGTTATATTCTTCTCGTGTGCATTTAGGAAGTTGTGTGCATTCTTTCCTGCTTTGCAGAACTTCATTAGCTAATAGATAAAGGCATTATTGCTTCCCTTCATGAAGGACACTTAGGACCTTTCTAGTCTCCTTAGTTACAAACACCATGGTATACATTCCTTGTGCCCAGGCAAGAGTTTCTCCAGGATGTAGAAGAGAAAGGAGATTCCTGATGTGAAAGAAGTGCATGTCTTCAACACCACCAGATTTGATTTCCAAAGTTCCTAAGATTTGTGTAAAGTTCCTAAGCATATCCATTATGTCAGAAGTGTAGCTAGAGTTTTTCTCTCCAGCTCCCACCACCAAGTCCCGCCAGTCTCAGAGCCCACTTATAAAATAAACACACAGACTCTTACATTATTTAAACTGCTTGGCCATTAGCTCAGGCCTGTTATTGTCTAGCTCTTACTCTTATATTTAGCCCATTTCTATTAATCTTTACTTTGCCACATGGCTCATGGCTTACTGGTACCTTACATCTTCCTTGTCCTGATGGCGGCTGGCAGTGTCTCTCTCTCAGCCTTCCACTTCCCAGAATTCTTTTCCTTGTCCCGCCTATACTTCCTGCCTAGCCAATGGCCAATCAGTGATTTATTTACTGACCAATCAGCAACACACTTGACATACAGACCATCCCACAGCACTTCCCCTTTTCTTTTCTTAAAAAGGAAGGTTTTAACTTTAACATAGTAAAATTACATATAACAAAACAATTATCAAGCAAGAATTACAGATACAATATTAAAGAAGAGATCCTATCTATCTTATATTTGTAAGTTTAAGGTTTTATATCTAACTTATCTTTTATTATAACTAAGGAAAATTGTAAGTATCTAGTCTTTAACCACATCAAAGACCTCAGAAGGATATACTACTACCTGAGAAATGGAGAAGGATATAAGCAACTTTTAGGAGTCTTGTAGGGTAGACAGAGACAGCTGGCAGCCTGGACAGTCATTCAAAGTTCTCTTGTAAAGTTGGGGCATCTGTCTTCAGCCCACAGGCCTAGAGTCTCTTATTCACTTTTCTCTGTGTCCTGTAGAATGTCTGGCAGTTTTCTCTGCAAAGCAGGAACCTGAAGGACCATTTTGTCAAGCAAAGTTCAGTGGTCACCTTTGTATGGGTCCTGCATGTCCAGTTGATCAGACAGTCCAGGCAAGAACAGTTTCTTGCCCAAATGGCTATTTTTGTCAAGGTGAAGATAAACTCCGTATGGAGTGTCTTCGATGCCCATCCTCCTCTCTGAAGTAAATCGGTGCTGTCAGGAGCAGACATGTCTCACTGTCCAGAAAGTCTAAATTTTTAAAACATTTTAAATGCCATATTCTGTAGGTCTTTGAAGTGTTTGAAGACTACCTATCTATCTGAAATATAACTATGTATACCTAGATACTTAACTAACATGGCTACAAATATGATTATCATAGATGACTAATTATTAATCTATTTTTTAATTATCCATTATAATTTTAAATGAGTTACATAAACATAATACCTCAAACAAGAATAGAAATATATATACAGTATAACAAAATTAAGTTTAAATTTGTATCAATAAACTAAAATCTATAGCAATGTAAAACATTTTAAACAAGTTGTTACTCTTTAAAAGTAGGTTCATTAATCTACCCTTTCATCCTATCATATCTAAACTATCCCCCTTTTTGTTTTAGAAAGAGATTGTATTTATAATCAACCTGATTTAAATAAAAATATTGTTTTTTCTCTGTCCCACACCAGAGGGCTCTTCTGATTTGGGACACAAGAATCTCTTAACCATTTTTTTTTTTTTTTTTTTTTTGAGCAATATGTCTGGGTTTAGAGGGGGAGTGAGCCAATTCCATCTCTAAAGCCAGCTTGGTATATTTGGGAATTTGGGCGTAGCTTCTCTTACTACTTCCTGCTGGAGGGGGGCGCTGTATCTTATGGGGACACGAAGAAAATTTTAGGATCATGGAGTAGTCCATGAGGCTGTATCGTCTGAGCCAGTTGCCTTGAAACCATTCTGGATGTTGAATCATCTGGGCCATGGTGTCACTGGAGACCTTTCAGGGGGTCTTGGCTGGTCAAACCTGATGTATCTTAATCTGGAACAAATCCATAGTCTCTGGCTTTCTGTGGAAACAAGAGCAGAGACTCTTTTCCAAAGCAACATATCCTTATATCCAAATTTTGAAGTCAAGGTACCTTTAAAATATACATTTTGGCATAACTCAACAGCTTTTACAATCAAATGTTTTTCTGCAGTTACGAATATCAAAGAGAACATAATCCAGATTCTCTGTGTGGTAGTCATCTTTACGTGGCTTATTTTTTATACTACCTTTACTGTCTCTTTAAAGACTTTATTTTTTAAAACTATGTATTTGTTTCTATAACTCTATATATCACTTTTTTTGTCTCTTTCAAGCCTACGTATCTTTTACATACATTGTAAACTATTACATCTGAATCTGTCTTATTGTGAATCTCTTGCCTTAAACTGCAGCAGCTGTGGCTGCTGGCTCCGCCCACCTCAGCTTCCCAACATGGCTACGTTTACCGCCAGCTCTGGGAGCTATCGTGGGTCTATGCTTTTATCCAAGCAGCGTGTAGCCCAGAAACTTCTTTTTTTTTGTTTTGTACTAGCAAAGGCTAAATCCACCACATAGCTTAATGTGTTACTTGCAGAGGCCTCATTCCTACCATACTGCAGGTCGAGAGTGCACACTAGGAACCCGCCAGTAGCTCAAACCGGCAGCTGCCGCTCATTTGAGAGAGACAATTAGGAAGCTGTTTTTAGTTCCGTTTTAGAATCTTTTTTCTAAGTTTTTAGGTGGAAACTCTTGCCACCACGTTGGACGCCATTTGTAGCTAGAGTTTTTCTCTCCAGCTCCCACCACCAAGTCCCGCCAGTCTCAGAGCCCACTTATAAAATAAACACACAGACTCTTACATTATTTAAACTGCTTGGCCATTAGCTCAGGCCTGTTATTGTCTAGCTCTTACTCTTATATTTAGCCCATTTCTATTAATCTTTACTTTGCCACATGGCTCATGGCTTACTGGTACCTTACATCTTCCTTGTCCTGATGGCGGCTGGCAGTGTCTCTCTCTCAGCCTTCCACTTCCCAGAATTCTTTTCTTTGTCCCGCCTATACTTCCTGCCTAGCCAATGGCCAATCAGTGATTTATTTACTGACCAATCAGCAACACACTTGACATACAGACCATCCCACAGCAAGAAGCTTTGTACTAGATTCCAATCCTGTCTCAACTAATCACAGACTTAGCAGCAACTTTGCTGTCATAGAGTTCATAGGTCAGAAGGCAACGTAAGATCTTACTGGATTGAAGTCACAGTTTAATCAAGGACTGGGCTCCTTTGTGGATCTTCTGGGGAGCAGTTCATTTTCATCATTAAAAATGTTGGTAGATACAGTTCCTGGTAGATATAAAGTGAGACCCTGTTTCCTAGCCTCAGAGACCACCTGTATTCCATGGCTCCTGGCCCCTTCCATCTGTGAAGTGTCAGCAGCTCATCCGGCCCCTGCACACACACCCTTCTCCCCTGCCTCTTCTGTTGTCCTTTTCCTCTGATCTGTTCTTCCTTTCCCTTTTCCTCTTTGAAGGGTTCATGTGGATACCAGGTCTTTTGGTAACTCAGACAGTCTCTTTGTCTTAATTCTGTAACCTTAGTACCATCGGCCACCATCTTCTTGTATATAATCACAGATTTCAGGAGTAGGATGTTGACGTCTGTGGGGCCATATCCTTTCCACCAAAGCCTTGATTGATGCTCGTACCCAACATCTTACAAATACCTTCTTCATTGTCTTTTCACCTTTTTTTTTTTTTTTTGTCAGAGCTGAGGACCGAACCCAGGGCCTTGCGCTTGCTAGGCAAGCGCTCTACCACTGAGCTAAATCCCCAACCCCGTCTTTTCACCTTTTAAAATGATGCCTTGTGGACAGGTGTGGCAGTACACACCTGTGATCCCAGCTACTTGGAAGGCTGAGACAGAGCCTAGGTATTTGAGGCTAGGCTGGTAAACATAGCAAGATACTTTTTTTTATTAAAACAATACCTTTTGAAGCTTGAAGTTGTTCTGGATGTATGAAGACACAGACATATACAACGACATAGCCACATAGATGAATCTTTTTTTCATTTTCTTTCTTCTTTCTGAGACAGTGTCTTTCTCACTACACCCAAACTTGCCTTGAACTTACAATCCTCCCTCTTCAGCCTCCTGAACACTGAGATCGGTGGTGTACACCACTCTGTCCCACTTAAGTCAGTCTTGATTGGTGGTGGTGCTTGTATTTTCTTCTGGTTTTACCTGCAGAGTTTTAACCCACCCGAGAGTGATTTGTCCCTGTACGCAATGGAGAGTAGCTCTCATTTGACCTTTTCCATGTAGACAGCCAGTTGTCCTAGCTCATTGAGAAGCTTGTTATGTGCTTGATGGTCTGAAATGTCTCCTATTTCACTGCACCCTTTGCCAAGACCATGCCATTTCTACTGTCCCTCTTGTTTTTCCACAGTGAGTTCGATATCTACGGGTTTAGGACTGTCCCTGATGATGATGAGGAAGAGAAGTTGGTCGCCAAGGTCCGAGCATTAGACCTGAAGACTCTGTACCTCACAGAAAACCAGGAAGTTTCCACTGGGGTCAAGTGGGAAAACTATTTTGCAAGCACAATGAACAGGGAGATGGTATGCTCTCCGGAGCTGAAAAACCTGATCCGAGCAGGCATTCCCCATGAGCACCGCTCCAAGGTGTGGAAGTGGTGTGTCGACCGTCATACCAGGAAGTTCAAGGACAGCATGGAGCCCGGCTACTTCCAGACCTTGCTCCAGAAGGCACTAGAGAAACAGAACCCTGCCTCCAAGCAGATTGAGCTGGACCTGCTGCGGACTCTGCCCAACAACAAACATTACTCCAGCCCCACATCGGAGGGCATCCAGAAGCTGCGCAGTGTCCTGCTTGCCTTCTCTTGGCGAAATCCGGATATTGGCTACTGCCAAGGCCTCAACAGGTGGGTGTCTGACCACTCTCGTCTGTGGTTTAGAAAAACCTCAGGGCACCGGGCACTACCTGGCAGCTCCCTCTCCTCCCGGCTAAGAAAAGCCTGTATTCTTGGGGAAAGGATCCCGGGATAAGAGCTAGTTTTCATGATGCAGTCCTCTAGTTCTGTAGCAGGCTTTCTTGTCGGACTATGTCTGGATCGCCAGCCCACAAATAATGACCTGAAGGCTTATTATTAATTATGAAAATTCGGCCTTTAGCTAGGCTTGTCCCCAGCTAGCTCTTATAACTCAAATTAACTTGTTTCTATTAATCTACGATCTGCCATGTGGCTAGGTTACCTCTGCTCTGTACCGTATGTCCGACTTCTTCAGAGCTTTATTGGCATCTCTCTGGTGTAATCCATGTGCCTAGAGTCCTCCTCCTCTTCCTCTCTCTGCCCAGAAGTCCCGCCTATCTCTCCTGCCTAGCTACTGGCCTTTATATCTCTCTAGAGTAACTCAGGCAGATTCTGCCTCAGATAGCCTGAGGACTACAGAAGCTGCTGGGATGTGGCTCAGTGGCGATGTGTGTTCTTGGCACAGTGAGACCCTGGTCCCGTCCCAGCACCAGGCTAGGTAAGCACAGAAGTCAGGCTCACTGGAAGCATCTTAGAGTCTCGTTTTTTTTCCTTCCTTTTCTCTTCACACTTCAATTTTAATCATTAGGAATCTGATTGCATTATTTGATAATTGATGGAGTAAAAGCTTGTGTCATATGATTGTACAGGATCCTGAACTTTTTTTTCTGCTAATTAATACTCAGCCCTTCAAAGACCTAAACTTGCTTGCCTTTTTATATATATATTAGTTTTTTTTCTTACACAGTGCATCCTGACCACTGTCATCCCCAGTGTTCTCCCAACCCCCTCCCATCCCTGTCTGCTCCCCTCCTCCCCACAAATCTCTCACATTCATGCCTATTTGTTTTGCTTTGTAGCCTCTGAATAGAGTCTCTTACAGGTCTTGAATATTTTCCTTGCTTCCATAAGCAAACAAAGGGACTCTCACCTTTTATTAATAATCCAGGCTGTCGTCCTGAGCTGTGTGTTAGGCCAGGACAAGGCTTTGGGGGTACCAAGGTCTGCTGCCCATCAATCTCCTCTCAGCACCAGACACTGGGTGCTGGGACGACTTCTTACCGTAATGTCATCATATCCTCCTTCATCTCTCTCTGCTCTCTGCTGTCACTGCAGCTCACAGTCCTTCCCAAGCTTGTCAGAACACGGTGACACATCCTTTAATCCCAGCACTTGGGAGGCAGAAGTAAGTAGGTCTCTGTGAGTTTGAGGCCAGCCTGGTCTATATAGCAAGTTCTAGGCCAGTAAAGGCTACATAGTGAGACCCTGCCTCAAAAAGGAAGGGGGAAATAAAAGATAAAATAAGAATGAAGATCTTTGTGTGTACTTGAGCAATTCTCCCATAAGCAGAGCGTGTGTGGGAGTTTCAAATGCTGGTTTTCAGTCTGGCTGCTCAGGGATTTTTGCTGCTGACCTCCAGGTAAGCTGTCTGTGTCTACACAAGTATATGGTTTAGAACCTGACCACCACTTACTTAAAACCCAGATGAAACCCAGTGGCTACCAGAAAACCATGACTTCTGTCAACAAGGACAGGGGAGTTCTCTCTGCCCTTGAGAAGTTAAAGAGGACTTCAGCTTCTCTTGGTCTCCAATTAAAAACTAAAACCTGCTGGGCTGCGGTGGCATATGCTTTTAATCCCAGCACTCGGGAGGCAGAGGCAGGCGGATCTCTGTGAGTTCGAGGCCAGCCTGGTCTACAGAGTGAGATCCAGGACAGGCTCCAAAGCTACACAGAGAAACCCTGTCTCGAAAAACAAAACAACAACAACGAAAAAAAAAAAAAAAACCAAAACCTGCCTAAAGCAGTCTTGGTTTTACTTAAAGCGACAGCTCACACTGTACCAAGTCTGAAACTTACTAGAAGCTGAAACCCTGAGGCCAGGGCTCCACAGTGAAGACTTGCCGGTGTTCTGTGAGCCAGTTCCGTGATTCTCGGGATACTGTAACCCTGCCTCATCTCCACTCCTGTCCTGTTAAAGCCTCTGAATTTTAATGGTGGGTGGGGGTAAATTTTTTCCTCAGAATACCCAGTACATGCCCCTGCCTTCTGAGAACCTAGTGTGAGAACACTAGGTCTTTCTGGATTTGTGCTCATCGTGATCAGCCTCAGTTGAATGATGTCCTGACAGTTCTGTTTTGGACTCTTTGGTGCCTCTCCTGGCATCCTGGGAGCTGTGCCTCTGGTTATGGTTTTGTGCTGTCAGGAACGTTCCCTGTGATTGTCCTCAGTTGTCACTCCCCTCCCCCCACTCTCCATCCCTTTTAGGAAAACAGGGGTCCTCCCTTTGCCTACCTACCCAGGTCCTATTTTTTAATTTGAGATTTGCTGATTTCTTTCAGTTTTACAAAGAAAAAGGAAAGAGCAAATTCTGAGCAGGGCCATTTTTTCCTGTAAGTGGCGCATATAGACTTTGGGGCAGAAGTTCTTGGATTTCAGCTCAGTGGAGAGGAACTTTCCCTCAACTCTGCCCGTGTCTGGTGATGGAACTCAGGACCTCACCTGTCAGAACGAGCACTCTGCCTCCGAGTACAGCCACATCCCCCACCCTTGGGTTGTGATATGGACATTGGACCCAAGCCTGAGACGTACTAGGCAAATGCTGGACCACTGAGCTGCATCCCCAGCACCCTCTCTTCACACACCTTTATTTTAAATTTTGAGACAGGGTCTTGCCAGCTTGCCCAGACATGAGCCTCAGTTTGTGATTCCTTCTGCTGTAGCCTGCTCAGAAACTGGGATTAGTCATGTTTTACCAACAACCTCTGCATTATGACCGTGTACAAATGGTTGGAGTCAGGTTTCTTTCCATTATGAATGGCAAAGCAGTTGGTATGTGTGAGCTCCTTTCCTGCCCTGTGTGCCCACCTCATGCAGTTCCAAAGGCCCCTCCTGGGGACTCTGTGCAACCCATTTCCCCCTCCAGAAAGGCAGCTGGATAGCGGGTGAAATCAGGTTCTTAAACTACCTCATACTCTGTTACATTCACATTACTTTTTAGACATAAAAGGATTAATCAAAACATTTTAAGCAATGAACTCAAAGAATTAGCTGCATTAGCAAAATATTAGAGTGAAACGCTTGTTTGTAAGCCTTGCCTTTAACGGCTGAGCCGCCTCTGCACCCCAAGTGAAACATTCTTTAAACAAGGCTCATGGGTCACAGGGAGGCAATTTCATTGGGAAGTAATTTCAACTTTGAACAAACACCAAATGATGGGATCAGAGGAAGGTGGCTTTTCTCTTCAAGTTGTAGAGGATTCGTCACTTACTGAGAAATAATCATTTATCCTTCATTAGAGAAGTGGAAACCGCAGTGGCCCTTAGAGAATATGGTGAAGGCAGGAACAGGAGCCCACGCTGACCTTGTTCCTGTCTGCCCACAGGTTGGTGGCGGTGGCCCTCCTTTACCTGGAACAGGAAGACGCTTTCTGGTGTCTCGTTACCATTGTGGAAGTCTTCATGCCTCGAGACTATTACACAAAGACTCTGTTGGGATCCCAGGTACTTTTAAAATACTGTGCCTTGGTCACTGGTTTATAGGGCTCCAGTGTCATCTGAGTCAACCCTGTGGGGGCAGCTTGTGTCCATGACTGCAGCAGCTGATCTCTGTGAGTGGACTAGGTCAGCTCCTTCAGCTCCCTGAGCACCTCAGAGAGACAGCCCTCCCTGGCAGTCTGTCATAGGCCAAAGATGCGCAGGGAGTTGGGGGAGCTTCTGGTCTGTTAGGTCGGTTCTTCCAGGATTCGGGGACCAGGCTGGAGGAGATGTGGGAGGACAAAGGGCAGCTGAGGAGGCTGGGGGAGCCTCCAGCCCGGGGAAGGAACCAGAGTTGGTGGGAGGAGTCTCAGCTGTTAAAGGTACCAGAGGAGCAGCTTCCTTGGTGCCCTACCCTGCCATTCCCTAGTTTCTGGGAACAAACAATAAGTCTTAAAGAACTGCAGAAGGATTGGCAGTAACCTCCTCCATCAGAGGATCTGGTACACGTTCCATTTCACACCCGGATCCTGACATCAGGGGCCAGAGCAGGGTGACATGGACTGGAAGAGGCCAGATCATCTGTCTCCACCTGATCTTGCCCAGGACATGGACAACAAGGGGATGAGGTAACGGTCTCAGTCAGGTGGGATTTGAAAACTCGGTGGCTAGTGCTTTGCATATTCACAGCACCTGAAAACAGCCCCGCAAGCTTGAATTTAGAGCCTCGGATGCCCCAGGGTTTCAGAAGAGACAAAGTGAAGCCTCGATGTCCTGACCACTCTGGGTGGGGTGTCATCAGGTACTTTTTACCCTGATGTTGGTGCCAGTTTCTTGTCTCGGGTGTCCACCACACACTCATTTCTCTTCATTATCTCTGAGAAGTATGTATAAGGCTGCTCTGAAAGTGAGTATGCCATCGGTCCCAGTGCTGGTCTTGCCGGAACCCAGAGCCCCAAGCCCGCTGCCTGCTGCTGCTGTGGCCCAACTGCTGGCCAGGTTTCCCTTTCCTGCCATCCTTGAAGGGCATGTTGTGTGCCAGGACCTCACCCAGGCATTGCAGACACCGATGAATGACATGCTTATCCCATGTCCTCCAGTGCTCAGTGGAGGAGGGTAAAACAGAGGCCTCAGCAAGCATTTCCTGGCAGCCTGCTCCCTGCCCAGCCCTCTGCCAACCCCTGGACAGCCTCAAGTGAGGCACAGTGTGCCATCCAGTTGGAAGAAGAGATGTGTACACATATTTTTCTCCCACTTCAAAGGCAGATGGATGTCCTGTCCTTGCAGACGTCTTCAGCTGTCCCCCCACCCCCCAGATAGACTAAATCCTATGTCATCACTTGGTCTCACGCTCAGATACCCATCTCTCTTGCTGGCCCTAGGCAACTAACTAGCCCTAGTTCAGTGTGTTTGACATTCCTTTTCTCCCAAGCCAAATGGGGACAATAAGGTTGGTACATGGTATGACTTGAGAGTGTAGCTGGGAGTCTAAGGCCAGGCTCACTAAATACCAGTTCCCTCTTCTGGTCAAACAGTAGCTGCTGCAGGTGCTGACATTTCTTTGGGTGGTACTGGACATCCTAAGATGACAGAGCTGTGGCCTGGATGGTACCACTGATTAGCTGGAGGAGAGGCAGGCAGGCAAGGGTTAATCCAGCTAGGTAATAGCCATCCCAGGGGTGGGAGGAATGCAGGGCAGCAGTGTGGGAGGGAGGGTGTATGCTGGAACTGACCTGGAACTTTCTAGATGAGCAGGGGATGTGTTCTGGTAGAGGACTCCATAAACAGAACCGGTGCCCTGTGGTTAGAGGATGAACTGTATCCAGCAGCTTTGTGAGTGGGTGGGAACTGTCCACTAACCCATGGTGCTAGCCCAGATGGAGCAGAAAGGAGAGCAAGGGCAGGTTGTGTGAGCAGGCATGCCAGGCTTGCTGTGGACCTGGGGAGGCAGCTGTGGTTGAGAGGCAGGAAGAGCCTGGGGGCAAGGTAGCCAGGACAGCAGAGAAAGCGGGAAACGCTAGGGCAGCCTAACCCCCAGAGTGCCCACCACTCTGGGGGTTAGGCTGTGCAAGACCAGGTGGAGACAGATGATCTGACCTCTTCCAGTTCATGTTACCCAACTCTGGCCCCTGATGTCAGGATCCAGGTGTACAGAAAGTGTATGATCTGACTGTCAAGGAGGGCGCTTCTGAGGGCAGGGGAGCAATGCTTCCTGGTGAATGGACACCAGCCCCAGCTTGACCTCTTAGGCAACTTGTGGGATAGTTTGAGAGCTTTTGAAATGGTTTTCAGGATAGAACATCTAACCCGAGTTTGACAGGGGAAGTAGATACGGGTGAACGCTGAGGTGGGCTCTGCAGCTTTTTATGTGCACTTTGGTTTTTTTAAAGTATTCCAGAAAATTACATTCATTTTAGCAGTTTATACCTTTGATTTTGTCTTTGCAGCTGGCCTAGAACTCCAGCTCCTCCTGCCCTAGCCTCCCAAATGTAAGTAGTATAGATGTCCACCACCTTGCCTGCTAGTTTTTAGCTTTGCCTTTAAAAAGTTAAATTCAAATAGAAGTTCCTACTTGAACCTGTTTAACTGTGTTTTCCAAAACAAATAACAACACATTTTTATTGTTAAAGCCATAACAATATTAAAAAAAAAAAAAACAAACAGAACTTCCAACAAATAGTTGCCATTTTAAAAGTTTTGGATTGTCCTTTAGAATAACATTTTTAAAGTGTTAACATTTGATTAGACTGTAGCTGTGTTAGTATTCCAGGAATCCCAGGAATGTTCTCACCTAGTGTCCTAATTGACAGGAGTTGTCCTAGGTAGGATTTCTATTGCTGTGATGAAACACCATGACCAAAGCAACTTGAGGAGGAAAGGCTTTATTTATTTGACTTACATCACAGGATGTAGGGCAGGAACCTGGAGGCAGGAGCTGATGCAGAAGCCGTGGAGGAATGCCACTTACTACTGGCTTGCTCTTCATGGCTTGTTCACCCTGCTTTTCTGTAGAACCCAGGACCACTAGCCCAGGGAAGGCACAACCCACGAGGGGCTGGGCCATCCCTCATCAATCACTAATTGAGAAAATGCTCTACACCAGCAGTTCTGAACCTGTGTGTCTCTACCCCTTTGGGGGGGTTCAATGAACCTTTCACAGGGGTCACCTAAGACCACCTGGAAACGTAGATATTTACATTGTGGTTCATAACAGTAGCAAAATTCTAGTTATGAAGTAGCAACAAAAATAATTTTAGGGTTGGGTGTACCCCACAACTGCATTAAAGAGTTGAAGCATCAGGAAGATTGAGAACTACTACTCTACAGATTTGCCTGCAGCCTGATCTTACAGAGGCATTTTCTCAATCAAGGTTCCTTCCTTTCAGATGCCTTTAGCTTGTTTCAAGTTGACATAAAACTATTACACAGGGGCTTTGCAGATTAGTCCAGGATGCCCTCCCGGGTAGGACTGTTCTCCACAGTGGCTATCCAGTCGATTTCCCCGTCAGCTACTCAGAGAGGATGACCTACTCCATGGTCTCAGCGTGAGCGGACCAGAGCCTTCCTCCTCTACAGGCTGGCTTTGTACCTCTGCAGCCTTGTTCCTCGCAATTGTACCACTCATCGTAGGGGTCTCCCTAAAAGGGACACCCACTGGTTCTCATCTTCCCTATGCTCTGGTCTCAGAGGCCACATCTCTGCACTCTCCCTGCCAGGCTCAGAAGTGGGGTGTTCTGAGCACCTTTTCTCACCTCTCACTCAAAGGGGAGTTACCTTTAGCAGTTACCTTCAGGGAGTTTTGGGGTCCGTGCACCCTCCTCTGTTTTCATCCATTTGTCCAGGGCTCTCAGCCATCCAGTCTGGCGTTTCTGTTGTAGCGGGAAGGATGGACCTAGAGAGCAGGCCTCACTATTGGCCATCCTGCTGAGAGCCTTGAGATGCTTCTCCTCTCTTCCCTGCTGTTTGCAGACTCTGTGGAGAAACTGGTTTCGTAGATTTTTTTTCCTGTGTCAAATAAAATTGATTGGACTGTAACCAGATGGCCCTGAGTCCCACTTAGCATTGTTCTGTGAAGCTTGTTTCTGTTATACACACACACACACACACACAGACACACACACACACACACACACACACACACACACACACACACACACACAAAATGTTTATGTGAGGGTCACACACAGAGCAGGGAAAAGCCCCTTGGTGTGGCCCCTCAACCCTCTTCCTAGAAGCCTGATCCCTGCCCACAGTTACGCTAATCCATTTGTCTAGCTGCCCTACTCATCTCTTCCATCCTCTAGGTCATCCTGGAACCTTATTCAGCCTTCTGCCCAGCACTGACTGGTTGCCTGACCTAACATGCAGTGGCTTCCGCCACCTGTGGCTTGCCTGTCTTATAAAACTTTACACATCTCTTTTAATGTTCACAAACTGTCTTCCAGAGTACATGGCTGTTTAGAACTTCTTTGTAGGTGGGTGGACCCAGCTAGTACCTGGAGTCCTCTGACTCTAGTGTTCTCTCTCCCCACCCTGCCCTGTTAAGCATATTCATTGTGTGGATGTGGGTAGTAATGTTATATTTCTGTTCAGCGGCTCACCTTTCCTTATGCACCTGCCCAGGGCTGCCTGTATTTGTGCGAGTACTAGCAAGCTGATACCAGCCTGCTTTCCCATAGATGTTGAGTCCAGAAGCTGCTTTTAGGCTACAGACTATTCACTTTTAGGCTACAGACTATTCACTTTTAGGCTACAGACTATTCACTTTTAGGCTACAGACTATTCACTTTTAGGCTACAGACTATTCACTTTTAGGCTACAGACTATTCACTTTTAGGCTACAGACTATTCACTTCTGCCCATCCCCTGATGAAAGTTCTACTTAGGGGCCCTGAAGCGTTTGAGGTCAGCTGCCCCCGGGCCACGGAGCAGCCTGGCTCTGTGAGTGTCCCACATGTACATCTGAAACAGCTGTGTTGCTGCATGTCCCCATGGGCTCCACCCTCCGTTCTCAGGTGGAACAGCTGTTCTGCACCGCAGACCCCAGACCTCTCTCACTTTGTTCCCTCTCCAGGTGGACCAGCGGGTGTTCAGAGACCTCATGAGTGAAAAGCTGCCTCGATTGCACACCCACTTTGAACAGTACAAAGTGGACTACACCCTCATCACCTTCAACTGGTTTCTGGTGGTATTCGTGGACAGTGTCGTCAGCGACGTCCTTTTTAAAATATGGGACTCTTTCCTTTATGAGGGACCAAAGGTGAGTGCACTCTTTCCAGATACACATGCTTGACAGACTGACATACACATAGCCGAGTGGCTGGTTCACCTGGAACTTGTAGAGTTACCTCAGTGTGATATGCTCCTGCAGGCCTTGGGGAACAGCAGTTACCTGCTCATCCATCAAAAACCTCAGTGTGAAGCTGAGCACAGTAGCTCACAGGGACATCCTGTCTCAGAATAACTAGCAAAGCGCTTGGTAGCTTAGTGATTCAGCACTCGCTTTGCTCCTGTGAGACCTCTGGGTTCAGTCCCTACCCTTCTCCTACCCCCACATGCCACACCACAATACACCAAAAATGGATAAATAAGTGGCTGGTGGGACAACACAACAATCCTCCAGCCTAAGTTTAATTCTTCGAATTACAGGGTGACAGGAGAGAACCAACTTCCCCAAGTTTTCCTGAAGCTCTACACACAAGCGTATGACCACACATGTACACACATCAAACAAAACATTTTAATTAAGTAAAAATAAGAACAAAACATAAAAAGGATATATAGTAGGAAAACAGTCTCTCTCCTCCCAATATCCTCTTGTTTTCTCCTCAGTTTATACATTCTATCGTGTTTCTTAAGCCGATCTAAAGTATGCTGTTTTACTGTATCTTGGAGTTAGTTCTGTAGCAGCACATACAGGACCTGTGCTGTAACCTGATGGCATCTTCTTATATAAGGAGTCAGAAATGAGCATAGCAGTCCCTGATGGTGGCTGCTTTGCATGTTTCCAGTCTCTTCCCACTTTAGAACAAGCTGTACCCAGCTCTCCTGTGACTTCCATCTTTCCACACGTATGCACATGCACTGTAGATTTAGCCTAGAATTGCAGGATCAAAGGTTAGTTCACCAGTAGTGTTGGGGTAACACCAGATTGCCCCTCAAACGGTCCTTGTGAGGGCTAGGCCCTGGTGGTACACGCCTTTAATCCCAGCATTCAGGAGGCAGAGGCAGGTGGGTCTCTGTGAGTTTGAGGCCAGCCTGATCTACAGAGTGAGTTCCTGGATAGCCAGAGCTACACAGAGAAACCCTGTCTCAAACAAACAAAGCTGTAAGAGTTTACACTCCCACAGCAGTTGAGTATATATATTATCCCATATGTAGATTCAGTATCCAGCATAGGGTATTGCCACTTTTATAGTCTTAATGTATCATTAATACAAAGAATTCTCAACTAAGATCATCAACACTGTTTATGTTGGGCTGTACATGAGTATGTAAAGAGAATCATGAACAATTTGACCCTGTAAATACTGCTTTCTAAATATGGTACAGTGTAGGCTGGCTCAGGCCATTTAGGGCTCTTAGATGTGGAAAAGCAGTTTGTTCCAAAGCTGCCTCAACTTGTAAGATCACCAGGAGTTCATTCCCCCAGCCTTGCCCAGAGCACCCAAAAAAAAATCACCAAAATCAACTGATTATTTCACTGAAATGAAAAGTTGCTCAGACCCCTGCTCATTAGCCAAGACTGTGCTTGTCTCAGGAGTTGCAGCTTCACATTTTCAGTCAAAAAAAAAAAGCCTGGGTTTTGATCTTATGTGAAACTGCTTCTGAGGTCAGTATTCCTTGTTGAATACAAAGGTTAGCCAAATGTGAAAGGATTCCACAAGTATCCTCACTTCTTAGGAACGTTTCTGGTTTGGACCGAACTATTGGAAACCACAAGTATTTGTTTTTCTGTACCAAAGGTCCTTGTCCAGTCCTGGAAGTCACCCATCAATTCAGGTGTCTGCCCAAGGGCAGGGCCTTCAGGATACTTCTCCAGCCAGCCCCCAGCTCCAGAGTCCCAGCCTCATGCCTGGACTCCTGCCTAGCCACAGTGTGTTTTCAATTACAGTTTCCCTGGCTTTCCCATAGGTTATTTTCCGTTTTGCCCTGGCACTTTTCAAATACAAAGAAGAGGAGATCCTGAAATTGCAAGATTCCATGTCCATATTCAAGTATCTCCGTTACTTCACTCGGACTATCCTTGATGCCAGGTGAGTTGCCAGGAGTCCTCAGACGCAGAGCTGTCCAGGGTGCCATCTGCGGGAGGGACATTCCTTTATAGAGAGAGAAATGGGAAGGGCTATGGCCTTCCAGTCATTTGAGGAGACAGAGATGAGTATGGTTTTGTTCTTTATTCAATAAATAAAATCTAGGAACTGAAAGCAGTGTTCCATGCCTAAAGCATTTCTGTTTCTGTGATAGTGCAGAACCTGTACAGGAGGGATGGTAGATAAAAATAGCCCTGAACTTGACGGCTCTCAGTGGGAAGAAGCCAGTCTGGAAGAGAACAAGGCTAGGAGGAAGTAGCAGGAATTGTGCTTGACAGAGATTCTTCCGGGCACAGGTGTGGGAACCAGTGTATTTAGAGACAGTGGGAGGGGACCACTCAGCTTGTGCCAGGGTACTGGGGCTCAAGGCTACAGCCTAGCCTGGCTCCTGTGGATTATGCTCAGGACTTGGAGCTTCATTCTAAACATTGGGAAGTCACTGAAGGCATTGGGGCAGAACTGGCCACTAGGAGAGTAGACAGTGACTGTCAGAAAGATCCAGGAAAGAAAGGTGGTAGCCAGAGAGAGGTGTCCTGAGAGTTGGAGAAAGTGGGACAGATTGAAGAGATCTGAGATTTTGAACTTGGAAGAACCCTAAGTTTCCAGCTTGAATAGCTGGAATATTCATGAATCTTTACACACACACACACACACAGACGCACACACACACACAGACGCACACAGACACACACACACACACACACACACACACACGCGCGCACACACACACACAGAGACACACACACACACACACACACACACACACACACACACACACACGCCTCAAGCCACATAATTATTTCCTGTCTGGGCTGCCGTTTTTCCCTTGGCCACAGTTGGTGGTTGCTCTGGCTCTGGCAGCTGGCGTGGACGTTGGCAGTGGCAGTGGTTGGCAGAAGCCATGCCAGGCCTCTGGGAGGTCGTCTCTGTTTTTTAGGATCTTATGCTTGAGGCGTATGCTTTCAAGATAGTTTTAGGCTTAGTCCTAACACTAAAAATAACTTGATTTGTGCCTAGTGAGAAGGGGTATCTGAGAGAGTTTGCTGAGAAAGATTGATGAAAAGTTTAGAATAAGGATTTTGTTCATCTCGCAATGGTCAAGATTAAAAATGACTGAATGAATTCCCACATGACAGCTGACACTGTGTTGAGAGCATTTTGGTTCAGAGACAGACTCCGCCTCACCCTGACAGTCTTAAGGGGAATGTCAGGGCTGCCTGGAGATAAACCCCCTCCTCTACTTCACCATAGGAAAGAGCTGGGCACTCCCATCTTGCCCGATCCTACAGCGCCACCTTGTGAATGGCACTTGAAACAGTTTCCCCTTTGCTCTACAAAGTCAAGGTCACTAGATAAGAGCTCCCGATTTGTGCATCAGTGCCACCAGCCCCTGCTCCTGCACCTCCCCACCCCCAGGGAGGTTGCTGAAGCTGCAGGTGCCTTGGCCCCACCTCCACTCTGGAGTTCCAGTGCTTTAAGGAGCTGCCCATGCTAGTGGTCTGAGGAGAGGCAGTTCTGCGGAGTTGATAGGTCTTACAAAGAGGGAGGGACGGGGGCTTCCATAGCCAGGTACGCTCAGGAGACTTTGGATGATGCAAGACTGAACTGGTTGGTGTCTGTGGCAGGACTTCTGGGGGTCCTGAGAGGCTGAGCATCCAAGGGCAAATACCTGCGTTCCCTTGTGCTGCAGCCGGGGCCTGTCACAGTCGGCTCTTTCCAGCTAGAGGAAACCTTTTCCACTTTTGATGGTAAAGAATGAGTTTTCTGGTCTACGGGCCTGTGCCTCACGGAAGAGAAAGGACAGTGGTGGGCTCCTGGTTCCCAGTCTCAGTGATGTGCCCCAGCTAGATCACAAAGCTGGGCCTGAAACAACACCTGGGCACAGTCAGGCCTGCCTTAACCTCTGGTGCTTGCCCGTCCTAGACCGTGTGGGGAACCTGGCCTGTGAAGAGAGCCGGCCAGGCTAGCCTTTTTGCTCCCTTGCAAGAGAAGCTGTTTAAATATAAAAAGGAGAAATCCTGGCCGCTTGCATATCCTGTGTACATCTATGCTAAACGTAGCCCTGCCTGACACTGGCCCTGAAGAATCATACTCGTGGATACCTGCTGCCACCAAGCGAGCACCAAGTTATTAACGCCTATGTGTGGGAACCATACGGGGAGACACCTCTGATGTTCCCAGTGTGCAGATGAAGAATCAGGTCAAAAAGGGTTCTGAGCTTAGGGTTTTCCCCTTAGCCACTGAACCTTCTTGCCGCTCTGCATAAGATAGGCCTGGGTTGGGGCTAGAGAGATGGCTCAGAGGTTAAGCTCTTCCGGAGATCCTGAGTTCAATTCCCAGCAACCACATGGTGGCTCGCAACCATCTGTAATGAGAACTGGTGCCCTCTTCTGGCCTGCAGGCATACATGCAAACAGAACACTGTATGCATAATAAATAAATAAATAAATAAATAAATAAATAAATAAATAAATAAATAAATAAATAAATAAATCTTTAAAAAAAGATAGGCCTGGACTCCCACGGTGACATTCCCCCGTCAGACTCTCAGCATGGCACATTTCTCTTGCTCCCTTTCCTGGTCTCCAGGCAGTGTTCTGAGCACTCCCCTGACCTTGCTGATGCTTGCCTCTGCCCTTTGTCCCACCAGGAAGCTGATCAGCATCTCCTTTGGGGATCTGAACCCCTTCCCCCTGCGCCAGATTCGGAACCGGAGAACCTACCACTTGGAGAAGGTCCGGCTGGAGCTGACAGAGCTGGAGGCCATCCGAGAGGATTTCCTGCGTGAGCGGGACACTAGCCCTGACAAAGGCGAGCTGGTCAGCGATGAGGAGGAGGACACTTGAATGAACCCCCACCCTAGGATGCTGCTCTTCTTGCCTTCATAACCAAAAGTAGCAAAGGGGTTAACTCCAGGCATGTTTCTGCTCATTCAGCTGCCAAAATGTAACATCTGTGGCCTCTGGCTGTCTGCTAAGCAGATGTCCAAAACTAAGCTGTACCTTCTCACCTCCCATTTGGGGGCAGAGGTCCGATGGCTTTACAGCCATTTCCATGTCATGGCATTCAGTCACATGCATCACAGTCATGCTTGCTACCCGATTGGTGACTCCCCAATTGACCGTTTCCAAGGGCCTGTTTACAGCATCTGCCAATCGTGTGAGTGTTTCACCCTACAAAAACTGCTGTGCTTCACATCTCCCCAGGCTCTTTTTATTCAAGGACAGCACTGTGGAGGAATGCACACAGGGCTTCAGCAAGGCTGCTTCCAGGGGCAAAAGGTCATCATAAGAAGAGGGGTCTCTTGCCGGGGAGTTGATGTCGAACGCCCTCAGCACTTGGGAGGCAGAGGCAGGCGGAGCTCTGTGAGTTCGAGGCCAGCCTGGTCTACAGAGTGAGTTCCAGGACAGGCTCCAAAGCTACACAGAAAAACCCTGTCTCAAAAAACCAAAAAAAAAAAAAAAAAAAAAGAGGGTCCTTTTAAAAAAAGCAAGCACAACTCTTATTCAGAACCATCCTTCCTAGAGAGCCTGGGAGCCCTCTGCTGGTGGCTTCACACTGCCAGCCACAGCCCCTTCCGGACTAGCCTTTGCCCTCATACATGGCCTTTCAGACTTTAGCACTCACCCTGTCCTGCTGCCAGCCCCCACACTTCTTATTGCCAGCGATTTTGCCAGTTGCTCTGTCCCGGCTTGCAGGGAGCCTGGCACACCTCCAAGAGCTGCTGTGGAAAGCTCTTGTCGTTGGGAGGTGACTTGGAGATGCCATTCTCCAAGTGTGGCCGGATTGGGCTTCCAAATGAGCCTTGCAGTAGGCCCGCCCCTGCATGAAGAAACATGGAAACATGTGGCAGTGCTGTGGCTTGTGGGCTCCTGGGTGGCAGTGGCCAGGGTTCTGATAGCTCTTGTGCCCAGAGGTTGGGTGGGGAATGAGGCTAACTGCCAGCTTCCTAGATCTGGAAGCACCTTTGCTTGAGGACAAGAGTGATGAGCTCTCCCAGTCTTTATCATCCTTGTCCTCATCAGGGAGCTGGGGTCACTGTGGCCTCTGGGGACTCTGGGGACTTGGAACACTTCCTTCTTAAAGCCCAAAGAGGGTCTGAACAAGGGAGGTTATTTTTGTTCAGTCCTAAGCATCCCTGATGAGTGACTGTCATGAGAAAACATTTTCTAACAGTATTATCGGAACCCAAGGGAAACAGCCTTAAGCGGACTATCTTACACTACCTGGAAAAAGATCGGAAACAATCCTTAGCTAGTATAAACACACTCAGACTAAGAATTGGAGCAAGGCAGTTGTGAGAAGTGCTTTTTCCATGACCGGTTTTCCTGTTTTTGCTATCCGCTTTCTAGCACTTGAATGGCTGAGTCAGTTTTTCAGCATCTAGACTGTGCTCAACTTCTCTAAAAGTTGCTTCATTTATTACCGTGTAAAAGGAGCTGGTCTCTGTATTTAGCCAATAACCTTTGTCTCTTTTCAGGTATAAAAAATGTCAGCATTGTATCTTTAGGATGGTGGTTTAAGGCACGGCTTCTTCAGGAAGCTGTCTGAGCTGGACAGTGGTCTCACTACTGTTCTCAGGGCCTCCCTGAAACCAAATGCCAGAAAAATCCCCACCCCCTGTGAAATGACGGCTGTCAGCCTTGGGGACAGCTGCTAAGGAGGTGCAGTAGGATGGGGCTGGAGCCCCATGGCTCAGTTCCAGTTGCCTTGATTTCAGTCGCCACGTCAGTTCCCCACTGGAAGATGCCAGTCAGTCCAAATATGAATTTGGCATAAATGCTCTTTTAGCACTGGGCTGCTTTTGTCCTGTGTGCCCAGTAGAGGCATCTTAAAAGTATCTGGTAATGCTGGGGACATGGCTCAGTGGTAGAACGTGTGCCTGGCATGTGAGGCTCTGGGTTCCATCTCAGCAATGCAAAGAAAAAAGAAAAATCCCTAGCATGCTGTCCTGCCATTCCCTGAGAGGCAGCATTAGTTTCCCAGTTAGCGTCAGTGGTCAGGTAAAGTCACAAGAGAACTCAGGAAATGTACACCTGCGGGCTCTCCTCCCTGGAATAAAGGATTCCGTGTCCACGGAGCTGAGAAGGCATAGTTGCCTTCTCTCCAGTTTGGGGGCAGAATGAAGCAGGCTCCTCCCCAGGCATAACTCCAGAGATTTGAGCCATCACCTCTGTCTTTACCCTCCAGTGCCCCTGAGGTTCCAGACTTATACTGGCCACCATGGCAGGCACCCCTAATGTCAGGGGCCGCCTCATGCAGCTGCTCTTCTTTTGAACCTTTACCCAGCATGCAACCCGTGGCTCCTGCCTGGTGATCCTTGTGGGCTGAGAAACCCAAAGCATAGCCTCCAGCATGTGGGTCCACATGCACATGCCATGGTGGGGGCGGGGACGGGGGTTACCCCGCCCTCAGTGCCCCATCTGATGGGACTTACCAATATTTCAACTGTTAATACTTTTATATTTTCACTACATTTTATATTTTTTATAGACTTATTTTATTAAGGTTTTTCTAGATTCTGTACGACTTTTATATAACAAGTTCTATTTTGTGTGCACAACTCCCTTGTATGTATTTATATCAACCTGAGCCTTCCAAATCACAGTTCCCTCCTGTTCTGCCTTCTCCCCTTAGCCTTGGCCATCCCTCACTTCTGCTCACCCAGATAGCCTCTGGTGCTGCGTGTAGCCATGCTGACAGCTGAACAGTAGCTGGTCGCTGTTTACGTCTCTGGCGTTAGCTATGTTGTGTTGATACAGGAAGTACTCTAGGTAGCACCCAGTCAGGTTTTGTTATCTGGGACTGCACACGCCCCTCTCACTCTGTACAGTGCTTTCTTCCTGACCTCTTGGTCGGCCTGTTCAGGGAAGTCCTTGAAGATAGAGGCTGGATGCATGCCCAGTGTGTGAGGTTCTTCCCCTGTGGGCAACTGGAAGACTTGAGGGCACACTACCAGTGACCGTCCTTATGTATCACAGCAGCTTTTATGCTGATCTTTGAGTTCAATGTTAGACTTGTAAAGGGAGAAATAAACTAATTTGTATTACATTCTGTCTTGAAAGGTAGTTGTAGTCATTTGGGGTGGAGGCCTCTGCATGGTCTTGAAGCGTGGGGTGTGCATTATAGGGGTGGGGTGCTATTCATTCTGCCAGCCTGCTGATTCTTATGTCCCTGCCCTTGGTTCCATTGGGATAGGAGGGACAGGATGCCCTTCTCAACACTGATAGACCTGAGTGCCAGAACCGAACTATGGGCAAGGGCTGAGGGCAGAGGTTGGAGTCATAGTGAGATGCTGCCTGTGTTTGGAGCAGTCCTTACTACCCCACCCCCCACCCCTTGGGAGACAGGTACCCTCTCGCACCAGCTGTGCGTGCCCAGCCTGAGTCATGGTTTGTTTACCTCCTGTCTGGGCAGACAGCTCAGGCCCAGCTGACGCTAGGGACTCCCCCAGCCATCTCTGGAAAAACACAAGAATGATTAGGACCAAATGTCTTTCCATGAAGTGGGGGAGGGGGCAGAGGGGGGCAGGACTCATCAATGTAGGCCTGGACCTGGTAAGCTGCTGCTCTTTAGGAGACATGGGTTTATTCAGTAAGGCTGGGGGGCTCCTGAGGTCCCACAGCACTATAGTAATGGCAGGGGTCAGGGACCCTAGGTCTCTACCACAGTGCCAACCCCTGCAGTGTATGGGTCTCTGTTCCCATCTTTGTGAGGAGTTGCCATGGGGAGTGGATTGGGCAAGGTTGTAGGAAGCCATCACTCAGACTGTGGGTCTCCAGGGCCTCTTTGGGCCCACAGGGCTGCTGCAGACATAGGCAGGAAGCAAACCCAATGCTTCTCCACCCTCAGCATGGTAGTGCTTGGATGCACACAGGCCACCAGTGACTTGCTTTCCTGAGTAACCTGGTAGACTGCCTAAATTTGGCCAAGTATAGGACTGCCTGGAGCCCAGCGTCTCCACTGGGCCTGTATCTCTAGTCACTCCCTCCACCGTGAACTTCTCACCTGCTCATGTTCAGGATGAGATGGTGGGAGAACAGGAAACCCAGAGCTAGACAAAAACCTTTACTCCTGAGAGCCACAGCCCCTGCTCCACCCCCCACCCCCACCCCACTCCCAGGTAGAGCAAGTCCTGGGACAGGCACAGCACTGACTGGTTCCACCCTGTGTCACCACTTCCCGGTCCCAAGCAGTGACTTCCACTGTACCCACATTCTCGGTGATCAGATCCCTCCATGCTTCTACATACACCTCACTCTGGAGAATAAAATGTAACGAGTGCCCTTTTTTTTTTTTACAACTCCAGTGCCTCAAACTTGAGGGAGAGCATAAATGCCTTCCAGAAGATGACTCATAGCCAGAAGGAAGGGTCAGACAGGGGCCAAGGCTGAGAAGAAGGCCTAGTTCTCCCTGTCGCTGACCAGGGTCCAGAACCCTCTTCAAAGTACCTGCATGCCCAGCTGCTCTCAGGTAGCAGACCTGGCAGGTGCCTGCTGTCATGCCACAGGTAGTCCCCGTGAGAGACTAGACTGCCTCATGTGCATGAGTGCGTCTGGCTCCATCCCTGTGAAACCGAGGTCTCTGAGGACCTTAACAGGAGATAGTGGGCAGGGGTGTGGAATGAGTGGGGACAGTGAACAGGAGGACTCCCTGGGCCTCTGCCAACCTGTGCCCCCTGCAAAGACCTTGCTGCTCCTGCTGTGTAAGCCTCTGTCGATATATGTGCCTTCCCTAGATGCCATCTCCACCCACCTCAGGAGCTTCCACGTCTACATTAGGCATCTTTGCATGGCCTCTGCTGGCCGTGCTGATCGGCCCCCACAGGAACGGAGAACTGCTGTCTGCCCAGGCCTCAACAAGGGACAGGGTAGTAGCCGTCTGATAAGAGGGGTAGGTAGAGGTCATGTTGGAGATCCTCCAAATCCAAGGCAAGGCCAAGCTGCTTTGTGTGGTGATATATTGTGAACCCAAATAAACTTGCCTGAGGATCAGAGGACAGAGTCAGCCACTAGACATAGAGGCCAGGCAGTGGTGGCACTCACACCCTTAATCCTATCACGAGGCAGAGATCCATCTGGATCTCTGTGAGTTCAAGGCCACACCGGAAACAGAGCCCGGCAGTGGTGGCACACACCTTTAATCCCAGTACTGGGAAGCACACATGCCTTTCATCCCAGGAAGTGACGGCAGGGCTGAGAAAGGTATATAAGACGTGAGGAGACAGGAACTAAAGTAGTTCAGGTGAGACCCTTTCGGGTGAAGACCCAGAGGATTTCAGTCTGAGGATGCGTGCAGTTGGTGAGGTAATATGTGGTGGTTGTGGCTTGTTCTGCTTCTCTGATCTTTCAGCTTTCACCCTGATACCTGTCTGGGTTTTTTATTATAAGACCATTTAGAAATTCGAACAACAGCTTTGAAAGGGTAGATATTCATTTATGTAAAACAATAACAAATGTGCAAACTGTTAGAATAAAAAAATACCTTTTCTGAGAGGAAGGGGGGGGTCCCCAGCCTGCCATTGCACAGGGATGGGGTTAGCACCATGAGGGCACGAGGAGCAGGGCTCCACCGCAGCCTGTGGTGGGGCGCTGAGGTCTGTGTGTCATGGGTCAGTTTGTCTGTGCATTCTGATGTGCATTGGTGGAGGCCCGGCCTCTGTTCAGCGTCTGGCCACCCGCTGATGGCCCCGGGAAGGGATACCACGGCTGAGTGGGGGACAGGAGCGGCAGCACTGAGCACGGATGGTGAGCAGCTGGCAGCGGCCCAGCAGACGCAATGTCTCACAGAAACCGAAGGACAGGCGATCCCGCTCACAACCTGGGAAAGAGATGAGAAGGGGTGCAGGGAGACAGTTAGAAATCAGTGGGCATGACACCCAGAACCACACTTCATGACCCAGTAAATTGGGCTGAAAGACCCCTCACCTCAGTAGCCTTAAGAAGACTAGCAGCCAGCAGGAGACCCAGTTTCTGAAGGAGGTCCCCAGAATCAGAACCCCAAGTCCTTAGCTATTGTCCCCGCCTCACTTTGCCCTCACCTGCCCTTGGACTACTGACACCGTTGGACTTAACTTTCTGGAAGAAAGGTTCCGAGACCCCATCCTTGAGCACCTCAGGAGGCCATGAGATGCCCAAGAGCCTGCCCAGGAGTGACGCAAGCCTTCCAGCATCATCACCATCCCTGCTCAATCATGGAACCCGACAGGACCAGGCCCACAACTTTATCTCATGCACTTGTGCCAATATGCATCCGCTCCACCTCCCTGCCACCTTCTTTTGTGCCACATGCCTCTGCAGCCACCACTGCACCACACCACCCTACCCACCGCCGCCCCCCCCCCCTCATATGGGCCATATTCATCCTCAACTTTTGTGTGGCAGGATAGCCACCCATTTCGTTGGGTCATGTAGCTCAGAAAATTGGACTTGGCCAGGGCCACAAAGGTCATCAGTAGGCACCTAAGGCTGGGTGTAACCTCTGGTGACGGCACAGGAGAGGGTGACTCTTCAAGCCCTGACTGTCAGGAGCCGAGGCTTGGCTGGCTCTCCTGGGAAAGCTATTTTGGGAAGTGGCTTGCTTCCAGACCCTTGGCTTCTCTCCCAGTGCTACTGCCTTGCTGTTGCTGCTGCTGAAGCCACAGCTGCCCAGACCCCTGCTTACTTCAGCGGACTCCCTGGGGAGGAAGAACAGGCGAACAGCTGAGCCCTGGTCTGAGACATCCCCAGGTGCAGCAGAGGGCACAGGGCAGCAGCAGAAAGGCTCCCCGCCCTACCTTTTAGGCAGCGATTGCAAACTCCATCAGCCTGCACACTAGTTCCCCTGAATGACCTCAGGCAGGCCTAACCACTGGGTGAAGGTTTCCTCTTGATAACAGCCCCCACCTCCATGGGGAAGGCCACATGACTAGGCATGTCAGCTGCTTTGCCACGGTGATCACACACCCTGGAGTTTCCAGAATTTCCAAATGTCCTGTCGGACAATCCCACAAGCCATCAAAACATCCTGGAAGCTCCAGGAGCTTGGGATCCAAGATGCTTCCCTGATTGGCTCCCTTCACTAGGGGCAAGAAATTCTTCATGTGGGTGAGCATTGGGTAGCAGCCTAGCCACTTCCACGAATCCCTGCTGAGCCCACCCTCCCCATCGCCCTGGGAGACCTTCCAAGGCCACAGTCTCCTAAGCCACACTATTTCTGGTAGAGCTTCGGTTCCTGCTCTGCACCACCTGGGGCCATAGCCACCCCAGTCCCTGCCACGCCTGAGCGTGGCGCAAGAGACAGAAGAGCCATGGGCACCGTCAGCCCCGGAGGCAAGCACTGTGGTACAGCACCCGGCATAGCTGTGCTGAAGTGTCTCGGAAGGACAGATTCGGGGAATTGAGAGCAAGACAAGCAGGGATGGCTGGACAAACCCAGGCTAGCATTTCCTCGGCACCTTGAGGCAATGGGATTCAGGACAGAATGGCACAGCAGTAGCCACTCGGGTCCTGAGCCAGTACCACGGGAGCCAGCTGCTGGTAGTGAAGGCCGTGCAGAGCAGGGAGAGGCAGATGAGAGCTGACGCCCACCAACTGTCCTGGGGAGAGGTGCGGCAACCCTGTAGGTATATGCCAAGCTCCTGGGTTCCCTCAAGTGTCAGAGGTGGCCTCAGACTCCTCAGACCCCACCAATACCAAAATAAGGGTTGCCAGCCCCTTTATGCAAGAGGAAATGACAATCCAGATAGGGAAATAGAGCCCAAGACTACGCAGCTGGTGAATGGGTGCCCAGATGTGACTCAAGAGCCATACTGTTTCCTGTGTTTCTCACTGCTGGGGACAGCTACAGCCTCAGGAAGGAGGTGATTTTCAGAGCCACCTCTGGCTCAGACCTTTGCTCCATACTGGCCCAGCTGGCCAGGAAGCCCATAGGCGGCGGCGGCGGCGGCGGCGGCAGCGGCAGCGGCAGGACCCTGGGAGGGAGTCTTTCCTGGGGCTCCACTGCTCACTGCAGGCAGTTATCCTCTGAGGAATAGGCAGTGCCCAGAGCCCAAGGCCATCCTCGCCTCACTGTGGGGACTAAGACCCCAAAGGACAAAAGCTCCCCACAACTGAGAGGTCAGGGGGCTCCTTCAACTCCCCGAGGCTACAGAAGCTGCCTACAGGATGCTAGTGTGGCTGGGACTCCCCCTGGCTGATTCCCAGTTTGGGACCTTGGCACCCTGTGGCCTCCCAGTTACGGTGACCATGTGGTCTGAGCGAACTGTAAATAGAACAGCAGCTGTTATGGGACTGACATCTGGATGAGTCTCTCTAGGTCCCAGCCCTCCTTCTCCCCCTCCCCCACCACCCCCAGGGGTAGGGAGACACTCACGTGGGGGCTCAACCAGCTCACAGTCCTCAGTGGCACATGGCCGTGAGCTCTCAGGCCAGGCCTCATGGCCACACTGGTCACTGTCTTCCTCTGCCAAGCCTGTCTGGGTGTTCACACACTTGACCAAACGACGCTGAACACCACCTCCGCAGGGGGCTGAGCACTGCACAGGAGAGAGAGGACAGAGCGTCCCCAGGACCGGCCACCACAGTCAGGGACTGGCTGTCACTGGACAGCACCACCCTCTCCAGGAAGCCATCGCTGACCCAGTAGAGCATAGTGCCGAACCCCACTGTCACCGGAGGCATCTCCCCTTGCAGCGAGGGCAAGACGAAAGAAAGAAGGAATGCAAAACTCACCCAAGAGGCCTGGGCAGAGAAGGCAGACACTGGGGTGAGACCACAGTGCCCAAAAGACACAGGAGATGGGCTGCAAGCCATGGGCAGCAGAGGGTCTCAGCCAGGGTCCCCACCCCGAGTCAGCCTGCTCTCTGGTTTAATTTGCGCTGGCATGATACAGGCTCTATGTTCCTCACTTAATTCTTTCACTGCTCCTCTAGGCTGCCCCCAATTTAAAGGTGAAAAGAAACCGGCCCGCAGGGCCAAGCTCCTGCCCAGTCATTCAGCAGCCGGTAGATCAAGGAATCCCTGAGGTTCCTGAACCAATCAGCTCCCAGCAGGCCCAACAGAGAGCTGCCCTGCCCTCGGGGGGCCCATCTCCACTCTGCTTCTGCCACATGTGTCCTTGTGCCATCCCCTAAATACCCCCATCATTCCTGCCGTAGGGCTCAGCGCTTGCTATTCTCATCATCCCTGTCTTTCGCCTCACTCACTGACTCCTTTAGGCATCCATCCAAAGTCTCTCCTCAGAAGATTTACCTACCCCACATAGCTAGTTTTCCTCTATCTGATTTTCCCTGGCAAAGTACAAGGACTTCATCTGGTCACTACTGTATATTTAGTGGCTACAGAGAGACCAGCACACAGCACACCCTACAACCCAGCCTTCAAAGCCCTAAGGACCAGGGGCTATCTGCCAAGGATTGATCCCACTTCCTCCCCAAGGAACCCCGCTCACCTGACCCCAAGGCCCCACCACCCACTGCGTGCATGGGTGGGTGTTGCAGGGCCTGGTGCTGTTGGGTCTCAGCGACTCCTCACAGAGGCCTGGCTCTGGGCATGTCACCAGACGCTGCTGTTCACCACCGCCACAGGCCTCGGAACACTGGAAGAACAGGGAGGCATCAAGTATAGCCAGGGTCTGAGGGTATCCCCAGTCCCTACCCCCCAGACCCAGGCTTCACCTCTCTCCAGGAAGAGGTATACCAGCTGAGGCAGGGCTGGGTCCCACAAAGCTGACGGGTGGATGGCTTGGTAGGCCCAGGCTGGCAGTGGAAGGGCCGCAGTGGCCGGAGGTCCCGCTTGTCCACACACTGTACATCCCTTGTAGAGGAACCTCCACCACAGTTGCGAGAGCACTGGAGACCAAAGAACACAGATGTAGACACAGTCTAAACCCATGCATGCATTTTGACCCAGTGAGGTTTATGGTACAGCAGGGGTAGACCTTCCAGCCTGAGCCCAAGAGCCCCAGACGACTTGGACACCAGGTAACAACCCCAGAGGACAGGACAGATGGAATTAGGGTGAGCCAATGATGGGTGGTAGGAATAGAGAGGAAGGTCAGCAGCATGAGCAGGGCCCAGGGAGATGAGGACAGATGGGATCAGGGTGCAGACGGTGCCCTGCTCTGTCTCCACACCATGGCCATGAGACCCAGGGCTCCCTCCTTACTCACCTTACTCCAGTTGCCCGTGCGCCAGGCAGCACAGGGCCTCAAGTGACAATGGCGAGCTGGCTGGGGGCGGCTAGAAGGGGTGCAGTCCTCATCGCGGCCAGAGCTGCAGCGCACCAGCCTCCAGATGGCGCCCAGACCACAAGTGGTGGAACACTGTGGGCCAGAGACGCTGTCTGTAAGCCCAGCAGACCCTCACCGGGCCAGCCCCGCTGAAGAGGGCCCCACATCTTTATCTGCCTCCACCCACCTCCCACGGAGACTGTGAAAGAACAAGTCAAATGTCACCAGCAGTTAACTATCCCTGCTCCCAAGAGCCCTGTAGACCCACCTACCTACCCTGCCACCCTGTGGCTTCTCACTAACCAGGGAAGTCTGGGCCCTAATCCAAGCAGCTAAATGAGTAGGAATTCAGCCTGTCTCTCTCTCCCCCAGATTATGGATCTCTCACAATGAGAATCTAGAGAAGGGGCACGGGTCATCTTTTTTCCATACAACTCAGACTATTGTGGGATCCCTAACGAAAGAAGGGGAGACTTTGAAGGGTGACAAAAGGTGAAGCATCTGGAGGAGCCTGGCTGTGTCTCAGCTAAACCCTTAGCCAAGCCCTCCCAGGCAGCGCTGGGTCTGGAATCCATGGAAGAAGGCCTTCCTTACCCTTACAGCTGGCTAGGGGGAGATCTCCATTTCTGGGGCATGCAGGTCAGTTAGAGGACACTCCTCCCAGCTGCACTTAGTTTATAGTTACTGACTTTTCTGAAGCCCACCATGTGGCTGAGGAATGGCCCTCCGAGGACTCAAAAACTCTAGCAGATGGGGCCCCTCACTTCACTTCCACTTCACAGTTGAGAAACTGAGGCCCAGTGGGAGAGACGGACTAGCCTCAAGCTACACGAGAGCTGGGATAATACTCCTTCTGCTTCCTGGAGCCTCAGCCCACCACGGCTGTCAGTCAGCTAATCCCAGGAACCATTACGCTGTTCTCCAAGGGAGGCAGGATGAACACAGCTGGGTCTTGCTTTGCTTAAAACTGAGTCCCAGGGTCCGGTGGCTCAAACTTCCCACCATCCCTGGTGCTTTACCACTCACCTGGCTCCAGTTGCCCACTTGCCAACTGGCATTCTTGGCAAGCAGTGGGTCTGTAGGGGAGCCATCCTCCACTAGGCTGGGCTGCAAAGGCTGGACCTCAGGGTCCTCGCTGCTGTTAGTATGAGTCTCCTGAGCTGGTCTAGGCTGCAGCAGAGGGCTCAGGGTCCCTTCAGGGTGAGGGGGCTGGGGTTGGTCCATTGGTCCCGGGCTCCTTAGATCAGTTGGTGCTGTCACAAGGAAGGTCCCTGGAAATGCCAGAGTTTTCAGGTTCTGTGAGCCCGGTCCTGGGGTTGGAATCCCTGGCTCCAGGGGGCTATCTCTGTCCCAGATGCCTGGCACAGTGGCCACGGGCGGAAGGAGAGGAGGAGCCACCTCTACAGTGGGCCACAGCTCACCGTGCACAGGCTTTAGGTCAACCTCCAACACTGGGTCCCAGACCACAGGCCCTCCTGTCCACACCTCCACCATACCAGCACCAGGAGGGGCTTGAGTGGTGCTGATGGAGGGTGAAGAGGGCTGTGTGGGGGTCCGGCTTTGGGGCAGAGCTGGTGACGTATGACCCAAGGTGTTCTCATCTTTGGAAACCTTGTTCGGGTCAGACCGTGGAGTGGGTGGCTGGCCCTGCCTGTCTTCCCTCACTAGTAACTCATCAGGGTTTCCAGGGGCAACAGGTGTCACCATGTCATCAGCTGAAGCAGGGGGCCAGGGCAAGCTGGGGAGCCCAACTTCAGGGGCTTCCATGGGAGTATCTTCCTCAGACAAGAAATTAGCCAAGGGGTTCACAGGGGTCTGCTCCAAGAATATAGGTGGGGAATGGCTAGCCTGGCTGAGTGAAGGGCTAGGGGACCAAGCTCCCCGGACCCCCTCTTCCTTAACTCCAGAAGTCCCGGCAGTAGGCACTGGAGTATCTGAGGTAGGTTCAGTGGGTCTGATGTGGGGTGGTGCCATCCAACCCCCTGTATCAACCGGGTCTGGATGGGGTTCTTCAAAGGGCCCATAAGACAGGTCTTCATGGAAGTTAATGAAATTGTAGTCATAATAGAAGTCATCCACAAACACAGGCCCCGGCGGATCCAGTTCCAGGTCCTCCTCATCAATGGCATTGCTGATGCTGACCGGCTTGGGTGAGGATGCCGGTGAAGGGCGTGGGGCCAGCCGGTGTGGGATGAAGTCAACCTCATTGAAGAGCTCAGGGCTGGAGGAACCACTGCCAGAACCATCCATGCCCGTCATGTACATGGGGCGTGGGCAGGGAGGCAGAAGACAAATGGCCTCAGTCACTGGCCGCTCAACGTCGTCGCAGGGGACATCGGTATTATTGATGCAGAGGACACTTCGTTGCCGGATGCCGGCTCCACATGTCACAGAGCACTGCAAAGGAGGTCATAGCTCAAGCCAGGATGGGAGGCTTCTGGGGAAGCTGGGGCATGGTGGCAGAACCTGCCTATTGCTGGTTTCATAGTGACAGAGGTCTCAGCCAGCCCTCTATGGCCATGCTTAGTTCAAGACGATAGTCAGCATGTCTGGGAATTCCTGATCCCCAAGGCTTTTGTGCACAGTGTTGTCCCAGGAATGCCCCAGACTCCCTCCCACCCCGGGTAACAAACAGTAAGGATTCTGTGCAGGTTATCTAAGGCAATGGTGGTACCAAAGTCAGGTCTCCTTTCCTCCTTACACTTACCTGAGACCAGTTCCCCACACCCCAGGTGGCAGGACAGGTCACATGACGGTTGCATGGAGTTTCAGCCAAGGGACGAGGAAGATGTTCACAGGCAGGTGGTTCCAAGGCTCGCTGCTCATCCAGCCCTACACTGCGTATGCAGAGCACAGCCCGGCGAGAGACACCTCCAGGTCCACAGGATCGGGAACACAGCTGCCACTCCCCTGCCCACCACCTGGTAAGGGGCACATGTGGTGACAGTGTGACATTAGCACCTATCATGAGCAACGTTCGTGAGCAAAGGTGGCCGCGACATAGCTTCAGGCCATTCGGGTTCAGGCAGGGCTGAATGGAGAATAATCCCCAGAGACCCAAGCCCCAGGTTGGTGCCCTGCCCCTCAATCCCCGTAGCAGAGCACTCTTCACTCCCTCCACCTTCACCCCAGGGGCCTGAACAAGGAATGATCAACAGTGTTGATACTGGTACCCAGAGGCCTGGACAAGGAATGATCAGCAGTGTTGATACTGGTACCAGCTGCCCAAGTGCACTCCAGGGCCAAGCTAGGTCCATGGATTGATGCCTTTGACTTGGGAAAAGAGGCCACAAGCAGTAGCTTTCTTCTCCAGACCTACTGGGGTCCCAATTCAGAGGCAGGAGCAGGACACCGAGGACCTGGAAGTCTGGCTGGGGACAGTAAGCTTACCTGGCGGGACAGGGCTCCTCACTGCACTTCCTCTGGCGGTCATCGGGCCGGTTCAGATGTTCACAGTGTTCCTCATCCACAAGTCCAGCCTGCCTCTCCATGCAATACAAGCTCTGCCTCTGCACACCTGGAAGCCATGGGGGTTCAGCCTGGGCCTGGCACCAGGGTGCCTCAAAAGACATGCACACATCTGCTCTGCCCAGACCCTCACAGAACCTCTGTCAGGGTGAAAGCAGGCCTCCATGACTTCCTCTCACTGCCCTCCCGGCCTTCCCTCCATGACACTCTATCCTTGGAGGCAGCAGACAGGCTAGGTAGCCCACCCCGCTGCTTCTTGGCAGTGGCTTAGGACTTTCAGCTCTATAAAACGGAAGTAAATAACAAGACCCACTTCAAAGCCCTGGGGTGACCATTACACGTGATCACACACAAGCAAGCTCAGCCTAGGGCTCAGCAAGTGGGAGTCTCACCTGTGCCACAAGTGACAGTGCACTTGCTCCAGGGCCCATAGTGCCAAGAGAACTCGGGTGGCTGGACTTCATCACGGCTGTCCCTGTGGATGGTATACTCGTAGTGCACCCCAGGGTTGCTCTCCTGGAACAGCAGCTGGAACAGGCAAATGGGGCCTGTGAGCCCAGGGACCCTTCTCCATCTGCCCAGCACCTGTACCTAAGGTCATCCCCAGCCACCTCTGTGAACTCAGCTGTACTGGAGACCTACTCTAGAGATGGGAAAACTGAGGCAGAGGTTCAGAGGCCCCAGCAGCTGACCCTGGCCCAGAACTATACCCTATGGCAGCCCTAAGGTTTCCCCTGTATATCCTACCTTGGGGACCACTCCCAGTTATTCCTCCCATCCTGGCCTCGAGAGACAGGTACCTGGATCCAGACAGGCTCACTGGTGGGGCCTGGGGATGTGAGGTTCTCCCAGTTGCCTGTACGTGCATAGGTGAATGTAGTGCCCGCCACCTGGTAGTCCCCATTCCACTGGATGGTCCAGCCGCCATTGAGGAAGTACTTATCTGGGTCCTCACTCCGCAAGGCCAGGAAGTTGGCCGCCTCAGCCACCTCCTTAATGAGGATCTCTCGGGCTCCGGCTGGGATCAGCCCTATATCCACGTACCCTGTTGGCAGTGGTTGTACACAGTGTTTGGCCCTGGGATAAGCATTTATCTCTCCCCACCTTCTTGCTTCCTCTTGTTTCTGCTGATGGAAGCCAAAGACTCCACCATCAGCTCAGGATTCTGAGTCCCCCCGAAGAGCAGGTATTATATCTACTCTGGGTCACCAAGGCCTTTGAAAAGGCCTATAGATCTTCCCCTCTAACCCATGGCCCAGCATCATTCTCCTGGAAGACTGAACTGGTCTTTGTCACAGTCTTGTCCATCATCTCTCCCATCCTGGAAAGCCAAAATGTTTGGGCTTTTCTCCTCTTCTCTAGTCAGCCTAACTTCTCTCTTTCCATTCTGTAACCCCGCTCTTGGGTATGCCCAGCGCTACTCCAGGCCGTAACATAGACACTATTGTTATCCCCATTTTACAGATGAGGAAAAGAAACACTGAGGCTGGGTGCTCTGCACAGGCTTCTATGGGGATACAAGTCAGCTCTGGGAAAGAAATTCGAGCTGTGGAGCCCAGCATTATAGCCTCACAGACCACCTGCCTTGCAGGGCCGGCTCCACCATAGGCTCTACCTGGGGTTCTCCTCATCCAGCGTCCTGAGTCCATCATCATCCAGCTCAGTCTCCACCTCCCATGGAAAGTCCTCCCTGACTTCCCAGGTAAGACCTTGTAGCTTGGTGTTTCCTTCCCTCCCTGAAATACACAGCCTACTGCATTCGTCCTGGTAAAGGTTCTGTCACTCTGTGAGCTCTTCACCAAGGTGTCCCCATAGCAGAGCACACAGTTGGCACTTAAAAGCCATATGTGGAACTCAGATCCCAAGGCTGAAGCATGGCATTGGGAAGGTCTCTGAAGCCTCAGAAGATAGCAGCCCTCTGAAAGGACTACAGACCACTCACAGTCCCTAGAATAAATAGAAGGACCCCTAAGACAGGTCTCACATGGCACAGGGTCTCACTGACTTCTGTAAGGGTCCTGGCCAGACAAGGAAACCCCTTTCTGCCATGTCTAGTCTAGGCAAGAACCATGAGGGCAGAGAATAGAATTATAGGCACCCATTGGCAGCCCAGCAGTCCCAACCATACCCAGGCCCTCAGCCTCCTCGAAGGTCCTGCTCACGGTGTGGCAAGTAGAGCCATTGCCCTGGCATACACCACAGCGGTCCTCCATGGCACCAGAGTCAATCTCAAAGTCACAGCCGACATTCTGAAACAGAGAGGAGGCCCTTTGTGCTGGCTGCCAGCCACTTCCGGGTATCCACCAGGGTCCAGAACAGAGACCCTAGGTGGAGGTCAAGAGCCCTTGCTTGGGTCCAGTCCTATCACAGTCATCCTGCCTGACACACATGAGCTCCTCTTCCCCTGATGGAAAAGGGGGACATCAGTTCATGCCTTAAAAGAGTGTTAAGAGCATCACATGAGACAAAAGGCAGGAAGTCTCCCTCATATAAGGCCACAGATAAGCATGGAGTCTGGCACATGGTGGAATTTTCCAGAAATAAGATTCAATATCAAAGACACTGGATTAGCACCTCTTTCCTAGGCCTCTTCAAAACCCAGCTCTTTGGCACAGTGGCTTTAAAGGCACGAGGTAGGGTAAGAAGGTGGCTGGGCACTGGGCATGAAAGAGCAGCCAGTACTAGAAATTAGAACTGTTTCCAAACACAGTGCTTTCTGCAGGCCCAGAGCCTGCCACAGCACCAGTACCACCTTGTCAGCCCCTTCCTATCAGAGAGGAGGCAGTTGCCTGCATCCATCCAGGCTCTGGCTTCATGGCTGGGGCTGTATAGGCAGGCATGCTGGGATGAGCAGTAGGCAGCTGACAAAGGGGTAAGATGGTAGTGGCTGAGAATATGGAGCCAACTGTGGGGTGTCCAATGCCAGAGACAGCAGGGCATAGAGGCTTTGTCTTAGAGTCAGGGGGCAAGGGCCGGGGCTGGCATGCAGCCTGGAGAAAGCCAGGAAAGACCTAGAGGTGGATCCATGGCCTGCCAGTGAGGCTAGGAAGCCTCTTACTATCCCACACACCTTACAGATGCCATTGATGCAGATGTCACGGCTGACCCGACCTTGGTAGCAAGGGGTGCCATCCACCACAGCATCCCTGAGCTTCTCTGTATTGGAGTGGTTGGAGGGCCGGCAGTGCAGCTCACAGGGGTTCTCTGAGGGGACAAGGGGAGGACTCGTGGAGCAAAAGCAAAAGAGCAAGCATCACAGAGGCCATCAGGAAAACTCCCTCATCCTCCATAACACACATGAGTAGTAAGCCAAGGGCATCTGGCAGGACTGATAGCTACCTGCAAAGCTGCAGACTGAGAAGCTGAGAATGAACGGCTACCCCAAACAACAGCAGGGAGCAGCCAAGGGCTGAGGGTGGTATCTGGACCTCTATAGGTGGGCCTATGTCACTGGGGCCCATACGTCCCCCACCCCTGGGCCTCAGTGTCCACACGGGTAGCAGGACTCACCGTCGTTGACCACAGGCACCCATGTGTGCAGCTGGCCCTTGTAGAGCATGGCATCAAAGTGGCTACACTGGGTTTGGCGGAAAGAGGGGCGGCCAGGAGGGCAGGCTGGCAGGTTGCAGAGCCGGAACCGCTTCCGCTCCCCCACACAGTACTTGCCTCTGTGCTTGGGCCTACGAGGAAAGCCATGGGGCTGTGAGCATGCTATTAGTACCCAATGCCAAGCAACATCTGCATCCTCTGCACCCAGAGTCCCCCGCGGTCCTCAGTCATGCTGCCCTGCCCTCAGGGGCTGCCACTCTCTGGCCCACACATCCTTCCTGTTCCCAAGGATCTACGGAAGAGCGGCAGCAAGAGGCCTGAGTTCGGCCCAGACCCGCTGTATGACCATGGGCAAATGTTCTGCCATCCTTTAGGCCTCAGTTTTCTCATCTCTAAAATGGAGTTGGACTGCCTCTAAGGGGGTTGCTGAGAGGCTGGAGCATGTGGTGAGCAATAGGCCAGCCCTATGTCATTAGAGTTGTTCCTGGGGCCCTGGGCCAGGTCGAAGTGAGATGCTGCCTTGGCTTGGCATCTAACCTGCATCTAAGCCAGGCCAGCCTCACTCTGGCTGAGCAGGAGGAGGAGATATGCGGAGGGGTAGAGACCACAGGCTTGGTGAAGCACCAGCCCCGAGATGGAATTGGCTGTGAATTCTACCTCCTTTGGCAGCCAAGCAAAGAAGTTTGTCCAAGGGAGCCAGACAGCCCATTGTGTCATTGAGTCTCCACTGGCCCCTTAAGATGAGAAAGCTCACCCCAGGCCACAGCCACCCCACCATGCTGCCCAGTTCTCCCAGCTGCTGCCAGTCTCCTCCGATGCCTGAAGCAGCTTGTGCTGGGCATTTCCCACAGCACTGGGAGGGCTCAGCACTTTACCCACGTTGCCTGAGTTTACCCAATGGCAACTTAACTAGGAGGGCTCTGCTGGCACCCAATTATAGAGTCTAGCACACTGAGGTCCAGAGAAGCAATGAGGAAGGAAGGTCCTTGTGTAAAGATGGAGGACCTGAACCCCGAGCATTCCAGGGCCCAGATTCCAAGCATTTGTCTCTGCCCCCTCCTCCTCACAGCCTCTGCCTTTGCTGCGAGGTCTCTGGTGCATCTCCCCAGGCTCTTAGAGAGCACTCCCCTCTCTGCAATGGTGTCAGCTCTGGGGAAATGCTTCCAGAACACTCCCTGGAAGTGGCCCATGGTGACTTAGACACTGGACTTGGTCATTCTAGGGATACTTCTGAGAACCGGATGCTGGAACAGAGGTAGTCTCTGCGATCAGCTGGCTCCGTTCAGGTCCTTTATCCCAGCCTGGGCCCCACACTCACACAGGCTGTGTGCACTGTCGTTCAGCACTCCGTACACCCACGCCACAGCTCCTCGAGCAGACAGACCAGGCACTCCAGCCGGACCAGCCACCGTCCACCGCCTCGGGCTGGAAGCCCTCAGGGACGCACTCTCCATTGAGACACCACTACTGAGACAGATGGAGGCAGAGCAACCCAACCCCGACACCTATCAGTCATCCTCACCGCAGTGAAAACAAAGTGAACAAGACAGTCTCAAAAGACAGGAGGATGGAAGGTGTAAGACAGCCTTTATGGTCACCCACAACCCGGACACCACGGTGAAGCTGAATGAAAAATTAGATAAAGCTGAGGGTGAGACTCATGCTCCCATTTCGTGATGGCAATTTGGGCCAGAGAAAGCCGAGGGTCAATGGAGAACAGCACAGGATGATAAGCTAAAGTTGACCCCAGGAAAGTCTGGCTAGGCATGGTCAGAGGGAAGGCAGCCTCCCCTCCCCCCAGATTCAGCCAGGGTTGAGGTTTCCCACCTACCTTGTTATTCCCGCATCTTGTACCATCCACGGCTGCATCCAGCTTGGAGTGACAGGTGGTCCCCACAGAGCACCACAGCGTGTGGCAGACGTTCTGCAAAGAGGCATGGACATTACCCTCATATTCGCCCTAGTGATACCACCCACTCTGCCCCAAGTGTCCCCCAAGAACTCCTTGGACACTTTCCACAGGGACAGTATATCATGTGAGTGTGCGAGTGTGAGGGTCCTCTGTCTGCTTCTCCTCTGGCCTCTCCCCTAAACCACATGATATCATGGGGTCCTTGGGAGGGGCCGCCCTCCAGGCTGCATTGATGCTAAGAGCTGTCTCCAGCTGGTCACCTCTTCCAGCCCCCAGATACACCTCCTGAAACACTCAAGGTACAAGCTTACGTCATGTCTGTACAGGATCCACTGTAGGACCCTGAAAAGCAGATTTTTTTTTTTTTCTCATCAAAGCCAAATCCAGAGGTCTGAGGGACTTGCCCAAAGTCTCCTAGCAGTTGATACAGAATCCAGATCTGAGCCTGTGGTCACCCAAAGCCAGGCCTCTGCCACAGGTCACATTAACACCATGCCCCTGAGAGCCCAGCCCAAGCCAGGCAGAGTTTCTCAGAGCCTGGCATTCTCAAGCTGGTGAGGGCCACCGCCTGTGCCTCCCATACCCATACTCACGTCCATGTCCTCACAGAAGACTGAGTAAGCCCCATACTGAAGGCGGCACTGGTGGTTCACATCATACAGGACACCGGGCAGCACCGAGGGGAAGTCAATGACATCCTTGGCTGGAGAGTCATCCAAGCACAGGCCCCACCCACGGCTGCAAAAAAAAAATGAAATGAGAGGGCAAAGTAAGGTCCCTGGGGTAAGAATGCAGCCTGAGACCCACAAGAAAGGCCTGGGTGGAAGAACAGAGTAGGTAGGACTTGTAGAAATGGTAGGAAAATGGCAATCTGCCACCTGGCCAGCAGGTCATGTGACCCCAGCCTAGCAAAGCAGCCCTGTAGACCTCTCTCAGCTGCCTGGAGCTCCAGCCAGCTAAAAAAATATCCCATCCTGTTGGAGCCCATTTTCATGTTCCTAGTGGCTTTACCCAGCAGGTCTGCATAGAAAAGATGATTGGACCACAGGCCTGAGGACAGGTGTCTGAGATGGTCTGTTCTTGGCTGTGCTGGGGAAGAGTCTTTTGTTCCACCCCTTGGCATTCTTTTTACTAGCTTAGGGCAGAGACAGTCAGGGACTGATGGATTGGGATCTAGGCCCTCTAGAAGCTATCCTGTATTTTCTATCTGTTTCTCTCCCCTCTATCCTATTCAAGAGTTCTCTGGGGAAATGTGGGGGTAAGGGATAGTCCCCCACAGATGGCACCACTGAATAGGAACTAAGGAAAGAAATATATATATATATATATATATATATATATATATATATATATATATATATAATTATAACTGGAGTACTTGGCGAAAGTGGGAGTGAGATCCTGCCAGTTAAAGAGGAATCAGTCTGGTTTTGTAATGAAAAAAGTTAAATGGGGCAGGGGGGTTTAATCCTAGAGAGAAAAGAAAAAATGGACTGGAAGGATGTCTGAGTATAAGGCTGCAGTGTAGAATCTTCTTATCGAGATTTCTCTCTTTTTGTCTCTCTCTTAATTTCTATCTATGAAAAATAAAGAAGGTAGAGTATAATAATTTAGTGCAGGAAGAAATTTAGAGTAAGGTAGTGTAGAAAAAATTTAGAAAAATAGCATAAAGAAAATTTAGGATTAGATAGGCAACTAGACAGAGAAACTAGGTCTTTAATTTTCTAACTTTGTGGCTATGAATGCAAACTGGGAAAAATCTATCCTCTTTGAGCTTAACAGGCAGAAGAAAGCTCTTCCTTGAGCTTATTGGGCAGAAAAAAAAGATTCCTGCGGGAAGCTGTCAAGCAACAGGAGAAAGTAATTCTCCCTGAGGCAAAAATGCAGATGAAATAAGCCAAAATTTAGAAGTCTTGGGAAAACTTTACGGTCTCTCTCAAACTAAAAGCTTTTTTAAAAAAACTTAATCTTTCAGGCAGTGGTGGCACACACCTTTGATCCCAACACTCAGGAGGCAGAGCCAGGTGGATCTCTGTGAGTTCATAGGCCAGCCTAGTCTACAGAGCAAGATCCAGGACAGGCACCAAAACTACACAGAGAAACCCTGTCTCGAAAAAACAAACAAACAAAAAAAACCTTAATCTTTCTTTCTTGGAAACTAAAAGGCTTTCAGAATTTACTTTCTCAGTTTCTCTTTCTGTAAGGGCAAAATTAGATTCACCTGGATGAGTACAGGAATTCACCTGTAGTTTGCTCTAAGAAAAAAAACAACAGAAAGCCCTCTTGGAACAGGGCAAAACCTCTCTTCTAAGCTCTGTCTCTTCAAGCCAATAGAAATTCCCTCCATAACTAGAACCTAGCCATAGAACTTGGGAAAGTGCAGGCAGGGAGCCACAGAGAGCCGTTTGGGGCAGGAAACTGCTGGTACTATAGACACAGTAAAACCAAGCCTCCCAGCTGCAGGTGCAACTGAGGGAGGCATCAGGAACTTTGTTTCTGGGTGGGTGTCTTTGAGAATGAAAAGGTCGCTCATAATCGCCCTAATGCAAAGATCCCCTGAAGCAATGCAAACCCTCTCTGTTAGCATTGTATCCTCGCTTCCAACCAACAACTGAGAAGTGACCAGCCAGCACCCCCGAGTTTGAGTGCATTCTGGGGATATTAGTGTTTCTGCAGTTGTGAACAGCTTCCTCGAGCGTGGAGCTGGGGCAGAATGGTGCAGGACCAGGGGAAAAACTGCTAGCATACAAGCAAAGCCAAAGCCAGCGGGAATGGCACAGTCACCTGCCTGACTGCAAGCCCTGAGTTGGTAGGTGGGGCTATGCAGCATCCATGGCTGCAAAAAGAAATCTCTCTGAAAAAAGCTTTGTTTCAAGCACTTTTGGTTTCTGACTTCTGGTGAGGAGAGGGAGTAAAGCTCTGAAGGGTTGTTGCCTCCGGCAATAAGCCGCAGGATTTGGGGACTGGGTCAGGTGAAAGGCCTGATTAGGGAAATACACCTGTCCTCATGTGAGCTTAGGGATAACAAAAACCTCCCTTGATAAAAAAAAAAAAAAAAAAAAAAAAACCAGAAGCTTGCTTTACGAGCACAAACCACACAGACCCTGAAAACAGAAGTGGAGAAGGTACAGATTCCTCCCTGTAAGGTCCAGGACCTGGGGAAAGCTGCTAGAGTTTGACCTCTCTCCAGGAGCAGCTAGCAGAGGAAGAGAGCTGCAGCCTGAGGCATCTGAAGCTCTGCAGCTGGGAGGAAGGAACAAGCAGGACTAGATAAAGGTCTGTCACGGAAAGTCTCCCTGAAGGAGCTGTAGGAAAGTTTTGCTTTAAGTGCTTTCGTTCCTGAACAAGCCCTGAGGAAATTTTGGTATCAGGGATGTCCGCCTCTATGTGCGCTAATGGGGCAGGTGCGATTCTGATCCCGGGCCAATATTGATGAGAGAGAAAGCTCAGGGAGAACAGAAATCTTTTGAGTCAAGAAACCTCCCATAGTGAAGAGGAAAGCTCATTTACTCTTGATTTTCAATAGAAAGCAAGCCTGGTCAAAGGGAACCAGAAGTTGACTCCCAGACCTGAAAAGAATTATAGGAAATAACCCAAAAGGTAGCTCGTAACAGCAGGCTGATATAAGAGAAATGCACTCTGGGAAAGGTAGTTTTTTTGTTTTTTGTTTTTTTGTTTTTTTGTTTTTTTTTTTTGCTAAAGATGGCTACTGCCCAGTAAAATTGTTTTTTTAACTGGAAATGAAGTTTTTTCCCTAAACATTGCTGGAAAGCTTAGATTTACTTCGCAAAAAGTTGAGAGCAAACAAACAGCTTGCTTCACAGAAGATACTTAAAACAAAAAAGCTTATGAGATTGAGTTGTGTTAAAGATTCCAAAGAAACGTGGATAGCATTAAAAGTCGCTCATAGTAAACTTAAAATACAGCTTCTAAAAAATTAAGAAGGAAAAAAGAACTGTAAGGAAATGGAGCTCAGAGCTTTGCCACTTTTGGCTCCTTTGGGAAAATGCCTTATATTGCCTAATATCTGCACAGAATGTTTTTTACAGTAGCTGGATGACAAAGAGTTACCTATAAGGGCAATGAAGTCACTTAGAAATACATTAAGCTTTCAAGTCTACAGGGGAACCTGCTGAATGATGCAGGTCTGGAACACCACTCCAACTTAGACAATTATCTTCTCATGATGGGAAACTGACTGTTATGGAATGACTAGCTGAGCAATTCAGAAACAGAATGTTCCTTACAAAGTTTTTCTTCTCATTCTCTTTTTGGGTTTGAAATGAAGTCCAAAGAAAATTACTCTCTGTCTTATTGGAAGATAATATAATATCTCTTCTAAATGTTAAGAAATCTTTAAGTCTCTTCTAAACATTAAGAAATCTTTTAAGTGTTTGTTAAGTTAGATATTTGCTAGGTGTTAAGAAATCTCTTTTAAATGTTTGCTAAGTTAGATATTTGCTAAGGGTAGCCCTATAGAGAATTTGCTAAGAGATACTTCCTAGTGTAAGTTAGTTAAGAATAAGAAGTATCTTTGCTAAGATAGTCCTACAGAGTTTTCTTACGAATATAAGTTTGTAAAATAGATCTTTAGAATTTCTTTAAGACATATAGTAATAAACTTGTAAGAAGTATAAATAAGTATATGTTGAATGTGAGTTTGTGAAAAAGTGTAAATGTTGAATGTGAATCTATGCTTAATGTATATGGTGAAGGAACCTGGGATGCAGAAAACAGTGTCCATAGTAGACTGCAAGCTGGCAGTCTGAGCAGTTTCAGAAGCTCCAGAAGCTGCTAAGAATGGCAGAGGCCAGAACCAGCATAACAACCACAGCCAGACATCCATACCTGAGACCTACGGAACATCAATGCAGCGCAGAAAAACCTGAGCTAGCAGCAAAAACGTTGCAGTTTTCTGTTTGATGGCTAAAAGAAAGCCTTTTTTTTTTTTAGAGGACTTTGCACCAACCGGCTCTTATGGAACTAATAGCTTTCATCCTGAAGGAAAAACTGCCATAAAATGCTACTCTAACTAAAAATGTCTCTGACCTGAGAAAGAAAGTTACAGATATACTTGTTTGAACTAAAATTGTTAACTGCAAAAAGGTTTTGGTTGTGAGGAACATTTCTTCATATTTGGAAGTGGAAGTCTAGTACCAGAATTTATTTGAACTTTTTGAACCTAAAAAAAAAGTGAGATAAAACTGCAAAAATGTTTTGTTATGGATTTCTTTGTATTTGGAAGGCTGGTACCAGAATTTATTATTTGAATTTTGAGACTTAAGAAATGAATTGAACAGGAATAATTTCATTGCAATGGGACAATTTTGAATTTACTTATGTATATAGACTCTATCAATGCTGATTTATGGAACTATTTATGTAAAAATGGAACTGCTTAAAAATGGAACTGTTTAAATAGAGAAGTTTGGGGGGTTTTTTTCCTAAAAAAAAATTATAAAGAAAAGGGAGAGTGTTAATAACCTCAGTCTATTTAACTTAAAAAATATTTTAGTGTTACTTGAGTAAATTAATGTTATGTTTTGTATAGTGCTATTAAGAAATTGTTTTTGAGCCGGTCGGTGGTGGCGCACGCCTTTAATCCCAGCACTCGGGATGCAGAGCCAGGCGGATCTCTGTGAGTTCGAGGCCAGCCTGGGCTATAGAGCCAGTTCCAGGAAAGGTGCAAAACTACACAGAGAAACCCTGTCTCGAAAAAACAAAACCAAAACAAAAAAAACAAGTTTAAAAAAAAAAAAGAAATTGTTTTTGAATGTGGGTTTGTAAGAAAGGGTTAATATTGAGAGTAGGTTTATAGGAATTATAATTATATATAGTAATGTTAACCTATTGATATTGATGCACCATGGTTTGGTGAAGATAGGGAAATATTTAAGTTTGATGTGAATACATCAGAAGTTTATCCTATGTTTTGTTGGCAAGAGATTCAAATGGTTCTATTGAGTTTACTTTAAGTTGTAAGATTAAGAGACTTATAACGCCGGGCGGTGGTGGCGCACGCCTTTAATCCCAGCACTCGGGAGGCAGAGCCAGGCGGATCTCTGTGAGTTCGAGGCCAGCCTGGACTACCAAGTGAGTTCCAGGAAAGGCGCAAAGCTACACAGAGAAACCCTGTCTCGAAAAACCAAAAAAAAAAAAAAAAAAAAAAAGAGACTTATAACTATGTATGGAAATATTCGTTAGAATTATGTTAACCTGTTAATGTTAATGATGAAGCTAAGGGAGTCTTTAAGTTTGATGCAATTGCATCAAGAGTTTTTTGGTTTATAAAGGGCTAAGACTGCTATAGTCACCTTAGACCCATTCCAACAAGGAAATGCCATCTTTTTCATCCTCTACTCCTTCACTGGGAGGTGTGACAGCTATGGAGATTGTTGTGAGCTCTTAATGGGGAGTTGTTTTTTATATATTAAGAAGGGGGGACCTGTTGGAGCCCATTTTTAGGTTTCCTAGTGGCTTCACCCAGCAGGTCTGCATAGAGAGGATGATTGGACCATAGGCCTGAGTGCAGGTGTCTGAGATGGTCTGCACTTGGCTGTGCTGGGGGGAGGTCTTTTGTTCCACTCCTTGGCATTCTTTTTACTAGCTTAGGGCAGAGACAGTCAGGGCCTGATGGATTAGGATCCAGGCCCTCTAGAAGCTATCCTGTATTTTCTATCTGTTTCTCTCCCCTCTATTCTTCTAACTAATATTTCCCGCTGCTCCTACTCAAGAGTACTCTGGGGAAATATGGGGGTGACGGATGGTCCCCCACACCATCCCCACTGCAGGCCTTGGCACAAGCCACTGTCCCACCACAGACACTCTGGCACCTTTCTCCCAAAAGTTGGGTCCACCAAGCCCTCAAGCGATTACACTCTTAGCTCCTGCAGCCTCTACCCCTGCTGGGACCCTGGGGCCAGGCTGGATTGGGCCAGGCTCTGGAAACCATCACACCACAGCTGATAAAACAAAAGGCCTCTGGGGGAACAGCTGCCCAGCCACCTCCCACCCTGACCTGAGGGCCTGCCCCCTGCTCCTTACTCCCTATTCCTTCCTGCCTTCCTCTAGCCAGCATTCCAAGGCAGTGACAAGAGAATGGACCAATGTGAGCAGATACAGCCAGCCCATGTCCATCACACACTCCTTCTGATGTGGTGCCCAGAAAGGTGGCCATGCAGCACTGCCAGCAGGCAAGGACCAGGGAGGCAACAGAGCTTGGGAGGGACATCCCAAGTCCCATGCAACCACCCCTGCCTTAACTCTAAATGTTCTGGAAGCAGGAGGGTGGCAGCATGCTGCCAGCCCCCTAGGGCTCATTTTGGTCCTTCAGGGATGGGAGGAGGGTCCGGGGCCCAGAGCCTAAAGAGAATTGAGCCACAAAGATAGGCAACTAGGTTGAGCCACAAAAATAGGTCACGAGACAGAAAGGACTTAATTGGAAATAATAGGAGGGAGGATCTGTGGGACACAAGTCCAGTCAGTGGGAGGTGAGTACAACCCCAAGCCAGGTAAATCTGACAACAGAAGATACCAGGCCAGGGAGCCAGGATGAACATGGTTCTGGTTGGAGCAGGCAGAGGGAGAAATCCCAGAAAAAAAAAAAAAATAGAATCTGGCCAAGGGAGGGAGAGGCAAAACTAGTCCCTTGTGACTCTGTGCCAACCTGCAGGGCACAGGGCACCTATGGGCTTGATGCCAGACAGCTAAAGAGATGGTGATGTACCTACCTCTCTAATTGGCTGAGGATATTATGTGGCCTCAGTTTACTCCTTATCCTCTCTGAACTATCACAGCCTCATGTCCAAGGGAACAATCCCAAGCTATAGAAAGTACCCACAGCAGTGCCTGGACAGTCACAGAAGCGGCTGGTGGCTGGCCTTCCCTTCCTCTGTGAATGTTGTATGACCTTGGGCTACCACCCACCCTCTCTGGACCTTCACATCCTCATGTGTAAGAGGCTGGCCCCAAGCTACAGAAGTACTCAGAGCTGTGTCTGCTTAGGAAAAGTCAGGGGCAGCCTTTCCTTCCTCTGGCTGGCTCATGGCCAAGCTCCTCACACAGCTGGACATACACCAAGGTCCCCACACCCATCGGCCATCCCCTCGGGGCTCTTCCTTGTGCTGATTATGGCAGGGCCGCGTCACCCCACACAGGGTCAGAGTAGACATGGGGTGACTCCAGTAGGAAGCCTTACTCTCACCTCAATATTGGGAAGAGCTGTCAACTGCCAGGTTCCCTCCCTGGTCCTAGTTTCTAGTCGTAGAGTTGCTGCACAGAAGGTTGTTGGAGGTGAGATAAAGAACCCTACACTCCACCAGGCCTGCCTCCCACCCTGCAAAAACCCTAACTTTAAGAAGAGGCATGAGCCGGGCTTCCCTGCCTTGAACAGGAGAGGCTCATGGATGCTGCAACCTCTCCACCATACCTAAGCCCTTCTCAGCCCAGAGACGCCTGGAGTTCTTGGTCAGCTGTTTTGGACTAGCTGCAATGCCCCTTCACCCCACAACCACCTCCTGATCCTTCACCTCGTCCGGTTCCCTAGGTCCTGCCTCTGCCCAGGCTTCCGCTATGCCCGGCTTCCTCTCTCAGTGTCTGCTCTAAAAGCCCTCAGCGTTTCCCTGACTCCAAGAGAGGTCTCTGTCCCTCTACACCTCCCTACACCCCCCACACACCCAGGACTGCTGCCGTCCCTCATCACTTTGAGTTATTGTGCCTTCATCTCTGTATGGGTGAGAGCTTGCAGACAGGTTCTATGTGTGACCCTGGCCTCTGTTACATGTGTGCCTGTGGACCCAGCCAGGGGAAGCCATGTCTCAGTGTGCTGGCTCAGGAAACAGATATTCACGGAGAACCGAGGGGTGTGGCCATATAGGGATAGTGGGTGGTCTGTACATGATGCTGAGAGTTCTATGAGCTGTGGAAAGACTGCTGGACCACCCATTCAGCACCCACCCGTTCAGATTCCCACCCTGTTTTGGCAGAAACTGTCTCCTGTCCTACCCCAGCAAGGGGCTAGAGGATGGGAGATGGAACAGCCACTCTGCCTGTTGTAGAGGGTTCCTCTGCTTCCCCTTCTCCTGGACTTCGCGCCCCTTGCCTGTTCACTCACAGATGCAGTAGAGAAGTGTGCCCTGACCTGGTGTGGGCGACTCTCCCTCCCAAGCACCCTCAGGTGGTGGGTTCCATTTCCATCTGCAAGATATGCCTCAGGCTCAGGCTCTGTGCCTCTCCTCCTACCCTGAGCCCAGGCCCCCAGCCAAGGCTCTCATACATTCCAGCAGCTAAAGGAACACAGAGACTTGCCTGTTCCGCTGTCTGTCCCTGAGCCAGGGTGCTGGGTGGCACTCTGGGTGGAGCAGCTGGGAACAAGCCCTGTGGGTGTTTCAGGGTACCCACTATTCTGATTTCCCAAGAAATCTCATCCTCTGTTCCTCTCTGGGAGGCTCACCTCCTCCCCAACCCAGGCTGCTTCTCAGGTTCAAATGCACAGGTCAACCACTCGGTAACTGTAGAAAGAGTAATAGCAGCCATGGCCGTGTACTGACTGTGTACTATGTGGTAGGCAATGTGCTAAGTGTGCCTCTTGCTTTCTTGGTTAATCCTCAAAGCAAACACCGAGCTTGTCCATCATGATCCCCATTTTTGGAGGCTTAAGGGCTAATGTAACTCATCTGCCAACACAAGGAGACTGGGCCAGAGTCCAAGTTTTAACCACCAAACGGAACTCTCCCGTTTCCAGTTGTCACCCCTCACCCAAATCCCTCTTCTAGGGGAGGCCCGTGTCCATGCTGTCACCAGCCCAGACCTCCAGGCATGCACCAGTTTAATGCCATAGGGAGTGGAGCGGGCTTCCAGGGAACCACAGCCCACTGAGCAAGCAGGCCTATCTCCTCTGATCTCCGCTGAAGCTCCTTCTACACTGACATCTGAAGGATAAACAAAGCATAACTCCACCCGGGCAGAGGGTAAGAAGGACATGATGACAGCAAATGAATGATGTCAACAGAACTTCTGGAAGCTGCAAAGCAGATGGTGGCTCAGTAGCTGACTTGGTAAAGTGACAGAAGCCGAGAGCTAAAGCCGGCGTGGAGAAACAAGGGAGAAACAGAACCCTAGAAGACTCAGGAATCAGGATCTCAGGGACCGTCAGCAATCTGGGGGCCAGTAGGGCTGAGGACGGAGCTAATTTGAGGGTTTCCAACTCCAACTCGGTGTGGCCAGGTGATTGCCATCACCCTACTCAGAAGAAAAGAAACCCAGGAGGATCTGGCCTAGGAATCCCAATCCCAGGCAAAGGCCCACAGCAGAAGAACCTATGCAGAATTAATGCTCTGCACAGTGAACGCTGAGACATCAGCCAGCCCTGCCATATTGGATGCCAGCAGAGAAACGTGACACGCTCCCAGGAAACTAGAGTCTTCTCTGGGTATCCCAAGTCACTCAGAAACATGGCCCCAGTTTCTGGCATTTAAGGATGCACCCTCCCCCCCCCCAAAAAAAAAAGCTGAATCCCAATAAGCCCTTCATCGGTGACTCAGAAAGCGCCAAGGCTGTAGATCTCCCAGTAGGCAGCTATTTCTCCTTCTCTATACAAAACATACCAACGTGTTGTAAGAAAATCTTTAACATGAAAGAAACACGTTTAGAAAGAAGAAACCAGGCTATTGAGAGATGGCTTATCAGTTAAGAGCACTTGCTGTTTTTGCAGAGGACCAGAATTCAGTTCCCAGCACCCACATCATGGGGCTCACTCTAACTCTAGTGCCAGGGAATCCAATGTCTTTCCCTGGCCTCTGCAGGCACTTCACTCATATGTGCAAACATGGAGACACATAAATATAAATAAAATCTGTCTTTAAAATAAAGGTGGGGGGGTAGGGATTTAGCTCAGTAGTAGAGTGCTTGCCTAGCAAGTGCAAGACCCTGGGTTTGGTCCTCAGCTCTGGGAAAAAAAAATAATAAAATAACCCAAAGAAAAAGATTTTAAGCTAGGAGGTGATGGTTCATGCCTTTAATCCCAGCACTCGAGAGGCAGAGCTAGGAGGATGTCTGAGTTCGAGGCCAGCCTGGTCTACAGTACAAGTTTCAGGACAGCCAAGGCTACACAGGGAAACCCTGTTGTGGGATAGTTGACACCCAATAACTAGGCAGGAGGTATAGGTGGGACTTCTTGGGGGGAGAGAGAGGAAAAGGTGATGAATCCAGGAACGCAGGAGATGGCATGGAGACACGGGAAGTCAGGCATACAGAATAAAAGAAAAGTAAAAAGCCACATGATAAAATATACATTAATAAAAGCATGTTACTTTAAGTTGTAAGAGCTAGTGAGACAAGCCTAAGCTAAGGCTGAGCTTTCATAATTAATAATAGGTCTCCATGTTGTTATTAGTGAGCTGACCTGGCAGCCTAATGAAAAACCCAACTACATTTGGTGCCCAATGCGTGGCATATGAATCCACATAGGGCCTGAGAAAGCTGAAGAAGAATTCTGAATAGGCTCGGTGCTTACAGTATACACAGGTGTGGCCTTTTAAGAGACCCTGCTATGGAGCACTTGAATAAGTGGGCAGTGCACTACATGGAGGCAGGAGACTAGGTAGAAGCCTATTAGAGCTGGGGAAGATAGACCAGCTCCAGGCCGAGGCCCACAGGCATGAGGTTTCACTGTCACTGACCTGAAGGGGGCTGGAGCCAGCCACCAGCACCATGTGCCAGCACCATGCACTAAGCTGAACCACACAGCAGCTGACATGGCTGTTTAAGATTTGTCTCACACAGTCAGAGAATGCTGCAGGCCCTTAGTAAAGCCAGGTCCAGACCCTGAAAACCTCTAAAAAGGTACACTATGTTTAAAAATGTGCTTAGATGCTGAAGAAAGAAAAGAAAATGGATATAGATAGCCATAGAAAAAATAAATAGTTTAAAAGTCTTTAAAGAGAGAGTAAAGTAATATATGTATGTATATGCCATGTAAAGATGGTAAATACACAGGGTGTCTGGATCCTATATGGTGCTTTGATGACTTTGAATTTTTTAAATGCTGATGTAAAAAAAAAAAAAAAAGCTGTTGAGAGACACTGGATAATGGAAACTGCTAAATTAAACCAACCTATATATTTTAAGAATGTCTTAACTTCAAAGTTGAAGTCAGAAAATACGTTGCATTAGGGGAAAGGTTTTCTCCTTGTTTCCACAGGAAACAAAAAGTTATGGTTCTCTTCAAAATTAATGAAGATCAAATTTTGAATGAGGAGAGACTTCCTGAAAATCTTGGCTACAGACATGAAGAAACCAAGAAAAGCCACAGGACCAGTGATGCATATACTGATCCCTCAACATGGGAACAGCTCTGAGACTAGATAAAACATGATAAAGCTTGTTGGCTACAGAAACTTTATGACTTATTATTACGTGCCATCTTTTCGTATGGCATGGTTAGAGATTTGGTTATACAGTCCAAACAGACTTATCAAGTTAATAGATGCCTTTTACCTGCTCAAACATAGAACAAAAGATTATCTTTAGCTAACTTGTGCATATCATACATTCCATACTTGTGTTAATGTAGATATATATGTTACATGTGTGTTTTCAGAAAGAAAAAAAGGACCAGACACCAATAAAGACCAGTAGCCAGGGTGATCCAGCCTCTCAGAATGCTTCTCTTGCAGTTTCCTCAAAATTCTGCATCCAGAACAACTTCAAAGCTGCTTACTGAGATAGTCCAGCCTCACAGACTATCCAGCTAAGACTTCAGGTAAGCTCTACTCTTTCCCATCAACAGAGGCTAAACAAAAAATAATACAGCTAGTTCTCCCAGGACTCAACCATTATCCTAATTTTTTTCAGGGTCCCCTAGTAATACTATCACCCCCAGACAACAGGAAGCAGACTAGAGAACACAACACCCATTCCTAAGAAATAGGGTGGGTGGTTTTTGGTAGTTTGGTGGGTTATGAATGCTTGTCATTATTTGGGGGAGGGTTTAGTTACAAGTTGCTAATGATCATGGTAAGGGAGGAAACTAAGCAAGGGAGGTTGGATTCAAGGATCTCATTCTGAAAAGAAAAAAGGAGGATATAGGAATGATAGGATAAAAGGGTAAATTGTTGAATCTACTTTTAACTGAAAAGCAACTATTAATCTCAAATATTTTACATTGGAATGGATTTTTGTATGTTAATACAAATTCAAGGTTATTTTTGTTATACTGTATATATGTTTCTATTCTTGTTTAAGGTATTATACCCATGCAGCTCATTTTAAAATGTAATGTAAAATTCTAGTCCTTGAAAGCTATTTAGGATAATTAAGAAATGCAGGTTAAGCTGGGCAGTGGTGGAGCACACCTTTAATCCCAGCACTCAGGAGGCAGAGCTAGGTGGATCTCTGTGAGTTCGAGGCCAGCCTGGTCTACAGAGCAAGATCCAGGATAGGTGCCAAAGCTACACAGAAAAACCCTGTCTCAGAAAAAAAGAAAAGAAAAAAAAAAAGAAATGCATGTTAGTAGTTAGCCATCAATAATAATCAAACTTACAGTCATATTAGATATGTTTTCAAGATTAAACAGAGATATAGTTTAGATAGATAGATGGTCTTCAAACACTTCAGAGAACTACAGAATACGGTATTTAAGATGTTTTAATAACATAAGACTTTTCATGACAGTGAGACACGTCTGCTTCTGGCAGCACCAATTTACTTCAAAAAAGAATGATGAACATTGAAGAACCTCCACATGGAGTTTGCTTTTGTTGTGCAAATGTTTGATACTGGGCAAGAAACTGCCCTTGCCTTGACTGCTGACAGTATGCTGTCCAAGTTGAAGAAACAGGACACAAAAGACAACTGCCCAACTTTGCCATGACAAGATAGGGCAGTCCTTCAAAATTGCTGCTCCACAGAAAAGTCTGTCAGATATTCTAGGCCTGTAAGCCAAAAATGGATACCCCAACATTGCAGAGGAACCTTAAGTGACTGTCCAGCAGTCAGCTGCTTCCGTCATTTCTATAGTTTTAGAAGTTGTTTGCTGTGGACCTCCTGTTTACTCAGATAATATATCCTTCCCAGGTCTCTGATGGAGTTGAAAACAAGATAGTTATAGTTACAGTTTTCCTTGTTACCAAATTCAGAAAAGAAACTCACAAAAGAGGTATAAAGGGTATAAGATTGAGAGACATAAAAGCTTAAACTGTTTATCTAAGAAAATGATTTGAGATCTAAAAAGATAATTTTGGGTTGATAATACAAGTTATGATAGAAAGTAAGTTAGGTATAAAACTTTTGACTCATCAAGATAACAGAGTAATTTCTTTAAATTTGCCAAATACAAGTGGACTGGACATTGTGAATGTAATTCTTACTTGATAATTGTTCTTATTGTATATAATATTACTGTATTAGAGTTAAAACCTTTCCTTTTTACTTAGACAAAAAGGGGGAAATGTGGAGTATTTGTACACTGTGTGAAGATGTATTGCTGTGATTGTGTATTGCTGTATAATAAAAAGCTAGGCAGGAGGTATAGGCAGAACTTTCAGAGAGAGAAGGAAGAGGAGATGAATTGAGGCATGTAGGAGATGCCATGGAGACACAAGAAGTTGGACATACAGAATATAAGAAAAGTAAAAAGACACATGGTAAAACATATATTAATAAAAGCAGGTTAATTTAAGTTATAAGAGCTAGTGGGACAAGCCTAAGCTAAGGCCAATCTTTTATAATTAATTTTGTCTCCATGTAGTTATTTATGAGCTGGCAGCCCAAAGAAAAATCCAACTACAAAACCCTGTCTCTAAAAAACTAAAAAGAAGAAGAAGAAGAAGAAGAAGAAGAAGAAGAAGAAGAAGAAGAAGAAGAAGAAGAAGAAAAGAAAAGAAAAAGATTCCATAAATTCATGTAAATCTGAACCTCAGAAAGAGCAGACAATGCACTTATGAAGTAAGACAACTTAAAGATGAATATTTAGGGACTACTAAAGCTAAGGAAATAAAAAGAACAATAAATAAAATGTCAAAATTTTAACAGAGTGGGGAGACACATGTATAATACCAGCACTTAGTGGAAGGAGGCAGAAGGATCAGGAGTTCAACATCAGCCTTGGCTAGATACCAAGTTCAAGGCCAGCTTGGGCTGCATGAGACAGACATCTCTAAACCTTTAACAGAAGAAGTATATGAAAGCAGAGCAACAGCTCTAAAAAGAAAAGGTAGGAAAAGACTGAAAATTAAGGGGAAACAACTCAATGTTAAAAGGGTTTCAACAAGAAAAAAATATAAATAATACAAAAACATCTCCAGTAACCGAAAAACACGTGTTTCTAAGTAAAGACAGCCCAATGAATGTCCCCAAAATAAAGAGACCAAGGCACAGATTCCTAAAAGCTTCCAGACTATTTAAAAGGTCACATTCAAAGACGTCAGGATAGGAATGGTATGGGGTGTCTCAACAGTAATGTTGGGAACTAGCAGATAATAGAAAAAATGCCTTCCACATTCCAAATCAAACTATCAAGCTTATGTTAAAGAAGAGCAAAGGCATGTTCAGACAGACCGTTTACCTCAATGTGCCCACTTTGGATAGGTGCCTGAGGGTGTGCTCCATCAAAACAACAACAAAAGATAATCCCGCAGAAGCATGGAATCCAGGAAACAGGAAGCCTCTCTGTGACAATTTTAGGGATAGTCTAGGAAAGTATCCAGTCTACAGGGAAGCTGGGGGTGGTATAGTGGCTGGTTTTGTGTGTCAACTTGACACAAGCTAAAGCCATCAGCGAAGAAGGAGCCTCAGTTGAGAAAATGCCTCCATGAGATCCAGCTGTAAGGCATTTTCTCAGTGATCAATGGGGAAGGGCCCAGCCCATGGTGGGTGGTGCCATTCCTGGGGCTTCATAGTCCTGGGTTCTATAAGAAAGCAGGCTGAGGCAGGCGGTGGTGGTGCACCTTTGATCCCAGCACCCGGGAGGCAGAGGCAGGCGAATCTCTGTGAATTCAAGGCCAGCCTGGTCTACAGAGCAAGATCCAGGACAGGCTCCAAAGCTACACAGAGAAAACTGGTCTTAAAAAAAAAAAAAAAAAAAAGGCTGAGCAAGCCAGGGAGAGCAAGCCAGTAAGCAGCTCCCCTCTATGGCCTGTCCTGACTTTCTTCAGTGATGAACAGCAACGTGGAAGTGTAAGCCAAATAAACCCTTTCCTCCCTAACATGCTTTTTGGTCATGGTATTTCGTCACAACAATAGAAACCCTAACTAAGACAGGTGGGGAGGTTATGGATCTGGAAAACACAGAAAATAATAAATTGTGTGACAGGGATAACCTTCTGAAAAGCCACATTCTCGAAAGAGGCATGGTTAGATGTGGAGGGCTTAAAAGAGAGAAGAAAACCAGGCAAATCAAAACACTTGTTATATGGGGGCTAGAGAGATGGCTTTGTGGTTAAGAGCGCTGGCTGCTCTTCCAGAGGACCTGGGTTCAATTCCTTGCACATACATGGCAACTCACGACCATCTGTAACTCCAGTCCCAGGGGCTCCCACACCTTAGTACCTCCACAGGTACCAGGTCACACATGATACATAGATATACATGCAGACAAACCCTTATACACATACAATAATTTTTAAAAAAAAAATTATTTCATCTTGTTATAATACTTGGTTCAGAAAAAAATAAGCATAAAGCCATAATAATGGAAACATTTAATATGTACTTGCTATGGTTTGAATGTGAACTGTCCTTCATGGGCCTATGGCTTTGAACACCTGGTCCCCAGCAGGTGGCATTGTTTGGAGATGTTAAGGAACCTTGAGACACTGGGTCTACAGGGTGCATATAGCCCACCGGGTGAGTGTCCTGAGGGTTATAGTCCGCCCAGTCTCCTACCCATTGCAGCATCCCCAATTGCCTCAGGCTCTCACCTACATAGACAAAGACAATCCAACCACCACCCCTTACCACCCATGATGGACTGCATCCTTAAAGAGTGAGTCAGAATCAATCCTTCCTCCCTTACATTGTTTCACCAGGGATCTGGTCACAGCAATAAGACAAGCAGTACAATACTTAATGGAAATGTGTTACAGCTATTTGGGGCTGACGTAGGAGAAACAAGTATGAATACAAATTAATGCAAGAGGGCTGACTCTCCAACTTCCCACTAAGATCTAGAATGAAAAATCAAGAGATAACAGTCCAGGGATGCTTTCATGAAAGTACAGCTAGGGAAAGAAGCTACATGATTTAGGGTTGAAAGCAGCTGTTTCAAGAGAAAGGAGGAGGCCACTTAAGATTCTACTGTTGACATTTTTAATTTTTCAATGTCTTTGAACCTCAGCTTTGTAAGCAAGATCTGAAAGGACACAGGAGCATGTGCACAAGCCAAAGAGATGCACAGTGTCTGCGCCCAGTGTTCTTTGTCGCTCTATTTGTGTATAGCATTCACTCTTCATAAGCACAGGATTCTCCTGATGGACGCACTGCTTGTCTGGAAACCCTCTAAAAGAGAGGGAATCCACGCAGATAAGAGTGCCATGCCTACAGTGAGAGAGGAGTATGGACAGCCCCAGAGGCTGTACTGTCACTCAAACCCCAACTTCCTTCCAATGAAGAAAGAAGCATTGGTTCTGGAAACAGGGCCAGCTAAGAAGCCCCCACGTCCCTTCTCGCTCAGATTACATCCCTGCATCAGCCAATGACTGTGCAAACAGCGACAACACAAGAGGAAAGGACAAGATAGGCTTCACAGTCATCTTTCCTTTGGGGTTGTTCCTTATCAGTAAGCAGAAGGTGGACCATCGGGAATGAATGCACATATAGAGGAAAGAACTCAGAAAAATAACAAGTAGTTTGAACAGTTTCATTCACTATTTCCACTGCCCTAGTGAAGATCACTCAGAAAGGCCAGTTGTGCAGCTGGGATCATTCTGCGTGTTAAAAGCTGACAGTGGCATTTAAGATCAAACTGGCACCAGCGGGTGGACATGTAGCAAGGTCTCCAAGAGCATGCCCGGCCATGCTTGAGGCTCTGGGATAACAGCAGTACCACACACGTGGCCTGTACAAAGTAAAAGTGAATGGTAGAATGTGTGCTCAGAAGTTGGTTAGGGCCCCACTGAGGTGGCTCAGCAGGTTAAGTGGCTTTTGCCATGCAAGCCTGGCAGCCTGAATTGGATGCCAGGAACTCACATAGAGGTGCAAGGAGAGAACTGAGTGTACACAGTGGTCCTCTGAGCTCCATGTGTGCACTGTGGTGTGCACGCACACACATACATGCATACACACACAAACATGCACACTGATAATTTTTAAAAAGAGAGATCGTGAGTCAGGTGTGGTGTCGCACACCTTTAATCCTAGCACTCAGGAGGCAGAGGCAGGCAGATCTCTGAGTATGAGGCCAGCCTGGGGTCCAGGACAGCCAGACTACATAGAGTAACCCTGTCGAGACAGAGAGAGAGAGAGAGAGAGAGAGAGAGAGAGAGAGAGAGAGAGAGAGATCTTAACTTTATAAACAAGAGGAGGAAGAAAAAAGGGGGGAAAAAGAATTTAGAGCCAGGAAGATGGCTCAGCGGGTAAAGACACTTGTCTGACAACCTGAGTTAAAGCCCCAGAACACGCCTGACAAATCTAGAAAACCCATGCCCACAAGTTGTCCTCTGACCTCCACCCATGTGCACCCCAATAAATAAAGAAGTGTAAAAAAAATAATTTAGATTTAAACCTTTTTCTTACTTAGAATATTAAGTAGGAATACAAAACAGCTCAACAAAGTAAGAGATTGAAGGAAGGAAAAGCCTTCTATTTTTTGCCCCTCTTTGTCTGGCCTCACTAGGCTGTGAAGCTGGCCACCATCCTCCAGGATCACTCTTTGCCAGCCCTGACTGCCAGCATCTTCCTGACTGCATACAGTAATAGCCCTCCCTGTCTGCAGCGGGCTCACCTCCCTGCCCTGGAGCCTGACACTTCTCCTAGATGGGCCCCCACGAGCTCCTGCCCGTCCTCCAAGGCACAGCACCACAGCACTGGTGCACTGTTCCAGAGGACTCTTGAGGCCCCGCATCTACCAGGCGCCCCACACATCCCACTGCCTGGCACTGCATCCCCGCCATGGGACAATGACCGCAGAGACAGGGCCTGGCTACCAGGCCCGGGGAAGGACTTACTCGAGGAACCTGGTGATGTACTCGCGGCTGCAGCGGGACCAGGTGAGCGGAATGCCTCCGTCATACAGGAGCTGTGGAGACATGATGAAAGGCCGTTTCCCAATGGACTCACAGTCATTGCCGTTGCCGTCATGCTGAATGCCAAAACTGCGTGAGAGCACAGGCCCCAGGGGCAGGTGAGCAGCGGGAGGCCACCAGGCCTCCTTCCATGGGAGGTCTGCAAGGGGTACAGTCCCAATTCCCGGGGCTAGCTCTGTCACCACATGGCTGTGTGGCCTTGAGAAACTCACACACCCTCTCTGAGCCTGTTTCTTTAATACACAATATGGGGACGACAGTGGGATTCCCTGGGTTTCCCACCTACATGTACCAGGCTGAGCCTGAAGTGAACCTGTTTTGAGACCATCAGAGCCCCATCCTTGCGCCCAGAGCTAGCCAAGAATGGCAATCCAGGAGATGCGGATGAGAGTCTATTGTGGCCCTACATCCTCATTGGCCCCAGGATGACTTCAGGCTGTGAACTTGAGTTAACAGGTCTTAGCTACCACCTCCCAGGAAGATCTCAAGAGACCATCCCTACAAAGAGCCCAAGAAAACGTTCCTGAGCACAGCTGTAAACCAGGAACCATGCCAACTACTAGCTCACTTAACCCTCCTCACCCCAGAGAGCCTCAGAGAAGCAAAGGTAACAACTAGCCAGAGTAACAACACAGCCAGGACAGAAGGACTGAGGCCACCAACATAGGCATGGCTGTCACCCAGCCCAAATCCTCTGTCCCACGGAGCTCTCTGGGAGCCTGCCGTGAAGCCAATTCACCAGATAACCAACCCTGGCACAGGTGGCGAAGGGCATAGGCCACGCTACACAGGAGCCACGGGCAGAGGTGACATTGCTCTGACTCCAGCCTCCTCTGTCTATGAGGAGCACACAGAGGCCCAGGAAGGACATGGCACTTGCCCGGGGTCACGGAGTGGGGCAGGAATGGAAGCAAAGTGACAAGAATCAAGGATGCCAGCACCGAGGGCAGTAAAGGGAGTGGCCAAGGCTCCACACACTGACCGGCCATCCCCATTCCTCTCACGTGACACCCTGCAGATGGGCCTCAGTGATGCCCCAGCAGGCCTTCTCTCCTGCTTACGGGAGGAAGTCTTGTTGAAGAAAACAGGGACAGTCCTGGGGCTTTGTGGTTGGGACTACCATCTCAGACAGTATTGTCCCCTGGGGTTTTGTGACCCATGATCCTCCCTGGCTGGTGCCCAAGAGTGGAAAGGTAAAGTCGGGTTTCCGTCTGGCAGCAGGGGCAGGGGAGTTACCTGTGTCCTAGCTCGTGGGCCACAGTGAAGGCCAGTGGCAGGCCAGTGTCCTCACTGACACTGCAGCTGAGGTGAGGGTGACACATGCCAGCCACGTGAGACAGGCCCAGGGTTTCGCAGGGGTGGTTCATGGCTGCACATAAATCCTTCCTGCGAAGAAAGAAGCGGTCACAGGCTGGCTTAGTCCAGTGCCAAGAGGGCCAGGAGGAGCCCAGGCCACCCCAGGTCCCACATATGGCCATTTCAGAAGCAGGTGCTTTTGCTCACATACAACCTTTCCAACACAGTGGGACCCCAGACAGGGATGTGTGCCTAGAACAAACAATGCTGGTACCACTCCAGCTGCCGTAGCCCAGTAGAGGGAAGATAACACATGATAATACGGGCTCTGAGCCAAAGAGGCAGTGGGTAAAGGCACTTGTGGCCAGCCTGACGTCCTGAATTAGATCTCTGGAATCTACACGATGGAGGACAAGAAACAATGCCTGCAAGTTGTCCTCTGAGTTCCACACATGTGCTATGGCATGCACACACACACGTAAATAAATATAACTTGTAAAGTTGGGAAAATAAAATAAAATAGAGCCCCAGAGAGTAGGAGAGAGGGAGGGAACCGCAATAGAAAATAAACAGCATAAGAGTGTCTGAAAGCCAGTGCTCTGCAAATGGATTCTTGGCCACCAACCTGCACAACTGAGTAGCACAACAGTGCACACACACACTCTACACATACCATACACACCACAGACTCCACACACATCACATGTGCATATATAGACCATATACATACAGCATAAACACATATACCACACACCATTCATACACACACACACACACACACACACTGCTCACACACCACACACACGTGCATGTAGAACTGGTGAGTCCTGAACACATCTTTGGATTGCACGCGCCTCTGTCCACTTCTGCCTTGTGTTATCTAAGCTTCTTTGGGCAAGACATTACCGTGGGGAGCCTGGGTGGCTGCGGGGTGTCTCTGTATGACAGTAACAGGAGATCCCTCAATTCTAAGGCCCTCCCTCCCTTCCTGGCGAGGTACCTGGTGAGCAGGATGGCAGTGTCGTGGTGCTGCGGGTGGGCGTCCCCCTTCGTGTTGATGCTCTTCTGCCACTTGCAGAAGCTCCTCAGAGTGTTGTCTGCATGGTGCGTGATCTTTAAGTCATTCTGGGGACAGAAAGGGTGGTGGCTCATGCCTCATACGGAGCTCAGAGAGACAAGCCTGATTTGCCTCCCCACCGAGACAGGCGTCAGAGAGGTAAGGGATGGAGCAACCGGGCTCTCCAGGCTCCACCCCTCTGTCTGTGACCTGACAGAAAGTGTCTCAAGGGCTAGAGGTGTCGGAGGATACTGTGATGGCCAAGGAGGCCTATGCATGTCCTCCCATGTAGGGTACTCAAGGCACAGGGCAGGAGAGCCCTGGCCATTGCTGAGAACAGCTTAGGACTATATGACATCTCACCTCCTCATCTTCCAGCAGGATAAGGCGCACAATGGTGATGTGAATGGGGTTCCCGATGCTGGGATCGTGAAACAGTCCAGCCACCTATCCGAGAGGATGTGAGAGGGGATCAGGGCTACAACTAGGATGTAGGATATGCACCCCAGCCACCCAGGAACAGGCACATCTGACCACACACAAGATCACTCTCAGGCGCACACTAGCTGCTCACATTACCGTGGATGTGTGTGCGCTGTGCCTGCCCATCTCCACACCTGCACTCACACCGCCCCCACCCAGCAGTGACCGACCACGCACAAAATCCTTCCGAGTAGCTTCCTAGGGCTCTGGTCTGTTCTGAACAATTTAGCTTGCGATCTGCTTGCAGATACCGACCCCTCCCCCACCCGAGCCTGCCCCCGCCCCCCCCAACAAAGTCAACAGCAGCCCAGAGCACTGAATGTCAGCTGCGTAACATGGGCTCCGACTCTTCTCTTTTTATCCTGGGGAAACCAGGACCAGCCTTCTCAAGGAGCAGATATGAATGGTTCCTGAGAGCTAAGGTGGGGTCAGGTGCCAACATGGAGCCCCCACCACTCTGCTTTCCTGTCCTTTCTGAGGATGGTAGTTCTGGAGTGATGAAGGTGGGTACGTTCCTATCTGTCAGAGGCCCCATGGCTACTGACAATGCTCTAAGGGCCTCCTCTAAAGACAGAAAGTGTACCAGGGTGCAGAGAACTGAATACCAATAGCCACCAGCCCCTTTAAAATTCCCACAGAAAAGAGGAGGCCAGGTCACAATTGGGGTCAGTTGTCAGGTCCCCAGGGGACAGATGGCAGGTTGGTTGTGACTTCTCACAATACCTAAAGAAAAATAGTATCTAAATAGGAAAGGAGACTTGGGAGGAGTGTGCACGTGTGTAGAGGTCAGAGGTCAAGCTTGGCTATCACGTCTCAGAAACTATCTTGTTTTTTTAATTGATTTATTATTAGCCTGCCTATATACAGTGTGTGCATGTGGGCACTCGTGTAGCATGCACATGTGAGGAGGTCAGAGGCCAGCCTCCAGGGGTCTGTCCATTCTCTCCCTCTACCATGGGCTCTGGGGAGCAAACTCAGATGCCCAGGTTTTCCAGGCAAGTGCCTTTACCTGCTAAGCTCTCTCTCAAGCCCCCACCTTGTTTGAGACAGCTTCTTCTTTGACCTGAAGCTTGCTGGTTAGGCTAGGCTGTCTAGCTGGTGAGCCCTGGGGACCTACCCGCCTCTGCCTTCCAGCACTGGGGTGACAAGTACGTGTCACCTTATCTGGCCTTTGTATGTGAGTTTGGGGGTTGAAAGCACTTTGCCAACTGGACTATCTCTTAGGCCCTAGACATTATTCTTAAGGAAAAGGAGGAATGTTGGGGGTAGATGGCCTCCCGAAGTCGAAAGTGAAGATAAAGTGATGCCAGGGGCTACCATCACCCCATATTCAGGCTGGGTGTCAGCCTCTTAACTACCTGCAGGAGAATGTGAAGGCCAACCCCACCTCTTCCCAAGAGAACCTGCTGAGCCCTGAAACAAAATGCCTGATCCTTAGTCACCCGAAGGATGTCATGGGAGCCTGTTAAGTCTGGGTAGGTCTCGCTGTGCCTAAGTCTGGATCCCTAAGAGACTCTACTGCTGACTATAGGGAGTTCCAGCCAAGCTACTGCCTCTTGCAAGCTGAGCCTGTAGGAGGTGACACTCGGAAGAACAGGACCTCGGAGCTGATAACCCTACCCTCCCCTTCCTCGCCTGTCCTGAGGCCAAGCCCTGTTATTTAGCAAGAGCCCCCTACAGCCTGACCTTCAGTGGCTACCTCCCTGTGCAGCCCAGGTTCAGCAAAGAAGCCTGAGTGAGGCCCTTGAAGCAGAAGGCCTCAGAGGCCTTTTGTTCCCTAAAGAGCAAGGAGCCAGTGATGGTATCCAAGCCAGGAAAGGCTACCTCAGGACTACACTCGCTCACGCGGACTCACACAGTGGGACTGTGATGTTAGCAGGTGGACATCAGTCACGGCTGCAGCCCCTTCTTTTGAGCCCTGGTTTCACAGCCATCCATGCTAGCTGATCTCAGAGGCACTTCCTCTAAGGTGGCAGAGAGTGAGCCCTGGCCTAGGGGACAGAGTAGTACAGAGAGCTTTTCTCCTGGGGGGGGGGGGGGGGGGGGCGTGGCGCTACAAGGATCAGCCTGGTGGCCTGCAGGTTCCCATTTGCCCTTCAAGGAGGGATCTGGGAAGGAGGCCCTGACCCTACAGTCAGGACTAAGGCAGGAGGATCAGCCACAGTCCCCACTGAGTGGGCCTTTAGAGACCCAGACTACCTTGCATAGCTCTGTCTTGCCTACCTGGACTTGCTAAGCCCATGCATCCCAGAGCCCCTGTCATCTCAACTGTCAGGTGGAATCAAGAGTAGTGTGTCCAGCCCACCAAGTGTTTCTGTCCTCCCCAGCCCACAGACCTGCCCAAGGTCACCAGCTAGAAGACCTTAAATCGAGCAGACATTCCCATCTCTAAGGCATGTAGATGTCTCAGGTGGAGCTTTTCTAATGGGGTGTGTCTGTTCTCAGCACTCAGCACAGATCCTGACAGAAGGCGGGGAGGGCAGAGCGTGTGAAACAACCAGACCGCACGCTCTTAGGCAGGCACAGGGCTGGGGTGGCCCAGCCTTCACTCACCCCTCCCAGCAGGGTAGCACAGCATACTGCTCAGCACTCTGGATAGTCTGGGGCAAGGGAAGGGGTACTGAAGTGCAGTTCAAGGTCCAAGAAGCCCTACAACCATGTCCTGTGCCACAGCTCTCTTCTAGGGATCCTGCCACGCTGTGTTTCTCTCTAGACTTGGAGCCCGGAAACCTCCTTCATGCTTGGAATCGGACCCTCTGTCTGGAAGCCAGCCTGTCGGCATTCCCACCCAGCTCTCCCTTTGGGTCCCATTTCAACGCCCCCTCCCAGGCACCCGCACCACCCTTGCAGCAAGCGTGGCAACCTCACCATGTTCATGATCGTCAGCACATAGCTCTCCACCTGTGGCTGCCCGTGGTACTCTACCATCTTGGCATCGGCCACCACCAGGGTCTCCACCCACTTCTCCTTGCTGACTGATCGCTGCTGCCTCCGCTTCTGCTGCCGTTGTTCCCAGCGCTCTCGCCGACGCTCCAGCTCTGGGGACACTGATGGGCAGAGATGGAGTGGGTGAGACTTCCCCCCAGGTACTGAGCTGTAAGGCCCCAGTAACACAGGTTGGTTAGTCGGGAGTGGAAGCAGAAAAGAGAGGCAGGAGGCTCCTCACCAGTATCCCTGCTGGAACTGGCTACGGACAGCCCAGCCACCTGAGGAAGAATGATGAATGAGTCAAGGACACCATAAGCAATATGCAGAGAGAGCAGAGGAAGATGAAGTGTCTGTCAAAAGTGGGCAAAGGAGGTGAGTAGCAGCAGGAGAGACAGTCCAGGGGACCTGTCAAGTCCATGCCACAGGTTAATGAGACATCAAAGGCTATAATGGCATGTCTGCTAGAATGTTGTGTCCCTCTAACCCAAGGAAGTTGGGCATGAGGATGTTGAGAGAGGCTTCTAGAAAGGACATGTGTCTGCAGGTCATCCCTAGCCCCAACTCCGTAGGGAGTTACATACCTCGCACCCCACAGGTGCCTGGAGCCCTTGAGTCATCCTGCTGGGCCCGCTTCTCAGAGCCTTGGTGCTTGTAGATCACATGGGGCTGGGCATGTCCAGTCTGAGCTGGAACTCCATCCAGAGGCTCAATGAAGTAGTCCTCATTGGAGAGCTGGAACACACCTCTCTGGGGAAGATGCACCAGGGTCACAGAAGAAGGACTGGTACCTGGTTCCCTTTCCACATACTCCAGCGGCCTGGCCTGCCCAGCCAAGCCCTACCTCCCCAACCTGAACCCACCACAGACAGAAAGGGAGGCTCCCTCCTGCTGGTCGATTGCTAATTCTTTCCTTGCCATTGTACACAGCCAAAGGCTTCAAAGCAAAGTTCTGGCCCTTACTAGAAGCCTCTTGAAACATCTCCAAGGATTCTGCTCCACCACTACCACCACAACAAGGAGGGAGAAAGAGGTCTGCGTCGGAATCTGACAAGATGACATTTTTTTTTTTAATTTTTTTTTTTTAAATTTATTTATTTATTATGTATACAGTGTTCTGTCTGCACATATCCCTGCAGGCCAGAAGAGGGCACCAGATCTCATTACAGATGGTTGTGAGCCACCATGTGGTTGCTGGGAATTGAACTCAGGACCTTTGGAAGAACAAGCAGTGCTCTTAACCTCTGAGCCATCTCTCCAGCCCCCGACAAGATGACATTTTACACAGTCCCAGAGAGCCCTCCTGAGTCGGTGGCCCACGGCCAGGCCTTCGGGATGTTTTGCATCTCCTTTGCCAGCCACCATGCCCCCTCCCAGCTGGCCATTACTTCTCATTGACCTCTTCAGCCTCCCTGAGGCAATGAATCACTCCAAAGGCAGCTCTGTCATACCCAAGCCGCACAGTTGCCATGACCACCAAGATATCCTGTTTCTTGGGTCCATAGCTGGCCAGAGAAATGAAGCTGGCAGGAGCGCTTTGGGCACATCTGCCTGGCACAGAGTTCAGAGAACAGAGGATCATGGGAAACATCCAGGCAGCCCGCCACTTCTGGAGCAAGCTTGGGACTCCAATAGAGAAGGTGTCACCTCCTTTAGACTTTCCCACTAGCACCAGTTAGAACCCTTGGATCACACAGAGTCAAGAAGTTCAGAGTACTAGAAAGTAGCCCTGCTTTAAGGGACTACAGAGGGGTTTTGAATCAGCCTCCAAAATCCCTGAATGACTGATGACCTCAGGCAAGGTCTTCTGGGAGCCTGTTTCTTAATCTACAGAATGGGAAGGAGATCTCTGCCCAGTTGCCAGGCAGGCTTAATGAGAGGAACTGAACCTGAGAAGCAGGCATGGGCTCCTAAACCAGAATATGTTACTGATAGGCCTCCCAAGCCTAGGCGTTCTGCAGCTCATAGTGCTTGTTGCTGGTCCCATAGTTTTCACCTGAGCCATTTTGGCTGAGAGCCCTCTGAAAGCCGTGGATGGTTGCTGTGTGTGTACACTCCCAGTCTGGCTCTACACCCTAGGGTGTTTGACGCTGCAGAAAGCAGATGGATGCTGCCTGGCGTGGAAGCTAGTTTAGTATTTGGTAGTGGAACCCCACAGGCAACTGGGGCTGCAGCAGTGGCAGAACTGTCTTAGAGGCTGACAAAGGTAGGAAGAGAGAGTTTTCAGGGGATCCCTAATCTGGGATGCAAGGCTAAAGGCAAGGGGTGCATGCCTAAAAGAATCTGCAGAGATTCTGTCATCACTGACACCCCAGAGAAGTAAGCACCCAATGGCTTACTTGGCCTCTGCAAGCTCTCTTCCATACGGGGGACTCTGGAGCAGCAGCTTCTATCCTACCCGGGACATTTTCAGAAGTTCAAGAATTGGGTCCAAACCTTGACAAAAACCAAGGCCAACTGGCATCTGGCTCACATAAAACTTTCAAACGTTCTGTCCTTCAGAACAAGGAGGTCTGCACTGTCATTTCTGTTTCCCTCGTGAACACAGAAGCTGGCAGAGGAAAGGTATATTGACCAAAGCCACCAGGCAGAGTCAACGTCATGCCAACCCCGGGCCCTCCCCACTCGGATCCCAGAGAACTCACTAGGCCATCACAGGCGCTGATGGCTGCAAAGCCGCCTTCCAGCTCTGGGTCCTGCACGTCACCAAGCAAATGGCAGGTGGGGACACGGGTTCGGATGTGCATATGCCCTAGGCTGCTGCGACGCCGGATCTCACTCACAAAGCCGGGTGCCAGGAGATAAGGGTTGGTGGTCAAGTTGAAGAGCAGCTCCCGCCCTTGGTACTGCAGCTGGTAGAGAGCGGATGAGGCCTGGGTGGCAGACACATCTCGCTTGCGCAGCACCCGTGGCCACAGCTCATAGGACAGGAAGGAGCCTCCAGCATCCACCCGCACCGGGTGCACAATATCCAAAGCCGACCGGCCCTTGGTTGCAAGACCTGCAGAGAGAAAGCAGCATTCAGGTCCAAGGCAGACTCAAAGTTCTACACCAGTGGTTCTCAGCTTTCCTAATACTGCAACCCTTGAATACAGGTTCTCTTGTGGTGATGACGCCCAACCATAAAATTATTTTCATTGCTACTTCATAACTGTAATTTTGCTACTGTTATGAATCATAATGTAAATATCTATGTTTTTTCAATGGTCTTTGGCGACTCCTGTGAAAGGGTCGTTCGACCCCAAAGGGGTTGTAACCCACAGACTGAGAACTACTGTACTACATGATCACCAGGAACTAGAGAAGGGGGCAGGTAAGAAATGACAGCTGGGGTCAGGATCCCTCCATGGCTAGGCATTGTGAGGCAGGCATGTAACCCCGAGCACTGAGGAGTTTCAAGAGACTGAGACCACATAGGAAGTAGGAGGGCAGTCCCCACTACATAACAGCACCCTATCTCAGAAGAGCAAAACTAAACCCCTCACTATGCTTCATACCAGCTTTGCTATTTCATCACTCCGTGCCTCAGTTTCTCTGTCTGAATTCCTACAGTAACTTTTTGTTGTTAGTGGTTTTTTTCAAGACAGGGAGGGTTACTCTATGTAACGGGCTTTCCTCAAACACACAGAGACCCACCTGCTTCTGCCTCCCGAGTGCTGGGGGATTAAAGGTGTGTGCCACCACAGCCCGGCTTCTTACAGTGACTTTTAACTCATCTGTCTCCCTGCTTACACCTCAGGAGCCCTGTGTCAACTCATTTTCAACATGGCAACCAGAAGTACTCCCGATCTCACTCTGCTCATAATACTGCAGCTACTCCCATCTGACTTAAAACATAAAATAACCTCATAGCATTGGCACATGAGGCTCTAGGCAAGGAGACTTCTCCAATCTCATCTCCACCTACTCCTTACTTCCCTCTCCTGGACCCCCCAGTCCCTTGATGTCCCTCAGCAGGCCAGATGTGTCCCCACCTCAGGATTTTGTATTGTTCTTCCCTCTATCTTCCATCATCTCTCTTCACCTCTACTCTGAAGTACCATGTTGTCAGAACAGCAGTTTTCAAGCCAAACCTGGTCCTCAGTCGAACAGTCTTCACCAAGAGTCACACCATCTTGAGTACAAGTGTCAAGACAGAATGACTCTACCTCCTGTTTATACAAGTGAACAACTGCTATATTGCCAGCCCATTGTGAGGACTAACTGATAACTTATTTGTGCCAATAAAGAAAGAAACATGTGGCTGTACCAAAATAATACCAGAAACACCAGACATGTTTCAGACCAGATGGAATCCTCTCACTTTGAACTTTAAAGGATCCCCAAGATTGAGATGTAGCAGGCACACTAGCCTACCACCAGGTAGGTCATGAACCTTGTCTAGGAAAACTGCCATGGTGAGGGACCTTCACCTATCCTGGGGCTTCAGATCAAGAAGTTTTGTTTTTGTTTTTGTTTTTGTTTTTTCTGTCAGGGACATACGCTCCCCTTTAAATTGACACTCAAGACCTCTGCCACCTGGACCTGTATTTGCTAACTCTGAACCCTGAACAGCTCTGGGACTTGTGGTCTTGCAGTTCATGAAACAAATTTGGTCCCACTTTGAAGCTGGATGCCTCTTTAACCTTTTCTGTAACATTTAGACATTATTGTGCCAAGTATAATGTGCCAGCAGAGAGTTAATATTAGTAATTAAGATGAGAACAGGGGCCGGGAGAGATGGCTCAGTTGGTAAAGTACTTGCCATGCAAGCACAAGGACCCAAGTTCAATCCCCAAAACCAAGGTTTTGAAAAACCAAGTGTGGTGGCCTGTAATCCCAGAACTGGACAGGCAGACAGAAAAACAGGCTTCCTGACCAGCCATTCTAGTCTATCAGTGAGGTCCACACCAAGAAGAGACCCTGCTGTGGGATGTTCTGTATGGCAAATGTGTTGCTAATTAGTCAATAAATAAAACACTGATTGGCCATTGGCTAGGCAGGAAGTGTAGGTGGGACAAGGAGGAGAATAAAGCTGGGAAGTGGAAGGCTGAGTCAGTGAGACACTGCCAGCCGCCACGATGAGAAACAGCATGTGAAGATGCTGGTAAGCCACGAGCCATGTGGCAAGGTATAGATTAATGGAAATGGATTAATTTAAGCTGTAAGAACAGTTAGCAAGAAGCCTGCCATGGCCGTACAGTTTGTAACCAATATAAGTCTCTGTGTTTACTTGGTCGGGTCTGAGCGGCTGTGGGACTGGCAGGTGAGAGAGATTTGTCCTGACTGTGGGCCAGGTAGGAAAACTCTATCTACAAGACCCTGTCTCAAAAGAGGTGGACAGTAGTCCTTAAGATGACACCCGAGATTGCCCTCTGACCTCTACACATGTACATACATGCTACACACATACACACACGCACACACACACACACACACACACACACACACACACACACTCCTACACATTTTAAAAAATAAAAGAATAAAATAACCTATTTCACTGGGCAGCAATGGCGCACACCTTTAATCCCAGCACCCGGGAGGCAAAGGCAGGTGAATCTCTGTGAATTCGAGGCCAGTCTGGTCTACAAAGTGAGTTCCAGGACAGGCTCCACAGAGAAACCCTGTCTCAAAAAAAAAAAAAAAAAAAAAAAAATTGTGGGCTGGAGAGAAGGCTCAGTTGGTTAGGAGACCACTGCACAACAGTGTGAACTTTAGTTTGGATCCCCAGAACCCACATATGAAGCCAGGTGAAGTGGCACATATCTGTAACCCCAACTCTGAGGAAAGGAGTATGAAGACAGGCAGGTCCCTGAAGGGCATTGACTAGCCAGACTGGGTGAATCGACAAGCCTTGAGTTCAGTGAAAAGCTCTGTCTCTTAAGGTGGGGAGCAACTGAAGAAAGACAGTATCCACCTGTGACCTCCACGTGCGTGAATACACAGACAAGTGTACACACATACATTAATGAGTGCACATCCACCACGCATACAGCAAACCTGTTTGCTGAGGACCATGAGTACCGAGTGAAATGGAATGCTCGGTGAATTACAGCCAACCAACTTGATGTAACCTCTTGCATTGTGTCTGTTTCTGACATGGTTCACGCATGACAGCCTCCTTCAAGCCCTTGTTCAAACATCTTTCTGTGAGGTCTCTCTTGGCCATTTGATTTTAGTATTGTGACTCACTGGGTTTCTCTGTCCCCCTTTCCTGCTTTATTTCCCCCCACAGCAATGATGATACACCCCATCGCTTAACTTTTTTTTAAATTATGTGTCCCTTTGTTTTCTCTCTCCTTCCAATATCATCCAAGAAGGTAAGAATTTTCATATTATTTGCTGAAGAATTTTTTTTCAAGTTCTAGAAGTGGTTGGAACTTAGTCGCTTTTTAGGAAATATTTGTTGACTGAATGTGTAGACTAAAATAACAACAGAACTTACATGTAGTCAGGGGCTGTTCTGAGGACTGAATGTACTGAGCCACCCTACACACAGCAGTGCCTAGCCCACTGGACTCAGCAGACGTTGTTAGGATTGTTACTAGCCTCGTGGATTAGAAAATGTGTCCGCAGATGCCTGTGGGATGTGCAAGTGTCTATTGGCCTCCCGGGATGGGGAGAAGGACCACCCAGATGGGGCTTCCCGGTGCCTTTCTACTCCTGTCTCGGGGGAGCATCCTTGACTTCTCTCTTGGAAAGAGTCCATGTGCAGCAAGGGCTCCTGAGCTGAAGAATGTCCAAAGACCTCACTCAGCTCAAGCCCTCGGGGTTTGAAAATCACTCTGTGTATCACTCCGTTCTCTTACACTGCCCAGAAAGGAAAAAGACTCTTCACATTGTTTATCTGTTTGCTTCTTTATTTGTTTCCCAGGCACCCCTTCTCAGAGAACCGTTTGTAAATGCATAAGATATAAGGAAGACCAAGAAAGTCCACTGTATGGAAATACAGCTATCAAGATAACCTTGAAAGTGAAGCGCAGAACTGTGTGGTCATTCACCGGATCATTAAGCAAGGTCTAACAATGGTGTAGTAGTTTTGAAGCAGCAATGCGCATTGAGGTTTACTTCAAAGAATCTGCATCAGTGAAACAAGAAAACTTATGTGGGGCTGGAGAGAAGGTTCCCTAGTTAAGAGTATATACTGGGCCCGGCGGTGGTGGCGCATGCCCTTAATCCCAGCGTGGATCTCTATGAGTTCAAGGCCAGCCTGGGCTACAGAGTGAGTTCCAGGAAAGGCACAAAGCTGCACAGAGAAACCCTGTCTCGAAAAACCAAAAAAAAAAAAAAAAAAAAAAAAAGAGTATATACTGCTGTTGCAGAGGACCTGGGTTCAGTTCCCAGCACCCACATAGCAGCTCACAACCACCTGTGATTCCAGTTCCAGGGGATCTAGCACCCTCTTCTGGCCTCTTCAGACTCCTACACACATAATACACACACATACACTTAGCATACACAAATAAAATAAATCATTTGTTGTTGTTATTGTTTTGTTTTTTGTTTTTCCAGACAGGGTTTCTCTGTGTAGCCAGCCCTGGCTGTCCTGGAACTCACTCTGTAGACCAGGCTGGCCTGTACTCACAGAGATCCACCTGTCTCTGCCTCCCAAGTGCTGGGACTAAAGGCATGAGTTACCACTCCCCAGCTAAATTTTTTTAAAGTTTTTTTTAACTTAAAAACAACAACAAAAAAAAAAACCTACTTGTGGTGCTGAGGAGGATAGCTCCGTCAGTAAAGTGCTTGCCCTGCAAACATGAGTTCAATCCCCAGAAGCCATGTAAAAACCCCCAGCCGCCGGGTGATGCATGCTTGTAATCCCAGAATTGGAGAGGTAGAGACAGGAAGACCCCTGGGTCTGGCTGGCCAGGCAGCCCAGCTAAATTGGCAAGCTCCAGGAAAATGATAAACACCTTCTCAATGAAGGTGAACGGTATTCCTAAAGATGACACCCAAGGCCATCCTCTGGCCTCCACACACATGTGGTAACATTGGAATTCCCTGGTAGTGTTCAAAATTAAATATTCACACTCTATAAATTAAATGTGTTGGCCATATTCAAAATTAAAGAAAATGCTAAATATCACTTGAAGTTATAAAAAAAACTGTAGGTGTAATGTTTTCCAATCCAGGTTCATAGCTTCCTGGGACTTGTAGTCCCTTAGGCTGAAGACTCTAGGTTAGGGCACCAAGAATAAGATGTGTCAGACTACTTTCCAGGTAAGAAAGCAAACAAGAGCTCAGAGGGGTAAAGTGGGCTAAAGCCACACACTGGGAGTGAGAGAATTGAGACTTGACCCCATTTCCCAAATGGCTTCTCAGTAACACCACTCTGTACTCTCAGAGGTCTGTGTCCCCCTCTGTCAATACAAAGAAATTTGATGAGATACATTTCCTAGAAGTTAATAACTAGGCTTCAAAAGAAATCTCAGAGGGCTGAGGGTACGGCTTGGATGGTAGAGTGATGAGCAGCATATATATGAAACCCTTTGGCAATCACCAACTTTGTCAAAACTTGTCCTGGTGACATACACAGATCCCAGCATTCGGGAAGGGAAGGAATGAGGATCGTAAATCCAAGGTCATCCCTATCCGCATAAGGAGGTTGAGTCCAGAGTAGATTATTTGAGACTCTCAAAACAACAATAACAGAACAAAAACAAAACAAAATCCTCTTGTGCATACCTGCCTACATTGGTGCTCTGGGTCCCTGCTCTTGTCCTCTAGCCCTACCCCTCTCTGAAGGGCCTGAACTCCAGGCACAGCTAGGAAACATACTGCTCTGATTCACTGAGGTTTCATCCAGTCCAGGTACTACTTCTTAGATATCTGGCTGTTCATAGCAGTGACCCCTCAGGTCCACAGAAATATTCTGGTTCAAGTGTCCTGTAGATATATTCTGAACTCTCTTTGCTACCACCTGCCAAGTTGGGAGGCTATGCCTACTCAGAGACTTGACTGTGCCATGTTACAAAACAAATCCTCCCTCTGTCTGCTGCCAGAACTCATGCAGGGTGCCCCTCACATGCCAGTGGTGTGCCTCTGCTCAAGACACTGCCCTCCAGGCTTCTGGGAATCCAGTGCCTGTGGTGTGATGCCTTGCACAGCCTTTGTGCAGTGGGAAGGAGCTTGGACCTGCCTAGGCTCAGTGTGCTGGGCTCTGCTGACTCCCCATTGGAGACCTCAATTTGGGGGATGTGGGGATGTGGGGTGGCTTGAGAAAGAGGAATGAAGGGGTAGGAAGAAGGAGGAAGGGAGATCTGTGGATGGTATGTGGAGTGAGTAGAAAATTTCTTAATAAAGAAAAAAAAAATGACACTGCCCATGGCTACCCTGTTAGCAAGTGCCTTCTCTGAGAGTCATGGGATGAGTGACCTGGGAAGAACTGCTGTGTAGCTCTGAGCAAGTATTTCCAATCAATGAACTTCAGGGGTGGTAAGTGCAAAGAGTTCCCAGACTTCCTGGACAAGACTTTCTTAAAAACAAATTCCCAGGCCCCATCCCAGACTCACTGAATCAGCATCTCCAAGAAAGAGGATGAGGAAGCTTCATTTTTTTTTAGCAAAAGCCTCAGGGAACTGGACTCTGAGGAAGTGTGGAAATCTCCCACTGGGAGTGAACTTAGCTAACTGACCAAATACCTACAGAGCTTTGAAAAGCTACAGGCAACTAGGACCTAGCCCACAGACTGCTATTCTGTAAGTCTTGGACTCGAGGGTCCCAAGATGCATATACTGTGTAATCATATCTTTCCAGGGGTTCTTTTGGGAGATAGCATGCTTACTACCCTGGCGTCCTAATGAGAGTATTTTGAGACTACTACCCCATGGCCAGAGACCGCAGGCCTGTTTCTATTTATTGGCACAGATATTGAAAAAAATTAGTCAATTTCCAGTGTTTAAGAATTATGTGATCTTTACACAAAAATTTCAATTCCCAGCCTTCCTTGAAATCTTGTCATCTACACACATCAGACCTATATTTTCACCTGTCAAAGGTGGCTGGAGGAAAGCAAGAAGTCCTCTTTGGAAGACCTGTGTTCCCCATCTGTCTCTGTCCCCACTACTTACTACTATTCCCAGTACTGAGACTGAGTATACATAGGTTGCCTGTTAGCCATCATTCACTCAATAAAAAACTTCATCTCTAACCAAACTGGGAAAAGCAATAAACAGGCTAAGAATTCATTGTTTCTAAATTAAAAAAAAAAAAAAAAGTCTCTCCACCAGCCTTATTTGCTCATTTCTGTTATGAAATGCCGGGGTTCACACAGTACCTGGTATGTTGACAGTGCCCTCAGCTACTAGCCCTTTGGGATCATTTGGTGTTCCAAAGTCCAGGGAAATGCAAAAAAAAACACTCAAAATAGAGAGGCTGACACAAGGCATCCACAGCCCCCCTTACCGCGTGCGCATGTGCCCACCCTGGCCCAGTATAGAGAACGTCCAAGCAAAGGAAGGAGACGCTTGCTTAGACTGGGATTGGCTGAGATGAGGAGATCTTCGTCAAAGACAGCCCATTGAAAACCTCAGGTCCCCAACCTTGCTCAGCAAGCATCTTATGACTGAGCCATCTCTCCAACCTTAAATCATCTTAAAGATAAGCACAATGAACTAAAAGATAAGTAACTCTCAGTAATGCCTTCCCTACCGGAAGACCCGGATAGAGCACGATGAGCTAAAAGATAAGTAACTCTCAGTAATGCCTTCCCTACCGGAAGACCCGGATAGAGACTTTGGTGGCCGAAAAACATCAGCACCTAGTGGCCGTAAGAGATAATTGCAGGTTCAAATACATTCACCAACGTGGACCTACAGGGAAGCAGATCATCAGAACTGAAATTCCCTTGGAATAGCAGCTGGCACCAGCCGGCAGGGTGCCAGTGGCTCATGGCCAAGTGTTCTGCCAGGTCAGAAAGCCTGCTGCCTTGATGGGACTGAGCACCTGCCACACCACACACACTCCCGTGATAAAGGCTCTTCATATCACTCCTAGGTGACAACTCTCACGTCAGGGATTCTGCCAGAGAAATGCCAACCTTGGACTAACCCTCACCTCCCTATCAAGAACCTAAATTACAATCCAGCCCTTCAAATGGCCTGCAGCACCGCAGCACATAGACACCGGGCTTGCAGAGCAATGCAGAGGGAAATACAGCCTGTGTGAGGGAATGGGGCAGTCACGACTGAGCCTGGCAACCCGGGAGTCCAGGAGGAAAAAAAAAAAGATAGTATACATTTTTCTAAAAGTGAGCCTAGGACATGCTCTTTGAGGTACCATTCAGTGGCAAGAGTCCAGGCTTAGGGAAAAAAAAAAAGACAAAGAGGTTCACAGCCTCAGAGTCAGAGATCCTGAGAGCAGAAACAGCAGGGCCCCACACTACATATCTAGAGGGATTCCAGAGACACACACTCTGCTCTGGTGGTGTCCTCATATTAGTGAAGGGAGGGTGGCTGGCCTGCTGGTACCCCAGGCAACAAGTCCAAATAGCAGGACTCATCAAAGCATCCTGAAATCCAATGGAGTCTGTCTACGAGAGTAATAAAGATAATGACCACTGCATGGCAGTTACTGCCCAGCAGTAAGCAACTGACCTTCACTATTTCGGTCCTCATAAAAATCCTAAAAGGCGCACCCCTCCCTGACCACACACACTTCCCAAGAGCGTGTTTCTGCCCTCTCTTTCCACCGCCCTCACCAGCAGTTCACGCTTGTCTTTGAACCTGTTTCCTCACGAAAGAGGTTTTTATGTGTGTCAGCTTTCTTGCAGGTTTACTAAGAGATGGTGAGAAATAAGAATGAGTAAGGCTGGGTCCTAGTAGGTGCTCACTAAATGATTTTATATATACACACACACACACACACACACACACACACACACACACACCCCGCACCCTCCTTCCTGAAGGTTACTGTTAGATCAACCCTAAAACAGTGCTCTCCCAGCCATTCCGCTCAGTGGTTTAAATGTTCCTGACATTCGGGGCCCACAGATACAGTATCTTCACCAGGAAGGCAAGTAGCCTAACCCCGCCCAGGGCAGATTTTCCTCGAGGTCACTCCTGCCCACTCCACATTGGTCCAATCCATGCAGAGTTCATCCATCCCTCCAATCCATCTACCTGGCAATACCCTTGAATCCCTCACCTACAGATACATTCCCTAATACTTGACCAGCCCCCAGCCGACCTGGAGCTACATAAGCACCAAGCCTGGGGTCTCTTACATCCCTGACTCGCATATTCCCAGGCAGGCTGCTCCGGACTCTCCAGAAGCGCGCTGCAACGCAGGTCGCAGCCAAACAAGAGCCTGGACGCTCGCCAGAGGCTCGTCGGAGGCCGGCCGGGCGGGCGGGGCTGGGAGAGTTAACCCAGGGCGGAGGAAGAAGCTCCGGCTCCCCATTCTCCTCCTTGAGCCTTCCACACTTGGGGGAGGGGGAGGCAGGAAATGCAAGGGCGGTGGGGACTCGGACCCCCGCGCCGCCAAGCTGGGAGGCGCGGCGACGCACCCCAGGAGACCTGAGACCTGGCGCGGTCCCCGACAGTGTCCTAGCCAGCTTGCTTTCCAGGAGAGTCACCCACAGCAGAGGGTGACAAACAGAGTCCCTCAGGATTCGTCCAGCCCCATCCGAGGAGCGCTCTCTACGGAGAGATGCGCGCATCGCTGCACGCGCGGCTGGGAAGCTGGAGACCGAAGAGTGCAAGCTCGCTCCAGGAGAAAGTCCCGGACGCCAACTGAGGCGAAGACTGAGGGATAGCTCCCGGTGGGTACAGCTTCGCTAATCTGCCTACCCGACCCTGGCCCGTTAGTAATCTTAGGGGGAGCCCGTCCAGCACAGGGTGCACAGAGAAGCGACTGGGGGTGCGGGGAAGGTGGCAGGGTCAGGCGGGTCCTAGAGGCTCAGCCACCCACCTGATGCAGGTCCCGGGACGTCGGACGCCAGAGCGCACAGGATCCAGAGGAGACTCGTACCACGGTGCATGGCCAGAGTGGGGTGGCCGCGGGACGACCCCTAGCGCACGCCTTCGTCTGTCGAGTTTGCGTCCTAGCCCGGGCCGGGGTCCGACTCAGGACCGCCTAGCCGCATGCAGCTCCCAAGGTCCAGGTCCCGACTCTGGCCGGCTGGCAGCTGCACTCGCTCCTCCGGCAACAAAGACTGCAAGGACCGCCCCCTCGGCCAGCTGCCGAGGCAAAGAAAGAGAGCGAGAAGCGGAGAAAGAAAGAAAGAAAAGGAAGGAGGGAGGGGGAGCAGGGCGCCCACCCCCGCCCCGCCCGGCGAGCTCCTACCCCCGCCCCCGCCGGCCTCGCCCCGCCCCCGCAGGGCCTCTGAGCCCTGCGGGCGGGCCACCTCTTGCTGGGCCGAGTAGGGGACCGCACCCGCAGTCCCCACCCCACCAACTCAGGCTCCCGACCGCCTGCAGGGCTGCAGGCGTCCCCTGGTGGTGGAGCAGGCCCAGGCCGCCTGTACCCTGCGAGGTCCCCCAAAGAATCTGGAGTTCCTGCAGTTTCTGCCTTGTCACTAATCTGTGCTTCAGGAGACACCCTTGGGTATGCTTCCCAGGACAGGCAGGCCTGCCCTTCTGAAAAGGGAACCTGGAAACCTCCCAAGGGACCGAGATCGCACAGTGAGAAGGCAGGGCCTGGGGGTTCTAGATTTGGGTCCAAAGTCAACTCAGAGAGGCCTAGGCCCTCATAGACAGGGCAGCAGTTTCCCACTCAAGGTAGAGGCCACTGATTCCTTGTCCAGACGCTTTCCCGTGTCTGTTCCCCTAGAATCAGCACGGAGTTCAGCCAACAGCCGGGAGACTCTAGTGGGACAAGACAGTACCCACAGACTTTCGGAAGGGGCTCTGGGAGCCGCAGGCCAGCCAACCCTGCCTCCTGTCCCCAGACCAGACCATCTCAAACGCCTGCCTTCTGTCCTTGGGCCCCACCCCCCACCCCTGCTCTGGCTTCTGTGTCCGCCTTAGCCTATATACTTCCAAGAGCAGACTCAGGAGAACACACACACACACACACACACACACACACACACACACACACACACCCCTTTACTTCCTGCCTTCACTCTAAGCCTGGTTTTTCCCTGAGAGTGATGGACTTGTATGGTCCTGCTTCTCCCCTTGGCCACTTTTGGTGTAGCCCACCAAGGTGCACAGCTCGTTTGCAGTCTCTCTGACGTCTAAGAGCTCACTTCTATCTCTCTGCACTCCAGCTCTCTCGGCCCCCAGGAGGACCTGTGTAATGCATAACCATCTAGTCTCTCCACAGTCATCTTCAGGGACTCCGCCTCAGTTCCTTCAGGCCTTTGGACCACATGAGGCAGTGCCATCCTCGGGGCTGAACTCTGCAGATGAGAAGCCTGCTGTTCGCTCACCTTCTGCACTGTTTTTTGTTTGTTTTCCCCTCTAGTCCCTTGTCATCTTCCTTCTCCCCACCTCTGATAGCTGCGGGTTTTGCTGGTCAGTGGCAGGAAATCTTCCCCAGCACCTCCCGTCCTGCTCAAAGGTGCCTATAACTGACACTTTCTCTTCCTCTGGACATGTAGAGCAGGCACTTTGCAGTGTTGGAAAACGATTTCACCGGGGCTCTGTGACCCTCTCCCTCCTTTTTCCCCAAGGGATTCAGTCCAGAAATGCTCCTCTGTCCGTGGTTTCTAAGAGCTACCGACTCTCCGTCTAAAAACATTCTATTCCTCATAAAGACACTGATGTACGGCTCTGTGGATTAGTGTCCCCTGTAGCTCCTACCTGCTTGTCTACCCTCTTCTCAACCTTCTCCAGAGGGGTTGTTTATACTAGTTCTCCTCATGCTCAGCCCCTCATCTACCCTCACAGAAGCGTCGTCGAAGCTAGAGATCTCTCCTTTGATAGGCCACTGCATCCTGGGAATGCTGTTCACTGTTTCACTGTAGGACTGAGGGAGGCAGCTGTGAGAAACAGAGGACTCCGGACTCTGAAGGAGGCCACACAAACAAGCAGGTGGGAAATACAGAAAGAGAACCAGCCACCGAGAAGCACGTCGAAGGAAATAAACTGCGTGAAAGCAGAGGTCTGTGTTCTATGAGATGGTCATGGAAAGCTGTCAGGACAACGTATCCATTGGATCTCTGTACCAGAATGACTAGACAGAGCCAAATGCATGAAAGGAAAAAGATGGGCACAAACCTGTCAAACTTTCAGGCCTAGCTTTTATGTCATTTCTTCCAGAAAGTCCTTACAACCCCTTTAGGGCCCCAGAATACCTTATCATGGCACTAATCACATTAACCTGCCACTGCCTGGTGTGGGTCTGCCAGTCCCACCACTGTGAACTACTAAGGCTGGCCTCACTGCTTGGTCTTTGTGATGCCTCGACGCAACATAGCAAAGCCCTTCCTGGCCAACATAACCTGCCTCCCTTATTTCTTTGGCCAGCCTCCAAGGCCAAGTAACATATTAGAGGCTTGGAGGAAATGTCATATTAAAGTTATTTTTTACTTTTTATTTATTTATTTATTATTTCATTTGTCTGAGTGGTTTGCCCACATGTATGCCTGTGCACCAGTGGGGTACCTGGTACCCACAGAGGCCAAAAGAGAGTCAGATCCCCTGGCACGGGAGTTACAGATGGTTGAGAGTCACCTTGTAGGTACTGGGAATTGAATCTGGGACCTCTGGAAGAGCAGCCAGTGGTCTTAACCATTGAACCATCTCTCCAGCCCCTAAAGTTCATATTTTCAAAATCCTTGGTTGTCAACGGTGCCCTCCTGTTTCCATCTGTGTCCCAGATCCAAGACTGTGTTCTGTCCATATCTTGCTGAGTACCTTCATTGTAAACATCCTTGGGAACTACACTGGGCACAACGGGATCCAAAAGAATGAGAAGGCTGAGTCATACCCTAATGATGAGTGATAAGCCAACTGGAAAAGCAAGCTGAGCCAACTCCAACTGTTGGAGGGCAAAGTGGATATTAGAAACAAAGCAAGAGACTTGGTAATCTAACATGCTTAATGAATTGTTCAGACACCATATATCTATTTAGTGAGTTTTCCCTGTGATTCTTTTTTATTTAATTTAGTTTATTTACTACTACTACTGTGTGTATGTTGTGTATATATAGACTTGGGCATTTGAACACTTAGTCCCACTTGGTAGCACTGTTTTGGGAGGCTTAGGCAATGTGGCCTTGCTGGAGGAAATATACCACTGGGGACTAAGTGTTTATGGCCTAAGAGTTCATAATCTCACCCCACTTCCAGTTTACTAGTACTCCTACGCTCTCCATCTTGCCCTGCCCTTCTATATTTCATGTCTGCAGTTAAGGATGTGATCTCTCAGCTTCCGACTGTGTGTGGGCATGCACACCCTGCTGCAGCATGTGGAAAGTCACAGGACAACTTTTGTGGATTGGTCCTCTCCTTCCACTGTTGGTTCTGAGAATAGATCTCGGGTTTTGGGGTTTGGGCAACAAGCACTTTTGCCGGCTGAGCCATCTCCCCAGTCTCTCCTTCAAGTCCTTAAAAGAGGTGGTTTCATTTATTCTCTTTTTTTTTTTTTTTTAAAGATTTATTTACTTATTACGTATACAGTGTTCTGTTTGCATGTGTCCCTGCAGGCCAGAAGAGGGAGCCAGATCTCATTACAGATGGTTTTGAGCCACCATGTGGATGCTGGGAATTGAACTCAGGACCTCTGGAAGAACAGTCAGTGTTCTTAACCTCTGAGCCATCTCTCCAGTCCCTCATTTATTCTCTTAAGTGATTGGTGTGCTGGCTAACTCAATGCCTTTGAAACAACTCAGTATAGCTAAAGCATTACAATTGGTCAAGTTTCAAAAGAAACCTATTTTATCCTGCTTCTGTACAGATGCTTGCATGTTGCTAGATTGTTACAAGGTAGAAAATTACAGTGGAGCACTATGTATTTAAAAGTTAGCATCAGGGCTGGAGAGATGGCTCAGAGGTTAAGAGCAGTGACTGCTCTTCCAGAGGTCCTGAGTTCAATTCCCAGCAACCACATGGTGGCTCACAACCATCTGTAATGAGATCTGGTGCACTCTTCTGGCCTGCAGTCATACATGCTGTATACATAATAAATAAATAAATCTTTAAAAAGAAACTGCTTTAAAAAAAAAGTTAGCATCAGTAAACTGAGTGTGATGGCACATGCTTATGTGATGGTTTGAAAGAGAAATGTCCCCTGTAAGTTCAGGCATTTTAACAGTTGGTCCCCATTTGGTGACATTGTTTGGGGGAGGTTTAGGAGGTCTGGCCTTGCTGGAAGAGTTGCATCCTTGGGGACAAGCATTGCAGCTAAACATGTGATCTCTCGGCTTCCTACTTCTAATGACATGTCTGCCACTTACTGCTTTGCTTCCCTGACATAATGAATTTGATCCCTCTGGAGTCATAAGCCCAATTCAACTCTTCCTTCTATAAGTTGTATTCATCATAATGTATTAGTTACAGCAACAGAAAGGTAACTAATCCAGACATTGCTACCAGAGAGGAGGCTGTTGCTGTGAAGAACCTGACCATGTCACTTTTCAGAGAAAGGTGGGAGACTTTGAAATCTCGGGCTAGAAAGTGGTTGGATGCTACAAGCGAAGTTTAAAGGGCCATTCTGGTAGAGCCCTGGAAGACAATAGTACAGAGAGCAATGTGGACTCTGGGGGCCCAAGCTCCATGGGTTTCAGAGAGGAACAATATTAGAAACTGAGTTAGAAGCTATTCCTGTGCTATTTGGGCAAAGAATCTGGCAGCCTTCTGCCAGTGTCTTGAGAACTTGCCTAAGATTAAGTTTCACAGCAATGGACTAATTTCTTCAGTGAAGGAAATGTCAAGGCTATATAATGTTGAGTCTATGTTGTGGTTGGTTTTTTTTATTGATAATTTTATGCAGGTATGCATTGGAAAAGAGCAATAGGGCAGAATGAAATATAAATGTACAGTTTGGAAAGAAAAAGAGCACTGGGAACCTTAATGTTGCAGCCAAGATACATGTTGGAAGAGGCTGTGATTATTGAAAAGTTTAGTATCATTAAGGAGGGGTCTGCTCTCCACCGGAACAACAGAGGAATGGTACCCTCAGGCCAAGATCTCACCCAGTTAAACTTCTGAGTTCTGAAAGTCTGGGGTGTTTTCTCCTTCTAGAAAACAACTGAATAAAAAAAGCTGCTGCTAATGTGATCCAAGAGGGCCAGAGTTCACGTCATGCTTGCAGCTGAACTTGGCAGTGTCCTCCACATAGTGCCGCTTTAAAAATATGAAGGACTTGAGAGTGAAAGGGTTGTGGATTCTTCCTCTGTGGTTTTAGACACTGCGGAGGCCAGGCAACATGTGGTAGAGCCCCTCATGAGGGCTCTGAGAGGCCAGAAGGGGCAGAGCCATCTAAGCCTTTTATAGTGACATAGAGCTATATGATTTAGAGATTTCCAGGCTTGGTTTTGGTCTTGCTTTGGTCCAGTTTTTCCTCACTATGCCCTGATCCCTCCTTTTTGGAATGGTAATATATAGTTTTGCCACTGTCTGTTGGAGGTGTGTAATTTGCTTTTTGATTTTACCAGGGGTTACAATTAAGAGATTGCCTTGAGTCTCAGAAGAGGCTTTGTACTTTTAAACAGGATTTTTTTTTTAATGTTAAAGACTATAAGGACTTTGTAGCTGGACTAAATACATTTGCATTATATAACCATGAGCCTATAGGGCCAGGGAGTAGAATACAGTGATCTGAATGAGAAATGTCCTCCATTTGAACACCTGGTTTCCAGTTGGTGGCACTGTACGGGTAGATTTAGGAGGTGTGGCCTTGGAGAAAGCATGTCATTGGGGACATATGAGAGTATAGAGCCTCACCTCACTTCCAGTCACTCTCTCTGCTTCCTGATGTGATCTCTTAGCTTCCTGATCCTGCCATTGCTTACTGCTTGTTACTAGGCCTCCCTGCCTTGATGGACCCTTATCCCTCTGGAATCAGAACCAAAATGATTCCTTCTCCCTGTAAGTTGCTTTGGTCGTGGTGTTTTATCACAGCAACAGAAAAGTAAATAGTGTAGCCTGTAATGCCTACACTTGGGAGACAGAAGCAGAAGAACTGGAAGTTCAAGGTTATCCTTAGATCGCTACACAGTAAGTTCTAGGCTAACTCGAGAAGCAAGAGACCCTGCTCAAAAAAAGAAAAGACAAAGAAGACTCAGAGAATAAAGCGTTTGCTGCACAAACATGAAGATCTGAGTTTGGATCCCCAACACACACATTCAAAAGCCATGTGTGGTGGTGTTTGCCTGTAACTCTAGCAATGGAGGGCAGAAGGAGATGAGGACAGACAGATCCCAGATACTTGCTGGCCAGCCAGTCTTGCCAAAAGCTTCTACATCAAAATGTAAGGTGGAGAGCAATAGTGTGACATCTAATATCAGCCTCTGGCCTCCACGTACACACACAAAAGCAAGAGCATGCAAACGTTCATGCAGCACACACACCCCACCACCACCACTACTCTCAAAAAGAAAAAGAAAACAAGTAAGTAATAAAATAAAATAATAGCTGAAAAAGATGATGACAAAAAGCAAGCACACAAACAGAAAAATATAGCCTCTTTGAACCTTAATTTTCTTCTCTGTCTCATAGGACAGCAATCCCCACTCCCAGGTTCCCGGCTCTTCTAGAGCAGTGGTTCTCTATCAGATATGCTTTGGAAATTGTACAATGTCAGAAGACATTTTTGGTTGCCAAAACCAGGGAGTGGTGTTCCTGGCATCTAAGTGGTAGAGGGCAGAGGTGCTACTGAGTGACAGCCAGCAGCAACAAATTATCCAGTCCCAAATGTCCAACGGATCAAGGTTGAGAAATCCTGGCCTCCAGGGTTAAAGATAGAGTTCGGAGGCAATTGGCTGAGTTTTGCATTTTATTTTGTGTGTTGAGATAAGACAAGCATGGAAGAAATTTCCAACTTTACACATACTGAAAAGTAACTCTTGGGGCTGCAGAGATGATGGTTCCACCCTTAAGAGCACTTCCTGCTCTTCCAGAGGACCTGAGTTTGGTAACTATAACTCCTGCTCCTGGTTGATCCAATGCTTGGTCTCAGCAGGCAAGGATACCAGAAATATAATCCCATAATTTAAAAAAAAAAAAAACTTAAAATTTAAAAAGTAATTCTTCCCTTCCTAAACTGACCCTTCATCCCTCTTTCTCAGGGGGGCATCACTAATTCAGTTTCTCATTACTCCTTCCAGAAAAGAAAAAAAAAGCTCTATTCAAATCCCAAGATACATTTTATACACATGTCTGTCTGGTGATGTTGTTGTGATAGGTTCTCACTCTGTAGTTCTGACTGGCCTGGAACTTGCTATGTGATCCAGGCTGAGATCCTCCTGCCTCTTCCTTCAGGGTGCTAGGATTAAAGGTGTGTGCCACCACACTCAGCCTCTGACTTTTGTTTTTAATAATATAGTTTTTACGTCTGGGGGGAGCTGGGGAGGAGGCTTGTAGTTCAGTAGCAGAATGCTTATCTGGCATGCATGAGAACCCAAGTTCAACACTTAACAGCATGTGTGTGTGTGTGTGTGTGTGTGTGTGTGTGTGTGTGTGTGTCTTAGAGATGGCTTTGTTTCTTTACTTAAGGACTGCAGCAACCTTTGAGTAGCTTTGTAACTTTTCTCATGTTTACAAGACTAAACTCCATGACAACAAACTACCATTGTTTCATTCACTGATGTATCCTAAGTACCCAGAACAATGGCTGGCTTATAGTATGTGCTTAAGAGATACTTTCAGTAAACAAATAAATGTTGCACAATTGACATTCCATTATGGATGTATGCCCTTATTCCTGCCTCCTAGTGGTGAGTACTTGGGATGCTTCCCATCTGTTACTGTAACTGCACACTTCACATGAGTGCATGTGCAGAGTGACATGCTTGATCTAGAATTGCCAGTAAGAATCTGTGAATTTACAAAGACTCAACAAAGAAAGAGAATTACAGAGGAGTCTCCCTCATAAACACTGATGCAAAAAATACTCAATAAAATACTGGCAAACCAAATCCAAGAACACATCAAAAAAATTATCCACCATGATCAAGTAGACTTCATCCCAGAGATTCAGGAATGGTTCAACATATGAAAATCTGTCAATGTAATCCACCTTATAAACAAACTGAAAGAAAAAAAAAAACAAGATCATCTCATTAGGTGCTGGAAAAAGCCTTTGACAAAATACAACACCCCTTCATGATAAAGGTCTTGGAGAGATCAGGGATACAAGGAACATACCTAAACATAAGAAAGGCAATTTACAGCAAGCCAACAGCCAACATCAAATTAAATGGAGAGAAATTCAAAGCAATTCCACTAAAATCAGGAACAAGACAAGGCTGCACACCCTCCCCATATCTATTCAATACAGTATGGTGATATTTTATTTGTACTGAAATGTGATTTCATTTGTATGTTAATAAATAAAGTTGCCTGGGGGTCAGAGCTAATAGCAAGCCATAGCAGAAGCCAGGCAGTGGTGATGCACACCTTTAATCCCGATCACATGACAGGCAGATCTCTGTGTGTTCAAGGATACAGGCAGCATGGAGATACACGCCTTTAATCTCAATACCAACCATAGAAGACCTGGAGGTCTGTATAGACAGGCAGTGATGAGGAGGTCATGTGGTTGGGTTTACAACCAATGAGAAAGCAGAACAGAAAGTCAATAAAAAGACAGATGTACAGGAAGTAGGTCTTTCTGAGGGGAAGGACAATAGCAGCAGCGAAGGGTAAGAAAAGGGTTTTAAGTCTCAGCTCTTACTACTGCTCTGACCTCTTGGGATTTTAACTCCGTATTTGGCTCTGTGTTTCTTATTTAATAAGATGGTTATATCTACAATATAGTATTCAAAGTTCTAGCTAGAGCAATAAGACAACAAAAGGAGATCAAAGGGATACAAATTGGAAAGGAAGAAGTCAAACTTTCGCTATTTGCAGATGATATGATAGAATACATAAGTGACTCCAAAAATTCTACCAGGGAACTCCTATAGCTGATAAACACCTTCAGCAATGTGGCAGAATACAAGATTAACTCAAAAAAATCAGTAGCTCTCATATATACAAATGATAAATGGTCTGAGAAAGAAATCATAGAAACATCTTCCTTACAATGGCCACAAATAATATAAAACAATATAAAATAACTCTAACTAAGAAAGTGAAAGACATGTATGACAAGAACTTTAAGTCCATGAAGAAAGAAATTAAGGAAGATATCAAAAAATGGAAAGATTTCCCATGCTCATGGATAGGTAGAACCAACATAATAAAAATGGCAACCTTGCTGGGCAGTGGTGGCACATGCCTTTAATCCCAGCACTCGGGAGGCAGAGCCAGGAAGACCTTTGTGAGTTCAAGGCCAGCCTGGTCTACAGAGCGAGACCCAGGACAGGCACCAAAACTACACAGTGAAACCCTGTCTCGAAAAAACAAAAAAAGAAGAAAAAAAGAAAGAAAGAAAAAAATAAGAAAAAAAGAAAGAAAAAATGGCAACCTTACCCAAAGCAATCTACACATTCAATGCAATCCCCATCAAAATCCCAACACAATTCCTCACAGACCTCAGAAGAACAAAAAACCTAGAATAGTTAAAACAATCCTTTACAATAAGCAACTTCTGGAGGCATCACCATCCCTGACTTCAAGCTCTACTATAGAACTGTAGTAATAAAACAACTTGGTATTGGCATAAAATCTGGCATGTGGACCAATGGAATTGAATTGAAGACCCTGACATTAATCCACACACCTATGAACACCTATGAACACCTGATTTTTGACAAAGAAGCCAAAACTGTACAATGGAAAAAAAGAAAGCATCTTCAATAAATGGTACTGGCATAACTGGATGTCAACATGTAGAAGATTGCAATAGATCTTTATCTGTCACCATGCATAAAACTCAAGTCCAAGTGGATCAAAGACCTCAACATAAGTCCAGCTATACAGAACCTGATAGAAAAGAAAATAGGAACTACCCTAGAACACATTGGCACAGGAGACCACTTCCTAAATATAGCACCAATAGCACAGACACTGAGAGCAACAATTAATAAACTGAGAATCTTCTGTAAAGTAAAGGACATGGTAAATAAGACAAAACAACAGCCTACAGAATGGCAAAAGATTCACCAACCCCACATCTGACAGAGGGCTGATCTCCAGAATATATAAAGAACTCAAGAAACTAGACAGCAAAATAACAAACAACCCAATTTTAAAAATGGGCTATAGAGCTAAACAGAGAATTCTCAAAGGAAGAATCTCAGATGGCTGAAAGACATTTAAGGAATTGTTCAACATCCTTATTCATCAGGGAAATGCAAATCAAAATGACTCTGAGATACTATCTTATACCTGTCAGGATGGCTAAGATCAAAAACACTGATGACAGCTTATGTTGGAGAGGATGTGGAGCAAGGGTAACACTCCTCCACTGTTAGTGGGAGTGCAAACTTGTACAGCCATTTTGGAAATCAGTGTGGCTACTTCTCAGAAAATTGGGAATCAATCTACCTCCAGACCCAATAAAACCACTCTTGAGCATATACCCAAGGGATGCTCAATCATACCACAAGAACTCTTACTATGTTCATAGCAGCATTATTTGTAATAGCCAGAACCTAGAAACAACCTAGATGCCCCTCAACCAAAGAATGGATAAAGAAAATGAGGTACATATACAAATGGAGTATTACTCAGCTGTTAAAAAAAAACACCTCAGAAAGACAAACATGGTATGTACTCACTCATAAGGATACTAGATATAAAGCAAAGGACAGACTACAACTCACAGCTCCAGAGAAGCTAGGAAACAAGGAGGACCCTAAGAGGGACACATGGGAAGGGTAAACAGATAAAATCTCCATGAGTAAACTGTGGACAAAGCGGGACAATAGAGGGGAGGGGAGGGGAGATGAGAACATGAAGGAACAGGATGGTCAAGCTGGGGGAGGGACAGAGTAGGAGAGCAATGAAAGAGATATCTTGATAGGGGGAGACATTATGGGATAAGGGAGAAACCTGGTGCTAGAGAAATTGCCAGGAACCCACAAGAATGACCCCAGATTAGACTACTAGCAATAGTGGAGAGGGCGACTGAACTCGTCTACCTCTAATCATATTGGTGAATATCCTGTCATCATAGAGTCTTTATCCAGTAACTGATGGAAGTGGATGCAGAGATCCACAGCCAAGCACCAGGCTGAGCTCCAGGATTCCAGTTGAAGAGAGGGAAGAAGGATTATATGAGCAAGGGGCACCAAGATCATGATGGGGAAATCTACAGAGACAACTGAACCAAACTTGTAGGAGCTCACAAATTTTAGACTGACAGCTGTGGAACCTGCATGGGACTGGACTAGGCCCTCTGCATACGGGAGACAGTTGTGTAGCTTGGTCTGTTTGAGGGGCCTCTGGCAGTGGGATCAGGATCTATCCCTGGTACATCAGCTGGCTTTCTGAAGTCCATTACCTATGGAGGGACGCCTTGCTCAGTCTTGATGCAGGGGGGAGGGGCTTGGTCCTGCCTCAACCGAATGTGCCATGCTTTGCTGACTCCCCATGGGAGGCCTTACCCTTTTGGAAGGGGGCTAGGGGAGGTGGGTCATGGGGGGAGGGAGGCTGGGGGGAACGGGTGGCGGGATGAGAGGGGGATCTGTGGTTGGTATGTAAAATGAATAAAAACAAGAATCTATGAATTTTTTGTTTGTGTTTTGAGACAGGATCTCATGTAACCCAAGCTAGCTTCAAATTTGAACCCCTGAACCTCCTGTCTCGGCTTCTTGAATGCTGGAATTCATTTCCATATAGGTCATATGCATTTTTCCTTTTATTGAATTTTTTTAATGTGTATGGATGTTTTACTTACACATGCATCTCTCAACCATGCTTGCAGTACCCATGGAGGCTAGAATAGGACATTTGATCCCCTGGAACTGGAGTTGCAGATAGTTTTGATCCATCATGTGGGTGCTGGGAATCAAAGAGCAACCAATATTCTTAATTGCTGGGCCATTTCTCCAGTCTTGGCCATGTGCATTTCTAACTTTGGTAGGCAGGTATTGATAAATTAAAAATATCACTTTTGTTAAATCTCTTCCACCCCAGCAAATTGCAAAATAATTGGAAATGTTGGTTCAGTTCCAATTGTTGAACAAAAATATCCCGAAAAAGCCCCTCACAGGAGAGGAACATGTCTGACTAAGAGTTGGCCTTTGAATTGCTTAGGATGACTACCTTGGGGCAGGATGTGAGCTGCCACCACGGGCCTAATTAGCCATTGTTCTGGAAGCCCCAGAGGCACAGGTGTTCTCAATCTATTCCCACTCTGTAGAGGACTGCAGCCTTCCAATGCTAGGGCTGCAGCCCCAGCTGCCGCTGCAGAGTAGAAGGATGGCCTGCCTCCATAGTGTGCAGGACAATGCCACAGAAAGGGCCTTATCCTCCTATGCACACATAGTGTGCAGGACAATGCCACAGAAAGGGCCTTATCCTCCTAAGCCATCAGTCAGTGGAGGGGAGACGGCTTCTGCCTTTCCAGTTGCCACTTGGGCAACAAGAATGATGGATGGATAAGTGCTGTAACCCATGTGCCTGCATATGTCTTGTATGCAATGCCATGGGCAATATTCCTCTTAACATAAAGTAAATATTATCATCCCTGGCTTAGAAGTGGAAGAGAGTGAGGCATGGAGAAGTTGGGTAATTTGTCTCCTGTCCCATCTTGGATTGTCCAAAGAGTGGACTGACCTAATCCCAATGCCCAGATCCCAACTACTCCACACTGCTACCCTTCAGATCCCCACCACTGACTTGCCATTTAGAGACCTGTTTCTCGAAGGGTCTGCCTTTTAAAGCCTTTCACTTTGTTGGACAGCAAAGTGTATGGGAGGTGGATCACTTCTTCGTCACTAGGGATCAATTAATGTCCTGGTGGATCATGTAAGTGCAAATTGTCAAGGACCATGCTGGTTTTCAAAGGAATCTTTAGTAATGGCTACCATGTTACTGCCCGCAGTCAAATATTGTCCTTACCTCTGGCCAATGAACTCCCAGAAGCTGGGAGCTGTATCTGGTGGACCGCCACCCAGTAGGTCCTCAGAAAATTATCTGAGAGAACAACTGTAGCTCAGATGGGAGGCTGCACACTCTGCCTGCAGAGCTTTAGGCCAGTACAGACATGCCCATCTTTGAGATTTGAACTGCCCCTAGTCCAAGAGTATGATTATTGCCTTGGCTATTTTTCTTTTTTAAGCTATGTTTTTCTTCATTTTCATACTATTGTTTCAGCAATGGATGTTCCATGGCCTCGTGTCTGGAAATAGTTTGAAAACATTTTATGTTTTTCTATCGTACTATTTAGTGTTAAGGATAAATAATGGGTAAAAAGAGCCCCGAAACAATTGTTTCATGTATTGCATCAACTTTTATAATGGAAGTGCTTGTTTGGGCATTTGAAAGCCCCAGTCATTGCTTGTAAGAAGGTTTGGATAAATGAATTGCGTCGGCCATTTTTCTTTTCCTTTCTTTTAATCGCTAAGGCATTTCACTCCATCATTAATCTAACAATACTCATTTGTACTGGCTGCAGTGGGGCATAAATGAATAAACATAGTATGAAACTACTTATGAAATTACCATGTCTCACATTTAAGATGGAGTTGCTTTTATAATCTGTGGTGAGGAGGAATATTTTAAAGAAGAAATAAACAGTAAAATCTGTAGAGGGAAGCTCATGGATTTTTTTTTTTTTACTATTAGAGAAAATTTTTCTCAGAGTTTTCAGAAAAGGAAGGGAAATGTAATTAGCATGGCCCTAGCATTCTCTCCATTCATGATGCAGATGCAAAGCCAAGAAAACAATGCCTTCAAAATTCAGGGCGTGGTGGTTTTCTAGCTCCCAGGTTCTCAGTCAAGTGTGGGAATGCGGCATGAGGACATCTTAAGGCATGAAAGACCTCAAAGTATTTGTTTTCTCTGCATCCATCCTCAGGGATGATGAGCTCTACCAAAATGAAGAAGTAAGATAAAAAAGCAAAAGATCAAGGAATTAAGAAATGGATAATCCAGCTGGGTAGTGGTAGCACATGCCTTTAATCCCAGCACTCTAGAGGCAAGGCAGGTGATCTCCAAGAGGCCAGCCTGGTCTACAGAGCTAGTTCTAGGACAACCAAGGCTACACAAAGAAACTCTATCTTGAAAAATTGAAAAAGAAAAGAAAAGAAAGAAAGGAAAAGGAAAAGAAATGGGTGATCCAACACAATATAAGGTCAAAGGAGTTTCCAGAATAATAGTCAAGGGAAGTTCAAGGGTTACAGCTAAGAGAGTCACCAGTGCAGATTAGAACAGGAAATCAGAGATCCGTGGGGTGTTTCAAAAACGGAAGAAATAGTGACTATTTGACATATATAGAGAAGTCCACATAGAGTTAAGTGGGAACCATTAGAATGACCAATGGTAAGACCTTTTTATAGAAGAAAGACTACAAAGACTTGGCCTAGCTCAGCTGCTTTCCTGACCTGGATTCATGATCTGTATTTTCTCAAATGAACTCCGTGCAATGACGGAATGCACAGAAAACTTAAGTTGTGGTTATGTTCAAGACATAGGTCTGATTAGTTGAGTGTGGTAGTTTCAATAAGATGACCCTCATAGTCCAGGCATTTGAATGTTTGGCCCCCGGTTTGTGACTCTGTGTGGGGAGGCTTAGGAAGTAGAACCACGACAGAGCAAGTGTGTCTCTAGGGGCAGGCTTTGAAGTTTCACACCACTTTGAGTTCATTCTCTCTGTTTCCTGCTTGCGGTTCAAGATGTTTGGTGCTTGCTGCCATGTTTCCCTGATGTGATGGTGACAGACTCTCTTCCCTCTGGAACCATAAGCCCAAAACAAACCCTTCTGTTGTGGACTATTATTTTAACTATGTAAAGGTGTGTTACATTTGTTTATGCTGCATTTGTCCAATGATGTAAAGACATGGTGCTTTGACTGCCTAAGGCACCTGATTGGTCTAATAAAAAGCTGAATGGTCAATAGCCGAGGAGGGATAGACAGGACTGGTGGGAAGAGATATTTAGTAGGAGGAGAGAGAGAAGAGAGAGAGAATGAGGAAGAATAAAGGAGAAGGAAGGAGAAAGAGAGGGAGATGTCCCGGGCCAGCCAGGCAGCCACCAGCCAGCTAGACACGGAATAGGACATACAGACTCCACCAGGTTGAGCTGGATCTCCAGGGGAGTCCTTGCCCTGGAGGAGATGGGAATGGGGGGTGGGCTGGGGAGAGGGCAGGCTGGACTACATGAGACTCTGTCTCAACAAACACACACACACACACACACACACACACACACACACACACACACACACACGGCTGGAGTTGGGCAAGCGCTGCTTAGGAATAGCAGTGCGTCCTTAGGTAAATTGCTGAAACCTTCTTAGTCTTAAATCCTTTGTTTAAAAGAATAGGGCAGAAGGGCACATTAAGTAATGTCCCATGTGAAATAAATGAGATAACACATGTGAAAATGCTCTATAATTCTAGTCACACTGCAAGCTCTTAAGCAACCCCTGGCAACCCCGTTCTCCGTAAGTTCACCGCACTCCTGGTAAATATCTGGTCCGGTATCCACAGCATGCCTACTTGCCACTACTAGTAGGATACACTCTCACTACAGACAGAGTGGCCATTTGGTCCTGATGTCTGGACATCACCTGAGAGCTTGTTAAAATACAAGATGGTGCTTAGGTCTGCTCAGAAATCTACAGAAGGAGAATCCATGTTTGCCCAGATCAGGGGTGAATGACGAACACAAACAGTGCTGTTCTAGGCCCTGCACATCCGTCTCCCACCAAAAGAATTGCAGATTTTCTAAGAGTTCCCTGGTTTGTTCCCAAGCTGGTTTCTATGATGGTTTCTATTATCATAATTACAAAACTCAATTAAGTCAATAAGCCCAAATCACAAAAGCAGAGTTATTGTTTCCATTAAGACCAAATCGAGAGGGCGGAGAGATGGCTCAGCAGTTAGGAGCACTTGGATGCTTTTCCAGAGGAGCTGGGTACAGTTAACCAGAACTCCTATGGCCCTCACAACTGTTCTGTAACTCCAGTTCCAGAGGATCTGATGCTCTCTTCTGGCCTATGTGGGCACTGAATGCATGTGGTACATATACATGCAGGAAAGCACACACATACATTAAATAAAAATAAAAATACTTAAAGTAGCTTCATGTTAGAACTACATGATCACAGTGATTTTCTGAAAACAGTTTTTTATAATTAGAATTCAATCTGGGGAGACTTCCAGGGAAGCTCTGATATCTTGGGTTTTGTTTTGTTTTGTTTTTAGATAGGGTCTTTCTATGTAGCCATAGCTGTGCTGGAGCTTGCTTTGTAGACCAGGGTGGCCTTGAACTCACAGAGATCTGCATGCCTCTGCCTCCCAAGTTCTGGGGTTATAGGAGCACCCCACCACACTCAACTCAATACCTGGGGGTTTTGCCTGCTGGGGCACTTTGTGGGCAGGCAGTCCTGTTGGCAGCCTGGGGCATCATACCCTTGCTATTTAGCTCTGTCAGTCCTGTAGCTCTCTGTGTATCCATGGCTTTATAAAGTTATTCCAGGTATAGTTTGAGTATCCTTCAGTTCTTCACTGACACTCATGTGTTTGTGAAAAGACTGATTCTTCACAGGGATTTTCTACCTCTATGAGGGAGGCTGTTACTATTTCTACTTTATAGGAAAAAAAAAAGCCGAGGATTTTGTCAGTTGTTAATAAACAGCAGGGTCAGACCTTCGAGGTAGATCTAACAGCCTAGCCTGCAGGTGCTAGGCTCACAGCCATTACCCTATTCTTTGACTAGAGAGTTTCGAGAAAACACAGATGGTGCAGAAACATTTGAGAAATGTATATTCTTGCCAGAAATGAAAGAATGCAAAGCTGAGCAGTCGGAACATTTCTCTTGTATCCAATTTGCAAAGGTTTTCTTCTCCTCCTCCTCCTCCTCCTTCTTCTTCTGCTATTTAACTTGAATTACATAAAATAATACATATTCATGATTAAAAGAAGCAGCACGCAGCTAAGCATAGTCACACACACTTGTAATCCTAGCACTCAGAAAATGGAGACAGCAGGATCAGATTTTCAGGCCCAGCCTCCACTATGTGAACCTCTATCTCAAAACACCAAGGGGTTGGGGAGATGAATCAATCAGTAATGTGATTGCCTCACAGACATGAGGTCCTAAACTGGAGCCCCAGTATCCATTTGATAACAAGCACTTATAATCTCATCACTGAGGAGGCAGAAATGGCAGGATCCTAAGGGCGTTCTGGTCAGCCATTCTAGCCTAATTGGTGAGTTCCAGGCCAAAGAGAAACCCCCTCTTAAAGGAGGTGGATTATATTCCTAAGGATGACTCTTGAGGTCGTCCTCTGGCCTCCATACACATATGCACATGTTTCTGTATACAGAGAGAGAGAGAAGAGGAAAGGAGAGGAGAGGAGAGGAGAGGAGAGGAGAGGAGAGGAGAGGAGAGGAGAGGAGAGGAGAGGAGAGGAGAGGAGAGGAGAGGAGAAGAGAGAAACTTTTAAAAAATGGACCGGAGAGATAGCCCATCCTGTAAAGTGTTTGCTGTGCAAACATGGGGTTCAGATTTTCAGCACCAACACAAAAAGCCAGGCATTGGTACCATATGCCTATGATTCCAGCAATGGGGTAGGGGTAGGAGACAGGAAGATCCTTACAGCTAGCCAATCTCTGATCTCTGTGCACACCCACACACATGAACATGTACCCAGGTATAAGCACACACATACAATAGTATATTATTTAAATACATTTTTATTTATTTAATGTATATGAGTGTTTGGCCTGGTGCCCACAGAGGTCAGAAGAGGGCATTGGATCCCTTGGAATTATAGTTATAGGTAGTTATGAACCACTATATGGGTGCTGGCAACCAAGCCCAAGTCCTCTGCAAAAATGATATTAACCATTGAGCCATCCCTCCCATTTAGTTATATATATATATATATATATATATATATATATATATATATATAAACATACATACATATATCATACATACATATACATATATATAATATGTATGTATAACGTATGAGTGTGTTTTAAAGATACGCACATATTTTTAAAAGAAAAAACGGTCAGATTTCATTGTGACTCTTTTTTTTATTTTATGTAATAAAAGTTAAACAGGAAAAGAACAGTTTAAGACGTATCAGTTGAAAAGCAGCAGACTCTGCCCTAGCCCATCACATACACATACACATTTGTGCACACACGTACACACACAAAAATGCTCTACAGGAAGACGGTGCAATTCGAAGAGAGCCCCTGAGCCAGGCCAGCTTCTTCACTATGGCCTTGGCCTACTGTCCTTTGCCTTCCAACCCGTTCGTTCTTCAGGGCTTCTGGGAAATGCTGTCTTGATAATGTTTGTAATCATTTGAGGTCAGCAAAGCAAGGAGCAGCACCAGACTGGGACAGGGAACGGAGACTTGGGGGTGGGGTGGGGGAGGGGGCACATATGCAGAATGAACCCAAAAGAACATACTGCCCTTTGACACAGTCATCTGTAATCTCACAGTGGAGAGATTATCCCTGAGGGAAAACCCAGCACTGGCTGCATGATGTACATGGAACTGTTTGTGGAAGTGCTCTATGGTGTGTAATAATAAAAGCAAAGATTTAAAGCAAAATGATTGAGCTGGGGACATAGTTCAGTGGTAGACCATTTTCCTTACAACCCCCCCCACACACACACACATTCACACATGCACAATAATAATAAAAATAAAACAAAAAGCCCACACCCCTAGTGTACAACCCTTTCCCACCAATAGCCACCTCCTCTTAGGTGAATCCCCTTGTTCAGCTTTGGGAGAATGATGGTCAGATCCAGGCTCTCTAGGGGGACTAGCACATCGCTGAGATTTAGGCCAAATTGGTTTGTTTTTCTCTGTGTCTCTGTCTCTCTGTCTCTGTCTCTCTCCTTCTCTCTCCTTCTCTCTTCCCTGAACCCAAAGCCTTTTCTGCATACTAGGAAAATGTTTTACTACTGGGCCACATCCTCAGTAAGCACACTTTTTGAGCCTCTGATTCCCCATGTGTCCATGGGGATCACACTCTCTGCTCACTGTGTGTTCCTGGGTGTTGGAAAAGATGGTGATTCTGAGCAGCCTAGCACACATGGATGCTTCCCATAAAGCACCTCAGTACCCTAGTTAGCTTCTGTGATGTCCCCTCCCTTGGCTCTATCTCTATCTATCTCCATGACACCCCCTGGGCTCATCTGTCCTTGGAGTCCCAGTGCCCTTCCGGCTCCAGCCTCCTGGGTCCCATCCAGGCCCTCTGTCTTTATAGGCAGGATTCACCCACAAGTGGTACAGGACATGTCTTCACTGCCCAGTCCCAAGCCCTCCCAGCTGGCCTCTGTCCCAGTGCTGCCTGCTGAGTTTTCTATACTCTGTCCAGTCCTGAGGCTAAGACTGCAACGGGCCCAGCTTGGCCTCATTTCCTTCTCCATTGCTGTAATAAGCACCACAACCAAAAGCAGCTTCAGGGAGGAGAGGATTTGTTTTCTTATTTATTTGGCTTAGAGATTAGAAAGAAGAGGGGTTGGGGATTTAGCTCAGTGGTAGAGCACTTGCCTAGCAAGCTCAAGGCCCTGAGTTCGGTCCTCAGCTCTGGGAAAAAAAAAAAAGAAAGAAAGAAAGAAAGAAAGAAAGAAAGAAAGAAAGAAAGAAAGAAAGAAAGAAAGAAAGAGAAAAGTAATCAAGGAAATTCAAGGCAGAGACTATGAAGGGATGCTGCTTACTGGCTCATTTCTTGTGGCTTCCTTAGCTACTTTTCTTATCCAGCCCAGGCCTTGTGAGAGACTAGGCCCTCATACATCAATTAGCAATTAAGGAAATGCCTCACAGACATAGCCACAAGCCAATCTGACAGGCACTACTTTAGCTGAAGTTCCCTATTCCCAAGTGACTCTGGGTTGTGTCAAGATGGCAGCTGAAGCTAGCTATGACATTTTACCTTTCATCCACTTTAACACACACACACACACACACACACACACACACACACACACACACACATGCACGCACCTCCTTTCTTGCTTATTTCCCAAATCCCATGTTAATATAATAATATAAAATGCAGTACAACTTTAAAAGTCCCACAGTCTTTAATAACTTCCAACAACATAAAAATCCTAAATCTCAGTGCTGGAGAGATGCTTTTCCAGAGGACCCAAATTCAGTTCCCAGCATCCATGCCAGGTGGCTTACAACCATCTATAACTCCAGCTCTAGGAGAATCCAAGGTCTGCTCTGGTCTTCAAGGGCACCTGCACTCATGTGTAGGCATGCATACTTACATATAATTTAAAATAATAAAAATAAGTCTTTAAAAATTATTCAAAGTCTCTTAACTGTGGGCTACTGTAAAAGGGAAAAAAAAAATTATATACTTTCTTATTCCAAGAGGGGGAAACCAGGGCACAGTTACAATCAGAGAAAAAGCAAAACCAAAATCCAATGGTGTAACTAGATCAGTGCCTGACTTCCGGGACTCACTCATGACCTTCTGGACTTCAAAGAGCTTGGGCAACCCAACCTGTCCAGCTCTGCTATCCATAGCACACACAGCTTGTCTCATAGGCTCAAGATGACTCTCCTCCACACCTACCATTGTCCTTGGTGGTTGCCCTATGGTCCTGGCATCTCTACTATACCTGAATCTGCACCTTCAGCCATGGCTTCTCCTGGACTCCTCAGGGAGATCCTGACGTCTGAGTGCCAAGCCCCAGCTACATTCTATGACCCTTTAAGCCTTCAAAACCAGTACCATATGATACTCTCACAAATTATTAACCAGGTTCTTCTGCCATTTTGATATGTAGCCTTCCCACCAGACACACACACATACACACACACACACACACACACACACACACACACACACACACACACTGGAACATAGTTTCTGTGTGTTAACCCTGGGGAAATATGTCCCAGAAGATTTCACCCCAACGATGCTGGTCTCCTATTAATTACAGCCTCGGCTCAGTTTCAGCCTCAGCTTGCCAGCATCTATCACTCCAGTAAAGCAAACTCTTGATCCAAAATATCACACAAAAGGCCCTGATAGATTCTTTGAGGAACTTTCAAACTTCCCTCTGAAACTTCACAAACCAGACTTCCGTCATCTGAATTTCTCTCAACTTTTTGTTTCTAGGTCCCCACAGAACAACCCCTAAAACTCTGAGCTGTCAATGGATTTTCCAGCCCAAAGCTCCAAACACTTACACAATCCAAGCCCAAAACAACCTGCATGGACATTACACCCCAATCCCTAGTACCAATTTCTATCCAGTTTGCTTCTGTTACCATGATAGATGCCATGACCAAAAGCAACTTCAGGGAGAAGAAGGTTTATTTGGCTCACAAGTTACAGCTCATCATTGAAGGAAGCGAAGGCAGGAACTTAAGGCAGATGGAAGTAGAAACCATGAGAAATGCTGCTTACTGGCTCACTTCTCCTGGCTCGCTTAGCTACTTTTCTTTTGACAGTCCAGGTAGGTCCGCCTGCCTAGGGATGGTACCTCCCGCAAAGGACTGGGCCCTGCTACATCAATAATTAGCAATTAAGAAAATGTCTCACAGGCCGGGTGGCGGTGGCACACACCTTTAATCCCAGCACTCGGGAGGCAGAGCCAGGCGGATCTCTGTGAGTTCAAGGCCAGCCTGGGCTACCAAGTGAGTTCCAGGAAAGGCGCAAAGCTACACAGAGAAACCCTGTCTCAAAAAACCAAAAAAAAAAGAAGAAGAAAATGCCTCACAGACATGGTCATGGGCCAATTTGAAGGAGGCTGTTTATTTAATTGATGGCCACTCTTCCCAGGTGACTCTAGGATGTGGAAATCGACAGCTACAGCTAACTACAGTGGTCTCTGTTGCAGTTAAGGGTCATGCATAGAATAGCCTGCAGCCTGTCACCACCAACCAGTTCTTCCCTGAGCACCTGAGGAACAAAGGGCCTGCTCGCGTGGGTCTGCCTTTCAGGTGGGGACAGACAAAACAAACGTACCCCATGCACAGATTCTGTGATGAGCATCTTGACAAAAACCAAGGGATGAGGGCCGGGAATGTAGCTCACTGAAGGAGCATTCGCCTAGCACATGTGAGGCCCTAGGCTCCGTTCCCAGGCACTCCAAAAGGAAGAAAATGAGGAAGAGGGAAATGACACGGGAGCGAGGAAGGATGACCTGCTGCTTACCAGAACCCTACGAGTTCCACACACGTGGAGTAGACACTGAAAAGCAAAACCATGCCCAATGACTATAGTTAGAAGTGAGGGTTGCCGCTACCACCCATACTCTGTGCACATGGGTGGACGGAGATTACATCACACTCATGGTTTGGTTATATAGTTGGAGAGTCAAGGGAGACATCTGATCAGAGAGCTGAAAAAGAAAACTCAGTCCTCAGGTAAATGGAGGAAAGCCCTCTGAGTAGAGATCTCCAACAGCACAAAGACCATGGAGGTAGGGAAAGGCTTTCACTGCTCACTTGAGGGTCAGCAGGGCCAGCCAGCATGGGCGAAGCCAGGCACAGAACCGGTGTGGAAGTTAGAAGGAAGTCTTAGAAGTTCGTTGGCTGCCCCTGTTCACAGACATTTAGAGAACTAAATAGAAGAAGAGTGGTGAGCGGAACCATGGCTAGGGAAGAGGAAGAGGAGTTTCTATATTGGGAAACAGAGGTGGGAACAAGGAAGCAACGTTGGAGGGCAGAGGGTCTTGGCAGCGCCTTGAGTCTGAACTTGAAAAGCCATCCTCCACCGTTGCTGTCCTCAGACCCGCAATGGAGATGGAAGGGAGCACTGCCTTCAGAGACAGAATTCGAATGACCCCTTCCCCATCAGCTGCTTGAGAATGCGCCAATATGTAAGGCCGAACATGTCATCAGCTCGCACGGGAGAAATGCAAATGTTTGCTCTGCCTGGTCTTCTGGGTCCCCAGTTCACCAGCAGAAGGCTCCCAGTTCCCAACCCGATAACGGGTGAAGAAACAGCTGACAGAACACACTCAAAGGCACTTGGAGTGGGGCTATGTGTGCAGCCGGCAGGGAGGACCGTTTTCAATCCTGAAATGAGCTGCGGCAAAGTACTGTAGACTCTACTCTTTTCGTTACCGCCCATCAGCAGGCAGCCATAGATACACAATGGTGATGACATCCGCCAAAGGCAACCTTCGGGATCATACTTCTCCGCTGCTGGCTAGAAGGTGTGGTGGGGCTACCTCCTCTCCGAACCTGGAGCCCCCTGCAGCTCAGACAGTCTAGAAGCAGTAGCAGGCACTAGTAGTTTGGGAGCTGATAGCTAGGGTCTAGGAGACCCTCTGCGTTGTTCGGCTGGTGGGCCACATGCTGGTGCAGTCCCAGTAGCAGCGACGTTGTTCGCTACTCAATAATTTCCTTCTCAACCTGGCAGCCACCAACCTGCAGTTCACACTGGGGCCGCCCTTCTGGTCTTCAGATGGTCCTTCAGGGGAGCCATTTACAAGGTTTTGCTTAAAATCACTGTATTCAACATGTGTGCCTGCAGCTTCTTCCTCAGCGCTGTGAACATGATTTGTTATTGCTTGGTGGTTGGTGCACGGAACCCAGGCCACACCCGGCTAGCCATTCTGGGCCACAACATCCACTGCCGTGTTTGCCACATTGACTGAAGTGGGAAGTGGGCCTTTGCATCTGTTGTGCTCCCCCAGTGACAGTCCCAAATGGTTGGCAAAAAGATGCTATCACCTGCAAAAGATGGCAATTGCCTTCCTGTGGCCTCTGGCCCTGCTTGGAGCCTGCTTACAGCTGCTGTTGTACCTCCTGCTGGCAGTCAAGCGTCCTGCATGCTCTGATCCATTCTGAATCAAATCGCTTCAGAATCACTCCCAAGCTGGCCTGCTGGCCTGCTGGCTGCTGGCTGCTGGCTTCTGGCTGCTGGCTGCTGACTGCTGGCTGCTGACTGCTGGCCTTTGTACTCTGCTAGCTGCTTAACCATCTGGGGCAGGGGAGGAGAAGGTGCTCACCAACTAAAAACGTCAAGCCTTGGGACTGAACCTACTTGCGAGCTCAGACCTATCTCTTTCTTGTCTTCGTCTGTCTCTTTCTTGTCTTCGTCTGTCTGGTGCTCTCCAAGATCTCCCTCAAACAGCCTGCTGTGCCCGACTTCTGCCAGGGCCAGAGAGACTTGTGTGTGGGTCCAACAAGCCCCCTCAAACCTGTGAGTTGACTGTGACAGCTGGGTCCCAGCACCGGTGTCCTCCAACTAGGCCTCAGACAAAAAAGCAATTAAGACCTACCAGACGCTTGCCAATATCAGAACGTTGAGCAGGTCGGGCCATTTGGGGTTGGGTGACTACCAGTACTCTGGGGTCTCTCAAAGAAATGCGAATAGCTAGTTGGTGGAGATAACTTAAGGTTTTTACCATCTGCCTTCTGTGTGATGCAGAGTGAATCCCTTCTTTCCTGGCCTCCTACAAGGAACAGAGAGGATGAGATAACCAAGGGAACCTGGCATGTGTGGCGCTGCCATTTCCTGGTACAACCTCTGGAAACACTGAGCTCCACTCATTGCCTTCAGAGTCCTGCCTTCTACTTTATTACTTCCCTTTAATCTCACAAAAGAGCTGCAAAGGGGGAGGAGCCTTGTTTGGGAACCTAGAGTAGGGGAGCCATGGGCTCAAGAAGCCCTGTGGACAGCTGAAGACTTCTGAGTTTTTAATCTTTTTTTTTTAATTAAAGATTTTTTTCCTGTACAATATTTATTTGACCATGTTATCTTTAAAGGCTGCTTGCTTTGTTTGCATCTCTTCCAGATCCCTGGGACCTGGCTGATCCCAAACAGCTCTGAATCAGCTGTATGCTAACCCTGAGCATGCTAACATTGCAGAAAAGGAAGCTGTGAAGACAGCCAAAGGTCCTGATGCCTTGCAGCTTGGAGAAGGGGGTGAGCTGGTCATCTTGTCTCCAGGCTAGAAAGCCACAGGTTGCAGGAACTGGGACAGGTGGCAAGAAGTCATTAGTAACAAACAGGTTTCAGCCCCAAGCTGTGGCATTATGCAAGATCTTCCCGGATTTCCTGCACCTGAGGCTCATGAGAAAGGAAGCTTCCTGTCCTAGTATGTATTCTAGCAGAAACTGGTTGATCACATACATTGCTGAAGATTGAATAATGCAGCTGGCAGGGTGTAGAACAGTAGTCCTCAACCTATGGATCACAACTCCTTTGGGGTCAAACTATCCCTTTCATGGGGTCACCATTGGAAAACACAGATATTTACATTATGATTCGTAACAGTAGCAGAATTGTAGTTATTAAGAAACAACAAAAATAATTTTATGGTTGAGGGTCACCACAACATGAGGACCTGTATTAAAGGGTCACAGCATTAGGAAGGCTGAGAACCACTGGTGTAGAGTGACTGATTTCAAGAATCTCCTTTAACCTTAGAGCTGACACGGAACATGTGGAGCATAACCTTTGCACCTATCTGCATAATGTGTGCCTCAGCAGTAGGTATCACCCCTGCTCCCCAAATGCACCTCCAGGAAAATATGAGGACAGCTGACTTCAGTCCTTTCTGTGGTAGGAAAAGCTTGCTTCTCATATTGACACAGAACCTTCATTACTCTGCGTTCTCCACACATGTCGCTTCGGGAGACTCAGTGAGCTAGATCAAAATCTATTTGAACTGTCTCTTTGCAAAGACCTGTTAATGAAATCCATGTTGGATGTTGTTAGTAGATAAGACTCCATTTTTGAATGCAGATGGAAAAACCTATTTACCCATATGGATGTACGCAACCACGAACCCATACAGCACCTTGGATATACTCAAATGTCAGTCCAGAGCATCCCATAGTCTGGTCACCTCCCATAGCTGCTACTGGGTGGAATAAGAGTACCCGGGCATTTTGATAAGGATGATAATATTCCTTCCAAATAAAGACAGAAGAATCTTAGTTTCTTGTAGTACTTGGACACTTAAAAAGAAAACTTTTTTTTTTTAACATAGTAAAGTGAAATGGTTTACACATATCCCCACACCTTGTTTTCCTCTTGTTTGTAAGTGAGTCACTTGCTACAGGAAGAAGAGGTCCCAACAAAACTTCTTGATCTTCCTGCATCCCATCCTCTGAGTTAGGACCTGCCCTAAAACCTAAGATAATGGCTGCCCTCCCAAGTGAACACTTGATCTGTCTAGGAGTGGCAAGCACTCTGAATCAAAAATAAGAGTGTATTAAATAGGGGGCTGGAGAGATGGCTCAGCTGTTAAGGAGCACTGGCTGCCCTTCCAGAGGTCATGAGTTCAATTCCCAGCAACTATATGGTGGCTCACAACCATCTGTAATGAGATCTGGTGCCCTCTTCTGGTCTACAGGCAGAACACTGAACACATTATAAATCTTTTTTTTTTTTTTTTTTTTTTTTAAAAAAAGAGTTTATGAAATAGAACATCAGGGCAGTGGTCACTTCAAGAATAATATGCTTAGGGCTGGTGAGACGGCTCAGTGAGTAAATTCACTTGCTTCACTAGCTTTATGTCCCAGATCCCACTGTGAAGGAAGAGAACCAACTCCTGAAAGTTGTCTTCTGATCCCCACACCCATGCCCACACTGTCACATACACATCAAACACACAAAGAGAATATATTTTTAAAACTCTTAAGAATATTGTATTTAAAGAATAATGCATGGAATGGAAGTGTCTCAGTTATAGAGTACTTGCCTTACATTTATGAGGCCCTGGGTTTCATCTCCAGTGTACACATACATACACAAAAGAAATACCATAGAAAGTTGCAGGGATGTTTCTATAAACAACACATAGTATGGGAGGCACAGGCCCTCAGCTTGGAGTCAGCCTAGTCAGATGCCCTTGCATGTGTCTTTAGGCCACTTTGCTACTCTCAGCCTGTTTCCTCACACATAAAGTGAGAGGGTTGAGATCTCTTTGTGTATTTCCCAAGTCTGTGATTTGATTTTTACCCTCTGTGTTCTTTGTGAAGCTAATTTATTTTCAACAGTGCTGAGAATCAAACCCAGTACCTTGTGCACATTAGGAGTCTTAGTTTGTATTACTATTGCCATAATAAAACAGCATGGCCAAAAGCAAGTAGGGCAGGAAAGGGTTTATTTGATTTACATTTCCATATTCATAGTCCATCACTGAAGAAAGTCAAGGCAGAAACTCAAACAAGGTAAGAACCTGGAGACAGGAGCTGATGCAGAGACCATAGAGGAGTGCTGCTTACCAGCTTGCTCTACAAGGCTTGCACAGCCTGCTTTCTTATAGAACCCAGGATCGCCAGTCCAGGAGTGACCCCACCCATGATGGGCTGAGCCCTCCCATATCAATCACTTAATGAGAAAATGTCCTACAGGCTTGCCTACACCCCAATCTTATGGAGGCATTTTCTCAAATGAGGTTCCCTCATCTAGCTTGTGTCAAGTTGACATAAAACTAGTCAGGACACCAGGTAAGCACTCTATCACTGAGGTACATTTATGAATCCTCAGCTTGCTAAACTCTTAGTTCTTGTGATTCACCTCCTTCATTGAGTACTGGGTTGTCTCTTGTTACAAAAACACCAGTCTTGCTGGGCATGGCGCTGTGCTTTTAATTCCAGCACTCAGGAGGCAGAAGCAGATGGCCAGCCTGCCTGGTCTTCTGTATAGTTAAGTCAGGAGTATGTAGAGAAACACTCTCTTTCTCTCTCTCATAAATAAATAAATAAATAAATAAATAAATAAATAAATAAATCCCAAACAAACAAACAAACAAATAAATAAATAAAGCACCAATCTTCTTGAGCAGCTCCTCTTATGAGTACTAGACTCCCAGGCAGAAATATTCCCATTTTCTTCAGTCTTGTTTTCCTATTTAGCACTTGTATTACCCAGGGTTCTCTAGAGAAATGGAACTTATAGAATAAACCTACATATATACAGAAGGGGGATTTGTTAGGATGGCTTACAGGCTGTGATCCAGCTCATCCAACAATAGCTGGCTGTCTACCAACAGAAGTTCCAAGAATCCAGTAGTTGTTCAGTCCCCACGGCTGGATAGCTCAGCTGGTCTTCAGTATATGCCGAAATTCCAAAGAAGTAGGCTCTAACGCCAGGGAAGGAATGGACTCGCCAGTGAGAGCAAGCAGGCAAAGAGCAAAAGCTTCCTTCTTCCTTATCCTTTATATTGGCTGCCAGAGGAAGATGTGGTCCAGATTAAAGGTTTAACTTCCCACCTCAAAGATCCAGATTAGGAGTAGGCTCCCACTTCAAATGATTTAATTAATAAAAAAAAAAAAAAAGTCCCTCGTAGGTTTGCCTAGTCATTTGGGTTTTAGTTAGTTCCAGATGTAGTCACGTTGACAACCGAGAATAGCCATCACAGCATCCTTTCCTTCGTGAACATGTGCCTTGTTGCCCACCTTGTTGCCTCTCTCTGTCTTATGGCTCTCACCTTTCTGACAACCTGTAGTCCCTCTGGATCACTATGTCCTCCAACAATGTTCTGCCTGTAAAATACAGCAGTCTGGGTCTCCATGTCTTCTCTTCAGCCCAGTCTCTCTTGTGCTGTGTATACAGTAGGCTCTCAATAGATGTTTGATGAATGAGCACCCATTGTTCTATGTGCCCCACTCTCCACTTTGATCCAATGTGGTGTGATCTTATGATAAAGCTTAGACTGAGAGGTGTCTTCCGAAATCTCCCCTAGATTCAAGAAGATTGTCCCGGAAGTTCACATTCCTGGGGAGTGATTTGCCTGTCTATTCCCTCAGCAGCTTGTTCTTCAGGGTCCCTCTATATCATCATCTCAGTTCATCCTCATACTGTCATTGGAAAGCACATTGTTGTCGTCATTTCACAGGAGGATGAACTGAGGCTTCTAGGAAGAATACAGCTAATCAGCAACAGTCCTCACATATGATGTCATGTCCCCAGCTGGGATGGTCATGATACACAGTCCGATCAGAGTTAATCAAGATGGGATTATACACTGGGCAGTGGTGGCATATGCTTTTAATCCCAGTACTTGGGAGGCAGAGGTAGGCAGATCTCTGAGTTCCAGGCCAGCCTAGTCTACAAAGTGAGTTCCAGGACAGCCGGGGCTACTCAAAGAAACACTGTCTCAAAAAAAAAAAAAAAAAAAGATGGAATTATGCAAGTGAATGTGGAGACTGTTTGTTTTGTTTTGTTGTGTCATTCTCTTTGGGTTTTGTGAGTTCTGTTGTTTTTATTTTTGAGATAAAATCCAAGTATCTTAGGCTAGCATTGAACACACTATGTAACTGAGGATAACCTTGCACGTCTTTTGTCTGTTTCATGTGTGTGTGTGTGGGAGAGAGAGAGAGAGAGGGAGAGAGAGAGAGAGAGAGAGAGAGAGAGAGAGAGAGAGAGAGAGAGAGAGAGAGAGAGAGGTGGGTGCATGTGGATGAAGTTGATGTTGGAGAGCATCCTTAATTGCTCTTCTTTGAGTCTCTGTCAAACCCAGACCTCACCAGTATGGCTGGTATTGATAGCCAGCTTGCTCTGGGGATCTTTTGCTGGAATTACGGGCAGTTGGCTACACCCACCCTAACCCCAGAACTTTGAACTTCTGCTCCGCCCTCCAAGAGCTATGATTCCACGTGTGTGCCACAAAGCCTGGTTGACATGCTGTGGGGATCAAACCCAGGGCTCTGGGCATGCTATGAAAGCACTCAGCCAATGACGCTTAAATCCCTAGTCCTTTGGTTTCTGTTTGCTTGTTTAAGGAGACAGTGTCTGGCTATGTTGCCCAGGCTGGCCTGGATTTAAGCAATCCTCCTGTCTCAGCTCCCAAGCTGCTAGAACTGTAGCAGGCATAGGACTTTGGCTAAATTTTAAGTCCATCTTCCGAGGTCATTCTGTTTGTAGTTGGCTCCATCCAACTATAGATATGGGTCCCTGTCTGTTTACAATAAAAACAACACCCCTTTTACCATCCTCAAGCCACTGATAGTCTCAGGAAATGTTCCACATATGCTCTGCCTTGGCAGCTTGAAAACCAAGACCTTGCATGATAAAGCCCAGAATCCTTAGCCTCTTCCATGCCTCTGTGTGGCTACAGTCTTCCTGGCCAGCCCTCTCATGCCCTGTACCCCTACACATGTCCACTCATGCTGTTCCATTTCTCTGGAGTGCCAGCCCCACATCCTGCTAGAGTGGGCATGTCTTGTGCCTCCATGGTCTCTTGCTTATTCTGTACTGCCGGCCACCCCTGACTCTATATCTTAGAATCCCTTCCCACTTTCCTGCCTCTCCAAGCATGCTCCCTGAGTGAGGCTGTGGATGTAGCTCAGTTGCTAGAGTAGTTGCTTATCACACTTGAAGCTCTGGTTCTGATCCCCAGCACTGCATAAAAGGGTGTGGTGGTGAATGCCTGGTGAGCCCCATCCTTGACTCAGAGCAACTTCAAGGTCAGCCTGAGACACGTGAAATCTTGTCTCAAAAATAAATCAGTAAATGAAACACTCAGAGGTCTGACTGAAAAAAAAAAATTCACAGCCCATGCTGTCTATCTGTCGTTCATCTGGACTTCCCCACATCTGGTGCCCCTGAGAGCTGTTTTTCCCCTAAGGTGTGAGTGGTTCTGTCTCTCGTGGGCAGGCTCCCCTTCCTTCACTGAGCAGAAGCTTCTTTAAGCGAGGGCTTCTCCAGTCTGTCTTGTCTGTAGCCCATCCACAGCACCCTCTGGCCTGAAGCAGTGTCAGAGTTTCCTCACGGAAATGGACATGCCTGTGGCCGTGTCTCCTGACCTTTCCACATTCTGTCTCTGCTCTTCCTTCCCTGATTAAAATGTCAAGTAAACAGGGACCTGTCAACCAGGCAACCAGCTCTCAGTTCTCTGTGGTGGGGGCAGGGGAGGGGGCCTTCTGCTTTGTGTGACAAGGACCTCCTAAGTGACACACTTCATGAGTTGAAAAATAAAAGTGTGTGTGTGTGTGTGTGTGTGTGTGTGTGTGTGTGTGTTTATGAGGTCACTTCTGCAGAGATCTAGTTGTCCCAAATGAATTTTCAGCACTTCCCCTTGGGAGGCAGCAACATAGGCAGGGGACCAAAAATGCCCTTAATTAGGTCAGCAAGACATGGACTCATAAACTGTGGAATGTGTGAGCTCTTAAGCCAATGGCCTTGTCTTGGAGATATCAACATTAAGGTCTAGAGAGGAGCACTAGATCATGCAAGCCGTTGATGTCACAACCTGCCTTGATCAGTCTAGCAGGGTCCTAGGAGGATGGCAGGCCCCTAGTCTCTGGTGCAGAGTGACTAGCCACCTAGTATTTCTGGCACTGCGAGGTTTCTCAGCATCTCACACACTCAGTGTTAAAACTGAGAGGATCCAAGGCAAACCGGGGTGGCGTCACCCTACTGCTGTGGGTCATGGCTTCTTTCGCCTCCCTGGCTCTAAAGCCTCCAGCCATGTTTCAGAAGAAAATGAAAAAATAAAAATAAAATAAAACTATCTGAGGCCCAGATGTGAGTGTCGGATGAACCCACTGGGATCAATGGTGTGGCCTGGCCTGGCAGGGAACTGGGCTACCAGCCATCACCCCGCTGTGGACACTTCCCCACTCCGCCGCTTTGCTTTCTTTACACCAAAGACACAATTTTCAAAGCTCTGTTGGGGTTGTTTGACTTTGATCTCTACAAACATTTCTTTTGATAAGTTCCAGACCCTCACGTGATGTATGTGTTTGAGAGTCTGTTTAGCAATATGCTGGCATGCCTTCTGGTTGTTTTGCAGTTTAGGAGAGTCCAGTCAACTCTGTCTCTAGTTTGCTCTCTATGTGACCATGAGCAAACGTCTGCACACCTTGGAGTCTCGGTTTACCCATGTGTGACATGGAAAGCGCTAGAATCTGATTCGTAGAATAGCTCTGGAAATTGAAAGAGAAACGACTGGAGATTTTTCTGGCACACGGTGAGTGCTCAGTAAAAAGGAATTGTCATTTGCCATCCCTGATGGCTCTGGGTCTAGTCTATGCCTTCTTCCAAAGGCTGGAGAAGCCAGCCAGGGGTTAGTGAGGACACAGATTTGCCAGTGGATGAAGATGTAAAATTTCTCTCCCCTGACCCTTGAAGATCTGTAACTCAACTGTACTCATAAACATTTATGAGTTTCCGTGTCTACACGGCATTGCTTTTGGGCCACTTCTCTCGGGAAATGGTGAGAACCCAGCTGGAGCTCTGAGGCACACTCAAGCTTTTGGTACCTGCACTTCCAAAGTGTGCCGGTAGGGGGCAGCACAGGCAGGTGGAGGTGAGCAAATGAACAGAGCTGGAGTGTGGAGCGCTGGGTGCCGAAGGGCGCACAAAAGCTTTTGATACTCCCCAGTACTCCAGGGTCTGGCAAAGGCAGGCGGAGGTGGATGTATGGAAAGGAGTTGGGCTGACAGAAAAGCCGCTGTCAGGCCGGGCGGTGGTGGTGCACGCCTTTAATCCCAGCACTCGGGAGGCAGAGCCAGGCGGACCTCTGAGAGTGAGATCCAGGACAGGCACCAAAACTACACAAAGAAACCCTGCCCCCCCCCCCAAAAAAAAAAGCAGGTACAGGAGACAGGACTGTGGGTAACTGGAGGGTTTGAATGGACCCAGGACTGTGTAGGAAGTCCAGCTCTGCCATTTGCTCAATGCGAGTTACTGAACCAGCCTTGGAATCATCTATGCTGAGGCCCTTGTAGTACTTGAAATGCCTCTACATAACGGAGACTTCTAAGAGGATGGTTACTAAAGTGTTGCTCGATGCTCTTGGCTGGCCTCCACGGCATTCTCAAGCTTGCTGCCCACCCCTTCTAAGACTGAGGGGTGGATATTGATCTGAAAGACAAAGAGATTCTGCCACTCACAATAGCAGCATTGTGAGCCATGGGGCTCACAATTTCCTTTTTGACCTTTCATCCTGAAGGAATGCCATTCTGGGCCTGGGTGGTAAGGCGTGGGAGCCAGCCCAGAACTCTGCCAGTTAATTCAGGGTGAACGGAGGGGGGACCAACCTGAAGCATCCTTGTACAGCAATCTTCTTGTTAAATAGAAGAATCAGGAGCTCAGAATGGGAAAAAGACATGCCTGGTCCTCTAGAGCCAACTAAAAGTAGCGTGGAGACCAAAGCTCAAACTTCCCCGGGAGGCCTACCTACACCAGGGCTCACATCCCCAAAGGACACTTTAAACATGTACACTTCAGAAAATGGACCTTTTATCCAAATGAAGCTGTGTGTGTTAGCACTGAATATCCTGACAAGATGAAAAAGCAGACATTTATCTTGCAACTTAAATGTTTAAGGCACATCTAAACTCCTATAATAGAGTTGTGGCCTTTTTTGTTTGTTTGTTTTTTGTTTTGTTTTTTGAGACATGGTTTCTCTGTGTAGTCCTGGCTGTTCTGGAAATCACTCAATAGACTAGGCTGGCCTCAAACTAGTAGATCTGCCTACCTCTGCTTCCTGAGTGTTGGGATTAAAGGCATGTGCCACCACTGTCCAGCTCTTTTTCTTTTAAAATAGCAATGAGGCTGGAGAGATGACTCAGTTGTTAAGAAGACTTATTACTCTTGCAGAGGACCCCAATTCAGTTTCCAATGTCCACATAAGGTGATTCACAGCCTCCTGTAACTCCAGTTCCAGAGGATTTGACATCCTCTTCTGGCATCCTCAGGTACCTAAAGGCATGTGGTACACATAAACTCACAGAAGCATACACACAGACATAAATTAAAGAAAACTGTAAATCTTTTTTAAATATAAAAATAACAGGTTTAGCTGGGTGGTGATGGTGCATGCCTTTAATCCCAACACTTGGGAGGCAGAAGCAGGTGGGTGTCTGTGAGTTCTAGGCCAGCCTGGTCTATAGAGTGAGTTCCAGGACAGCCAGGACTACACAACGAAATTCTGTCTCAAAAAACCAAAATAAATAAACAAATAAATAAATAGTTTAGGGCTGACAAGATAAAGCAAGTATATGTTGAGGAATATTATTTTAAGGTGTGTTGCTTTTGTTTATGTCACATTTGTTTAACTCTGTGAACCTGTGTTACTTTGCCTGTCTAAAACACCTGATGGTCTAATAAATAACTGAATAGCCAATAGCAAGGGCGGAGAAAGGATAGGTGGGGCTGGCAGGCAGAGAGAATTAATAGAAGGAGAAGTGGGGCAGGGGGGAGAAGTAGCCAGAGAAGGAGGAGGACATGAGGAGCCAGCCACCCAGCTACACAGCCAGCCATGGAGTAAGAAATAATGAAAGGTAAAAGCCCAAACAAAAGCTAGACAGGATAATTTGGGTTAAAGAAAGTGGGCAAGAAACAAGCCAAGCTGAGGCTGGACATTTATAATTAAGAATAAGCCTCCATGTGTGATTTATTTGGGTGGTGGGCCTCTCAAAAGAGAAAGAGCAAAAACAGCCAACAACACAAGTAGGTAAAGCTGCCTGCTGCCAAGTCTGGTGACCCAAGTTTGATCTCCAGGACCCCCATGGTGGAAGGGGAGAAAGGACTCTCAGAAGTTGTCTTCTGACTTCCACATGGCACAACCATTCCCCACACACAAAATAAATAGATAACTTAAAATGTATTAAGTTACCTGTATTAGTTACTTTTCTATAGCTGTGATAAAATACCATGACTAAGGCAGCTTATAAAAGAAAGAGGGTAATTGGGCTTAGGGTTCCAGGTGGTCAGAGTTCATGATGGTGGAGCAGAGGCAAGGTGGCAGGAGTCACCGAGAGCTTATATCTCAACCGAACCACGAGCAGAGAACAGAGAGTGCAGTGGGCATGGTGTCTGGCTTTTGAAACCTCAAAACCCACCTCCAGTGACATACCTCCTCTAACAAGGCCACACCTCCCAAATCCTTCTTAAACAGTTCCACCAACTGGGGACCAAGCATTGAAATGTATGAGTTTTGAGACCATTCTCATTCCAAAGCCCACATAATCTTAAATAAAGCAAGCTGGGTTGTGGGGGTCCATGCCTTTAATCCCAGCACTCTCGGGAGGCAGAGGCAGGCAGATCTCTGTCAATTCAAGGTCAGCCTGGCATAGAAAAAGAGTTCCAGGACAGCCAGAGCTACACAGAGAAACCATGTCTTGAAAAACACACACACGCACACACGCACACATGCACACACACACATATGTAAACAGATATAACCAGATGCGATGGCACACATGGTCCATGGTCCTGTGATGCCCATGGTCCCATCACAGGTAAAAGGATCATTTGAGTCCAAGAGTTTGAAACCAGTGTGGACAACATAGTGAAAGCCTGTTTCAAAAATAAAAACATATCACAAAATTAGCCTTTTAAAATTGTACAGTTCTGTGTGTATTTATATATGTGCATGTGCAGATTGCAAAACTGGAAAGGAGATCATGAGAGGGGAAGAAGAAATCTGAAGGGAGGTAGAAAATAGAGAAGGTAATGGAATACATGTAATGCAAAAGAAGGGGAGACTAACTGCGGAGAGAGAGGAGAGGGGCACAGGGAAGGACAGCGTGGGAGAGGAATGAATGAGAACAAAATACAGTGACACATATGCGTGAAGAGGCCATGATGATGCCCAACACTTTGTATTCTAATAAAGAAAAAAAAAAAGGATAGGCGCTGGAAAGATGGCTTAGCTGTTAAGAGCACCTGCTGCTTTTCAGAGGACCCAGGTTTGGTTCACACCACCCACGTGGTAGATTACAACCATCCATAACTCCTGTTCCAGGGGATCAGACATCCTCTTCTAGACCAGTCACATGTGTGGTGCACATACATACACGCAACCAGAACACTCATACACATAAAATAAATAATTTAGAAAGAGTGACTGACGTGAATTGGAACCCTGGTGGTTATAGTCAGTATCTTGGGGTACTTTCTCTCTATACCATAGCAGAGCGTCAATGTTGAATCAGAAGAGCATGCAATCGACTGTGGATGCATAAGGACAGGTCACTGGAGGAGAGGCCCACCGAAGGGTGAAAAGTAAGAGCCTCATCCACCTGAGCTCTGAGCCGCCTGGAGAACCCAAGTGCTCTCAGTACCCTGACCCACTGCCTTGACATCAAGGCAGACAGGAAAGCCTTCCTGGAGGACATGCCTCCTGACCAGGGATCAGGGTGCCACTGAGAAAGGTCGGGGGGATGAACACTCAAAGGAAGGAGAAGTGCTTTGATCTCCCAGAGGCTTCAAAGTACATGATTTTGAGGAACATCTAGTGTGGGGGCTTTACCTTGCTAAATACCAATTCTTTAGCTAGCCCTACCCTCCTGAATACTATTCCCTGATGGTTTTATGTCAGGGAAACATACCGGGGGAGGAATCAAATAATCGGGACAGGAGATTGCCCACTAGTGGGATGCCAAAAACCCATACAGTTTCTGGTATACCCAAATGCCAACACCAGTCACCCAGATGATTTTGTCTGCTTCCCTTTCTGACAGACAGACCCATCATATCTCAAGGATGTAGATACTTATGGGGGATGCTGCTACTACACTTGCCAACTAGAGTGGCAGGGATGGGGAGTATGCTCAAGGTCATTTTGATCACAAAAAGGGAAGACCCATTTTTCTAATAGATAATGATGATTCAAGTACCTTCCTCACCAACCATGTAGTATACATTGCAGACTCCTAGCATGATTGTTGATGCACAGGGATAATGAACAAACACTATTAAGGTGGCCTCCCCTTCACTAGATACCCCTCTGCTGACATTCATATCTCCTGACAGCTTGTACCTGCAGCTAAGTCTTAACTCATTATAACCTTGTTCTGCAGGAAAAACAAAAGGAGGAACAAATAAGGTCAACAATGCCCTGGAGTCTATACATTCAGTATGTTTCTGATTTCCTCCCATTCACTGAATATCCAAACACCTCTCATTGCTTCTTTTGTGCTTCTAGTACCTACAAATACTTCTGCAGCAATGTCTGCTGAAGCCAGGCGTCGGTGGTGCACGCCTTTAATCCCAGCACTTGGGAGACAGAGGCAGGCAGATCTCTGTGAGTCCAAGGCCAGCCTGGTCTCGGAAAAAAAAAAAAAAATCTGCCGGGAAAGATGACATCCACCTGGATCTTCATGATATTCCACTCTTTGATCAAAAACCTACTTTACCCCTTTGTCTTTCTCCCCAACTTATACCTACAGACCACCAATGTACTGTCAATCAAACCGTTACCATCTTTACCTGTGCACATCACCTCCTTTCTTCCTTTGGTGTAAGAGAAAGATAGCCCCCTGCATAGACACCCCCCTACCAGAATTTTGTACCCCTATTGTGATTATTCCACAGGTTTATCTATATAAGGAAGAAGAGGCCACATGGCTGCTACAAAGCAGCTGGAGACATGAGATAGTCCTTCCTTTACTGGTAGGAATAGGACTTGTCATCTGCCTTGGATCTGCTGTGGCTGAAACATCTGCCATCATCTAGATGCATCATCTGGCTGGAGACTTCAGAGACAAAGTCGATCAGGTAATGGCATCCATGACTGGCAGTCTTGAATCCCTCCAAGGGCAGATGAACTCTCTTGCTGGGGCTGTGCTCCAAAACAGAAGAGCACTGGAAGCAATAACGGCTGAACCTGGAGGGACTTACCTGGCACTGGGGAAGAATGTTGTTTCTTCGAAGAGTCAAATGTGGTTGAAACTAATGTCAATACCCTCAAAAACTCCACAAAGACCGGCTCTCAAAATTCCAGCCCCTAGAGCAACTTAGCTGGTTCAGTAACCCCTTGTTTTCCTGGCTTTAGGAACCCTTTATCAGTCCTCTAATTGTGCTATATTTTATTTGATGCTTGTCTCTTGCCTTATTCAGTTCCTCCAGCAGCCGACCACCGCTATTGCTAAAACCACCACCAATCAGGTTCACTACCAAGCCCCAGACCCATCCAATGAAGACAACAGGTTCTTCAAGGCTTAGGATGACACTTCTCCATTATAAAATAAAACAGAGGGAGATGTTGGGAGGCCCCACTGGTCAGAAGTTGCAGTCTACCATAGCTCAGCAGCTCTCCCCGGGCTCAGAACAATATGAAGGACTCCCTACCCCTCAGTGGGAGCTTTCTGCTCTCGACCTAGCCTTATCTGAAGGATGTCTCTAGGCCTGGATGCCTGACTTATCTCAAGAATGACACTTGACACAGTTCCCTGCAAATGCTCTTCCCCTGCTGCCCACCTGGTAATTAAGTAGCATGCTCTAGCTATTTTCATGGGGCTGTGCTGCTACTAACCCAGCTATATGGCAGGAGTGTGCAACCTAATGCAAATTAGGATTTGCCCCAGATACCACCCCAATCCTATATATGACCTATACTCTGGAATAAAGTTGAGGTAACTCATTGAAGCTGTCTGCCAGAGAGCTATCTGTGCCACGTTCACAGGCCATGTACAAAACTTCCTGTCGCTGCTTCTGTCCCTTTGTCCTCATGTACTGGTGACCAACGAACTGTGATGAGAAAGGGAACCCTACAGGTGGGAGCTGACCATGTGGATGAGGCCAGAAAGGCTGACACTGGAGTGCACTGGACGTAGTAAGCTCTGGTAAGGAGTGTGGACCTGGGGCTTCATGCTAAGGCATCCCTGGAGGGTTTCATTAGAAAGTTCGAGCTGGCTACCAAGATCTACCCAGATCGCTAAGGCATCTGGTGTAGTTGTGGCTGGTATGTGCCACAGGGAGAAGGAGATGGGAACCTGCAGGGCTTTACAGATCTCCTCTCAGAAATCACCACAGTGACACGGGAGGATGATACAGGTCCCTCAACCGATATCAACTCACTGGAAGTCTGAGGATGTGGATCAGTGAATAGACCACTTGCCTCTTGCATTCAGGAAGCCCTAGGTTGGATGCCCAGCCCTACATAAAACTAGGCATGGTGACATGTTTGTATTCCCAGCACTCAGGAGGATAGAGGCAGGAGGATAAGAAGTTCAAGGTCACAGCTACATAGGGTTTAAGGGTAGCCTAGGATACATGTGAAACAGTCTCAGATTAGAGGGGTGAAGGGAATATCAAGGTATCTTATAACCAGTATGTTTTTTTATTCTAAATGACAAGGTCTGTATAGTTGACTCTTTTTGGTCCTAGAACCTAAGGGGATAGAACTTAGCCATGTGACCTCACCTAAGGGAATTATGGGTATAATAAACTGTACCAGCTTTCCCTACTTCCTCTTCCTCTCCTCTTCCTCTTCATTTTCTTGATGGCCAGGAAGACTCAGGCTGGATTTATAGTCTACATATATATATATGTCTATATATATATATGTAGACATATATGTCTATATATGTATATATATGTATATATATATATATATATATATATATATAAATAAAGCTTTGGGAAACTTCCAAGTCTCATTTATGTGAGCCTAATTGTTGGCCACATTTTAAAGTTTTAATGGTCTCCTTTCCTTTTGTCATCCACTCCAAAAAAAACCCTTTTTATTGTAGAAATGTGTGTGTCTGTATTTTAGAAAACTCAAAAGACAAAAGCAAACAAAAAGTAAACTCCTTACATTCACCCAGGTATCAGTCTTTATATAGTGTCTTTAAAAAAAAAAAACTATCTTTTCTTTTGTTTTGTTTGCTTGTTTGTTTTTCAAGACAGGGTTTCTCTGTCTGTCCTAGAACTCTCTCTGTAGACCAGGCTGGCCTGGAACTCACAGAGATCCACCTGCTTCTGATCCTGAGTGCTGGAATTAAAGGTGTGCACCATGCCTAGTTAGTATTTTCACTTAAATGCAAGGTGATATTTTACTCAGCAGTCTGCTCTCCTTCAGTCAAACATCTACATTTTTCCACATCAGCAAGTCTTTTTTTTTTTTTTTTTAAGATTTATTTATTTATTATGTATACAATGTTCTCCCTACATGTGTCCCTGCAGGCCAGAAGAGGGCACCAGATCTCACTATAGATGTTTGTGAGCCACCATGTGGTTGCTGGGAATTGAACTCAGGACCTCTGGAAGAGCAGTCAGTACTCTCCAGCCCACATCAGCAAGTCTTTATCTCATCTTTTACATTCAAACTACCAAATTTCCCCAGTCATCTTTCCATAACCAATTTGTCCTGGTCAGTTACTAAATATGAAAATTGTGATACTCTGTTTTTGTTTTTTTTTTAATTTAGCAGAAATCATGGAAAAGATTGTAGTATTGGGCTGGGGCTCTATGTGGCTCAGTGACAGTGATAGCCTAGCATGCAGGAGGGTCTGGGATTGATTTCCAGCCCTGCAATCAAAACAAAACCAAGGCTAGATGTTATGGCCCATGCCTTCAACCCCAGCTCCGGAAGGCAAAGGTAGCCAGCAGATCTCTGAGTTCAAGGCCAGTCTGGTTGCAGTGAGTTCCTGTTTCAAAATAAAAACGAGCCAGAAAGCAACAATTTAGTTTCTTCATTATATTATTTTCCTATCCCAATACCTTTTATTTCCTGTAAACGAGCAATAAGATCTAAAGATGGATCAATCCAAATAAACTATTTCTGATGGGATTAAATAACATCATTCTTCTCAGTAAATCCGTAAGGTGTCCAAAGATAACTGAGAATAATTACTTGTTGACCTTGTACGGCATCACTAATGACGACACATTATCTCACTGATGTTCTATTTCTAGATTAAGATGGTACATTAGAAGCCTGTGGGATACTATTCCTGCCACCGTTTAAACAGTCAATACTCTTTATTTAGAAAGTGTTGTGTAGCTTTTCCTGAGATCGGTGAACAAACGTCTGTTTTGATGGGGCACCAGCCGACAGACCCGTTTGCACCCACGTTCAGCTTGGTGAGTTTATTGGGGTTACTTGTAGGAGTGTGGGTGACCCAAAGCCCATCCCCAGCTTGGGTGAGGGCTCCAGAAAACATAGTTGGAGCTCGTTGGGGAAGGAAAGATCTTCTGAATCTTCTGTCTTTCTAAGCTTCCTGAGCCCTGTAAGCTCAGCTAGCTTCTTTTGCAAATGTTTTCTAAATTACAAGTGTGTGTGCACGCATAGAGCAGTCGGTTCTCTCCTGCTACCATAGGTTCTCAGGGATGGAACTCAAGTAACCAGTTAGCTGGGGTTGGGAAGTTCCCTGCCACTGAGGCATCTCGCCAGCTCTTAGTTACCTGCGTGGTGCTGCGGCTTTGCCGGACTTTCGTCCGGAGCTGCTTTGGTGCTGGCACGGAGCACAAGCGCAGCTCCTGGCAGCGCGGGAAACTTCTGGATGACAGACACCCAAGCCGGCAGGGAGCCAGCTTCCTCGCCCGGCCTTACCTCCGAGAACAGGAGATTCTGACCGCTAGAGGGCCGTTTAGACATTTTTATCAAACAGCAGAAGTTTGGGCTCACGAAAGCAGAAACAAAATACAATTCGTTTCGTGAGATGTTTTACAAAAAAAGAGAGGAAAGAAAAAAAAGAGGAAAAAAAGGAAAAAGGAAAAGCTCAGAAAAGATACTTTGACAAAGATACAACGCTTGAAGCAAACTAAAATAATGTCATTCCTTTGAAAGGACCTAGAAAAGACAAACCCTCAACTGCCCGGCTAGCTCAGTCGGTAGAGCATGGGACTCTTAATCCCAGGGTCGTGGGTTCGAGCCCCACGTTGGGCGGTTTCAGTTTTCAGTTTTCCAGGTCAGTCTCTGACATGTTATCAAGCTTGAGTAACTGAGTTACTTATTGTCAAACAATCCCAACACTAAAAGAACCATGAAGATGAAACCATCGCGGAAAGACAAGGCATCCTTACTCAAACCTAGGGGCTCTAAGACTGCCCTGGAGCCCATGCGGTTGAAAGGACAGAAATGACTCCCACAAGTCGTTCCTTGGTATCCACACCGCACGAACCCACACACAACCAGCACTCACATAGTAACAGTAAGTAGGATATAAATGAAAAACAGCCGGGAACCCAAAAGGTCATTCCGCGTAGGGAAACATTTTTATAATTCTATTTCAGTGTTGTGTTTAAGGGCAGCCTGAAGTTAGGGAGTACCATGACATGAAAATGAATGAAATCATAGAGTTCACCAACATTGCATAAGCGATCTTTATTTCTTATTTCATGCCTTTTGTGGTTTCGAAGGTTGACCTGGAGTGCACCGCGAATGTCTTTTTAAACTATTATAAGATTGCGTTGGCTATACGCAATGGAAACGCACCGTTAGGGCTTTTTTTTTTTTTTAATCCCCTTCCCTTTTCTTTTTGTTGAAGTTAGTGATTGAAATTGCAGTATTTTTTGTGCTTTTAGAGCTCCCTTTCTTCATAGATTTTCCCCCAAACAATTCCCGTTGAGTAAAATTTTGCTATTATATTGACAGTTCCAAGTTCTTAAATATTTTCAGTCATCTTTCAACAATTTTTTGTTTTGTTTTGTTTTGTTTTCAGTTTTCCAAGACAGGGCTTCTCTGTGGAGCCGTGACTGTCCTGGAACGCTGAACTTTGCTTTAGATCAGGCTGGCCTCGAACTGACAAAATTCTGCCTGTTTCTGCTGCGCTGGGGTTAAAGGCGGCATGCCGCCGCTGCCCCGCTCCCTTGGCAGTTCTTAAATGTCCTCCACAATTAACATATGTTATTATCATCAATCCAAAACACAGTTTCAGACTTGGAAAGACAAAACATGGACAGTCCCTGAAAACATCAAGCCCCGTGTTGCGAAAGGAGAAAGAACAAGACAGAGGGGGAGGGGGAGGGGAACAAAGGGAGGGAGGGATGAAGATTCTCAGAGTCCGGTTAAGGAAGGGCTCAGGCCCTAGGTGATAGGCAGAGGGATGGGGTTTTTCCAGGACAGCAAAGAAGCAACAAACTGTAAACTGATGAGAAGTCAGTGAAAATCCTGTGCATCCATTTAATACAAATCAGTGTAACAGGGGGAAGTGTGTGTCTGCCCACCGCACCCCCATTCCTACGTTAAAGACCCAATCCCCACTATCTCAGCAAGTAGTTTTATTTAGAAATACTGTCATGGATGGATGGAAGTAATCTGGATGAAATCAGGGCAGGCTGTAAATGCAGTATGACTGCTGGCCTCATCACAAAGGAGAAATCTGGACAAAGACATCCCTTTGGACAAATGGGAGGATGTTCTGTGAAGATCAAGGCAGAGAATGAAGCATAGTTTCCATGAATTAAGGAACTCCAAATTCTGTCAGCAAACTACCAGAGGCTTGGAGAAATGCATGGGATGGATTCTCCATATTATCCGCAGAAGAGCCAACATGACCAACACCTTCACCCCAGCCCCTAAACTGTGAAACCATCCATTTCTCTTCTATAACCTACCTAGCTGCTAGTACTTTGTTCTGGCTGCTGCAGGAAATGAGTATAATCTGCATTATATTCATTATATTATATACTAGTTGGCTAGTAGTTCTGACTTCAATTTCGTTCTGTTATGAAGTATCTCATAGACAAAGTGGAGAAGTGAATTGTCATTCTCCTCAAAAGGCTCAGGTGCCAAGTGAGCACACATAGTGTAGCCAGGCCACAGGTCTCCCAGAATCAACATTTGTTGTTGTTGCTGTTTTCAACACTTGTTTATTTGCATCACTTGCTCCCTAGTTCCATTACCACAGACCTAACTGATACATTCTGGTTTTTTTTTTTTTTTTTTTTTTTTTTTTTTTTTTTTTTTTTGGTTTTTCGAGACAGGGTTTCTCTGTGTAGCTTTGCGCCTTTCCTGGAACTCACTTGGTAGCCCAGGCTGGCCTCGAACTCACAGAGATCCGCCTGGCTCTGCCTCCCGAGTGCTGGGATTAAAGGCGTGCGCCACCACCGCCTGGCTAACTGATACATTCTGTAGGTCAGTACAGCCTCACTACAGCCACCTGGAATGAACATTCAAACTCCAGCTAATCCGAATGCGGCTCACAGATCAGGACACCGGATACTAAGCTGTGGAAGTGTGGAGCATTGTGGAGCATCCCAGAGTACCCCCCCCCCAACCCCTGTCATCCCAAGAAGCCAGTGTGAGAGGTTCAGCAGGTCCCTGGTCAGGTTACAGAGGCCATACCTCTGAGTCCCATGGCCTAGAATTGTATCAGTACTTTTCCTGGTCAGCCACGGGTCAAGGGCTGGGCTTCATGAGAAGCACCCTTGTAAAAGCTTAATCTCAAAGGATATTTTCTTTTTACTCTTGGCTGATGATTTTTGGACTAGTGATTTATTGCAAGTTTTGTTTTTCCATGTTTTTTGTATTTGAAGATTTTGCTGGGTGGCGGCGGCGGCGGCACATGCCTTTAATTCCGGCACTCGGGAGGCAGAGGCAGGCAGATCTCTATGAGTTCAAGGCCAGCCTGGTCTAAAGAGTGAGTTCCAGGACAGACTCCAAAGATACACAGAGAAACCCTGTCTCGAAAAACCAGAAAACAATAAAAATAAAAAATATATATAGAAAGATTTTGTGTTTAGTTAATCTGTGTATCACACACTTTAAGAAGATGTGTTAATTCTGTGTGATTCAATTTCAACTACTGAGTGGCAAGAAAAAAAAAAGATAATTTTTTTTTTTTAAAGACGTGGTCTCACTACATTGCCTGGGCTGGCCCACCTCAGCTTTCTGAGTTCTCTGTTAGACAGAGACATCTTAATCAAATTAAAGTCTGGCCCTTATTTAGGTGTTGATTTGCTATGTAAGGGGCAATCAGGAAATCTAAACATTGATTAAATATCTAAAAGACATAAAGTAATTATTTACTTTTAAATGTATTAATGGTGTGCCTGTGTGTCGGGGGATGGGGGAGACTTTTACAGAGTTATATTTCATTGTATAGAATCAAATATAGACATGCAATCTGCGATTTGTGTGTAAATATCTTTTGTGGAGGAAGGATGAGGGGTACCTAAGAAACAAGATTGGAGCCGGGCGGTGGTGGCGCATGCCTTTTATCCCAGCACTCAGGAGGCAGAGGCAGGCGGATCTCTGAGTTCAAAGCTAGCCTGGTCTACAGAGCCAGTTGCAGGACAATCAAAGCTACACAGAGAAACCCTGTCTCAAAAAACCAAAAAAAAAAAAAAAAAAAAAAAGAAAAAGAAAAAAGAAAGAAAGAAAGAAAGAAAAAGAAAAAAGGAAGAAAGTAGGAAAGAAAAGAATTGGGTGCATGTTAATAACTGTAGAAGCTGAGTGGTGGATACACTATACACCATGGTTCCTCATGAGTCCAATCTAGTTCTTGTGTGTGTATGGGGGAGGGAGGCTTGCTAGGGTTTGAAACCAGGGCCTAGTATAAACTGCCCTCCCCCACCTTCTTAAAATTTCTTTTGAGACAGGGTCTCACTGTGGAGCTCCGTCTGGCCTGGAGATTGTTATACAGACAAGGCTGTATCAATGTCTTAGTTGCTTTTCCATGCTGTGACAAAACGCCATGACCAAGGCAGCTTAGAAAAGAAAGTGTTCAATCAGGCCTGCGGTTTCAGAGGGTAGAGTCCATGACAGCAGAGCAAAGGCCCCTAGACAGGAAAAACTGAGAGCTCACACCTTGATCTGAACGTGGGAGGTAGACAGGCACACTGGGAATGGTGTGAGTCTTTTGAAACCTCAAATCCTGCCCCCAGTGACACACCTCCTCCAACAACACCACACCTCCTAATCCTTCCTAAACATTTCCATCAATGGGGACCAAGTATTTAAATATACAAACCTATGAGAGGCATTCTCATTCAAACAGGGACCACCTTTGACCAACACTGCTTAGTTATGCATATCTATTTAAAATTTTCTATTACACTTTAATTTTGTGTACCTGTATGTGCTGTGTGCTTGTGTGTGTGTGTGTGTGTGTGTGTGTGTGTGTGAGAGAGAGAGAGAGAGAGAGAGAGAGAGAGAGAGAGAGAGAGAGAGAGAAAGAAAGAAAGAATGCCACAGTAGCATGCATTTGGAGGTCAAGAGGACAACTTTTGGGAAGTTGGGTGCCAGGTGGGTGCCAGGGATCAAACTCAGGTTGTCAGGCTTGGTTTCTACCCACTGAGCCATCTCACTGGCCCAGTTACGCTATGTGTATCTCTTGCCCTCTACATAAACCTAAACCTCATGTCAGAATCCTGCAGATAAACTGGAAGAGGGTGTCAATGGAACTCATAATTTGTTCCATTCCCACTGTAACTCCATTGAATAAGTTACTTTTCGGTGCTCTTCACTACTGTGTGTCTGTGAAGTTGACCTGTTGAGGACAGGCTGACCCTGGCTTGTCAGGGCTGCCAGAGCCCAAGCTCTGACACTGACTACTCTAGCAACATCACTGATTAGTCAAAAACCGAAAAGGGCTTTAGCCTCTTTATCCCAGTGATTACTTCTCATCACCAACGACAGGATAACCAGCCACTGTGGCATTCTCAAGGGCTGCAATGAGACCCATGTATGCATATGTCAAATTTGGGCATGGTGGCACATGGCTATAATGCTATCATTCAGTAATTGGAGGCAAGAGAATGATCCTGGCTGATGTCGTGGGTATGACACCAGTATGGGATACATGAGACCCCATCTCAAAGGCCAGGGAGGTGGCTCAAGGAATAAAGTGCTTGAAGACCTCAGTTCAAATCCACAGACCCCAGAGAAAGCAGGAGGTGGGGTCACCCCACCTCAGTTCAAATCCACAGACCCCAGAGAAAGCAGGAGGTGGGTGAAATTCAGTCAAGTGGCTGAAATCTCAACATTCCTATAGCTTATCCTCTAGCCTTCCGACTCTGCAGTGGCATGCATGTGCCCCCACTTACATATACAACACAAAACACATATATGTGTATACAGATGAAGAAACAAACACATATATAAAGTAAAAGTCATGTCAAACATTCAAAACAGCTCAGGCTTCTCAGAATTTGAATACCATAAACAAATAACCAATACTATTACCACTATTAACACAGGGTGTGTGCTTTATTTGTGCCACAGAATCCTCCTCCAGTCTTGGTGGCAGTCAGTTCAGCCAATGAACTCTTTTCTTATAATGTTTTCAGATATATAAAATAAAAAGCACAAGATTGAAAAAGTAAATAATTTTATAAAAAATAAAGCTATTAAATACTTAAGCATCCGGTAGGTACATACTTTAACATTAATCTATTAAATAATAGGATCTAGATCAGGTCTAATAAATAACAAAATTCAAGATCTGTTTTATTCTTAACCATGTGACTATGTGTGTGCCTGTGTGTGTGTCCATGTGTGTGAATGCAGATGCCTTCAGAGGCTAGATGCATCAGATCCTCCTGGAGCTGTAGTTACAGGTGTTTAAGGGATCAACAGCTGGAAAGGGATCTTGGCTCTTTTGTAATAGCAGTACATGCTCTTAACCACTGAGTCATCTCTCTAGCCTCAAGCACAGTAATTTCAAAGGAGTGACGAACGTCAATGATATTTCTGAGATATATGCAGGAGCTGTAACGTGTGGAATGTGATCAGAAAGCAGCTTAATTTCCACTGGGGACAAAGTCATACACAGGTGCTGCCAATTAGCGTGGCTTGCCATCTTCATTTGTTTCATATTTTAAAGTATTTTTATTTAATTTATTAACAATTTTAAGTCTGGCGGCGGTGGCACATGCCTTTAATCCCAGCACTCGAGAAGCAGAGCCAGGTGGATCTCTGTGAGTTCGAGGCCAGCCTGGTCTACAGAGTGAGATCCAGGACAGGCACCAAAACTACACAGAGAAACCCTGTCTCAAAAAACAAAAAACAAACAAGCAAACAAAAAACAATTCTATTACATTTACTTGCTGTGTGTTCGCGTGGGGGCACTTGTGCCAGTGTGTTTGTGTGTGTGTGTGTGTGTGTGTGTGTGTGTGTGGTGTGTGGTGTGGTGTGTATGTGTGTTAGTAAGATTCAACTCTTCTACCATATGGAGCCTGAGTATCAAACACAGATCATCAGGTTTGGAGACAAGACTTTTATCCTCTGAGCCATCTCATTGGTCCTATATCTATCTATCTATCTATCTATCTATCTATCTACCTACCTACCTACCTACCTACCTACCTATCTATTATTTTGTGTATGAGTGTTCTGTCTCCATGTTTGTGTGCCACACAGAGGCCAGAAGAAGGCATTAGATCCCCTGGTACTGACTGGAGTTACAGGCAGTTGTGAGCTGCCACTTGGGTCCTGGTAAATGAACCCAGCATCAAGCTCTTTTAACTGCTGAGCCATCTCTCCAGCCCCACTATCTTCATTTCTAAAGAAATACTACGTTTTAGCTTGAGTTGGGAGAAAACAATGTCATTTTTTTGGCGCATGCAAATTCATGGCCTCTTGAGCTGAGAATGTAGTTCAGGGTTGGAGTGTTTGCCTAGGATGTGCAAGGCCCTGAGTTTGACTGCCAGCACTAAGAAAAAAAAATCCCTATGCCCTTTGAATTGGGATCATGGGCTTCTAGATTAAGCCTTTCTGATCTAATTTTTTTTAATGGCACAACAAATGAAGGCTCTTACTGTGCGGGCCTAGAGAGAGAGAGACCTGAATTCCAGTCCAGAACCCACATAAGGTGAGAGGAGAGAATCAACTCCCCAGAGCAGTCCTCTGGCTTCCACATGTGGACTGTGGCACTTGTCTCCATACACAATATTTTTAAAAAAGGGAGGGGCTGTATTGACCATTTATTGGTTGACAGCACTTACTGCTTTTCTAAGTGGAACTGGAGCTACTTGTGAGGTGTCAGGTAGATGATGAGAACTGAACCCAGGTCTTTAAACAGTGATCTTAACTGATGAATCACTTCTCCACTCCTCATAACAAAACATTTTAAAGTGATCATTAACATATTTTTGTTGGCTAGATGGTTCAGTGGCTAAAGGAACCAGTTGCTAAGGCTGATCACCTGAGTTCTATACCCAGAACCCACATGACAAAAAGAGAGAACTGGCTCTTGCTAGCTGTCTTCTGACCTCCAATATGTGCAGCACACATAACAGATAAATGTAAGATGTGTTATTAAGGTATAATATAGGCATGATAAAGTGCATTACATAAGGTCATGCTTAAAAATGCACATGATCATCATCATACAAGATCTAAAAATCAAGATATAGAACATTTCTAGCATCTCAAGATTCCTTAGTGCCTCTTTCCTATTTATCTCCCTCCACCCACCCTGGACATCCAGTTAAACACTGTCCTGATTTCTAACCCATTGATAAGTGTACACACTCTTGTACCTTGTTTCTTTTGCACAACACACTTCACTTGTATTAAAATCAGAGAGTGGGAATACCATGTTAGGCAAGAATGTGGGAAAACAGGTATTTTTTTAAGTTGCTGGTTAAAATGTTAAGCAGAGGAAGCCTTTCATAAAGTAGTTTAAAATACATCAGAAGCCGAGTGTGGTGGCACATGCCTCTAATCCCAGCACTCAGGAGGCAGAGTCAAGCAAATCTCTGAGTTTGAGGCTGTCTTGGTCTACAGAGCTAGTTCCAGGACAGCCAGAGCTACACAGAGAAACCATGTGTCAGAAAAACAACAGAAAATTAGAGGCAGGGTCTCATGAGGCAGAGTCAGGTAGATCTCTTTGAGTGCAAGGCTACCCCAGTCTACATGGCCAGTTCCAGGCTAGCCAGGACTACACAGAGAAACCCTGTCTCAAAAACCAAAAACAAAACAAAAAAACAAAATAAAAAACAAAACAGAAAATTAGAAACAGAGTCTCAGGAGGCAGAGTCAGGTAGATTCTTATGAGTTCAAGGCCAGCCCTGTCTACATGGCCAGTTCCAGGCCAGCCAGGGCTATCTAGTGAGTCTGTTTACAAAAGAAAAGCCTTGAACCCAAAGGCTTTCCCTAGAGTAGGTAGGTAGGTAGCTGCAGACTGTGGAAAGGATTCAAATATCAGGATTTTTGGATTTACCTCCTAGTTAACAGCTCTAAGGTTTTGTATGCAATTCATGTAATTCTGTGGGTACAGTGTTATTTCACAGCAGAGCACGCTAAGAAATTTTTGAACAGAGGAACGATGTGAAGAAAGGTTTTGGGTTTTGTTTTTTTTCAGATTGCGTATACATTCAAAACTACCTCAAAGAAATAAGATGACAAAAAGGGTACGGAGAGGTCAGGTATGGAACCCTGACTTGGGCATCAAAAAAGGTTTGCCTCCTTCTGTGGGACTGAGTGAGAAGTCAGAAGCTGGAATCTACAAATGGTCATGGCACCGACCCAATAAACAGGGCACGGCTTTCTAAACACTGACGCTTCTGGAGCGGAGCTCCCTCCCGCTGGCCTCTAGCTTCATCTCTGGCCTTCAAAGCTCTCTTAGGCAGAGTGCTGGTGATGCTGCGGAGCACAGGCTGCAGAGACAGTCCTGTCCTCAGGCCACTTCAACACCCCTCCTCTTCCTGGCCTCATCGTGCACATAAGCATCTGTCCCTGAGCCTTTTCCATCCTTTCCCTCGCCAGCCAGCGATTTGCTTATTTCTTCCTCCTTTCCACTGATAGAAAATCAAATCTGGGTTTTAACAAGCCCCTGGGGTCTGGATACTCGGGAGACTGGGCGGGCGGGCGGGAGGGGAGGGGGAGGGGAGGAGGGGGAGGGGGAGGGGGGAGGGGGAGAAAGGGGCGAGGGAAGGCGTCTCCCTTCCCCTCCCCCACCAGGCTGCGCGTCAGCCGGGGGCCCGAACTACCAATCCCGGCGTGCCTCGGGGGCGGCACGGGCGCAGGCTTGCGTGCGCGGCGGGCAGCCGTTGGCTGAGGCGGCGGCTGTTGGGGTCGCGGCGCTGTGAGGTCAGACGGCGCTGGCAAATCGCGCCCAGGATGTAGAGCTGGCTGTTCCCGACGGCGCTTCTGACGCGAAGTTGGGTGGGGTAGAGAGTAGGGGGCGGTAGTCGGGGGTGGTGGGAGAAGGAGGAGGCGGCGAATCACTTATAAATGGCGCCCAAGCAGGACCCGAAGCCCAAATTCCAGGAGGGTGAGTGTGCGGCTTTGGGGAAAAGGCGCCTAACGGCGCAGGGGAGGGAGGCTGACTCGGGGCGGTTGAGGTTTGGGGGTCGGGGTCGGCGCGGCTCGCGGCCTGGGGCCACTGCAGGCAGTGCTTTGTGAGGGGGGGAAAGGCGCACTGCGGAGGGGAAGGAATGTGGGTGCGCCGGTCCTCGGGCGACAGTGCTTGGTGGCACGAAAGCCTGCCTCCGGCCCAGGCAGGGCCGACGGAGCCCCGCGCGCGTGGCCAGGCCCCGGTGCGTGTTTGTTTTTCGGAGAGCGGGGAAAGCCTATTGTAGGGAGGCGGCCGGCGGGCGGGCGGGCGGGCGGGCGATGGCGACGGTTAGGAAGTGATGTGGCGTGGGGGAGGGGAGCAGCGGCAGCCCATCCCCGCGCTGACGCTCGGCCCCGGGCCGCGTGGGCGACTGTGGGCTGGAGGTTCGAGGCTGCTTTGACCCACTGGGGCGATGTCAGCGTTCGGTGGGGTGTCCCAGCGGCCGGGGGGCCCCCGGAGCGGGCCGGGCGCCCCGCGGCGGGAGAACTGCGTTGTAAGATGGCCGCGCCAAGATGGCCGCGCCATCATGGCTGCCGGCGTCTCGCAGCATTCGTGCGGCTTCGGGCCAGGTGCAGCGCCCCCTGGCACCCAGACCACTCGCAGACGAATGCCTCCTTTTGCCTCCCGAGTGATGATGGGTGGGGACAGAAAAACCCTGAGCCGCCCGAGCGAGGGCCTAGGCTTGCCGTTGCCCGAAGGCATCCTTTTGCTGCCTTTGGAGCGGAGCGCCAGAAATCCTGTTGTACTGCGTGTGCTCTGCAGGGCAGTTGCTCGGGAAAACGGTTTGAGTTCCACCCCCGGGAGTTTCTGTTTAGCGGTCCTTGGACTCGTCATTTTTACGTGCAGAAGTTGCTTGACTGGTTGCCGTAGTATTCGATTAGTGGCGATTTGAAAGCTAATGTTTATTAACTGGCTTAGATCGAGAACAGCGGTGCTGTCTAACGGTACTTTCAGTGGAAAGCAGTTACTCAGTTCTCATAACTTAGTTATCGAGGTGGTTTAACAGTACGCTAAAGGATAAGCATAAAGAGGAACGAACACTTTAAACCGTTTATTGCCATGACCGTATGTGCTTGTTACGTACATGCCGAGTCCGGACGCCTGCCTAACTTGTTTAGGGTTGTTTAGCCATTAAGGTGCTGGACATTAAAAAAAAAAAAAAAAAGCCCCAAACTTAACTATACTTAAGGGTATTCCGGGGATATTTTGATGCGGACTTTAATACTTTTCTCCCAGTTTGAGAAATTGTGGCCCTTGTTATTTTGCTAGGTGTTAAGAGAAAGTTTTTTGTTGTTTTTGAGGCAAGTCTTGGTATGTAGACTTGGCCACTGTATTGATTCTGCTTCATTCTTCAGAGTGCATCAGCTAAATCTTATTTATGGTACCTTGTAAGTTCTCTTAATATTATAGAATGTGATACTTAAAATAGTTTTGAGGGGCTGGAGAGAGAGCTTTGTCACCCAGTGCTTCCCTGAGGCAAACATGGGAAGAGGGTGTTGGTGTAATTGGAGAAGAGTAGGAAGAAAGGGTAGGGTTATGAAAGCTTTGTAAATTCCTGCCCTTACCATTCCTTTTCAGCTGCGGTTTCTAGGTGTAGCTGGGTGTGACACACACGCCTAAAATTCCAGCTTTAGAGAAGCAAAGGCAGGAGGATGACCAGCCCAGGGCTACATGAGACGACCCTGTCTCAAAACCAAAACAAAACCAAAAAAATGCAAGCTAAAATACATAGCTGCCTTTTAAAAATTATGTATGAAATACCATATAGGGTGTTCTGTCCCCACCTTGACTCTGATTCCTGGGCCCACGATGGAGGTAGAGAACTTGTTTCCCACAAGTTGTCTTCAGACCTCTACATATGTACAGTGTCTTGTATGCATGTACCTACTCCCCTCCCCCACGATAAATAATAAAAGCTCAGAGAACATCTGGAAAGGAAAAATATTTAGTATTGATGGGATTATTTTGAAATCTTGGGTAGAATTGTGATAGTGAAAGGTGGTAGTGAATATACATTTTTTGTGTGGGGGAGGGTGTGCATTTTATGTGTATTAAGTGTGTTGCCTACATGTATGTATGTGTACTATGTATGGTCCTGGTGCCCTCAGAAGACATTGGATTCTCAGGAACTGGAGTTGTGAGCTTCTCTGTGGGTGCTGGGAATGGAACAGTTTCTCTGTCCCCTGGGGCGATGTTGTAAAAAATTTCAAGCTAGTAAGACAGTCCAGGGCAAGATTGTTGTAGTTTGAGAATAGAGTGGACCTAAGGATGGAGAACTGTGCTGTTGAAATTTGTTCTTTCCGTAATTTTTCTGTCCACTTCACTTGTTAGCCTGATTTACACCAGCTAGATGCATTATATATATTTTTCAGATTCAAAGGGCCTTACTTAGTGAAGTTGTTTTTATTTATATATATATGCATACATATATATAATTATTAGGATTCAAAGAGCCTTAGTGTAGTCGTTTTTTAGCTGAAGCAGCCAATTTTTTGTTTGTTTGTTTTTTGTTGACAGAGTTTATCTGTGTAGCTTTGGAGCCTTTACTGGAACTCTGTAGCCCAGGCTGGCCTTGAATTTACAGAGATCCGCCTGCCTCTGCCTTCCGATTGTTGGCCGATTGCTGGGACTAAAGGTGTACGCCACCACCGCCCAGCTCAAAGCGGCCAATTTTTTAAAAGGTGTATTATTTCAGAGTAGCTTAAACGGTACTTGGAGTGAAATCACAGATCTAATCTTAGTGCATCTGTTTAATAACAGAATATTTTACCCATTTATTTGAGTCTTTACTCCCAGACTGTGGTCTTTATTCAAGGCTGGCATAGATCTAGTAATGCTTTTAACAGTTATAAGTAGTACAAGATTTTATGGAGAACCTAGATGTTAAGATTACTAGATCTTATTCTGGAAGTCTAACGATAGAGGTTTGTGCTGAAGCTCAGAAGTAGTAATAGCTTCAAAAAGCACTCTAGAGGCTAAGGATGTATGTAGCTGAGTTGGAAGAATGCTCCCATGGCATGCACAAAGCCTTTGGCTCATTAGATATGGTAGTAAGCCTGAAATCCCAGGAGGTGGACAGGATCAGCATGTTTCCCTTCTACTTTTACATGTTCATTCTATGTTCTATGGGTATCAAACTATGTATATATTACTGCACTTTCCCACACTTGTTTCTGCTGTCTGGATCCTCCTTTTTCTGTAAACCCTCCCAAGTAACTGGCTGGCTCTCTGCCACTTAATGGGAAGAAAAGTACAATATAAGTGTAGAAAAATGATACAAATAATGCTTACCTATGTGTCCTTTATTAATATGAAATGCTGGCACAACAGATCCAGCAAATAGATGTTTTAAAGGCCACATTTGAGAGTGAGAGGGTCTCACCACGTAGCATTGGCTGGTCTATGTATTGGCTTTGAACTCAAGAGTGCTGGGATTAAAGGTGTGTGCCACCGTGCCAGGCCCATAATATATATATTTTTAATGTAGTAGTTTTTTCAGTATAGGACTAGTAGATACAATTTTGGAACAACATAGCTGACCCTGTTGGGTACATCAGTCTCCTTGCAGTGTGTTAAAAGCAAGTGGACTGAAAATGTATGGATAAACTTCCACTATCATCATATGGAGTCAGAGTCCAGAAATCACCCACCCAATTTGTTTGATAAGCACAGATGTATTAAGTTTTAACTCTAGCCAGATTTTATTTGGATTTGCAAGTGCCAATGGTCGAGTCAACATTGGGTATAAGTTCCCAGGGTTAGGATTGTTCTGTCTGTTGTTCATTGAAATAGCCTAGCTTCTGGAATAATGAGGAATAAACAGACAGGTAGGATAACATTTAAAAAAATTGATGTATTCGATCAGAACTTTTTATTTCTAAAGGTTTATTATGTGCATTGGTGTTTTGCCTGCATGTATTTCTGTGTGAAGATGACAGATCCCCTGGAACTGGAGTTGTAGACAGCTGTGAACTGCCATGTGGGTCCTTTGGAAGAGCAGCGTACTCTTATCTGCTAAGACATGTCTCCAGCCCCTCCATCAGAAAATTTAATATATAGTACTCAGTCAAAGGAAGTAGAGATCAGTCAAGTGACTAAACTTAGAAAGACACTTGGAGAAGAACATTTTAAAAATTGTTTCCAGATTAGAACAGGTGAACTAGCCAAACATTATCTCATAGGTAACTGTAGTAGATTTAATTAGGTGATTAGATTATTTAAATAAGTAGAAATTCAAGTTAGCCTTTGTTAACCTTTGGATATTAAGGATATGGTAAAGTTTGTTTTGAAGTGTTCATGTATAGTCTTACCTGTTATTATTCCTAGTTTTGCTGAGACTGTTATAATCAAGTGCAGTGGCTCTTGTAGTCACATCTTTCTATATGACAAAGGACTCAGGATTAACTTGGCCCTTTTTCCCCCTCTTTTACAGGCGAGCGAGTGCTGTGCTTTCATGGGCCTCTTCTCTATGAAGCAAAGGTATGGAACCTACTTTCTTTTGAGAAGGTGGCCAAAAATGTTGACTAGGTTTGACTTTTTAATATCAAATTATAATATTTTCTTACTGGATATGTAAAGATTCCATTTGTTTCATAAATCTTCCCATCTGATTTTGAGTTTGTTACTGCTTGCTTTGTGGTGGATGGAGAAAGTTCAGATATTGCTACTCTTCTGCCTTTCTAAACTCACTCAGGAAAAGCCTATTGGTGGAAATAGCATTGAAGTGATAGATGAAGGTCTGTTGGTTGTAACAAATAGCATTTTATAGTTAATAACTCGGCAGAAAGCAATGCCAGAGCCACACTTACTGTGTGTGTTTGCAAGCACTTGTGCATGTAGGTGTGTAAAACCTCATGAGTGTTGAGGTCAGATGTCAACCTCAAGTGCCAGTCTCTTCCTGTCTTTGAGACATCTTTTCTATTTGACCTTTAGATTTTCTCCTCCACCTTCCACCTCAGTGTAGGAGCGCCAGGATCATATGGGTTCTGGGATCATATGAGCCATCCTGCTTGCATGGCAAGCACCATTATCCACTGAACCATTTCCTCAGCTTTAACAATTGATACTTCTCTCCTCGCACTTGAATGTGTGTGTGTTTGTTTCTCTTTGTGTTTGTCTGGTGGTTTTGAGACTTGAGTTTTCACTAGCTCAGGCTAGCTTTGAACTAACAGCAAGCCTCCTGCCTCACCCTTTTATGCTGCGGTCACACAAATGTGAACTACCATGCTCTGGTTGTCATTACACATTTTAAACATTACTTTTGAGACAGATGCTTACTTTGTAGCCCTAGCTGGCCTGGAACTCACTATTTAGATCAGGGTGGTCTTGAACTCACAGAGATGGGACTGCCTCTAACCTTCTCAGTGCTAGAATTAAAGGTGTGCCTGGGCAGGCATTTAAGAATTGAACACAAAGGCTGCTGGCTAGTTACATGGTAGAATATTTGCCTACCATGAATGAGGCCCTGAGTTCAGTCTCAGTGCTACCCTCCCCAACACCGCCCAAAAAACCCACACATGTAAACTGAATGACACAGGCCAATGAACCAGGCTTCTTGGGAAGTTGAGACAGAAAGATTACTTGGAATACAGGGTTCAAGGATGACCTTAGTGAGACCCTGTCTCAACAAAGTAGTAAACAAGGCAGGGAACACTTAGTGGTAAAGTACTTTCCACAAGTGAGGCCCTGGTTCAGTACAGAAAACCAAAGTGCAGTGATACAGACACACACTCTTATACACACTATACGCATAATGCTTAAAAGTGACTTTGGGTTAATATCTAGCTTTATATTTGTATGAAAATATTCTGAACACATAGTGCCAGACAATTCTGACTAAAAATGTTCACTGCTCATGTTTTGAATGTCTAGGTGTTTGTTTATAACTGTGAGTCCCTTTGATCTTGTATGTTTTTCAATGTTTGTTGTATAAACTTTTGGCAAACATATCTGAACTGGCTGTTTTTTCTCTAGCAGCAGAATACTCTGGTGAAAAAATTTTTAAATAGTGATAGGAATAAACCATTGTTTGTTTGGTCTACAGTGAACACCCTTAAATCTAAAGTCAGATAATCATGACTGTCACAGTGACTTTCCTCCAGTAATTTGTTTTGTTCGGCTACTTTTAAGAATGCTTTTAAAGCATACTGTAGTTCATAAACTGATGAGATTGTATTTTTGAAAGAAATGTAGTTCTTAGCTAGAGTTTGAAAAGCCATAAGAATAGCTTTCATTTCCTGACCTTGGGTAGCAGGGTAGCAGTTCTAAACTGTTGATGCTGTTTGTTTTTTTTTGTTTTGTTTTGTTTTTCGAGACAGGGTTTCTCTGTGTAGCTTTGCGCCTTTCCTGGATCTCGCTCTGTAGACCTGGCTGGCCTCGAACTCACAAAGATCCGCCTGCCTCTGCCTCCCGAGTGGTAGGATTAAAGGCATGCGCCACCACCGCCCGGCTGTGTTCATTTCTAAATTGTGGTTTTGTAACTTTGTATAGAAAAGTATTCTCAGCACTAAGATTATAAAATCAAACTGACCAACAACTCTAAAGTTTTACAGTACTAAATAATTCAGCCAAGATTTAATCCTTTATTTAGAAAGAACATATCTGTCATTAGGATGCAAATTTGATAAGATTATGTGTGATACCAAAGACTTTTTCTTTTTTCATTTCAGTGTGTAAAGGTTGCCATAAAGGACAAACAAGTGAAATACTTTATCCATTACAGTGGTTGGAATAAAAAGTGAGTATTAGATCTTTAAAAGCATTTTGTTCACTGTTATGTATCGGAGCAAGGGTGAGCCATTGTTAGTATGATGTAGCTACATTAGGGAGAACTCAGCCATTTTATATGTACTTGAGTTTTGGGAATATTTCTTGTATTATTTTGTAGTGCCCAGTGGTTATACTTGACCAGCTGTCCTGGTTGAATTATGAGTCAACATACATTTTTTATGGCATGTGTTTTAGGATAGCCTGAATATTTTTGGCCTGAGCACAAACCAAATGACTTATCTTTCTTATTCAAGCAGTTAAACTCAAAACTAATTGTAGAAAAGGAGAACAGAGGAAAATGTTTTAGAATTGACAGTTTATAAACCCATTTTATGAAATTTTGAAACATAATGTTAACAGAAAGTAGTTTCATGTGGTTCAGCATAGAAAATTCTCATTTACAGAATTTAATTTTCTAGTGGTTATTGGAGCTTTCTCTTTGAGACCCAAACATAACAGAACCTAATAAATTATTTAGGCCTTTGGTGTGTGTAATTGAGTGGTTTATTATTTTTACTAGGAGGTTTTGGTTTTTTGAGACGGTTTCTCTGTGTAGCCTTGGCTGTCTTGGAACTTGCTTTGTAGACCAGGCTGGCCTGGAACTCATAGAGGTTGACCTGCCTTTGGGATTAAAGGCCTTTGCTATCACATCCAGCTTACTAGGAGAAGTTTTAAATCCTTTTTATTATTGATCTTTTGTACTTCAGGGATGGCATTGCAAAGAATTAGTCATTTCAAGAATTACTTTCTGATATCTTGTAATGCTTAATGCTTTGTCTCACTTTACCCAGAGTCTAGTACTTCTTTATATGGAAACAATGCCAACTGTTGTGATGGGTACTCTTGATGTAGAGGAAAAGTTTTCTTTTTCTTCTGTTAAGTTTACTGGCCCCATAATTTGGGTCTCACCTTATATAGTTCTTTATCCGAAAGCCCAACCAGTTAATTCAGTTTATTTGTTACAAATAGGTAAATGCTTTTAGGTGAGAAATACCAAACTTTTAACTTATTTCATTAATGTAATTATAGAAAGGCCACAATTCAAAATACATGAAAGCAAATTCTGATAACTTGTGAATAAAGTATTTCTAATAATGATCAGTAGGTACTGTCAGTATTTCAGAATTACCCCAGTCATGTATTAAGAAAATGGGAGCTAGGTGTGCTGGCACATTTCTTTAATGTCAGCACTCAGGCAGAGGCAGGCTGATCTCTTCAGGCCAGCCAGAACTACATAGTGAGACCCTGTCTCAAAAATAAATAAATAAATTTCGATTTTTTTTTAAAGTTGATTGAAATATTCAGGAAACAGACTTTTATGTTATGATTTCTAGAGTATTTATATTTAAAAAAAACTGAAAACTGAATTTCATCTTTAGTTTATGAGGCTGATATTTTGCTAATATCCAGATAAAATGTGTAATAGCTGCTTTCCTACAGGAAGTAGAATATTTTCTTTATGCATATTAGGGATGAGAAAGTTAAAAGTCCATATAAAGTTTGAAAGGAGAACACAAAACAGATTCATGGAGTAGGCCTACTTACCCTTCCCTTGTACATTTTAATTTAAAATACACTTTTATGCTTCAGTCTTCTTAAGTGTTAGGTAGCAATTTATGTAGATTGCCATATGAAATGGTTTTTATAAAAACCAAAACCTCTAGTTTTCTGGTTTTACTTTTTTTTTTAAAGTGGTTTTTCCTTTGTTGGGTTGTAGTTCATAACAGAAGTAAGTGGTAGTTTTTTAAAACTCTTGTTCTCTTGGGAAAATAGGGGGGGGTGGCAGACATTACAGGTTTTTATGACTGTCTGCAGTGTAGTGAGGAGAATATCATAGGTGTCTTTATAGTTGACTTGTTAAACGTGCCATTGTAGCCTTTAGGAAGTATTTAGAAGTGATTTTTCTGTGTTGAAACTGGCTCTTCCTTTGTAGCTTTGCCTATCCTGGACTTGCAGTAATCAGAGGGCTGAGATTACAGGCTTGTTTGTACCACCACATCCAGCTCTAGAGAAACTTAAAACCATTGGAGAGGAGAGTTTTTTAAATGCCTGTCAAGTATATTATGTGTGTATTCAATTTTGCCTGTAGATTTGACTTTTAGGATTAGTCAAAACTGCTTTGGGAAATAATGAAATTTACATGCTTGATCTATACTTAAAAATTCGAGTGGCCCTCAGTTATTAGTCTAGTAGAACAAAGATGGTTGTCTGTCCATTTTGTTTTTCCTCAGTTTCAGTGAGGAATTTCAGCTCTTTTGCTAATAAGCTCTCAGTGTGCCTTGGTAATTGGTTGGTCAGAGTGCTTGTTTAGATGTGGTTTGCATCTGAGGGGGAGAGAATTTCTAAGGTTTTAAAGCAGTTAAAAGTTGCACCTTTTAATTTTAGGAGAATAGGGATATGGACTTAAAGGGGCTTCATGGATAGGGATGTATATACTTTTATTTATTTATACTTTTATTTATTTACTTAGAGACATGGTCTTAATATGTATCCCTGGCTGGTCTGGAGCTTGGTATGTAGACCAGGCTAGCCTGGAACTCAGATCTATCTGCTTCTACCTCCAAAGTGCTGGGAGTAAAGATGTGCACCTCTATGTCCTGCTGTAGGACACCTTCTAAATACATTGGTACAGCAAAATTCCAATTTCACACTGGATTTTTCTTTAGACATTACTCTAGATACACTCTCAAAATCACAGTAGATACTAAGATAGTTCTAAATTTTCAAAAATCTTCCTGGAATTTGTTCACACAGACATTAACTATTCCATTTGTAAATGAGTCTTGATAAAGCTTAAGCTCAATTCTGCACATAGTTACTGAGACTACTTTGTACTGTGCTGTCTGTATCAGAAGTGCTGTGAGGCCCAGGCGCTCTGAAAAATCTTTGAAGACACGTGAGGATATTGTAGCCCTTTTTCCTGTTCCTGAAGGAGCTCCCTCAGTACACCACCCCCTCCTGACCTCTAGGTAAATGCATGTTTTAAAGTTTTCTTTAGGAAATCATGTTGAGGAATGTTTTTTATTTACTACTTTTCCTTTTGGCTATACTCTATAAGAGGTCAGAGGTGGGAAATCATTAAGTAAAAGATTGCCTCAAGAATACACCTGATTGTGTCACTAATGGAGCTCCATCAGCAGGAGAAAAGACTAATTTTGTTCAAAAATTAGTTTGCTTAAAAAGTTCAACATTCCACAAGAAAGTTTTGTTTTTCCATACACATCAGCAAAAAGCTTGTTTTGTGAGAAACCAGATACCTGAGTTTTTAGAAAGCCGTTAATCACTTTTGGAAATTGGAATGCTTACTTGGATTAGATGAAAGTGAATAATGGGTTATCTGAAAAAAAAAAAAAAAAACACTGAAAGCCTTTAATGTACAAATTTAGTCTAGTTGTCTAGGTGGTGAGTATTATAGACCTGTGTTCCTGATGCACTTTTAGCATGTGGGAGCTGTGTAACTTGAGATAGTACTGTAATTCTGAAAAGCTAATGGCTTAGAGACTCTTAAATAACTTATTCTTAGACCATTTAAAAATGATTTGAATAATATACATACATGGTTTATATTTGGAATGATGCTTCTTAAAACACACTTTGCTTAGATTTTTCTTTTAGTTGAGAATGGATTTGCGTTGCCAGCTTACCAAATTATTTCAGAAAAAGCTGGGCATGGTTTTTGTGTGCCTGTAATTATAGAATTTGGGATACTGAGGTAGGAGGGTTACCACGAATTTAAGGCCAACTTGGAATTCATTAAAAAATGTCTCAAAAAAACTAGGGTTGACAAGATGGTTCAGTGGGTAAAAGTACTTTCTTCCAAGGGTGAAGAACCAAGTTGGATCTCCAGGACCTACACAGTGAAAGAATCAACTCCTAAAAGTTGTTTTCTGACTTCCACACACGTTCTGTAACATGCACTTGTACACACACACACACACACACACACAAATAAATAGATGTTAAAAGAACAAAATTAAAACACATATCAAGGGAATTTCAGAGTTTTGCCATTTAGATCTTTAAAAATTAATTGGAAGAGAGCCTAAACTATATTAGAAATGTATTTCAGTGCTGTTTTAACTTGTCTTTTCAGTTGGGATGAATGGGTTCCAGAAAGCAGAGTACTCAAATACGTGGACACCAATTTGCAGAAACAGCGAGAGCTTCAAAAGGCCAATCAGTAAGTTTGTTTTGAGAAATACATTTTGAAATTTTTGGACATGGAATAAACAAAATAGGATCATGATCATCATGTTGGCGACTCCCTCTACATTTGATAAAATGATTGATACTTGTTCCTGCGTTAAAGCTTGATTTCAAGTAACTACATATTTTCTAGGTAAAAGAAATATCCTGTCATTCTTGAGTCTGTCTTTAGAAATTGGTAGAAAAACAGTGTAGGAAATTGTAGGTGCAAACTCATTAATACCTTGTTTAACCTCTTCTGGTGCTGTAGAAGGCACAGTTAACTGATGAGGAAAGAAAAAGGAAGAGAGTCCCATTAGTATTCATCTATGAAAATACGTTGAGGGGAAAAGGACCCAGAAAAATTACCTATAGGGTAGTTACTACATTTTAATTTTATAGCTAAAATTTTTAAAAAATTAAAATTATAACATGGAGTCAAATCAAAAGAAAACATTGGGACTGTGTGTGCCATGACAAGATTGTGGAGGTTGTAGTTGGTTCTTCCTTCTGTCATATGGGGCCCAGGTATTGAAAACTCAGGCCAGTGGGTTTGGTAACACCTACCTCTTACCTCTTGGGCTAGCCTTCTAGCTCCATGCTTAGTGTCTTGAATCTTTTGATATCTGTAGATCTTTAAATGTTGTTTTTGGTTTTATTTATATGTATGAGTTTTGCCTTTTATGTATATGTATATATATATATATATATGTGTGTATAATGTATGGGTACCGCATATGTGCCTGATTTGTGAGAAGGCCAGAAGGGGAGTCAGATCCCCAGAGTTGTGGATGGTTATGGGCCACCATGTGGGTGCTGAGAATGAAACCCAGGTCTTCTGCAAGAGCAAGAAGTACTCTAAATAAGAGCAAGAAGTACTCTAAACCTCTAAGCCATCTCTCCAGGCCTGATGTCTGTAAATCTTCTGTCTCTCAGTGCATATATATATATAGGCTTGGAGACCTCAATATTTTTGTTGTTGTTTGCTTTGGTTTGGTTTTCTTTATAGCCTTGGCTATTCTGGAACTAGCTCTGTAGACCAAGCTGGCCTCCAGCTCATAGACAGACAATCTGCCTGCCTCTGCCTCCCAAGTATTGGGATTAAAGGTGTGTACCACCACCACCCAGCTAGGGACCTAAATTTTCAAAGCCAAAAAAAACCTATTTTTTTCTTAGAAGCAGAACTCTAATTTGTAGCTAGAGTTTTTCTGGTCCTGCCTGGCCCATAGTCAGGACAAATCTCTCTAACGCGCCAGTCCCGCAGCAGCTCACACCCAACTAAGTGAACACACAGAGACTTATATTGCTTACAGACTGTTTGGCCGTGGCAGGCTTCTTGCTAACTGTTCTTATATCTTAAATTAATCCATTTCTATAAATCTATACCTTGCCACGTGGCTCGTGGCTTACCGGCGTCTTCACATGCTGCTTGTCATGGTGGCGGCTGGCAGTGTCTCCCTTTCCCTTTCTGTTCCCGTAATTCTCCTCTCTGTTAGTCCCGCCTATACTTCCTGCCTGGCCATTGGCCAATCAGTGTTCTATTTATTGACCAATCAGAGCAACAGATTTGACATGCAGACCATCCCACAGCACTAATTCTTTTTCCTAATTCTAGGGAGAAAATTTTTAGGCCTTTTGTATTTTGTGTATGTGGATGTTTCATCTGCATGTATGCATGTCAGAAGAGGGCATCAGATCCCCTGGGGCTGCAGTTATATGGTTGTGAGCAACCATGTGGGTCCTGGGAATTTAATCCAGGACTTCAGCAAGAGCAGCCAGGGCGCTGTTTTTAAAAAAATTATTACTTGGGTGCATTGGTGTTTTGCCTACATGTATATCTGTGTGAGAGTGCTCAGTCCCCTGGAATTGGAGTTATAGATGGTTGTGAGCTGCAATGTGGGTGCTGAGAATTGAACCCAGGTCGTCTGGAAGATCAGCCAGTTCTCTTTAATCTCTGAGCCATCTCTCCAGCCCCAATTTCAGAATTTGTGTGTGTGTGTTACTCATTTTAAGCTCTTTTTGTAATAGTTTTGTAATCTGTGCAACATGGATATTTTGGAACATTTTGGAAGTCCACTGATACTAACAGATAAGCTTTTTAAATTTTTCTGAGTCAGGGTCTCACTGTACAAGCAAGCCCTTGCTGGCCTTGACCTCACAGGGACCCACCTACTTCTCCAAAGTGCTGGGATTAGTGCCATTACTATGCCTGGCTGGGAACTTCAGTTTCAATATAATATAAATTCTCTGTGGAATCAAGCAGGCACAATTTGCTGTTTGTCATATAAGTATGACTTCCTGACATTGTTTTTGAAGGGAACAATATGCAGAGGGCAAGATGAGAGGAGCTGCTCCAGGAAAGAAGACCTCTGGTCTGCAACAGAAAAATGTGGAAGTGTAAGATGTTCTTTGTTTAAATATTGCATACTGCTTTATAAGTGTAATTCGAATTTACTGTTGATCGTGATAACGCATTTTGTTTCTATGGGAGCTTTTAAAAGTTATCAATGAAATTTTCATTTCTCAGATATCAGGTTGTTAAAGTAATTTAAAATGCACATTAACTACTTGATTTTCCTTTGCTTCTTCCCTTGCACTAAAATATATGCAACATTAAATTAGTATGCCATTCATTGGCAATAATTGCTTGTATAGCCCTCATGTTTGAAGTTACATGTGTATACACATACAGGTTTTCTCTTAGAAAGGTAGTATTGAATTGTCAGGTAGTCACAAGTTTTGAGATAATTATTTTGGCAAAGATTACTTTCAGTAGTGCTAAAAATTCATAAAATGAGAATGAGGGGGAAAAAGTATAACTTGTAAACTCTGGATTGTAAGGCTTCTTGGCATCCAGCCCATATTATGAAAGTTATGTACTCATTTCTCTAAAAGGCTATCTGTATAAAGTTGAGTATAAGAACTGGTTTCTTGGTTTCTGTGAATCATTGGCATGCATGTGCAAGTAAAGTTCTTAGTTTAATGGGACCTGGAAATACTGTCTTTCCTATTATAAACTTCAACCTTATGAAGTAAAGGAAAATTTAAAGTTGGCCAGATTTTTTTTTTTTTAATGACAAGCTTCACACTCAAAAGATATCTGCCTGCCTCTGCTTCCCCAATGTTGAGGTTAAAAGTATGCGACACCACACCCAGCCTTTGTTGTTAAATTATTTTTTATAATTTTTAAACTGATGTGTATGTGTGAGTGTGTGTTTCAAAGTGCAGTTTCCCACAGAGACCAGGGAGATCTCTGAATTTGAGGCTAGCCTGGTGTACATTGTACATAGTGAGTTCCAAGACAGCCAGAGCTATATAGTAAGACCTGTCTCAATAATTTTTTTAGTCTAAAATCAAGATAAATATTTTGGGAAGCAAACTTAAAATATAGTCATTGAAAATTTTGGTGAACCATCTTTCTCTGAATTTATTTCTCATAAGAGTTGGAACAGTTTTTCTAGAGTAATTTTTTCTTTCTTTTCTTTCCAGGAAAACAAAAAAGAACAAGCAGAAAAGTAAGTATGAACTTTCTTAAAATTAATCTATTCATCTGTAATGGAGAAAATGAAAACATAAATCAAGACACTATCTACCATGAAGAATTTTAGTTAACCAATACCACCCCTACCTCCCGTACACATTTTACAGCACCTGGAAATGGAGATGGTGGCAGTACCAGTGAGACACCTCAACCTCCTAGGAAGAAAAGAGCCCGGGTAGATCCTACAGTTGAAAATGTGAGTTCCCCTGCCCTTGGCAGGCTAGTCTAAAGAAAACCTGATGATCTTTCTCCTTTACTTCCCCACTCCCTTCCCTCCCACTGTTTGAGACAGGGTCTTGTTGTATGGCTTTGGTTAGCCTTGGGATTTTAGAGCCTCATGCCTCAGATTTTGAAGTATTTGGGTAATAACATATGCTACCAAAGTGCATAGGCAGGTTCTGGTCTAGAAGTAAATCAGAAAAATCAGAAAAAAAGTATATTTAAAGATAGCCATGTTAGCTGTGCATGGTGGTGCATGCCTTTAATCCCAGCCCTCAGGAGGCAGAGACAGGCAGATCTTTGTGTAAGAGGCCATTTTATTTATGTATTTGAATCCAACCCAGTCTATGTAGTGAGTTCCAGGATAGCCAGAGCTGCATTGTAAGACCATGTCTCGGAGGAGGCAAGAGAAGAAAGCCATGTTGGGGTAATCATTTGCATATCAACAGTAAATGTGAAGATGCTGTTAACTTGTATCAGTTCAGGATATTCCATTTTTCAGAAGAGAAAAATGCAGGAAGGGCCACTATGACTTAAGACTGTTTTCCTTTCTGCTGGCTATATGATTTCATGTCTTTGTTTTTTTCGGTGACAATTCCTTCTTTATGAAGGAATTAGTGTATATTCGGCGTCTCTCTTAACCTTCAAGAGAGAAGTTACTATTAAGCAAGAAAAGTTTGCAATACCTTTCCTTTTTCTATTTAGGAAGAAACATTCATGAACAGAGTTGAAGTTAAAGTAAAGATTCCTGAGGAGCTGAAACCATGGCTTGTGGATGACTGGGACTTGATTACCAGACAAAAGCAGGTAACTTGAAAATGACAAAAGTTGTACTTATGTGGTGTTTGGTGAAAAGAAAAAAGGCTTGAAGTTTTATGACTGAAATATTTTAATACAATTTTTTAATTTTATGGATTTTTTTTGTCTGGATATGGATATTATGGATATGTATGTCTGCATGGCATGGCATGTATACAGTGCCTGTGGAGGCCAGAGAGGGCATTGGATCTCCTGGAACTGGAATTGGAGATGGTTAGCCACCATGTGGGGTGCTGGGAATTGAACCTAGATCCTCTCATGCTCTTAATTGCTGAACCATCGTCTCTCCAGTTCCTTAAAATTTCACTAGTTTATTATGATTAAGAAATTTGGAAGTTGCTTCAAAAAAACTAATGGAGAAACATGCATTTTCTGTCTTGATATTACTGACCATACAGCATTTATACATGTCCTGATAGGAATATAGTAGTAGAAAGCATATAGCATTACCTGCAATTGATCCTGAATGTAAATAAGGTCCTGGGTTTAGTTACTTATTTGCAGGATATTGTATAATTTTCCCCCTGAGGAGATGTAGACAAATTAACCATTTAAGATAGAATAGATGCCAACAGCATGCCAGCTTGGCAAATAATGACGTTTTGGGGTTTACGGAGCATGAATGATGGGTTGCTACAGAAATATAAACAATTAAAAAGTAGGTATACCACTGAAAAGCCCACCCCTAAATGAACCATGACTCAGAAAAGCTGCATGTGAAAGTTGTGTCCCTGGGATCCATCTTAGCTGCTGGGAAGGACCCTGTGGATCTTTTAAGTGTCAGCTTTCTGAGTCTTGTTTGTTTACTTGCTTAGTCTTAAGGTGCTTCCTTTCCCACCGAAAGTTCAAAATCTTAAGAAACTGCTTTCATGATGTAGGAATATAGGAATCCAGAAAAACTTCAGTGTCACAAAGAGTGGGGTTACCTAAATCCAGATTTACGAACTCCAGACTATTTAAATTGACAAATGACAGGTGTAGTGGTCGTGATGGGGATTCGAATAATAGTGATTGCTAAGGGTTCCTGTGATTTGGGGTTCATAGACATAGTTGGAATTTGCTTGGAGTTATTTGGTTGAATTATGCAAGTTTTATCTCCCTGTGTAGTGTTTGTGTTCTTGAGCACCTTTCTCTTTCTGTGCTTCACCTACTTTTGTGCTTCACCTTGTGGGAACAAATGTAATTTTTCTTTATAAACATTATTTTAATTTTTTTCCCTAGCTTTTTTATCTTCCTGCCAAGAAGAATGTGGATTCCATTTTGGAGGATTATGCAAATTATAAGAAATCACGAGGAAATACAGATAATAAGTAAGAATACTTATTTGAGTATACCCAAATTACTTAAGTACTATTTTAGGTATAATTGAAGCTATGTTGTAGGTACTTAACACAGCCACTAAAGGTTTTGCTATTTTGAAAGCATAAATACCTTCTTATTTTGACAGGGCTGTAGTTTTCCAAATCCTTTATTACATAAATTTGAAATTGATTTTACTTATAAAAAATGCCTTAGCTGTAGTTTCTTAACCTTTACATATTTTGAAAGTAATATTTTTGTTCTTTTATCAGGGAGTATGCTGTTAATGAGGTTGTAGCAGGGATAAAGGAATACTTCAATGTAATGCTGGGCACTCAGCTACTCTACAAATTTGAGAGACCACAGTATGCTGAAATTCTTGCAGATCACCCTGATGCACCCATGTCCCAGGTGTATGGAGCACCACATTTACTGAGATTATTTGGTAATAAGACTTTTAAGAAACATGATTTTATCTTTTCTCCCTTTTTTTGAGTCTTTAATAATTGATTTTTTTGATGTTTACTAAATGACTGAGAGGTAAAATAACTATTCAAAACTTGACTGAATTTTTCTTTAAAATTTTATTTAAAAGGTTTTAATGGCAGAATCTCTTTGAAAAAGAATTTTGAAAAATCATTAACCAGACTGGGGTTCAATCCATAAAATCCAACTCTGAGGGCCCCCCTCCCAAACCCACATAAAAAAGCTGGGTATAGTGGTGGATACTTTGATCTAGTGCTGGGGATGTAGATGTGGCATCTTGAGTTCTCACTGGCTTCCCTGACTTAGTTGTGAACCCCGGTCCAGTGGATGGCACTGGAGGAAAGACACATTCATAGTTGTCTTTAGCTTACAAGACACATACACATGCACCTATGAATGTGCATAAAGTCATTTAGTTTTATGGAATCTGACAACTCATTTACTTCTTACCATGTATGGTTATAGTGCTGCCTTTGGATATAACTTTAACTGAATTCTTTTGTTAAATAGTGCGAATTGGAGCAATGTTGGCCTATACACCTCTAGATGAGAAAAGCCTTGCTTTATTACTGAACTATCTACATGATTTCCTCAAGTAAGTTTAATTGGAATCATAAGCAATTGGGATGATTACTTAAAATTAATGTATGAAAGGAGAGATTGACATAATTACTAAAATAAGTAGTATATTTGTACAGGTGTCAATAAGGCACTAGAACAGTATAAATAGCATATATGGGAATCTCACAGATGATAGGAGAGTAATCATGTAGGTGGTATATGGGAAATGATGGAGTGATTAAATCTCCAAGCTATTAAGACAGTGAAAACACTGTAGGTTAATTTTGTAGATTTACAGTCACATGTATTAGAAAGTAGAAAGATGAATGGGTAAGGGAGTAAATAAGAAAAGAACTTAAAAATAGCAATAATATCTAAGTTGGAGGTTATGCAAATTATAAGAAATTGTAAGGAAATACAAATAATAAGAATACTTATTTCAGTATACCTGTCAAAATTGATGTAGAAGAATTTTTTAAGTTTGAGGTCAGACTGAACTATGCTGAGACCTGTCTCAAAAATACTGCCCACGGTGGTGGCATACGCCTTTAATCCCAGCACTCGGGAGGCAGAGGCAGGCGGATCTCTGTGAGTTCGAGGTCAGCCTGGGCTACAGAGTGGCTTCCAGGAAAGGCACAAAGCTACACAAAGAAACCTTGTCTCGAAAAACCGAAAAATAAAAAAATAAGTAATGTCCAATGATATAATACAGATACAAGTTAGGAGTAAACATTTTTTTGTCAAATTAGTTGACTGAAGAAATGGGAAGAGGCAGCTCTAGCTTATGATGTTGGATGACATTTTTATAATAGGGGAGAATTTAAAATCAAGCAGCTTTTGAAAATGATAGGTTGCTCTAAATATCCTAACAAGGATACTATTTAACACTGAATTGGAGAAGAAATCAGCTGTAGTGGCAGGTGGTGTTCTGATTCTTATTTGGAGAGAAACATTTCTATTTGAAAAAGACTGGAATTTTCAGGATATGGATCATAGTTACTGTGGATTACTTCTTGGACTTGGTTTTGTAGGTAAAGGATTGGAGTTTTTTATTTATAGTCCTTTTGCTAACAGTGGTAAATATTTTCTCTGGACTCCAATTTTTTTGATAATACAGAAATGCACTATTTTTCATTTCGCATCCTTTTATTTCAGGTTTGGACTTGAAATGTGTAGACTTTCTTGTATGGTGTTTAACAGTATTTAATAAGCTAAAGAAAATGAGTATTGTTGTTTTAGGGTAGTACTGCTATATAATAGGATAGGATAGCTGTTTGCACATTCCCTCAGGTTGTTCCTCGTTTAGAAGAGAGTAACTTGGCACTAATGCATCTTTGTTACCTTACTGGTTTGGATTGTAATATTTTTCAAGGAGGCAGTGATCTATGTATTGAATATAACTTTTAACATTATTACAATGAGTTTGTTTGTTTGTTTGTTTGTTTTTTAGGTACCTGGCGAAGAATTCTGCAACTTTGTTCAGTGCCAGTGATTATGAAGTGGCTCCTCCTGAGTACCATCGGAAAGCCGTGTGAGGGGTGTGCTCTCTCTCACTCGTGCTTGGATCTCTGTAAACAATTTGGTTCTTAGTCCTTCTCTTGTACAAATGATGTACTTTGAAGACCGTTAGTGTATAACAGAATTGATGTTTGTTTTCTGTTTGATTTTAAACAGAGAAAAATAAAAGGAGTGCCTGCTCCTTTTTTCTTTCTTTTTTCATTTCAAAGTTTCTACCAGTGTATTCAGTGATGGACAACAGAGAGACATGCTGTAGAGTGTTTTATTGCCTAGTTGACAAAGCTGCTTTTGAATGCTGGTGGTTCTGTTCCTTTGACACTACGCACTTTTATAATATGTGTTAATGCTCTATGACAAAATGCTCTGATTCCTAGTGCCAAAGGTTCACTTCAGTGTATATAACTGAACACTCATCCATCTGTGCTCTTTTTTTTTTTAATGGTGCTTAAAGAGCCCATCCTTTGCAAGTCATCCATGTTGTTCCTTAGGCATTTTATCTTTGCTTAATTGTTAAAGAATGGTGGCTTGTTTCATGGTTTTTGTATTTGTGTCTAATGCACGTTTTAACATGATAGACGCAATGCATCGTGTAGCTACAGTTTTATGGAAAAGTCAATCTTGTAGGAATTGTTTTTCAGATCTTCAATAAATTTTTCTTTAAATTTCAAGAGATTGTGTGGCTGTGTTATCAAAACCCTGGCACATTGTGATTAGATACTGATTGCCCAGGAGACTGTTTCATTTCCTGAAGGATCTTTATGGAATGAAAAGCTTACTTGGATGTGAAGCAAACTATTCGTTGTAGAAATTGGTCATCTTGAGTGAGTCTTAGCTTAGGGCATGATAGTAGTGCCCTCCTTAGATTCTTGGACATTTTGAGCAATGGGGGCATTTTTAGCTTTGTGAAAATTGATTTCTGTAAGTGATTGTTTATATTTAAGGAGTTTTTTTTTTTTTTTAATGAGAAATGAGCTAAAAGCATAAAATCTGCAGTTGGACATTAGGATACTTGCAAAGGGCAGTAATGTTACCTTTAGTAGAGGTGCCAGAGTGAATTGGACATAGGTACAGAATACTGGGAAGGGTTCAGATGGCAAGATCTAGAGGATACAGGGATAAGAGTGAGTAAGTAGGGAAGCAGTATGGATTCATGATCCTTTGAACTGTATTTGATTAGATGTTTGAAGATTTGCTCGTGAGGTGGGAGATGGTAGTTCATTGTTGATTACCTGTTGAGGTCTTGGGTTCAGTCCCTAGCAGAAAGTGGAGAATAAATCAACCTCTATTTGGTCCATGCAAGATGGTAAGGGTAGTGGGGTTTTTTTTCTGTTTTTGGTGTCCCGTCCCCATCCCCCTCCCCGTATTCCAGTGCCTGTATTGTTTTTCAGTTACAGTAGAATTGGTGTGAGGCAGGGAGAGCTTGCCACATTGCACATGTGGATGCCAGAGGACAACACAAGAGTGTTCACTCCTTTCACCTTGCACATGGGTTCTGGGGGTTGAGCACAGGTTAGGCCTTTTCCTGATGATCCCTGGTGTACTGTTTTTTGGGTTTTTTTACTCAATTAAGATGGTTTTTATGAGTCATTTAATTTATGCAACCGTATACCTAAGTTTGAACTTTTCTGTAAGAGCAACTATACTCAAGCCTTTTTTGTTTTATTTTTTTTTTAAATTTATTTATTATGTATACATTGTTCTGCCTGCACGCATCCCTGCAGGCCAGAAGAGGGCACCAGATCTCATTACAGATGGCTGTGAGCCACCATATGGTTGCTGGGAATTGAACTCAGGACCTTTGGAAGAACAGCCAGTGCTCTTAACCTCTGAGCCATCTCTCCAGCCCCTTTTTTGTTTTATTTTACTGTGTTAAAAGTAATAGCCAGGTATGGTAATCAGCACCTGTAACCCCAGTGCTTGGAAGTCAAAGGAGGAGCTCACGTTCTGGGCCATCCTGTTTGTTTTTCGAGACAGGGTTTCTCTATGTAACACTGGATGTCCTGGAACTCGCTCTGTAGACAGTGCTGGCCTCAAACTCATACTTGCCTGCCTCTTCCTCCTGAGTGCTGGAATAAAAGGTGTGTGCCCCCCTACTGCCTGGCCCATTGCTCTCTTAATCCTTGTTTACAAAGCATGTTTAATGGTACGATAGAGCTGGAAAGATGGCATAGGGGGTAAGGGTGCTAGCCATGAAAGCCCAGTGACCCAGATTGGATCCCTAGAGCATAAGAAATCTAATCCCAACATCATCTATAGAGAGAAGATCAAGAGAGAGACAGGAGAATGAGACTGGCTTGGAAGCTTATAGGTCATCTAGCTACAAAAACAAAAGGACTTGCCTTAGCAAAGTAGAAGCAAGAATTAACTCCTAGACTCAAAACACAAGGGGGGGGGGGACCAAGAAGCTGGTAAGCTGCAAAATGGCAATATTTAGGTACAGTTTTGGCATTTGAGATTTTTTTTTTTAAGATTTATTTATTACATATACAGTGTTCTGCCTGCATGTATGCCTGCACACCAGAAGAGGGCACCAGATCTCATTAGGTGGTTGTGAGCCACCATGTGGGTTCTGGGAATTGAACTCAGGACTTCTGGAAGAGCAGTCATTGCTCTTAACCACTGAGCCATCTCTCCAGCCCCCGGCATTTGAGATTTATTGATACGGTATCTGCTGGCTGCGTAAGACTACAGTAGGCGGGTCACTCGAGACCAGCCTTAGAGGAAACCCTGTCCACGATGAAAAAGCTTGCTATACATGACTTATGGCTTGACTGAAATGGCCCCCATACACTCATTTATTTAAACACTTGGTCTCTTTCTGGTAGCACTGCTTAGGTAAGGGGCTTGTCTGGAAGAAGTAGGCCCTTTTGAGTGAAATATCCCTGGTTCCCTCATGCCGTACACACTGCTTCCTTACTTGCCAATATGTAAGCAGATTGTACCACAAGTACCTGCTACTTCCTCTGCCTTGGTAAACTGTATGCTTTGATATTTGAGCTAGAATAAACCAGGGATTTGCCACAACAATGAAGAAACATGTTTATGGAGAAATCAAGTTGTAGCTTTTAGTGATACTCCTGAGAGCAAGAAAAAAAAATTAAGAAAGTGGGTTATTTAACCTGTTGTGGCATTCATGAACACGATGGTACCTTGCTCACAAATAACATACTTTGTCCTATTAAGATTGGTGATTATTTTAGGTTTTAAAATTATTTTCTCAGAATTAGCATACGTTATTCCTGTTAGCTCTCTTCATTTAATTTTTGATCTTTGTGACCATAACTGTGCAGTCTTGTACATGTCTTCTGGTGTTTTGTTTGTTAATATAACCATAACAGTTTTTTAAAAATCCGTTGGTATTTGGCCGGCATAAATGTTTGTGCACTATGTGCCTCTGTGCCTCATTTCCATAGGGGCCGGGAGAGGTCCTTGGAGCTCCTGGGACTGGAGTTAGACAGCTGTGAGCTGACATGTGGATGGTGCAGACAACCTGGGCCCTCTGGAAGAGTAGTCAGCACTTTTAACTGCTGAGCCTTCTCTCCAGCCCCAACCACTAGAATTTTTGCCTTGTAGATTTTAATCAGGAGATAAGTTTACAGACGTTAACTTGTCAGTGTGCTTTCAGCTAAGTGGCAAAGCTGAGTTTTAAGTATCACCCACACAACATTGATTCATTGACAGCTGTAAATTATCAAACCCATTCTCTTTCTGCCTCTTCAATGTCTATCATGATGTTTATATTTGTCTTCTAGGTTAAAACTGATGTCACTCCCTTTAATGACTTTCCTTTAGTTCTTACTTGACTCATGGGAGTGAAAGCTAAGTTAGGTTATGGCCCATTATCATCTCATCTGATAGCCCAGGCTGGCCTGGAATTCATGATTTGCCTTAGCCTCCCAAGTGCTGGGATTACAGGCATGCTCCATGCTCCACCAACCCATCTTAAGCGGCCCCTCCAACTCCATTGGCCTGGAATTTGCTGTGTAGACCAGGCTGGTGTCAAACTGGTGACCTCTGCCTTCTGATTACTGAACCTAATAGGAGTGAGTCATTAGGTCCATTTGTGTGTGTGTGTGTGTGTGTGTGTGTGTGTGTGTGTGTGTGTGTACACATGTGTATGTACGTACATTGGTGTTTTGCTTGCATGTATGTGTGTGAGGGTCAGATCCCCTAGAACTGGAGTTATAGACAGTTATAAGCTGCTGTGTGGGTGCTGGGGATTGAGCCAAGGTCATCTGGAAGAGCAGCTACTGCTCTAGTCATCTCTTCAGCCCCCAGTGCCTACCAATATTAACATGTAATTTCTAAAGTTCAATACAGTGTCTCCATCACCTGTTTCAGCCAGTGTTTTGGTTTGTTTGGGTGTTTTTGAATGAACAAAACACATTGAAAGAACAAACAACACAGTATATGAAATGTAGCACTCTCCAGGGGTTAAACATGTGGCAGACTTTTCTTTCTGCCTGCCAGTCCCTGAATAACTGACATGGAGACTTGATATTAATTATAAATGCTTGGTCTATAGCTCAGGCTTATAATTAACTAGCTCTTACAACTTAACCCATTTATAGTAATCTATATTCTGACAACATGGCATTACTTCTCTTTAATTTTGCACCTCCTGTTTCCTCTGTCTTGATGGCCACTCCTCTGACTCCGCCCTTCTTCCCAGTGCCCTTCCTTAGTCTGGTTTTCTGGCTTAACCTTATCCTGTCCAGCTATTGACCAGTCAGCTTCTTTATTAAACCAATCAGTGTAATTTACACAATGTACAGAAGGATTATTCCACAGCATACACATAAGCAAAACTGAAAGCTTACACTACAGAATACCATGAGATGTAAGAGAAAGTAACTTTTGCCGTGTGTGTGTGTACACAGAAAAGGGAGATAAATCTGAATGAAAATTCATCTGCCTTCAATCTAGATAATGGGATATCACATATAAAGTCTCTTAAGATATTTAAAGGGCAAGACAGAAAATGAAGCCCTCTACTGTTTATGTAAAGGTTTGAAATAAAGAAGCCCCCTATCCCAAAATAGGGCCCCAAATCTGCTGCCCATGGAATCCCATAAAGTAGTAAACACCTGCTCTGGAGCCCCAAGATCACAAAAAAGAGGCAGTTTGACTTACCTTGCAGTTAAGAAAATGACTTTTTACCCAAACAGCAGTTTCTGGGCCAGCCACACCTTGTGCAGTGCCCCAACCCCCAACACACACACACTGAACTACCCTACACTGTGTCCTCCTGTACCTTCACACTGAGCCTAGGGTTTGGAGATGTCAGCCTCTCAGGCCAATAAAGGCTTGTCTCACTGTTTGGAGTTGAAAGATGATTTTTAAAGGAGAAAAACAATTGAAAGTGAGGAAGAAACAAAAAGGACTTAAGACCTATATAAAGTCATACCACTATTCTGCCGTATCAAGAACAAAAGCACAGTGTGGTACACCCATATTTAATGCGATTTAAATAAATTGAAACAAAACTGCAGCTTTCAACTCGGTGAAAACACTTCGAGGAAGAAAAAAGTCAGAAAATCAGCAAATGTAAACCAGAAAAGAACAGTATATGGAAAGTGAGATATGCATGAAGTATTGAGGCACAGCTAAAATTATGAGTAAGTTAACAGACTGTTGTTGATTTTATAAAATAAGCTTTCTAATAACAGTGTTACATAAAATTTATTATTCAGTGGCACAAACTATAGAGTCACCTGGGAAGAGGGAACCTCAGTTGAGTTCTCTCCATCAGACCAGCCTGTGGACGTGTTTAGACCATTTTCTTGTTAATGATCTTTCTTGCAGGGCCCCACCCATTGCACCCATCGTAGCCCTGTGTAACAGCAGGCTAAACAAGCCAGTAAGTGTTCTTCCATGGCCTCTGTTTCAAGCTCTTGTCCTGTGCTGGCTTCCCTAGATTGTGGACCAACTGTAACCTTTAAATTGAAATAAGCACCTCAAGTTTTTGGTCATGGTGTTAATTACAGTAACAGCATTCTAGGAGTAACCATTTATTAAAGAAGAATCTTGGGGCTGGGGGCATAGGTTTCTCAGTGGTAGTGTGTACTTAGCATGTGTAAGGCCCTTTCTTCAGCCTGGGCCATCACCCCTCAGCCCGGGGCACAGAAAATGAGGACTACAATCAACAGCTGATGCAGGCAGCAAGCTGGAAGGCAGACCTTTCTTTTGCGCTCGTGCACCACAGTGAGAGTGTACCACAGTGAGGGTGTGTAGGTTACGCTTGGCACCAATACCTGCCTTTACCTGCTCACAAAGGACCAATCAAATCCCAGAGCCAGTATCTTCATAATAAACCCAGTCATCCCCCTCCCGAGGATGCTCATCCCCAAACATCCGCACGTGTTTTATCACCAGGCCACAGTTCACACCTCATCCTGAAGTCCAACAAGACACATCTATCCCTCGTACAAATGGACTTGCCAGGTACTCACTGTGGACACCTGAAACCCCAGAACGCTGGAGGTTGAGGCAGGAAGATAAGAGAGGCCAGCTTGGATGAAACCTAGGACCTTGCCATGCTAAGCAAGAATTCTACCTTGAGCTAAATCATCAACCACCTCAAAAAGGGCACTTACTGGGCTGATAAGGTGGCTCAGTGGGTAAAGGCAGTTGCCACCAAACCTGATGATCTGAGTTTGATCCCCAGGGCCCACATGGTGGTAGGAGAGAACTAACTCTCACAAGTTGTCCTCTCACTTCAATATATGCATCGTGGTACTTGCATGTCCACACACACACACACACACACACACACACACACACACACACACACACACAAATTAATACATTTTTAAAATAAAAGGGGAAGGGGTCACTGAGCTCAGGTGGTAAAGGTGCTTGCCTACAAGCCTGATGACCTGAGTTTAATCCCAGGAGCCATGTGGTGGAGGAAGAAAACAGACTCTAGACAGTTGCCCTCTGATCTGTACACATACTTTGTGGTATGTGCATGTCCTCTTGCTGTAGATGAAATTCTAAACGGTCTTAGTAAGTAAGAAGCACAGAGCCAAATACACAGTTAAAGCCTAAGAGATCAGAGCAAGAGCCACGACTCCCTTTAGCTTACCACTCGCTGCTGTAGCTTCCCCTGAGAGAGACCTTCTCGGTGTCCTGTTTTTTAATTGCCTTTCTGTTCTGCCTTCTTATTGGCTCTAAACCCAACCACATGACTTCCTCATCACTGCCTGTCTATACAGACCTCCAGGTCTCTATGGTTGGTACTGGGATTAAAAATTCAGGTCACCTTGCTTGGCTGTGTCCTTGACCATACAGAGACTCTGCCTGCCATGTGATCGGATTAAGGGCGTGTGCTACCACTGCCAGACTTCTGCTTAATGGCTATGACTTGATCTCCAGGCAACTTTATTAACATACAAGTAAAATCACATTTCAGCACAAATAAAATATCACCATATCTTGCCCCTTCCCAAATAAATTAAAAATGTAACTAAAAGATTTAAAAAAAGAATCTTGCTGAAATGTAGGAGTTTTATTGTTGTTGGTTTTGGTGATTTTTTTTTATGTATTTCTCAGATTTTTCACTTGGTATCCATGGTGTCCTTTAAAACCTTCAGTTGGAGTTCATTTTTTCAGCCCTTAATAGTGTATGTGTCCTTAGGGTTTGCTGTATATAAGGTTTCATCTGTGGATAGACTAGTTTTGTTTCTTTCAATGTGAATACCTGTTCTACCATTGCCTCATCTGATTGCCCAGGCTACAACCTGCTCTACAGAACAGAGCTGATGAGAGCAAACGCCCCTCTTTCCTTGATTGAAGGGGGAAAGTATTCAGTATTTCACCATTAGCATATTAGCTGTGAGTGTGTCTTAGATGTCCTTTATCTGGTTGATATCCCTACTTCATTAAGTTTTTTTTTAATCACAAAATTCTCATTCTCTCTCTCTCCCTCCCTCCCTCCCTCCCTCCCCCCCCCCCCCCCCCCGTCTCTCTCTGTATGTATGTACACACCAGGGATTGAGCCTTTTGCATGCTACACATGTACTCTGTCATTGACTGATCCTCACCCCAATGCTAGATTTTTTAAAAAGTCACATTTATTTATCATGTATGTTTGTGAGTGTACTTGTGGGTATGCATGCGTATGGACATCGGAGAAAAACTTGAGGGAGTTGTTTTTTTTCCTACTGAAATGTGGGCCCTGGGGATCAAACTCAGGTTGTCATCAGGTTTGGTGGCAACTGCCTTTACCCTCTGAGCCATCTTCCTGTGCCAACTCCCATTGTTAGGTGGCATTGGGGATTGAACTCAAGACCTTATGTATCTAGCTAGGAAAGCTTTGTGCTCTAAAGTTCTATCTCCAGTCCTCAAGTATTAAATTTATTTCAAGTGTTTTCTTCACATTTATTGAGATGCTTGTGCATATTTTGGCCTTTATTGTATTAATTTGGTATCTTATATTGATTTTCACATGTTGACTCATTATTTCTGGAGTGAGTCACATTTGGTTTGGATGTATAGCCCTTCTTGTTGATTTTTTTTTTTTTTTTTTTTTTTTTCGAGACAGGGTTTCTCTGTGTAGCTTTGCACCTTTCCTGGGACTCACTTGGTAGCCCAGGCTGGCCTCGAACTCACAGAGATCTGCCTGCCTCTGTCTCCCAAGTGCTGGGATTAAAGGCGTGCGCCACCACCGCCCGGCGTTGATTTTTTTATTGAAGCTTTTCACATCTTTATTGATAAAAGGCATTGATCTAGTTCTTTTATGATGTCTTTTATCTTTGGACTATAACTTTTTTTTTTTTTGAAAATTTGTTGAAACCTTCCCCCCTAAGTGGGAGCTGCTAGGTGCCAAAGATGTGCCCTATGGTCCTTAGATCCCCAGATATTCGAACAGGGCCTCTCAAGTGGTATGTCAAAACAGAGTGCCTGAGACCCATTAGGCAGGAATTGTCTCTTCTGGATCTCTGCAGTTCAACTGCGTTTGGAATGTATCCATCCTATATGTCTGCTGCTCTCTAAATGTATCCAAGGTGGGCCGGAGAGATGGCTCCGTGGTTAAGAGCACTGGCTGCTCTTCCAGAGGACCTGGGTTCAATTCCCAGTATCCACGTGACAGCTCCCAACTCCAATTCCAGAGGATCTGACAGACAGCCTTACACACACATGCATGCAGGCAAAACATCAGTGCACATGAAATAAAAACAAACAAATAAATCAATAAATGGATCCAAGGTGTGGTTCTTGCCTTAAATGACAGTCATGCCAAGAGTTGGATGCCAAAAGTACCCTAGCCTGCCCCAGGTAGTGACACTGGTCGGGACCTGCCTACAGTGTGCTTTCCGCAGACGTCTGATAGAGGAATAAAAGGGAAAACTGGCTTTGCAGCCCCCTCTAGTCGAGGTCATTATCGATGACTGGGTCTTTGTAGAGAGAATCTAATGTCCCAGGTCTGTGTCTGACATCCAGTCTGACTGAACCCCTAAATCCTAAAAATGAGGTTGATTTTGATAAATTGAATTTCTCTGAAACCTCATTCAGAATCATTCCTTAAAAGTGAGTGACTTAGCCGGGGGCAGTCACTTGGGAGGCAGAGGCAGGCGGATCTCTGTGAGTTCCAGGCCAGCCTGGGCTACAGAGTCAGTTCCAGGACAGCCAGGACTGTTACACAGAGAAACCCTGTCTTGAAAAACAAAACAAAACAAAACAAAACAAACAAACAAAGTGAAAGACTTAGAGAGCTCAGCTGGTAGAGTGCTTGCCTATCATGCCAGGGAGGCCTGGGTTTGAGCCTCAGCACAGCGTAAACTGTGGTGATGCCTGCCTGTGATCCTAGCACTTCAGAGATGGAGACGGAGGATGAGAAATTTAAGCTCATTCTCAGCTACATAGAGTTTGAGGCCAGTTTGGGCAACATGAGGCCCTATCTCAAAAAGAAAAAAAAAAAAAAAAAAAAGGAAAGGACCTAACTAGAGTGTAATTACAATGTTTTATACTGGCACACTAACTCTGACAAAGGTACCATACCACAGCAAGATCTTAATAATGACTGAGTGTGAATAAAAAAGGACTATTTTTGCAATTGTTTCATAAATTTACAACTTACTAAAATGTTTTGAAAGAACATAGTAAGTGATGGTTTAAATTAAATTGTTTTAATCGTGACCAATTTTTTTTTTTTTGGTGACCTATTGTTTTAACACCTTTTATTGAATTAGCAGAAATCATAGGCCAGTCTGTGCACACCTTTAATCCTAGCACTCAAGAGTTAGAGGCAGGCAGATCTCTGTGAGTTCCAGGCTAGCCTGGTCTACATAGAGAATTTCAGGCCATCCAGGGCTAGCTACACAGTGAGACCCTGTCTCAAAACAACAACAAAAAAATCTGATTGTTTTATACTACTGATGTGGTTAATTATCCTTAATTTGTGTACTGCCTTAAGTGTTGACAAATGTATTTTAATGTGAAAATAATGTCATTACTTGGTCTGCTTTTTTTTTTTAATTTTTAGCTTTTGGTTTTTTGAGACAGGGTTTCTCTGCATAGCCCTGGTTGTCCTGGAACTCACTCTGTAAACCAGATTGGCCTCAATCTAACAGAGATCTACCTACCTCTGCTTCCCCAGTGCTTGGATTAAAGGTGTGCACCACCACCATCGGGCCCTCATTACTTGTTTATGAAAATAAATTTTATCTTGGGGCCGGTGAGATGGCTCAGCAGATAAGAGCACTTGCTGCAGCCAGGCCTAGAGACCTGAGTGGGATACATAGAACCTCCACTGTGGAAGGCAAGGATTTCCACGAGCTGTCCTCTGGCCTCAGGTGTACATGCATGCACATCCAAAATAAATATTTTTAAATTGATTTAAAACCAGAAACATTTTTTAAGTCTTCACTCTTCCACCAGGTAAAAAAATCAGTTTTTTTTTAGACTTTAGTTGGAAATATAATGCACTTACGTTTCTATTTCTAGGAAAAATTAAATTTACATTAATCTTTTCACTTGAGAATATAGTATGCTCTCTGCTTGTTTGTGGTGTTTCATAATTCTGTTGTTACTGGTTTTTTGAGACAGGGTCTCACTCTGTAGCCTTGACTGGCTGGCCTGGAACTTGCTACGTAGACCAGGCTGGTCTCAAACTCACAGTGACCTGTTTCTGTCTCTTAAGTGTTGGGATTAAAGAGGTGTGCCACCACATTTGACAGGTTTTTCATAATTTAATGATTTTTTTTTCATATAGCACTTTGGGCAGTTTTTCCTAGACAACATTTTGTGGTGGTATGTTCTCTTTTTCCTGATTTTGTTAAAATGTTAATTTATCTGATTAAACACTAGCCATTTTCTTTTCTTTAGTTTTATTTTTGTTTGTTTTGCTTTTCCATGGAGCTGGGGACCAACCTAGGGCCTCATGAGCACTAGGCAAGCCTTGTAGCTAGACCTCAGGCTCACATTGAACAGTTGTGGTGTTCTTAGACCTATCTGCCTTTAGTGGGACTCCTTTCATATGACCATTGATTTGAGAGTCTTTAATATACTTAGGAATTATACTTTTATTTCATGTTAGCTTTTTTAAAAGTGTAACAAAATTTTATCTAACCATTTTTAGGTCTTTTCAGATGGTGTGTGTGTGTGTGTGTGTGTGTGTGTGTGTGTGTGTGTGTGTGTGTGTTGGTATTGAATTCAGGGCCTCGCACGTTTGGCAAGTATCATTGCATCTCTAGTCCTGTGTGTGATGAGCATGTGTGTCATGTATGAGCACATGTGTGTTGGGTGCACATGTGTGCTGAGGCACGCTGGGTGTCTTCTTCTGTCACTTTCCATATTATTTTTTTTGTGTATTAAATAATTTTTTAAAGTTATTTTTGTGTGTATGGGTGATTTGCCTGAATGTCTGTGTTCCACATGCATGCAATGCCCTTGGAGACCAGAAGAGGGCATCAGATTCCCCTGGACTTGGTTGTGAGAAGCCATGTGGGTGGGTGCTGGAGATCAAACAGGTCCTCTGGAAAAAAAAACCAGTGCTCTTAACTGCTGAGCCATTGCTCCAGCCCTCCATCTTATGTTTTGAAATGGTCGTCTCTCATTGACTCTGAAGCATGCTGTTTCAAGATCCATCTGTCTCTGTCCCCCAACACTGGGGTTATAGCATGCATGGCCACTCCCAGCTTTTATGTGGGTGCTGAAGACGTAAACTCAAGTCTTCTTGTTTTCATAGCAATTGTTCTTACCTACTGGTCCATTTCACAGGCCCCTTCCAGTCCTTCGTTGAAGTTTTGAGACAGGGTTACTAAGTTACCCAGGGAAGCCTTGAATCTATGATTCCCCTGCCTCAGCTTCCCTCATGTCGAGATTATGGATCTGTACCACTAGGCCTTTCCCAGATGATTTTTTTTGTGTTGACTTACAGTTGTGGTGTCTTATGTTACTAGAATTTTCTAATAGATTAAACAACATTTGCATTTGCCAAGTTTTGCCATGAACATTTCTTTCCCAATTATTTTTAAGTTTTTCTCTCTCAGGAGGCCCAAATAATATATAGCTTTTTCCTATTAAGACAAAGAGCAGCCGGGTGGTGGTGGTGGCAGCATATGCCTTTAATCCCAGCACTTATGAGGCAGAAGCAGGAAAATCTCTAAGTTCAAGGACAGCCTGGTCTATGGAGTGAGTTCAAGGACAGCCAAGGCTACATACACAGAGAGAAATCCTTTCTTGAAAAACCAAAAAACAAACAAACAAACAAAACAACCAAAAAACCAAAACCAAAACAAACAAAAACAAACAAACAAAAAAAACCCCAAAAGACAAAATGCAAAGCTACAACTGTCTGTAGACAAGACCCTGGAGCCCAGAGGCCTGCAGAACAACTTCACAGATGAGGAAGGATGATGTGGCGAGCGAGGACAGGAGCAGAAGACCTGTCCAAAGCAGGGCCTGGTGAGGAAGCCTGGGACACCCCTGCCACCCTTGCCACCCTTGCCAGAGTCAGCAGAGGACACACAGACTCAGAAGGGCTTTGAGGGCTGCCCTGGCTCTGCCATATCCTGGCCGTTTCCCCCATTCTTCCTCCTGGGTCTGGAGAAAGCAGAATCTCTAACCCTGCTTTTCCTCCTGGGATCTCCATCTGACGGGCATGGCTACCAGCACCCCCACCATACTCCCAGGAGACAGAAGGGAATGTCAGGTAGAGGCCCAGGCCCAGCCCAGGGAGGTGTTCACTGTGTGTTTATTGAATATACAATCCAGAAAAGGTAGTCACTGGAGCGCTCTCTACGTGAAGAGAGCTGGAAAGAGAGAAGGTTGTAGTCCATGTGGGTTTGAGTCAGTTCAAAACCACATTCAAGGCACGTGGCTGGTGATGGCTGCCACATGGGTGGGCTTGTTGCTGGTGGAGCTCTTCTTCCTCACTTAGAAGTCTTTAGGCTTCTAGGCTCAGTGCAGGACTGAGGGGCCCTCTGGGTGGATTTCCCCACAATTTCCTCCAGGATAGGATTTCCGTCGAAGGGCTGGTTCGTCACTTTGTCTGCCAACCAGCTGCCTTTGCAGCCTTGGCTTAGACCTGAGGGATGGGGTAGGAGGCACAGGCAGCCAGGCCACACATGTTCTTCCCACGCTCAATGAGGAAGTACCTGGGCAGAGAGAAAGGATTCAGGCCTGACTGAGTGGCACCTGTACCACACAGCTTTCTAGAATGTTCTGCTGCAAACCAAGACATGACTCCAGGGATTAGGCCCTCTGAATTTTATTCACAGAACAGCTACCACAGGCTTATTTTATCAGCAGGAAATGGCTGGCCTCACTTTGTAACTAATTTCTTTTTCTCTTTACATTGTCTACTTCTACCCAGAATTGATGGAGGCTCCCTTCTTGTCTCTGTCCAGAGCCTGTCATAGCTACCTAAACCACCACTAGGACCTCCTAACAACAAAAGCTCTCCTTTTCAGGGGTGTGTGTGTGTGTGTGTCTGTCTGTCTGTCTCTGTGTCCCTTCCTGATTCAAAGGAGGGGCTGTCACTTACTGTAGCAAATTCCTTGCTTTCATTTCTCAGACCCTTTCAGAGGTTGGTTTTCTCCCAGCAAGATGCTGAGGTCTGGCTGTTTCCATCCTTTAGCTATAGATCCCTTTAAGCCAATTGTTCTCCTGTCCCCCGCAGAAGACTTGTTGGGACCTGGGATCCTATAAGGGGTCTTGCTTACAGGGCCTTGCCATGTGAAGGTTCCATTCTCATACTCCCCCTTTCCTGGCCCGGCTAGAGCTTGCTGTCCAACTCCTGTGACTTTGAAGTACAGATGCCTCACACTCAGGGGGTGCCTCTAGACCTGAGCAACACGTGCCCCAGCAGTGGGACCTACAGGCTACTTACCCTTTATCTCCCCACTGGGTGCCCCAAGAGTTCTTCACGATCCAGTAGAGAATTCCATCCTGCTCTCCATAGCCAACGGCCAGGACTGCATGGTTTACCTTATCTGGAGTTTTATGACAGGAGGTGCTGGAAATGAAAATGAAATTTACAAAGGTTTGTAGTATAGGAAGGACAAAGGCCAGGACTGTCACAAACAAGGGCTCTCTAGTGATGTAGAGAGATGTTTCCCATTGGCGGGAGGGTGGTGTGTTGGGTGTCAATCAGCTATGCCTCAACCATAATGGGAGAGAATGAGTGCCCTGAGTTCTAAGTCCTTCTGCTCCTGCAGTCTCCACAGTCCTGGCCTCGCTCCACAGTGGACACCTCTGACTCCCAACAAGAAGGGTAGCCCCCTGCTGCACTTCTGCCGGCAACAGCACCCAGCTAGAACTCAATGCACTGCTCTGTTGCCTCTGCATTCCTTCTAAAAACCAACTTGTGCTTATGACAAACATGTAGACTTGCCATTTGGCCTCCATGAGAAATTTTATGACCTCAAGAGGCAAACTGCTAGGCTGGGCAGTGGTGGTACACGCCTTTAATCCCAGCACTCGGGAGGCAGAGGCAGTCGGATCTTTGTGAGTTCGAGGCCAGCCTGGTCTACAGAGCGAGTTCCAGGAAAGGCGCAAAGCTACACAGAGAAACCCTGTCTTGAAAAACCAAAAAAAAAAAAAAAAAAAAAAAAAAAAAGAGGCAAACTGCAGTGTCCACGTGTTGATTCAATGGACATGGAAAAAAAAGGCACATGCCTTTTATCCTCGTACTCTGGAGGCAGAGGCAGGTGGATCTCTGTGAGTTTGAGGCCAGCCAGGGCTACAGAGAGAAATCCTGTCTCAAAAAAAGCAAAAACAAAAAACAAAACAAAACAGTGCTAAGGCATATGGAAATTAAATGGACAAGGAGCTGTCACAATTGTGTCAGGTACAGGGCAGGGGCAGTCAGGCAAAGAGGCTGCCCTGCAGTGGTCTGAGGGGTGTGCCAGTGAGGTAGGGGATAGGAGCCCCAAGGAGTGGGATCTAACCCAGGGGGTGAGAAGTGAAGAAACTTCCTTGACGAGCAGAAGATATACATGAAACTTTATGTTCTTCCATGTGGCTGGAGTGAGAGAGTCGGGGAGAAAAAGAAGAGACAAGAAGGGAGGATCAATGGCAGATGAGTGCAGAGAAAGAGGGGAGCAAAGTTACCAAGGGCCCAAAGCCAAGCTAAGACCCTGGGTAATGCGGAGCCTTGGGTATTTATGCCCAAGTCATCATAGGGCTGGGGGGATGGCTCAGTAAAGGGGCTTGCCACCCAAGTCTTGAAGATCTGAATTCAGGTTCCCAGCGTGCATGTAAAAATGCCAGCCTACTTTTATAATCCCAGTGCTGGGAAGGTGGAGACAGATTCCTGGAGCTCATTAGCCAGCCGTCCTAGCCGAATCATTGAGCTCTAGGTCCAGTGAGAGACAGTCTCAAAAAGTAAGAGAGTAATTGGGGAAGACACCAGAGGTTGACTTCTGGCCTCCATACGCATACACATACACGTGCACCATCATAGGCAGGTTGACTTCTGGCCTTCGTATGTATGCACACTTGTACACACTCACTAGACACACCCTTAGACACAACTTTTCATGGCCAACAAAGCACTTCAGAAGGACTCTGGGTCTCAATGGAGGAGGAGCCAGGGTGTCTGTTTATTGCAGGGGAGAGGGATGTCTAGAACAAGCCAATGAGGAGGCATCTGGAGGAGATGATGGGCTGGGCTGGGCAGGAGAGGAGTGGGAGCACCCTATTGTGGCTCTGGCCTCTCCCTCAGCAGCAGCAGGGATGTGAGTCTGTTAACAGACACAGAGACCTCCAAGGAGCATTGGGGCTGGAGGAACACAGGGTTGGAGGTCTCCTTGGCCACCCAGGCTGAATTGGCAGGGGGCCCTCAGATCTAAGCATGCATCTAATACTTGGAGGAGATTTGGTGAGCCATGGATATTCTTAGCAAATAGTTGGCTGTGGATTTACAGTTGTATCTGACAACTGCATAGAGGGCTGAGGGCAACGCCCAGAAGAACAGGAACATTCTACGGGTGGCTAGAGAACAGAGAGCATGAAGGAGCCTGGAGAGCAGGGAGTGGCTAGAGAGACTCCTTGCTGAACTCATTGCTGCCCCCAAATCGGCAGGCTAAGAGGTGTGGGCACAGGAAATCCCACATTAGACATGCTAAGTGGAGCATAGTGCAGCTCAGCAATAGAGTGATTGTCTACTGTCCACGAGGCCCTGGGTGCTAAGGAATCTGGTCTTCCTGAAGAACCAGACAGTGAACCCTCCAGCACAGGATTCTGATGTTTGAGAACAGCTGCTTTTCCTTTCCCATTTTCTGTCTTTTTTTTTTTTTTAAAGACAGGGTTCCATGCATACCAGTCTAGCCTTAGCTTACTATATAGCTGAGGATGACTCTTGAGCTTCCGAGTCTCTGCCTCCTCAGTGCTGGAATTATAGGTATGTACCATCTATGTGAGGCTTGGGAACAAACCCAGGGTCTGTGCATTCGAGGCAAGCACTCACCAAATGGCTACATCTTTAACCCCATCTTGAAATATTTGACTATGTTTTTGAACCTTAGTTTTCTTGACTGGATTCAGCCCTCTGTAGATGACCACAGAGCTCTGGACATGGATTTTGGCCTTGTCATGACTTAGTCACAATAGCTTGGCCTGTGGCATTCTCTGTGACCCCCCTCCCCCCACCCGGGGTAGAGACTTGCTCCCTGACACTCAGAGCGGCAAGAAGACTAATGGATGGAGGGGACACATGCTAAGTCTCCTGAATTCTGTCTAAGAGTATAGGCTGGGCTGGAGGCCATGTGCTGGGTTTGAGGAGGCCCACCCAGTCCTGTCCCTTCTGACTCTCAGGTCCCCAGCTTACCTGGTGTAAATGCCCTTGTGATACAACATAAAATCTTCAGTCACCTCAAAAGCAAAGCTCACAGGGTTGTGTAGTGCCACAGCTTCTACCATCCCCTTCTCATCATTCTGTGGACAGACAGACAGAGGGTTGACAGATCTGCACGGCCTCTGCCACCTCCCCCACCATACTTAGGGCCTGTTGCCTCAAGGTAGGGGCTAGAATTCTAGAGCGGTACAGGTGAACTAAAGCCCCTGGCACTAAGTAGTGACACAGACCCTCACCTTCCTATGCAGAGTGCCAGTACCCTTTGGATTGATTTTATTAGTTTTTGAGACAGGGTCTTAGGTAGTCCAGGCTGGCCTTGAACTTGTTTTGTATAACAGGATAACCTTGGATTCCCCATCGTCCTGCCTGCATCTCCCAAGTGCTTGGATTACAAACTGGTGCTATCATGCCTGGCACTGATAAAATTTATCTTTTAAAAACCTTTAAACCTGGGCGAGGTGGCTCACACCTTTAACCCCAGCACTTGGGAGGCAGAAGCAAGTGTGTCTCTAGGAGTTCAAGGCCAGCCTGCTGTACATATTGAGTTCCAGGGCAGCCAGAGCTACATAATAGAGAGACTGTCTAAAAAACAAAATAAAAAATCAAAATAAACAGTTTATTGAATATGCTCTTGAACTTGTTAGGCAAGTGTCCTACACTTGATATACACCACCATGCCCAGCCTCTGTTGTTGTGTTGGGGATCCAACCCAGGGATCAAATCTTGTGCATGCTAAGCAAGTCCTCTTAAGACTAAGCTACACCTCTGGCCTCTTTGGGTTTTTATCTGTCTTATAGTTCTTCCTCCCAAACTGAACTAGATCCCGTGGGGCTTCAGCCTTTGCCTTCACTTTTGAGTGTCTGCAAATCTCTCATTTGTCTCCCAAACATCCTTACACACAGCTTCGCCATTCATTCTCTCAGTCACAACTGACCATTGTGGCCAGGGACTGTGAAGGATGCAGAGATGAGTGTGGCACCCTTGCTTCCGCTCCCAATACTCCACGTCCACGAAGACAATCTAGGGACCTTCAGTAGTGGAACACAGATTTTACAGATCCATAAACAGGTAAAGACCTAGACCACGGTGGAAACAAGAAGACCAGCCAAGAAGACTGGCCTTCTGAGTAGGACCTACCACTTCAGTGGAGGAAGGGAGGCAGAAGGGAGCCATGGTAGCTTCTTGGAGGCAGGGTGAGAGCAGCAGCCAGAAACACCTGGTAGACTTCAGAAGCCTCCCTCCCAGGCAGGGTGGGTGGTTCCTACCTTCAGGTGTTTCAAAATGTCCCAACTGGGGAAAACTGAGCAGGCGCTATAGTGATGAGATGCTTGGGAGTGGGCAGGCAGTTCAGTGAGTGGAGGCCAGAGCTTGGAGAAAGGAAGTAAAGGGCAGGAGACAGAGTACTCAGTGTGTCCTCCCTCAGGCATGAGGCTCCTTCCAAGTATGGCTAGAGGTCTTGGGAGCCCAGGAGATCACAGAGGCCTGCCCACATAAGAGCCAGAACCTCTGTGGCTGGCACTGTTTCTACAGCTGTCCCTTGTCCTGTCTGGTCCTGTCTGAGAGATCTGCCCTTTTCTTCTGGCTCTGCTGATGCTCCTTATACGATTCTCCCTGGGAACTAGGCAAAAGGTAGCCTTTGAGAGCCTCTTTCACTTCATATGGAATACAGTGGCTCAGAGGGCCAGTCTTGGTGGGTGCGTTAAAAACAGTTTCTTTTCAGGAGCCGATAACATTGCAGGCTGTGTGGCTGAGGTGGCGAACCTCAGCTCTGGAATGACATTTCTCAGTTCAGATGCAGCCCCACCTCCTAGCTCCTGGGCACAGTTAGCTCCTCTGAGACTTGGTTTTCTCATCTGTCAAATGAAGGTAATAACCACATTCATGCCCTAGGTTATTTGGAGATAATGCTTGTCAGGTGGCTCTATACTGCCTCTAATCACTCCAAACTGTTATTACTATGGAGAGCTTGGCATGCCCTTCAATTAGATGGCAGCTGCTATCATTACATAAACTACATGTTTGTGTCCTGAATCTGTTTATGAGTACACGCCCCATCACCTGCACACATTGTGGAGGTTTCTCACATCCTACACAGTCCTGCCAGACTGAGCCCGTGCCTACCAGGCTCATGGGGGCATTCATGCATGCTCACGTGTTCTCTTGGAAAAGCAGGGCATGAGTGTGTGTTAGGGAATGCTGTCCTTCAAGTATGACAGCCATTACTGTCTTATAATCAGAGTAGCCCCGATTAGATCCAACAAGATTTGACTTGCTGACATTCCCTCATGGGAGGGAGAAGGGAGGGCCCTTAGACCCTCACCAGAGGTTCCAGCTACTTCCTCCCTCCTGAGTCCCTGTCAAAGCTATATAAAATTCATGTGGTCCCTGCAGGTTCTAGTGTACACAGGAGGTGGCATTTTCATTAACTCTATGCAGCGACGGGACATTGTCATCCTCTAGGGTGGGACATTTTGGAGGTACAGCTGTTTTGAGGTCATTCATGTTCCTGTAAGTAAGCCCAACAACTCATGGGTTCACCAAGCCAGACTTGGGTGCAATGGGATTACTCTGGTCTGTTGTTGGTACCCTAGCTGGGGTGAGCAGGCATCTATTAATGCCTCACCAGGAAAACTGAATGTGTTTCTCCAAGTACTCAAGGTGTGACATAACTTATTAGGGGTATGATTTATCCCTCTCTTTCCCTCAGCCTAGGTGCTGAAGTGAGGCCAACAACACAGGATTCACCCAACCCCGCCTAAACCACAAACAGGTGACAGGAATGAGACACACTATGCCTTCCAGTCTTGAGGACAGTTGTGGCTGCAGCAAAACCTAGCCTGACCTGACCAAGTCCAGGCTCCTCATCTTCTCACGTGCTGACCTGTATGCTCCATCCTCTCGTGAGATGGTGGAGATTATCGCTTGCATTTTAGACAAGAAAACAGAAGCACAAGCACAGAGCCTCATAGAGACGTGGCATTCAGAACCCAGGGCATCCCCTGTCACTCCATGATTCCCGTCCTATCTTCCATCACACAGCCTTCATGGTGAGCAGGAGCCGGAAGTAACCCAGACTCCTCCATCAGTTATGAGCCATGATGAAGAGCTGCTCTTGTGGCCTCCATATCAGAACACATTCCCTAGCTAGAGATGGACCCAGTACTCACGAGTGTGATGTTGGCAACATCCTTGACGAATGCAATGGCTTTTTTGGGGTTGAACTTGCAGTGACCATCCTGTTCAGGGCGGCACAGGGAAGAGACCATAGATTAGATGATTAGCCTGAGGCTGAGGCCCCACCCTCCCTGGGAAGGCTGACAACATTTTCCAAGCAGCTGGCGTGCACTAGGGCCTTGCTGACTGTAGCACCTCAGAGGGGCTTAGAAGTATTCCTGTCCTCAAAGTGTTTAGAACCCAGGGCCAGGAGACAGTTCTGTGCTGTCTGGGACATGCATACTGCTTTGTCAGAGGAAGAACCTGAGCTCGCCAAAGGAAACTCAGAAACAGAAGCCGTGTTGGAACCTATATAGCAGGGTTAGAGGGACAGACAGTCCAGGGAATAGTGCCAACCAGAGGTGGGCAGAGATTAAGTTACCAGGCAGAAATTGGAGGGAGGGGACCTGGTTTCCGGGAGCTAGGAATTGTGGGCATGATGATGGGGAAGACTGGCCCGTGGGGAGAGAAGGAGACCCCGGGAGCCTCCATTGTGCTTTGACCAAGGTGGGTATATAGGCCAAGCTGATCAGAGAGCCGCAGGATGAGGCCAGTTAGGGGTTTCTTGATGAAGGGAGGCCAAACTCTGGATGGGGTGGTGACGTGGGATGGACCAATGGAGTCACAAAGGAAGAAGGCAAGCTGAGTTGAGGCGGGAGGGTCCTGAGGAAGGGCACTCAGGAAGGAGAGATGGTGCTACCGAGGCAGGAACGACCAGAGGTCCCCGGTAAGAGCAGGGGGCACAGCAAGCCCCGTGAAGAGCCCAGATTTGATCGGCAGCAGGAAGGAGGGCAATGAGGGTGAGATGGGGACGAGAAGAGACACAGCTGAGGCCACCCACAGTTACCTTGCCTCTGTAAGGGTAGGCGTCTTCTCCCATGATGCCTTTGTTGTACAGGATGTACTCGAAGGCCTGGCTGGGGAGACCTCTGCAAGAAGGACACATACATAAGCCTTTCTGGGCCTGGCCCCACAGATAGGAGTGGGCATTAGTACTGGAGCTTGGTGATGCTTGCCCTTGCCTGGATCACTGGGGTCTCGGTAGGGCACATTCCAGTGGCAGAGGTCTCTGAGAGGTCTGCAATGTATCCCTGGTCTCAGTCATTGGGGTCTGCGTGAACCAGAAGTGCCCCTCTGGGGGTAGAGACCCCTGGAAACCAGGCCCCTGTCAGGAGAAGCAGGCAGCCCCTCAGAGGGCTGAAGGAATCACTGTCACCACAATGCCGTCTACACCAGGCATCCTCATGGACTATGTTCCACAGACACACTGCCTGACCCCTCATGTCAGCCCCAGGTAGAAGCTCAGAAAAGTGGGTCACCATGCCCAGGCCATAATCTGAATTCAGACTTTAAAGATTCTGAAGGTCAATCCTTCTCATCTTCCTACTTCCCCCAAAACAAACAAACAAAAACAAAAACAAGCAAACTCACTCAGCAGACCCCACTCTGTCCAGCCCTTGCCCTTCTCCCTAAAACCCGTGTTACCACCTGACCTATGGCATGCTTGTGCATGGCTTGTTCAACCCTGAGGAATGTCAGCTCTGTATGGTCTGCTGTCTGTTGAGTCACCTGTACCTAAGTCCACAGGGGGATATGGTGGGAACTGGTACTTGAATGAAAAAGAAAGTAATGTCATGAACCAAAGCAACAGATATCAAAAGACAGTCAGGCTCCAGTGTGCCCAGGAGGCAGCCTTTTACCATGGGCAGTGTGAAGTTGTACAGAGGAAAGGGTCGAAAAGTGAGGGGCACCTAAGCGCCCCGTGGATCCCTGGCAGGCTGTATAGCATCAGCCCTGAATCCCTGGACTTAGGCTGGAGCATGGAGACCTTACTATTCACTGCTGTCAGAGGAGAAGATGGTTCGTGGGATGTCCCACAGAGGAGCAGTGCGGGCAAGGCTGGGCCCGACTGAAGTCAAGGCTGAGAATATGTCCTAGGGGACCTAAGGGACTTTCTGCATATTATATGCACAGAAGCCTGACTAACCCCACAGATCTCTCTCAGAGAGCAGCTCACATGGGGAAAGAGAGGAGGGCTAATGTCACCGTGAAAATGGGAGCTAGTTACTTATTGAGAGGATGGCCAGGAAGCCAGCCCAGTACAGCGTTATGCATGGACACATTTCCACAACTCACAAGCAGCTTTGTGTTTCAGGGAACTTGTCTAAGGGCCAATCAGCTTTCCATGCGCGGATCTGGGTTTTGGAGGGCGATGTGTTTCCTCCCCTTTCTATTCTTTTGGCTATTACTCCAGATACTTCCATGGTCAGCTGACCATGCTGAGGACGGGGCTGGGTGACGTCTTGGGAAGAGGCTGGATTCAGCCCTGAACCTTCCAGCTCTGAGACCCTTAGACTCTACCCATGGGGTGGATGGGATTTCATGACTGTAGCAGCGGCTGAATCTGATAGCTGCAAATGAGGGAGATGAGAAGAAGTGGATTCTCCCACTCTGGAACATACCCTTGGCAGCCATGATTGTTGAAGTTCTGGGCACAGTCCACCAGCTGCTGCTCAGCCTAGAGGAAGAAGCACAGACCCAGTGAGGAGACGGCGGAGAGGCCGGGGAGGCGCTGCTCTGAAGTGTCAGCTCTCACTAACTCATTCACGTTTGTAGCCTGATTGGTGTTGTGTGGCAATGACCCTGCAAGGTCCCCCAGGGACAGGGCCATCTCTGTGTACCCCAGGGTGTCTGTCCTGCGGCTGGCACATGTTGGGAGGGGCTCAACATGACGTGGCTGTAAAGCTGGCGAGAGGGTGTGAACAGGCCCTCCTAATGAGCACTTGTCCTGTAGGGGTGTGCACAGTATGAACTATGCATCTCACCGTGTGTGCTGGAGGGAGAGGTTCAGGCCCAGAGACACGGCTCCATAACTCCTCAACCCAGGCTCTCACGGCCAAAATTGACCTTGCTCGACTCTCCTTCTTCCCTGCAGTGGGACAGTTCGTTCACAGGTGACACCCTTCTCTTGGGGGTTAGTAGATGGACACATAGGCCTTAGCTCTTCCCTGCATGATAACCAAGCATGGGAAGGGACACAGCTAGAAGGGGTATCTCCCAGACAGTGTCTACTGTCCAGAGATCTTCTTGGTGAAGTACCAGGCTGAAAACCTGAGGAATGTGATGGCCACCCACATCCGCTCAAGGAGCCCTTGGGGCATTTTCTTCACTCTCATCCTTTCTGGGAAACACATCAGTTGAGACTCCCAGACTAAGCGTCCTCAAGAGTGGGGCATGAGATCCGATAGAAATAGGACTCTTGGCTAACACCATGAATGAGCCTGAAGGCCCAGGCCTGGTGGTGAAAGGTGGTCTGCAGGAAACGGCCTATGGCTGACTTCTTACCAAAGAGAGCATCTTCCCACTGGCGATGGCCACAGCTGACTCCAGGGCCCCCGTGGTGGAGAAAGTCCAGCAGCTGCCACAGGTCCCCTGGAGAAGACACATGGGCAGAGGGAGTCAGTGACTGTGCCCTCAGGACACCGCTCCATTTACCAGGGTGGGAACCTTGGTCCCTGGATGCCTTTGCTCTCTACAAGCCCCGGCTAGTACGTCTGTCCATGCTGTCCTGCACATGTTCAGGAGGCTGGCATCCTTCCTCCATAATGCAGCAACCGAGGCTCCCAAGGAGCAGTTCTGACCAGCCCAGTGGACTCCCAATCTGGGCCTTTTGAACAATTCCCCTACCATGCTAGGGCCAGAAACCCTCCTGAGCCTATTCTACAGCCTCTAGCTCTCCTACCTTGAGTCCTCTGTTGGATCCTCTCTTCCCTACTCTTTTCCAACAGAAGTCACCAAAGTTCTTTCTGGAACCTTCTCTCACACCTTTCTGTTAATCTCATTCCACCCAACGCCCTTGCTGTTGGCAAGTTCCCAGTTCACTACGCCTTTAGAAGGTTAGGTCAGGTTAGGTGTCTGGTACTGGACTCTGTCAGTCTAAATCGTAGCTCTTTTGTGTATTAGCTGTGTGATCTGGGCAGCAGTGTCCCCAGAAATCTGTTCATTCTGTAGAAGAAGATTAGCTTAAGACTGCTGTGGAAGGATCCTTCTGTATGCTGTGATTGTGTGCTGCTCTCATTGGCTGATAATATAAGCTGATTTGGCCTACAGCCAGGCAGAATAAGGCTGGGCAGGAGAGCCAATGGGAGACACAGGGAGAAGGAAGGGCAGAGTAGAGGAGAGATACAGTGAGAAGGAAGGGTGGAGTCGGGGAGACTTGATTCAGTTACCCAAAGAACAAGACGTCAGAGAACCGGTAAGCCACGGGCCACGTGGCGATGCATAGATTAATAGAAATGGGTTAATCTAAATGTAAGAGCTAGTTAATAACAGGCTTGAGCTAACAGGCCAAACATTCATTCTTGTCTCCTTGCTGGTTTTTTGTCTTCCACATTCCACTTTTTAAATGTCTCCTAAATTCCTTCCTTAAAAGCCAAATACACCTAGTCTTCCCTCTTGAATCTTTCCCTTCGGAGAAGGAAATATATCTGGTCAAAAGGACACACAGGTCAAAGAGGGTGCTTAGCCACAATGGAGGCGGCTGCAGGCACTGTGGAAAGAAGCACAACTGGCCCTTGACTTGGGCAGAGACCTGGCTTTTGTTTTTCTTAGCTTTGTTTTTTTGAGATAGGGTCTCACCATGTAGCTGAGGCTACTCTTGAATCTGAGGAGATAGGATCTCACCACGTAGCTGAGGCTACCCTTGAATCTGAGATCCTCCTGCTTCAGTGGGGCTTGTAGGAGAGTGGCACTACCCCTGGCAGAGATCTGGATTTGAGTCCCCTCTTGTTTATCCTGGATCTTGAGCTAGCAACTCACTTTCTCCCTCTGGACCGCTCAAGGGGACTTTCAGAGCTAATGTGGGGTACGATGGCCACAGTCTTTCACCACAAAGTAGCCACCATAAGATGTCACATACACCCCTGAATAATGGCCTTGTTCCTATCCCAGTCCTAGCTGGTGGCCTAGGGTCTCAATAACAGAACTCAGAACATCTGCTTCCCACCTGTCCAGTGAGCAGGCTTAGGCTCCCATGCTTTGAACCGCCGTGAGATGCTACAGGACCTGAACACTGCCTTTGGGTCCCTATTGCTCTCCACATTTCCTGCTAGGGCAGAAGCTTGTTTTGCTCCCTTGGAATATGGTTAACACATCTGGTTAACCTGACAGGCTCTAGGCTGTGGTGAGCCTGCAAAGATGTGGAGCTGTGCTGCATGCCTTTTGCACCACATGGCTCTCGTGAAAAAGCCATGCCTCTTGTGGATAGTTCTGGAATAAAGCCAACTGTTTCTAGGAAGGCCACCTTAACTTCAGTTTCCTGGAATGGAAGAGAAATCAGCATTTTTGAGAATACTGCTGTGGTGTCATCTTGAGGGGAGGGAGTAGAGTGTAGCAGGAACAGCAGAGCATGGGGTCTGGTCTTCAGAAGAGAGTATGCACTGAAATCTCCCAGAACCCGGGGAAAAGGCAGGCACCTGGCCAAGTCTACTGTGCTCTGCAGAGGGCTCTCTGAGCACCCCGAGCACACACCCACACATGCACACACACTAAGCCCAGGGCATGCATGGGAGAGATGCTGGGCCGGGTTACCTATCACTAACCACTTGGAAGCACTCCACAAAGGCAGCCAGCCAGGAGAGTGCCTGCAGCCTGGTACCCTGAGGAGGGTGTGAGGGATGGGAGGAAAAGATACATTCCAGGCAGAAAGAGTCCTTGTGTTCGGACTCCAAGGGCTCAGGGCATGGTGTTTGGAGCAACTCAGCAGGACTGACCTGGAAGTCATGGGAGGATTTGGGACAGTGTGCAGAGCAGGGAAGCAGGGACTTTAGCCTTATAGAGGGCCATTTTCATCCTCCAGAGCTGTCAGACCTTAAAGCAATGGCATCCAAAGCCTTGCAGAGGAGAAAACTGGAGAGAAGAAGGGGAAAGGCAGAAGTAGGGTTATGCTCGCAAAGATGCTGTGAGCATCTGAGTTCTCCACCCTAGCACGATGTCTGACCACATGGCTGTTTTGGAGGGAAAATGTGGGGAGTGCCATGCATACCTGATTTTTCACTGGTGAGACATAATTTCCTTTCTTCCGCCAGTCCATGGAGGAGGGGTAGGGGCCAGTACCTCGGAGGTAGTTACTTTTGGTGGCTGAGCAATTCTGAAACAACCAAACATAATTAAAATGGAATCATTAAAAGGGAGTGAGAGGTCTGGGGAGATGGTTCAGTGGGTAGAGTCCTCACAACTGTGTGCCTTCGTAACCACAGTGCCAGGGTGGGGGTAGGGGAGCAGATCCTGGGGACTTGACGATCAGCTAGTCTAGTCAATGGATGAGCTCTAGGTTAAGGTAGAAGCTTGGGCATAGTGGCACATGTCTTTAATCCCAGCACTCAGGAGGCAGAGGCAAGTGAGTTTCTGTGAGTTCAAGGCCAGCCTAGTTTACATAAAGAGTTTGAAGCCAGCCAGGGCTACATAATGAGATCTTATCTAGAAAAAAAAAAGTGGTGAAGGAATCAGAGAAATGGGTTGGCATTGAGCAGTTAAGGTTATTTGCTGTTCTTTTAGAAGACCCTGGTTTGGTTCCCAGCACCCATGTTAGGGGGTTTACAACTATAACTTCAACTTCAGGGGATCCAATACTGTCTTCTGGCCTCCACGGGTACCCACATAATATGACATATAAATAGACACACATATGTATATGTACAGACACACATATATGCACACCTAAATACATAAAAAAATAAATTAAAAACATAAGGTGGCGAGCATTAGAGGAAAATAGGGATGCTAACCTGTGGCCTCCTCATGTGCACGTGTCAATGTGTAGGCAAGTGTACTCACGTGTGCATCCACCATACACACATACACTACACATATGAATATACCACACACGTATACACCATGCACACATACACCATGCACACATACACCACATACATGCATCCACCATACATGTGCATCTATCACACACACATACAGCATACACATATATACCATGCACACATACACAATACACATAATACACCATACACACACCACACACATGCACCCACCACACACATTCATATACCACATATTAAGTCTCAAACCCTGGGACAAATGGCTGAGGTGCCTATTTAACACATTAAAGCAGACCTGGCTGCCAGGTTCTCCCAGCATCCCTCAGTCCCTACCTGTTACAGGGTATGGCTCCAAACATTCCAGCCCAGGGGCTGGGCTGCCCTTCCCTCAGAGGCTCTTCCCTATATAATCCGGTCATTTTGGTCACCTGTCCTCTTTTTCACCTTTTGCCCTCTTGACTGCTGCACCTGGTTCCCCTCTTTTCTTTCTCCCTCCGCACCCTCCATATGGCTCAGAGTCATGTCCATTCAGGACTCTCCCAGATGTCTCTGTCTCAGGCTATGCTTTCTCTCTCTCTCTTTTTTTAAGATTTAATTGAATTTTATTTCATGTGCATTGGTGTAAGGGTGTTGGATCCCCTGGAACTGGAGCTATAGACAGTTGTGAGCTGCCATGTGGGTGCTGGGAAGTGAACCTGGGTCCTCTGGAAGAGCAGCCAGTGCTCTTAACCACTGAGCCATCTCTCCAGCCCTATACTCTCCTTTTATCTGCAATAAAATTTCTGCTCTACCACACCTAGGAGCAGTCATGTCCTTTCTTTTTTTTTTTCTTCATTCAACACACACACACACACACACACACACACACACACACACACACACACCATACACATATACCACACACATATGCATCAACCACATACATTCAAGCACACATGCATACACATATATACAAGGGAGTGAGAAATGAAAATTTGAATGTGGGCACTCATCCATAATCCCAGCACTTTTGAAATAGATGCAAGAGAATCAGGAGTTCAAGGTTAGCCTTGATTAATATTAAGATCCTACATAAAACTATATCTCAAAAAAGGTCTATCTGAAATTCATCTTTTACTGGACACCTGTATTTTATCTGCTACTTCTAGATCATGGGTTCCTGTTGTTCAGGCCAGAGCCCTGCATTAAGAGACTGCTGAGAGATGGATCCTCCTGCTCTCTCCAAGAATTCAGGGACACCCCTAGGCATGGCTGGGGATAGGACTGACTCTAGCTGGCAACACAGTAGACTTAATGTTTATTTCACAGGTTTGGGTGAAAAGATCCAGATTTATTGACAATGAACTACACCAACCTGAGGCTCTGACCAGAGGTATTTGCGTTTTATTTCAGCAAAGCTCATGTCTGAAAACTGGTTCAATGCCACTGAAAACGAGAAGGGAAAACAAGCCAGGCAAAAATCACATGAAATAGAGGCCATAGTTAATTGATAATAAACAAACAAGCAAACAAACAAACAAAAAAACCCCAAGAGCTCTTGTTTACCCGTGTTCTACTTATAGCCACTAAACTTGGCTCCTGTAAAATTCTGTATTTCCTATGATTCAATATAGAAAGGTCAACTGACCCTGCGCCTCAGACCCTCACCTCTCTGGAGTGACGCTGGGTGATTCCAGAGACCGCTCAGGGGCTCAGAGGAGTCTGAGAGTCCAGGTCTCACAGCAACCCCAACAGATCTAGGTGTGTGTGTTGTACCCTCAGATGGTGGGCAGGGGGCTGCAGGGGCAGGGCTCCTCTAGAATCATTTGTAAACTTCATGACTTCCACAGAGGGTTAGCAGCACCATCTAAATTTATGTCTTTTGCAGAATCTGAGGTTCACCAAACACATCCTCAGAGTCCGAGTCCCTGTTCTCTACACCCATTAGCCCTGAGCAAACCCTTTCACCAGCCTGTGCCGCTAATTGTTTTCTTTCCAGATTTGAGATGTTCCCATCCCTCCTCCTCCCAGAGGCCTGGGGGAAAAGGGGCTCCCCAGTACTTTTAAATGTGTGGTTCTTCTGGTTGTGGGCATTTATCTTCCTCAGGTTGCTGGCAAACATCTGCAGCCTGTAGTTGTATTCCACCGAGCTGTACGTCTTCTGGTGCTAAAACAAAACACACCAGCAACAAGTCATGAGACCGGGTGAAGCTTACCAGAGGGAGTCTTACAGATCCACCCCCACCCCAAGAACTCTCTAGGTGTCATGTATGTAGGCTGGTCTAATGTCTCCTAATGTCCCTAGACAAGACGATCATGGACGTCTAAGCTTCTGATCCTACCTCCATGGGGATGACAGGCATATGTCGCCACGCCTGGGGTATACGGTGCTGAGGATCAACACAGAGTTCTGTGCATGCTAGGCAAGCACACTACCTACTGAGCTGCATCCCCAGCCCATGGAGGTTTTCATTCTGCCATTCTCTCAGGACAGAGCTACTGTTAGATGGGACTCCGTTCTTGTTCTCAGCTGCCACTATCAGGAAGTTACAAAGCAACCCTTTACCTCCCAGGATCTGTGGCCAGAGTGAAGACCATGCAAGTGTCAGGACATCAGTTAAGAGCTGGGGAGACCCCACTGAGGAGACCTGCCAAGCTCAGGTGGCCTGCGGACTCTGTGGCTCATGGCGGAGCCAAGTGTATGGCAGAATCCATCTTTTTCAAAACGGTACATACTGGTGTTCTCAAAAGATTCTGCAGCCACCGTGCAAAGCGCTCCAAATACAAACTCCAACAACGAAGGGAAGGCAGGAAAGACTTCTGCCAGGCTCATCACTGAGCAACCCTGTTTGGAAGTTTACTTCACTGGATCCTTCCCGGAGTTTGGTCAGTTTGAAGCACGGAAGGACCCAGGAGAGAGCAAGGTTGGAAAATTCCTCTCTTTTGTCTCCAATCTGATACACTTTAGTTTGCAAACAGGAAGCTTTGCGACAAGAGAAACTTCAAAAGGAGAAGCTGGCCACTGACCTGTGTCATCCATGACTTAAAGTGAAACTTTTCTGTAGAAAAAGAAAAAGAAGAATTAGGTCGGCGCGTGCCTCGTGATCACGTTGAGTCTACAGCTAAGCAGGGCACTGAAGAGCTGACTTGCATTTTATCTTATCTATTTATTATTATTTTTTTACTTTTTATAGAATTATTATTTGAAGCATGGTCTCACTAGGTAGCCTTGGCAGGCCTCATAGCGATCCCCCTGCCTCTGCCTTAGCGTGCCAGCGTTAAAGGTGTCTGCCACCATGCCCCGCTGATTTGCATTTACGAAATACCAAAGAGGAGGCTGGTGTGGGTTAGCTAGTGCTTGAGGACAAAAAGGAACCCCAACCCTTTCTGCTTTGTTACCACAAGAAATTTTAAGAAGAAACTGCTATTTTTATGTGGTACCCGAGAGGGGAGGGTGTGCAGCCATGTGTGCATGTGCGAAGGCCATAGGTTGACTTTGGATAGAGTCCCCTTCTCTTTCCACCTTATTTCTCCAGACAGAGTGTTCGGAAGAACCTGAAGCTCAGCCACTTGGCTATACTGGCTGGCCCGAAAGCTCTGGGGTCCTTCTGTTTCTGCCTCCCAGCCACTGGGGTTACAGGTGTGTGCCCCCACACTTGGCTTTTTTAGGTGGGCGCTAGGGATCAGAACTCAGGTTCTCATACATGTCATGAGCACTTTACCCACTGAGCACCCCCAACTGGTGGTATACTTAATATTTTTAAATGATATTTATTGGTGTGTGCACGCGCGGGTGCGTGCACATCAGAAGATAGCTTCTGGGAGTTGGTTCTTTCCTTCCACTGTGTGGATCCCAAGGAAACCAGGTCTCCAGGCTGGGTGGGAACTGTCTGGAGAAGCAGAGCTCAGACAAGCTCCAGGTTTCCAGCTTTCCCGAGCTCTCTCCCACGCCAGGGCAGACTTGTTGTGATGCTGTCTTTGAGTTATTTCTATTTCTGTAACTAACCCCTCACCCACAATCCAGTAAGTAATCCCAGTAAAACTTACTGGTCATCAAGTTGGACTTTGGTCTGTCATTGGTTCCCTATCAGGGGTGAGTAGATGTTTCTTTTCTTTTTTCTTTCTTTCTTTCTTTCTTTCTTTCTTTCTTTCTTTCTTTCTTTCTTTCTTTTTTTTGGTTTGGTTTTGGTTTTGGTTTTTTGAGACAGGTTGTCTCTGTGTAACAGCCCTAGCTGTCCTGGAATTCACTTTATAGACCAGGCTGGCTTCGAACTCACAGAGATCTGCCTGCCTCTGCCTGCCAAGTGCTGGGCTTAAAGGTGTGTACCACCAGCATCTGGTGTAGATGTTTTTTCATGTCTACCCAGGAATAGAATTTTTGGGGTGCTGGGAATATTTTACTGTACATGATTTAAATTTTCCATTTTAAATTTAAATAGCTGCAAAAGATGTATTCTAATGTACGGTAAATGTTTTTTTTTTTTTTTTTTTTTTTTTTTTTTTTGGTTTTTCGAGACAGGGTTTCTCTGTGTAGCTTTGCGCCTTTCCTGGAACTTACTTGGTAGCCCAGGCTGGCCTTGAACTCACAGAGATCCGCCTGGCTCTGCCTCCCGAGTGCTGGGATTAAAGGCGTGCGCCACCACCGCCCGGCTAATGTACGGTAAATGTTTAAATTTTTTATTTTTATTTTTTACAGTGTGTAGATATGTGTACATGAACATACCATGGTATGACTGTAGTAGTCAGAGGACAACGTTCAGAAGCATGTTCTTGCCTTCCACCACGTAGAACTGAACTCAAGGTGTTAGGCTTGTTAGCAAGCAAGCATCTTGACTCTTTGAACCATCTTGCTAGCCCCTTACATTAAGTATTGACATTTGAAAATGAGACCATTGGGTTAGGGAGATGGCTGAGCAGTTAAGGTACTGGCTGTGAAAGCAAGAGGACTAAACGGGTCATGGAAGTTATCCTGTAATTCCAGCCTGGGGCGGCAGAAGGGGTATGCCCAGAGTATGTCCAGTAACACAAGCCAAATTGGTTTGATTGGTAGACCCTGACTCAATGAATAAGGTAGAAGAACAATCAAGGAAGATTCCTGATATTAACCTTGGGCCTCCACACGCACCTGTTCACATGTGTGTCTACACATGAGAACATACATAATACATGCATCTACTGCCCCCCATACAAACACAGTGTTGGCTGGTTTGCTGGTCATGGAGGCACAAGCCTGCTCATTCTAGCACTTGGGAAGCTGAGGAAGGATCTGGAAGAGTTTGAGGGAGGCCTGGACTACAGAAAAGACCCTGCCTCACTACACCACCACCACCAGCAACAACAAAGACTTCGATATTTTACATATTTTTTCTCTTTGAACACCTATCTTTCTGTCCCACAGAATTTTATCCTAAGGAGATCCCTCACACTAAATCACCCTGTATCCTTTTCTGCAAGAACAAAACATCAATTAAAATTATTTTGCTTTCTAATCATTAAAAAAATTATTCTAGATTGAGCAATAATCATAATTATTTTGAAGACCTTTACTAGTTGTTTTCCCCCCAAACATATTTTACACTATGAAAAGGCATTGTTAAATCTAAAACAGTAAAACTTGAGTGGAAATATATCTTTGTATGTGTGTTTGGGACAGTGTCTGGCTATATAGCCCAGGCTAGCTTTGAACTCACACTCTTCATGCTTTGGCTCTGTGAGTGCTGAGATTACAGGCATGCATCATAAATAACATCTGGTCAAATGGGCAGTTTTGAAGTAAAGGGTCTAGACTGATTTCTCTGACACCATCCATCTGTGTCTGGCTCATTTGGAATGGCTCCATGTTGCCCCAGGGGTCCCCAGTGACCCATGCCAGCACAGCAATATGAAGGTCATTGCTACATTGCACTTACATCTCAATCCACAAGCCCCAGACCTGCTCCAGCAGCTAAGCCAGGGCCGTTTCTCTTGGGAGGAAAAAGCACAGTTCTTCAAGACAGGTCCCAGGGCTCTGGGGATTCCAAACCCTGGCTAAGGGCCTGTTGTGGCTGAAGCCTTCAGAAAACACAAACCTCATCCCAGACCAGGTTCTGCAGCAGGCAGAAGTTTATGGCTGCACCCCTTGGGGGGTTCCCAAAACAGCAAAAGGGAAGAAAGCCCCCAGAATTTCTCAGTGTCGGTGGATGAAAGCACAGATGACCTTAGGGGAATCTCAGATCCATCCTAAGCTTACTATGACTGTTCATTTCATTCATTCATTATTTTTACATGTGTATGTGTGTATAGAGTGTGTGCAGTGTACGGGTGCACTGTGTATGCTCAGAGATGTCACCTTTTCCTCTATCACACTCCACTTTAATGAGGCGGACTTTTACTGAACCCGGAGCTCACAGTAATCTAGCTAGCCTGCTTACCCCAGGACCCCTCATCATTGCCCCCTGAGTGCTACGATTACAGGTAGCTGTGTGCCTGGCCAGTTTTTACACAGTTCCAGGGATCTCTGGCTCTCAGGCTTGTATACCAAGTGCCTTTCCCACTGAGCTATCTCTCCAAAAGGAATGTTTGTATGACTAGGGCATGGCACATGCCTGTAAACACAGTACTTGGGGGATAGAGGCAAGGTGGTCAGGAGTTCAAGGTCATCCTTGGCTACACAGTGAGTTTAAAAACAGAACAAACAAAACCAAAAAAGGGTGGAGGGGAATCACAAGATCCCACCCCTAGGCAATTAACAGTTACTGGGGGAGGGAAGATACTGTTCTTTAGTGCTGAAGCCATTGGTAAGGTGCCCGCGTTTCTGTAAATAACCCTAATAAAACCCAGAGGGTCACAAAAAGATTTAAAGCCGGAGAGGGAGGGGGATAGGAGGAGGGAAGAGAGAGAGAAAGACGGAGAGAGGAACAGGGAGAGAGAGAGAGAGAGAGAGAGAGAGAGAGAGAGAGAGAGAGAGAGAGGGGGGGGGGGGGGAGGGAGGGAGGGAGGGAGGAGAAAAGGGACAAACTGGGAAGAGGAAGAAAGCGGAAGTGGGATGGGGGGAACAATAGAGGGTTATGCAGGCTTAAGTATGATCAGAGTATATTAAATACATGTATGAAAATGTAACAATGAAACCCATCATTATGTTTAATTAATCTATGCTAATAAAATCATTAACAAAAAGAAAGTATAGTTTTGTATGTCCTGCTGAAAGACGGACAGCAGGGCTGGAAAACCACAGCCCACCACCTACTCCAAGTCCTGACTTTGATTGAAGGGCTCTCTACACTTAAAAATGGATGGCAAGTGGGGAGCACACGAGCGTGCGTGCGTGCGTGTGTGTGTGTGTGTGTGTGTGTGTGTGTGTGTCCCCCCGCGCGCGCGCGCAAGAACAGCTGCCCCTGAAAATCATTTAACCTAACTTCTAACTTCACTGTCCATAAATAAACATCTATCCGAACAAGCTACCTGTGGGTGCTTTTGTCCCACAAGCAGGCATTTAGGAGTTGCTACAGAGACCAGCGGTGAACAGAAATAAAATATTTACTAGCTAGTCTTGTGTTGCACTTTGCCAAGTTAGGGCTGCTTTTCTGATCCAGCTCTTCCCCACACTAAGGTTAACACCACACGCACTAGGGTTAAAACTGCTGTGGGTACGGCGTGCTCCTCAGGGCAGGGAGTATCCCCCAACATGCCACAGACGGACTAACAACTAACAACCAACGTAGGGAGATCCCTGGGGGCCATGGCCACGGAAAGAGCCCGAACAGGCTGGGACGTCCTGCTCCTCGTAGCAGGGCAAGAAAGTTCTGCGTCCCCAGGTGTCCCAGCCGGAGGGCAGAAAGGGCTGAGGGCTTCTGTACTTAGGCCTGGACAAGAGGGACTCTGGGCACCCACGGGCCTGTCCCTCGGATCACGGGTTCCCCGAGACCACACTGGGGTTCCCCGTTCCTCCTCCGGTGCCCCCCGGAGCCCTGCGCCCCGCTCTATCTCACGTACCTATGGCGTTCACGGTCAGCTCAGTGGTGGCCTGGGCACTCAGCAGCCAGGCCCCGGCGCACAGCAGCGACAGCGCGGCCCACATCGCGACGCTCAATGCCCGGTCCGGTGGAGCGCCCCAGGAGCCCAGCCGATAGGAGGGAGGTGGGGCAACGCCAGCCTCCGCCTTGGCGACACTGGTTCCTCCCCCGTCCCCTCCCTCCACTGCACTCCAGCTCTTTTCCTGGGATGGAAGGCTTGGGGCCTGGCCCTGAGGGCTGGTCCCGTCATGTGGGAGGGAGCACAGCCTGATGCTCAGTGCCCTGTGTGCCCCATCTTCGGAAACCCCATCTCCATGGGGTTTGTTAAGCCTTCCCCAAGGCTTGGAATAAAGGAACAAGAGGGCTATCCTGACTTCTCCCAACAAGCTTCTGGGTTTGTTCTGTACCTACTTGGCCATTTTCTTTATTTTGCAAGTCTGAAGGAGGAAATGGATCCATTTAAGGTCCTCATAGGAAATAAACAGACAAAGCACATTTTGAAGTAAGGTGCCCTTGCCAGGATTCCTCTGAAGGAGAAAAGGGAATTCAGCCAACCTAACACCAGGCCTGGTACCCACGGAGCCCAGGTTATTTCCACTTGTATCATCACCCTGCCAAATGGCAGGGTTTTTATAATTCTTATTTTACAAATGGGGAAACTGAGCTCTTAGGAGTAGAAGATGCTAATTTTCCCCACAGGGAGTCTGAGTCTATGGTAGCAACTTTTTTTGGGGGGGCGGGGAGTTGGTTTTTCAAGACAGGGTTTCTCTGTGTATCCCTGGCTCCCTGCCTGTCCCGGAACTCACTCTGTAGACAAGGGTGTAGCCTCGGACTCACAGACATTCACCTGCCTCTCCCTCCCAAGTGCTGGGATTAAAGGCTACAGAGCTACTGAAGCATTAATACTGCCTCTGAGACAGTTCTATCTTATTACCTCCCATACAGCCCAGGCTGTCCTTGAACTTGTAATCCTCCTGCCTCCTGCTTCAGCCTCCCTAACCAGTATCCCTTGGCAGCTCATGGCATTTTGATGAAGGTTGAAGGACCCTCCTCCCCTGAACTTCTTTGGTCAGACTCTGCCTTTCAGGTTCCAGGGGAACAGATTCCAGGAGGTGTTTTTTTTGTTGTTGTTGTTTAAAATTTGGTCTAGTGCAGTGGTTCTCAGCCTGTAGGTTGTGACCCTTTTGGTGGGTTGTCAAATGTCCCTTTTACGGCGGTCCCCTAAGACCATTGGAAACACAGATATTTACATTATGATTTATAACAGTAGCAATGAAAATTACTTCATGGTTGGGGGTCATCACAACATGGGGTACTGTATTAAGGGATCAAATGTCCCTTTTACGGGGGTCCCCTAAGACCATTGGAAACACAGATATTTACATTATGATTTATAACAGTAGCAATGAAAATTACTTCATGGTTGGGGGTCACCACAACATGGGGTACTGTATTAAGAGATCGCAGCTTTAGGAAGGCTGAGAACAACTGGTTTAGTGTGTCTGACCAGTTCTCAGAACTCTATTGGAGGAGTCTCAGGGCTAAGGATATAACTCAATGAGTATGTAACTCAGCATGCACGAGGATCTAGGTTCAATGTCTAGTATACTGTCAGAAACACGCACGCACACACACACACACACACACACACACACACACACACACACACACACACACCTCATAAATAACCAAATAACCAAACCAAACCAGGAGCCACCAGACAAAGGTGTGTCTCTCAGGTGATCTGGACAGCAGGTGGACATTGAATCTACACAGGAATCACTTATCAGTACTGACAGGTCCTGGAATACGGCTCCAAGAACTGATTCTACACAAGGAGCTCCCATTTTAGGATTTCTGACTTGATTCTGTGAGGGCAACATGCAGTTGAAACCATGATTTAATTTTGAGTTTTGAGCTGTTTCCAGGCCAGCAGCTTCAGTGACCTGCAGCTCCCTCCCGTCAGCTGAGAGAGGTTGAAGGGAAGCAGCTGACATTCTGAAGGAAACTGTATGAGGCAAATGGTATGAGCAGTTCTGATCTTTATTATGTAATGGGCTTTATGTCAAACAGTCTTGCCCAACCATTGGCTAATGTGGGTCTTCTGCACACATTTCTGGTAGCCTGGACTACACTGTGATGCTTGGTAAGTTGGATGTAAAGTAAAATGCACCATTTATTTATAGTGTTTTCAACCATGGAAGTTGAAGCGCACTTTAATATATAGATATTAGATATATTTTTATTAGATATTGCATTTTAACATATAGATTTTGCCAAGCACATGCATGCATGCACTTTCAAGTGTGGGCACATGTGTGTGTGGTGTTTCATGCAAGTCAGTGTGTACATGCATATGGAGGACAGATATTGACTCTAGGTGTCTTCCTTGATCAATCTGCTTTATTTATTGATTAGATTCCAGCTATTCTTGCCAGTCAACTTGCTATGGTTGATCTTCTGTCTCCCCGTCTTGAATGTTGTGATTAAACAGAAGACAGCATATCTGTCTGAGTTTTGGTGGGTTCTGGGGATCCAAACTCTGGTGCTCACACTTGTGCAGCAAGTGGTTTACCCATTGAGCCATCTTTCCAGTTCCTGCATGCGTACTTCTGATAAAGCAGATGCCCCTCTGGAAGTGAGCTATGCTTTGAGGACAATGTCTCTGAGGTGAGCCTGCATGGCTACTATTTGGAGTGTAAATCCCTGGTCTGATGAAGGTGTCTTCTGTTGCAGACGTCCTACCCTGTAGGTGTGCTGGGACTGCCTCATCCCTCTGTCACCCTGGTCACCTGGAGAGAAGCAGGATTTAAAGGCCTTGAATATTGAATTGGTCCAGGGATGGTCTCATGATTTCATAATTATAGATCATCCAGAGGGTGGAGGCCCCTGGGATAGGGAGAATGGAGGGCACTTACTTGGTCACTTGGAGACCAATGTGTAGTTCCAATCCTGCCACAAAATCTCCCCATGTCACCTGAACAAGTGGCTTACTCTTGGAGAGCCTCAGTTTCCTCATCTACAAAATGAGCAAGTGTCCTTGTTTCCTGGCAGGGTTAAATATAGACAACAAGAAAAATGTTGTAGCGTAGCCCAGAGTGTGACGCTGGAATGGTAACTGACCACGTGTGGGCTTCACCAAAGCCCAGCACACTCTGTGTCCTGACTTGTGGCTCCTGCTTTGATGGTGAGTTTGTCTGTCCTACTAGAGTCTGCTGGATGTTGCCTCTGCGCCTGTGAGGTATCTTCATGGATCTTGGCTTCTGTGCCTCCTCAGCGAGTCAGTGGTGCTAAGTCTTGGAACCTACTAAGGTCTGGGGCGCTGTTACAGGAAGAGGAACAGAGGTGACATAGAAAATGAGGTAAGAGAAAGTCAGAAAAGGAGGACAAATGGGGCAGAGAGAAGAGATTGGGGATGTAACCCAGTTGGTAGAGTATTTGCCTAACATGTGCTAAACCCTGGGTTTAGTCCCTAGCACCAGTCAGGTGGTGATGACACATGCCTTTAATTCCAGCACTCAGGAGGAAGAGGCAGACGGACCTCTGAATTTGAGGCCAGCCTGGTCTACAGACTGAATTCCAAGTCAGCCAGGGCACACAGAGAAACCTTGTCTTGAAAAACAGAACAAAACAAAACAAAAACCCCAAACCAAACAAACAAAATCCCTAGCACCATATGGAATGGAACATGGTATGTGTAATCTCAGCACTCAAGAGATAGAGTCAGGGGGCTCAAAAGGACAAGGTCATCCTCAGTTATATAGACAGTTTGAGAGCCCAGCCTAGGCTACAATAGACCTTACGTGAAAAAGAAGTCAGGAAGGGGTGACATAGGAAGTGAGCCAGACAACTTGGAACCATGAAACAAACTCTTTTTGTTATGGATGGCTTTTCAGAGGGCACAAGCCAAGGAAAGCAGGTGGCCATTATGGGCTGGAAATGGCCTTGCTTGACTCTAGCTAGGGGACCCGAGTTCTATAATAACACAGCACTAAGTCAACAATCTAAGTGAGTTTAGAAGTTAATTTGTGTCCAGAGCCTTGAGAAAGGAGAACTCTGCCTGACATTTTGATTTTTGACTGTGGAGATCTCAGGCAGAGAGAGAGAGACCCACCAAGACCATGTGATTTCTGAACCACAGGCTGTTGGGGGAATACAAGCGTGTTGCTTTCAGCCTCTAGGTCTGGAGCCGTGATTATGTAGCAATAGGGAAGTGATACACACAGTCAAGTGCCTTCCTCTAGTAACAGAGGGCTGGGCAGAGCAGAAGAGGTCTAGAACAGAGAGGCCAAGACAACAAGCTTTCTTTATGGTTTAGAGTCGCTACTTCCAAGCGCCACAGGCTTCACAGGGATGAACTTCTTGGCTCTGCACTCTTTATCCTCGTACAGATAAAGACCGCAAATGATCTGGGAGTGGAGCTTTGAATCCCTGCACAACTGCACACAGAGTTTTAGGCTTAGTTAGGAAAGTGCTTACTATGTAAGTATGAGGACCTGAGGTCAAGTCCCAGCACCTACATAAAAACTGGGCCTCGTGGACCAAGTTTATAATCCCATTACTGTCAAGGAAGGAACAGGCATATCCTTAGTGATTGATGGCCAACTAGCCTAGCCAAATCATAGAACTCCAGTTCCCGTGAGAGTCCCTGCCTCAAAAAATAGGGTAGATGGCATGTAAGGACAACACATAAGGATGGTACCCAAGGTGGAACTCTGGTTTCCACATGTATCGCGCACACACACACACACACACACACACACACACACACACACACGCACACACACGCACACACTTGAGTAACCTCTGCCCTGTGACAGTAGATGAAGGAAACTGATGCTTGCCTACCTCCCTGACCTTCTAGGTCCAGAATCCCAAGCTGCTTCAGGAGGACTTTGAAATCCAGCCAACCCCAGTCTCTAGGTTCTATAGTCAACCTACAGTCTTCCAGAGTCAACATCTTAGCAGACAGACTGGGTTTGTGAGCAGGTTCAGCCTTGGGCTCAACCCACAGCATCTCATTATGACAATGGCTGCAGCAACAAGATGGCGTCCACCATTCATGTGCAATTTGTTGTTCCATGCTTATAAAAACCGTGCCAGGTTTCTTTTGCCAATTTTATTTTTTTTAATAAAAATGTACCTATTTATTAAGTGTGTGTGTGTGTGTGTGTGTGTGTGTATTTATTAAGTGTGTGTGTATGGGTGTGTGGGCATATATGTGCTACAGTGTGTAGAAGTCAGAAGACAGTTTGTAGGAGTTGGTTCTCTCCTATTGTGTGGGACCCAGAGACTCGGCTTCAATTTTTTGTTAGAATATATTGTATATACTAATAGGTTTCTTTTTACACTTGTATACACTGTATTTTGATCATATTTATTCCCACAATTCTTTCTTGTCTCTGTTGTGTTCAAGTCCACTGGGAGAAATCAGTGGACTGAAATTTAGACTCAATTCAAATTTAGATTAAATGCATTTATTCTTACTGCTAGCAGAAGGAAGGCAGCCTTAGAGCCAATATACAGTGTGCCCCGTGGAAGTGGAGGTTAAGGGGGTTTTTAAGGGCAGCCATCAGAAAGGTATTATGGATATCCACAAATATCCATGAGATTCACAGCTGGGCAAGACAATCGTTTCACTTCCCTCAGTTATCTTTCCTTCCCGCAATGTGGTAATCAAAGACCATTTCATCCCTTTCCCATATCGATAAGCAGGTTTTACAGAAGCAGAGGCAGAGTTAATGTTTCCCAGCCCATTATCCTAGTCTTATCTCACCAGCAGGCCACTAGGATCTCCTGGGCATTCCAGAGCAAAAGGTCAACGGCCCTTAAGGGATGCCTGGCTCCATATTAAGTTCCTTCAGTCATCACGGGACCTGTGTAAATTCTTACTCAGGTCTGAGCACTCTAATGACTGGGATAGAGCAGTTCATTTCTGGGCAGGCAATAACGCAGTGCCCTCAGGTTAGGGCTGCCTGTCACATCTGTGCAGTTCCACCCCCACTACCCTCTCCTGCTTCAGCTTGCAGTGGTTACAGTTTCTCTTCTATTGCCATGTCCTTTCGTCCCCCCCCCCCTTTTTTTTGTGACCCACTGAGTTTAATCATAATTAGAGTTCCTTAAAGGAACAATAACCCTGATAATTGACCAGAGCCTGGGCACTTAGCAGTGGTTACAGTACTGAAGAAAATGTCTCACCCCACCCCAGTAACCATTAACTGACTTTATAGCCATAGGGAGGAATCAGGTCTCATGATCCCCCTCCCCTCCTCCATGACAGGGTGTTGACAGACCCAGGACCCGTGAGATGGCTCCGCAGGTAAAATGCTTGCCGTGCAAGCCTGGTGACTAGAGTTTGATCCCTGAACCCTACATAAAGGCAGAGGAGAGAACCAACTCCACAAAGTTGTCCCCTGACCTCCCCCACGTGTGCCCCTCCCCCAGGAATAACGAGTGAAGTGAACAGAAGAACCGAATGCTGACAGGCCCAGTCTTGGCACTGCGCTGATCATCACAGCTGCTGAGTTGAAGAGCGCAGTGGCTCCATTATGCCCAGAAGAGTGTTCCACAGAACTCCACCCTTCCTCTAGTTCTTTCTGTCCCCTCAGCCACGATGCTCCCTGAGGCTTAGGGGAGGCGACATAGATGTTCCATCTAAGCTTCAGCTTCCAACAGTGGATTTGCTCAGAACATAGAACTGCTAGGAGCCTCTGCAGTAACCTCTGCCCGCTGAGAAGGAAGCTTCTCTGTTTGCTCTGATAGCAGCTCTGACCTAGGGGCCTAAATGACAACACTCAGGAGGTAATTTTTTTGGGGCACCTTGTATCCAGTTAGCAAAACAACAGCAGTAACTGCCCCACGAGGGCCCAGGACCCTGCCAACCTTGGGTTTTTGACCAGGTTTCCAGTACCAGATGTGAACTGCTTCCTTTGGAGCAGGCCTCAGATCCAGTCATCAAATGGTCGATTATTCACAATAGCTAGGAAACAGAACCAAACCTAACCGTCCTTCAATTGACAAATGGATGATGGGAATGTGGTACATATACGCTATTAGACACGGGGTGCTCTAATTAGGGATGGGGAGGGAGATAAATACAGAAGGGAGGAAGGTGAAAATAAGAAGAAAGATGTCTGAAAAAGCCGTAAGAAATCATATTATTATCTATTTTCCTAAAATTACATATAACACATGTAAGTCTATGTATACATATACACGTATAGTTTAAATAAAAATTTGGGCAGACAATGCTCCCTATAAGAGCTAGAGATTGTCTAACAAATACCCCAGTACCAGGCATGAGGAGCCCCTTTTTGATTTGTTAGTCAGGGTTATCCAATCAAGGGCATCTCCAAACATTATACACGATTGCTGTTACCTTGGTTACCTCCCAGAGTTTGAAGGAAAGTCCCTCTTGCTGAAGACAACATGATCTTCATATACAAGACTCAGAAGATCTGAGCTGAATCTGACTTGAAAGCTTCCTCCCTGAAGATTCGCTTTCATTAGCCAGACAAGCTTTCAAGGGAGGGAAGCAACCACTAGCCCTGCCCAGCTTTGATGCCTGTGAACTACAGCAATGGCCAGCCTGTCTCAATGTCCTAAAGTGTGTGGTAGTGGCAGACACACCTTTGTGGTAACCAACAGCTCTCTAACTGGACTTAAGTCCTGTTCAAGAAGAAGGAAATCATGCCTGGTACTGGAAATATAGCCAACTACCTGAGCCCAGGGAAGTTATGGATCTTGAAGGAAAACATAACCACCAGCTAATCAAACCAGCATAATCCCTAATTCCATTCTAAATATTTATCTTTATAGCCATGGATAAGTGCAGGACTCATGCCCCATCAAAGAAACATCTCTTTGCAAATAGACAGAGACAAGTGTAGAAAAACCACAACAGAACACGTGACTGTGACTGTGACTGTATGGTACCGTGCCCCAACTGATCCATCTGCAACACAATTCCCTGCACCTAAGGCTCAGAGATCATAGAGGAAGAAGGGGTGGAAAGATCGGAAGAGCCAGAGGGACAGGAAGTTTCCTGTGAGACTGTGTCCCCTAGAAATGACAGAGAAACTACACCCATGTAGCCATGCCTAAACAAGACCTGAACCAGGACACCACCAATAGACATGCTGACGTGGATGAGGGAGATCTCGTGGCGTCTCAACCCTCACCAAAAACTACAGGGAAATAAGGAATACTGAAAGTGGGAGAAATAGTCTTTGCCAGGGAAGAGCAACGTCCCCCCGAAATGGTTACCCATTACTAAGTGGTCAGCCTTGCAATCATACATATACAAGTAACATTATATAAACACAGCAGATTTTACTTATATATTTAGGAATATAGATCAACAATTAAAAAATAGAGCTATGAATTTGAGAGAGATCAAGGGGGAATAAATCGGAAGGGTTGGAGGGAAGGGAGAAAGAGGAAACGATGTAATAATATTTTAATTAAAATATTTAAATTAAATTAAATTAAATTAAAATTATTTTATTAATTAAAAAATTTAATTATTTAATGAAAATAATTAATTTATTTAATAAAAAAAAGACAGTGGTTGCTTACCCCTATAACAGACTTGCTATGATTGTACTACTAGACGTATTGCCTGGCCAGTCGGTAGTGTAGCATGTAGAGTCCCCAGCCGAATAAGACTATTGATGTCAGTTTGTCCCACAAGCCTCCTCAGGACCTTCCAGCCTATAAGGACTAGCCAACAGGGAGGAAGCTTCCAGCCCAATTCCAGCTTGATTTCTCTAGGTCCTGCAAACAAAGCAGGAGGTACCTAAAGCAATATGAAGTCTCTTGTCAGCAGATACAAGCTCCGAGACTCGACCACGGAGAGAAGTTAAGTAGGCTTGCTGCTGAGTGCTGGAGCTCTTGCCATATGCTGGTTTTACACACTACATAGGAACTACGTAGAGTAAGTGGCTGGATGCTGACCGTAGGGATGCACATGCGGATGAGTGGATAGGAGGGGTGGGAAGCAGCTTTATGACTGAGTAAATAGAAGGTTGGATGGATAGATGGGAAGAATGAGTGGGTGGATGGAAGGGAGAAAGTGCACAGATCGAAGGAGGGACGAATGAAGAGATGACTGACCCACGTCTGTGGTGAGAATGCTAATGAATATGGAGGTATGTGGCTAAGGACAAAGTACAGTTTATTTATTTATTTAATCAACTATATTTTTTGAGACAGGGTCTTATTATGTGGCCTTGTACTTGCTATGTAGACCAGGCTGGCCTTAAACTCACAGAGATCTGCCTACCATTGTCTCCCAAGTGCTTAGATTAAAGGCAAGGAGCACTACTCCTAAGATTACAATTTAAACCTATTAATGCTTTTTCTGTTCCTTCCTCCCTCCTTCCCTTCTTCCTTCCTTTCTTCCTTCTTCCCTCCCTTTTTTCTTCTTTCCTTCCTTCCTAGATAGGGTCTTGCATGTAGCCCAGGCTTGTCTTAAACTAATGATCCTCCTGCCTCAGCTTCACAACTACTGGAATTTAGTGTGCACTTGTCATGGGGCTGGTTTTATTGTCAGTTCTACAATTGGGCAACCCTTCTGCCATTAAGTGGAATGAGGATTCTCATTGGCTGAACAAAGAGAGAGAACTTTTGGGCAAAAACAAAACAGATATGCCAGGCAGTTGTGGTGCACAAAGGGCAGAGGCAGGTGGATCTCTGTGACTTCAAAGTCAGCCTGGTCTATAGAGCAACTTCCAGGTAAGTGAAGGCTACACAGAGAAACTCTGTCTTGAAAAACTAAAAAGAAAAAACAAGACAAAAAAACCCCCAAACAAAACAACAACAGAAACAGAAAAAAGGGGATTAGCTCTGTCAATTCTTTTTTTTTTTTTTTTTTTTTTAGTTCTCCAACTTTATTTGACACTCTGCAGCTTAGTTCTCATCCACATTGACTGTAGATTTTTGAATGTGGTAACAGGTACATAAGTTACCAATGTGTAGAGCTTGTTTGGTGAGTCCTCATCCTCATTACGCTTTCTGGACAAACGTACACGGATACGGTATGGAACATTCCTTATTCCTTTGGCCCAGACGGCTTTATTGAGACTAGTATCAATGCGCACATCTGGAGTACCCATCTCCTTCTTGGCAAATTTCCGGATTTCTTTGAGTGCCCTAGGGGCACGCTTCTTGAAGCCCACTCCATGGATGCGCTTGTGAATGTTGATGGTGTATTCTCGGGTCACCACCTCGTTGATGGCATAACGGCCCTTCTCTTCACCCTTCTTTGCGGGAGCCATTCTGCCGGGCCCAAGTTGGAAAGGACGGGCGCGAGGGATTGTGTCTGTCAATTCCTTTTCTTGCAAGGTATGTAGGAGACACAATGGGAGAACAATAGGCAAGTTACTAATTAGCATTAGATGACTTTTTGTTTTGTTTTGATACACTACTTCCTATGTAGTCCCAGGCTGGCCTGGAAATTGAAATCTTCTGCCGTAGCAGGGATTACAGATGTTCACCACCGTGCCCAAAAGTTATTTTTTTGTGTGTGTAAGGATTAAGATAGAGACAACTTTAGAATCACAGCTAATGAAGCTGGCCTGTTGGGAAATGAGGCCATTACCTCTCTATTCCTTACTTCTCCCATCATCCTGGCTGCTGAGTTTCAGCTTGTTGAGCTCTCCTGGGAGTGATTCCATTTTGATTCATGGTCTTTGGTGGTGGGGACTAGCACAGGGTCGTAGTGCACAGCGATGAGAGAGCTTCTGTAATTTTTATCTAACAGGCATGAAGGAGCCAGCAGAATGGCTTCAGTTGGCTTGTAAAGTGACTCGTTTTGTTAGCTCCATTGTAGATCAGATGACATCCTTTTTAGCCATTTTGGTCACTTCCCATCACCGTGGGTCAGAGAAGAGCTCCCAGAAGAATGTTTTCTGGCTACACAAGGCCAAGGAATCAGGATAACAGCATCTCTTGGACAAGCACGGAAAACCCTGCACTGTAGCTTAGCACATGGAGGCCTGTGGAGGAGCCCAGAGGAGGGCCTCTCATCACACCCAGGGCTGGGGGAAGTGAGAAGGTCTTGCTGTGAAAGGGCATCCTCAGATGGGGTCTGAAGAGAGGGCTCAGTAGTTGAGAGTACTTGTTCTTCTTGCAGAGGACCTCAGTTCAATTCCCAGTTCCCACATGGTGGCTCCTCGCCATTCCTAAGCCCAGTTCCAGAAGATCCAACAGGTACACATGTGCCGCATATACACACAAGCAGGCAAAACCTTCACACACTAAGTAAAACAAATCTCTAAAAAATAATGGGATGTTTTGTGAAGTACAGATTATTTGGCATTAAACTTTTTAAAATTGTTTTAGCTGGGCATGATGGTGCACCTCTGTAATCCTGACACTCGGGAGGCCAAGGATTACCCCGAACAAAGGCCAATCTGAACTACACATCATGACTCTGTCTCAAAACCAAAACTGATTAAAAATTCTGTGTTAAAGAACCAGGTATGGTGATGTATGCCAGTAATCCCAGCACTTAGAAAGTAGAGGCAGGAGAATGAAAAGATCAAGGCCAACCTCAGCCGCATGGCAAATTTGGGTTAGCCTGGGCAACACGAGACATTGTCTCAATACAACGGTATTGCATTAAGCCAGGTATGATGGTGCACACTCGGGAGATGGAGGCATTGTATCGGGAATTTAAGGGCCACTTGGGGCATGTGAATCTCTGTCTTAAACTAAGAAGCCACTGCATTGAACTAGGATGAATTTATCTACTGAGTGGGAACTCTCTTCAGTTTTGTGTGTCTTGCTGCTCTCACTCTACTGCTGGCCCCATCAAGATGCACCAACCCCAGGAATTTCCTCTAAGTCTCTTCTGCACTGTCCCCCAGTTTCCTCCCCAGGGCCTCCTTTATCCTGTGACTGGGCAAGACAGTGCATGGGTTCCTCCTTCTTGTCTTCTTCCTGAGGCCCGTTTCCAGGGTTAACTAGAATCTGCTCTCCTTGATGGAGAACCCCATGGAAAACTACCCAACTCTAGTCTAGGAACCAAAGGTCAGGATGTCCTAGCTCACTTATCTCAGCCTTTGTTAAAACTGCTGGTTTGTGTGGAACCTCCTCCAGCTAACCCTTTATCTTAGCTGCCTGTTTGTGCGGAACTTAGGGTTAACTGCTAATCAGCTTCTGTTGAAACTGCTTGCTTCAAACTACTTACCCTGTGAAGCTGAGCCAGATACCTCTACAAGGTCTCTGCCCTTAACCGCATGCTCTAGACACTCTGGACCACGCCTCGGTCCTCAAACACTTGGGTCCCAGCCGGCTAGAATAAAGCTTTTCAGTCAGCTACACATTCTGTCTGAGTGGTCTTCTCTGGTGAGCTCCCTGTAACAATTCTCCCCTCACTGACAAATTCTCACTGTGAACTCCCTTTTGTTTTCAGACCCTCTGTGGCATATCCCTATTCAGATTATAATGCCCATCACTAATTCATTCATCATTCCACAGGTCAGCTGTCTGTCTGTCCTGGGCACAGCCTCACTTTTACCCCTCCTCTGCACTACTTCTCCACGACCACACCCTTCTTAACCGTGTTGGAAATCCCCTCTTCCTGAATTCCTAAGCTAATTACTTGTACTTCACACCGTCGGTCTTGTTTAATCCTGTCTGACTTGTAGGGTTTCCTGTGTGCACTGATTGCGAACACCCTTGCATCCTTTTGCTACTAACTTTTAAGTGCTTAGTAGCAGTACGTATACTTAGTGTGGGCTGGCAGTTCTGGAGATCTACAGCAATCCCGTACCTTGCCCTCATTGGTGAAGCGGACGTGGACATCTTTATAGGCTCAAACTCGGAACCTTCAACCCTGGTAGCCCTGTGCGGTCAGTCACACAGGCAGCAGCCACTGCTTATTCGGAGTCAGACAGGAAAAGGCTTGTGGCATTGACTATGTTTGGGCGTTTGGTTTTGGGTTCTGGATGACTGAGGTTTGGAGATGCTGTACTTACTGGCAGAGGCCCTGGGGTCTTGGGAAGGCACTCTGTTGGAGCCAACTTCATGCATGGGGTTTGTGAATGTGCTGAAGGGCTCCAGGGAACAGAGACAGAGGCTGTGCTTGGTTGGGGTGGGGTGGGGTGGGGCTAGAGGGCCCCAGACTCTTGTGCAAATCAAAGGATAGTTTTCAGGCTGTCCTGGAGACTGGAGAGCACTCTCTCTGAGTGAGCAGATTTGGCTCCCTTTCCTGGTACTCAGAAGTGGCCTGGACTGTTTTTGGGTCAAGAGTCACCTGGTCTGAGTGTGGGGCTAATTGCTTGGTAAACATCAGCCATCACAGATGCTGCTGATAAGGCCTGAGGAAAGGCCTGGCTGCACCATGATGGAATCAGGTTGGCCGACTGGGACCTGCCGGATTTCCTCACCATTTCACGATGTGGTACTTCTAGGTGACTTCCTGAGCCAGCCACTTACATCTTAGGCTGGGCCCCACCACCCAACTCGGCCTCTTCAAAGCATCTCTCTTTCTCATTTTCTCTGCATTCCCCAGCACATCCCCATTCAGGGGCTGACTTATCTGGGACATCTTGACATTCTTTTCTCTAGGAACCCTAGGATCCTATGCTTTCGGGGATCTGTTTTTATTTGGTTTTGTTTCTGGTGCTGGTCATGGAACCCTGGGCCTGACTCTTCCTAGGCAAGGGCTCTCCACTGAGCTACAGGCCCAGGCTCAAGGGCTGGCGCTCAGGGTTCTTAATAGGTGTGGTCCTGGTACCATCGGCACAGGAGTTATGACCTTTAAGGCTTCCTTCCCACCTGTGCAATTCACGACCCTTCTCAGGCAAACTGGTGAGCCCCTGCACCTGAGAGGCAAGAGTCCTCGTCTCAAACTTACTGCCACTGCTTTGTGGACATGGTACACCCAAGCCGTGAATTCCTGGGCCCTAGGTCTGTCTGTCTCAGCCCTGGTAGCTGGGACTACAGGTGTGCTGCACTGTGCAGGACTTTGGTTTGGCATTGAGGTTAAATTCACACGTTATAAAATTAATCATTTTAGGTTGCGTCTGCTGGTACATGCCTGTGATCCTAGCTTTTGACAGAGACAGGAGGATCTCTGAAAGGTTGAGAACAGCCTGGCCTACAAAGTCAGTATCAAACCAGACAGGGCTATATAGCAAGAGCCTGTCTCAAAAAATAAGACAAAAAAGAACAACAAAAACATCCCAACACTTTAAAATGTAAAATTCAGTGTGTTTAATGGATGCATAGTATTATGCAACCATTACCCTCTCTCTAGTTTAAAAACATTTCATCACTCAAAAAGAACATTCTACAATGCCTCACTCCTCACGCCAGCCACTCCATTCTTGGACAACCACTGAACTACTTTCTGTCTGTGGATATTTCATACAAGAAGAATTATACATTTGACTTCTCTGTGTCTGGCTTCTTTCACTTAGCATGCAAATTGTAGCGTATATCAATATTTTATTTCTTTTGGAGGCTGAATATGCACCAGTGGATGGTTTTGCCATGTTATTCATTCATTCATTCATCTGTGGACATTTAGATTATTTTTTTCTGTTGGCCATTGTATGGAATGCTGTTAGGAATGTTGCCTGCACAAATAGCTCTCCAATATTAGTACACATATAAACAGATTCTCACAAGGTCAGGGTGGCCTCAAACTTTTTATGTAGCCAAGAGTGGTCTTGAACTCCTTATCTTCCTGCCTCAACCTTCAAAGTATCATCATACCCACTTTTATTTTATTTATTTATTTAGCTGTACTGGGAATTGAACCTAGGGCCTCAGGCATGCAAGGCAGGCTCTCTACCATTGAGCTACAGCCTTAGCTCACTGTTATTTTTTTTTTTAAAGATTTATTTATTTATTATGTATACAGTGTTCTGCCTGCATGTGTCCCTGCAGGCCAGAAGAGGGCATCAGATCTCATTACAGATGGTTGTGAGCCACCATGTGGTTGCTGGGAATTGAACTCAGGACCTCTGGAAGAGCAGTCGGTGCTCTTAACCACTGAGCCATCTCTCCAGCCCTCACTGTTATTTTTAAATGTACCAATAAAAATGTCTTCCCCAAGTTTTGAATAAAAAAAATCAGCAATACGATTATACTGATAGATATCCATCTGTGCAAAAGATTTTAGGGGTTTTCGGTAAGTTTTAGGAGTATAAAGGGCTCTTAGAAGCCAAAATACTAGAGACCAGCTGGCCCAAGGTGACAGAAGAGATGCTGCTACTTGAATGGAGAGATAATTAAGAGGTCACATAGCCTGGACCTCATGACCCCCTGGAAGTGGGAAGTGAGAGAGGTGGCATTGCTGACTTGGCTAAGTGGGTGGGAGTGTTAGCAGAGGGGTCACCAATGGTGGGAAAGATGGCGGAAGTGGCAGGTCAGCTTGCTACAGATGTGTTAGAAGTGGGTGTAGGCCTGTCAGAATGGCTAACATCAAAAACACTGATGACAGCTTATATAGGAGAGGGTGTAGAGCAAGGGGAACACTCCTCCACTGTTGGTGGGAGTGCAAACTTGTACAGCTACTTTGGAAATCAGTATGGCAGTTTCTCAGAAAATTGGGAATCAAACTACCTCAAGACCCAGCTATACAGCTCTTGAGCATATACCCAAGGAATGTTCAATCATAACATAAGGGCACATGCTCAGCTATGTTCATAGCAGCCTTATTCATAGTAGCCAGAACCTGGAAAAAACCTAGACACCCCTCAACCGAAGAATAGATAAAGAAAATATGGTACATATACACAATGCAGTACTGCTCAGCAGGAAATAAAAACAACAATGACATCATGAAATTTGCAGGCAAATGGATGGAACTAGAAAATATCATCCTGAGTGAGGTAACCTAGACTTGGAAGGACAAACATGGTATGTACTCACTCATAAGTAGATACTAGATGTAAAGCAAAGGATAACCAGACTACAACCCACAGCTCCAGAGAAGCTAGGAAACAAGGAGGACCCTAAGAGGGATGCATGGATTGCCCTAGGAAGGAGAAATAGATGAGATCTCCATGAGTAAACTGGGGGTGAGGGGGGGGTAATAGAGGGTAAAGAGTGGAGGATGAGAACATAAGGGAACAGGATGATCGAACTGGAACAGAGTAGGAGAGCAATGAAAGAGATACCATGGTAGAGGGAGACATCATGGGGTTAGGGAGGAACTGGGTACTAGGGAAGTTCCTAGGAATCCACAAGGATGACCCCAGTTTAGACTACTAGCAATAGTGGAGAGGGTGCCTGAACTGACCTATTCCAGTAATCGGAATGGTGAATACTCTAACTGTCATCATAGAGTCTTCATCCAGTAACTGATGGAAGCAGATGCAGAGATCCACAGCCAAGCATTAGGCTGAGCTCCAGGAGTCTAGTTGAAGAGAGAAAAGAGGGATTCTATGAGCAAGGGGCATCAAGATCATGAAGGGGAAACATACAGAGACAACCAAACCAAACTAGTGAGAACTCATGAACTGTGGACCAACAGCTGTGGAGCTCCATGGGACTGGACTAGGCCCTCTGCGTAAGAGAGACAGTTGTGTAGGTTGATCTGCCTAAGGGGCCCCCTGGCAATAGGATCCTGATCCACCCCTGGTGCATGAGCTGGCTTTTTGGAGCCCACTACCTGTGATGGGACACCTTGTATAACCTTAATGCAGGGGGAGGGGCTTGGACCTGCCCCAATTGGATGTATCAGGCTCTGTTAACTCCCCATGGGAGGCCTTACCTTGTCGGAGGAGGGAATGTGGGGGGTGGGTTGGAGGAAAGTCTGGGGGGTGGGAGGAGGGAAGAGAGGGGTATCTGTGGTTGCTATGTAAAATGAATAAAACATTTCTTAATTAAAAAAAAAAAAGAAATGGGTGTAGGGAACCCAAACTGGGACAGCGGCTTAATAGCTGGCTGCAAGAGTCTGAAGCCTGGAGAGAGGGTGCTGGTGGCTGGAGTTGGAAGTGTGGGAGTTATTCCACCTGAGGGCTGCTTCTCCTCAGCTGAGTCATTGGTGCAGGAAGTCAGGAGGTGGGTGGATGCTTGTCACCCAGGTATGCACGTACAGGAACTTACTCCATCATAATGTGGGCAAGTGGGCAGGTCTGGGTGGCACCTTTATACTTCTGATCAGGACTGTCACTAGGAAAAGACACTGTGACCATTAAATAGCATGAGAGTAAGCAGTTTGGGGAGGGGCAGCCAAATGCCAGTGCCACCATTTGCCATGATGAAACCCACTTATATCAAAGGACACTGGTTTTCTTTTTCACAAGTAGCAAACTTTAATACTATTAATTTCATGCACAACAGCAGAGGAAGCTGGGTCAGGGTTCCTACACGCCCCTTCCTCATTAAGAACCAAGTCTGGGGCGTCTGAGCTCCAGCAAGGCCAGTGACAGCACTTGAAAGACTTTTATTTTCTTTCAAGGTCATTGCTGAAATGTAGGAGAGGTTCTCGGCACAAAGGATGGTTGGTGAAAGTGTCCAGACCATCCTCAGTGGAAAGTGATAGAGCCTTGGTGAAGAGCAAGGCTGAAGGACTTCCCAGCAAGAACAGAAACTCAGCTGTGAGAGCCACGAAAGAGGAAGAAGCCAACAGCACCAATGTCACAACAGCATGTGGCTCTGTCCTCACCTCAGGGGGTGTGGGATAGCTCCTAACCACTGGGCAGGGCTGGCTGCAGGCTGGGGTGGGTCATCTTAACAACCAGGAAAGGAACCAAAAAAGAGCCATGAGAGATGATGTGATAGACAGATGAGCCTGTCCTGGGGCAACATTAGGCTCAGCACCCCCGGCTCCTCCACTGGGACTGTTCTCTGAGAGTCCACTCAGGGGATAGCAACTGGAGAGGCGCTGACAGGCTCTGTGCCACTTCAGTTGGCAGAGCTGCAATGCAAGACCTGCTGAGGGCAAAGAGCTTCCCGGCAGCGGAGACCTCCTCCAGCTTTCCCAGCACAGGGCATTCCTCTTTGTTGTCTGGCACAGAAGACTTCATAAAGTGGCACACAGAGGGGCACTTGTCTGCTGTACCAGTCACTCCCACTTTTTCCCCTAGATCCAGCCTCTTGGTGCAGGCAGCTTCCAGGAAACAGTCCAAGCACATGCTGGTCAGCTTCACACAACAGCTCTTGGCCAGGGACATCAGCTTCCAGGTACTACATGAAGCCTTCCTCTGGAAGGTCTCATCCACGGTGACCACAATCACTGTCTTGATCTCAATGGTCGTGGCCTCACAGAACTCCATGATGTCAAGGAGAAACGCATGTGCCAATGACAGCCACATCCAGGGCTTCCTGGACCACTTTCTGGAGCAGGCAGGCTGACAGTGGTGCTGTGATGTATATCATTGGTGTACTTGATGGCCAGGCACTTGTTCTAGGTCGTTTGAAAGCACTGGACTTGTCTCATCAGCTTGGTGCTTTTTTCCCCCTGAGACCATGGGCCCAATACTCACCTGGATCTGCTCCCTTGATCTTGCTGGGGGAGTCAGGCAGTGTGGTGGGCCGGTTGGTATAATAGCTCATGGCTGCTTTAAATTGAAAGTAGCACTAGGGACTCTTGGCTCCCTGATGGCTAATCTTGACTGTCAACTGGATGGGATTTAGAATCCCCATGGAAACAAGCATGTCACTGAGCACGTCTGTGAGGGAGTATTTAGGTTAAATCAATCTAAGTGGGAAAATATACCCTGCATGTAGGCGGCATCATCCCTTGTGCTGGGGCCCTGGACTAAATAAAAAGAAGAAATTGAGCTGAACACATTCATCTTTCTCTTGTTCCTGAATATGCATGCAATGTGACCAGCCACCACAGGTTCCCCTGCCATGATGAACACTTTATCCCTGGGAACTGTGCTGTGGATATTACTTTGTATAAATAAAATGCTGATTGGCCAGTAGCCAGGCAGGAAGCATAGGTGGAACAAGTAGAGAAGAGAATTCTGGCCGGGCAGTGGTGGCACACGCCTTTAATCCCAGCACTTGGGAGGCAGAGCCAGGTGGATCTCTGTGAGTTCGAGGCCAGCCTGGGCTACCAAGTGAGTTCCAGGAAAGGCGCAAAGTTATACAGAGAAACCCTGTCTCGAAAAACCAAAAAAAAAAAAAAAAAAAAAAAAAAAAAGAGAAGAGAATTCTGGGAAGTAGAAGGCTGAGTCAGAGAGATGCTGCCAGTCACTGCCATGACAAGCAAGATGTAAGGTACTAGTAAGCTACGAGCCACGTGGCAACTTATAGATTAATAGAAATGGGTTAATTTAAGATACAAGAACAGTTAGCAAGAAGCCTGCCATGGCCATACAGTTTGTAAATAATATAAGTGTCTGTGTGTTTATTTTATAAGTGGGCTGTCGGCTGCTGGGGCTTGGCAGGACCCAGAGAGAAAACTCCAGCTACAGAACTGGGCACCAAAATAATCTTTAACCTCTCCATCTCTCCATCTCCTCTCTCTTCCCTCCCTTCCTCCCTTCCTTTCCCTCCCCTCTCCCTCCTTCTCCCCTCCTCCTCCTCCTTCTCCCCCCCTCCTCTCTCTCTCTCTCTCCTTTTTTTCTTTCTGAGCCGAGGACTGATCCAGGGGCCTTGGGTTTGCTAAGCAAGTATTCTATAACTGAGCTAACTCCTCAACTGTTTCCTTTCTTTTTTAAATTTATTTATTTTTATTGTTTTTGGTTTTTTGAGACAGGGTTTCTCTGTGTAACAGCCTTGGCTGTCCTGGAACTTGCTCTCTTTAGACCAGGTTGGCTTTGAACTCACAGAGATCCACCTGCCTCTTAGGCATGGGCCACCACTGCCCTCGCAGCAGCTCTTATAAAGGAAAATATTTAATTGGTCCTGGTTTACAGTTCAGGGGTTTAGTCTACTATCATCATGGTGGGAAGTATGGTGGCACACAGGCAGACATGGTGCTGGAGAGGTAGGTGAGAGTTCTACATCCAGATCTGCAGGCAACAGGAAGAGAGAAAGACACTGGGACTGGCTTGAGCATTTGAAACCTCAACAACACCCCCCCCCAGTAACACATTTCCTTCAACAAGGCCATAGCTATTCCTACAAGGCCACACCTCCTAATAGTGCCACTCCCTATGAACCTACGGAGGCCATTTTTATTCAAACCACCACAACAGGAAACACCAGTGTCCCTGATCTTGCCTTATATATACATGTAGAGAGCTGCCTGGCTCTGCCTCCCGAGTGCTGGGATTAAAGGTGTGCACTACCACCGCCCGGTGAAATTTGGCTTTTTTAAAATGTTGCATTAAAGGATATTTATGGCCCGGGGAACGACTCAGTGTTAAAGCTCTTGCTGCACAAGCTGACCAATGAAGTTTGGGATCCTCAGCACCACGTAAATGCTGGGTCATAACACCTTGTAATGCCAACATTTGGAAAGTAGGGATGGGAGATTTCTGGAACAAGATGGCTAGATAGGTAAGCTATATAGTTTCTGGGTTCGATGGGGGAAACCCTGCCTTCCTTCCTATAGAAGAGTATTAAATACTATTATAGGAGGCTGTAGTTTTGGTCTATGCTCAGCAGTGGGCCCCAACAAGACTGAAAACCAAATTAGACTCACTCACATTCAAGTTTCACATCACCAACCCCAAACTAAGCTCTTTATTTGACCTTTAAAACCAAAGGCAGGATGCAGTGTCATACGTCTTTAATTTCAGCCCTGGGGAGGCAGAGGCAGGCAGATCTCTGTGAATGAGTTCAAGGTCAGCCTGGTCTATGTAGTGAGTTCCAGGCAAGCCAGGCCTACACAATGAGACCCTGTCTCAAAACCAACCAACCAACCAACCAACCAACCAAACAAACAAACAAAACCAAAATAAACATACAAGAAATCCCACAGAAAATTCAAAACAAAAACATAACCAGAAAAGGAGAGACAATGGCCAAATTTTCAAATGGATTGGTCACAGTAGAATGTAGTTCCTTCAGTCCTGAGAGCTTGCTTGGAGGTTCTGGACAGAGAGAAAAGCTACTCATTTTCTGAGTCCTTTTCTATTTGAGGACACATGCAGCTTCAGGTGGCATGCACATGGAGTGATGGGGGAGGAAGGAAGGGGACACCTGCTTAGCCAGTTAGATCAGCTGCCTCAACCCTGGCTATCAGTGGGTGACAGTTCACAGCCAGATCATCCTCACGTCTCTGTCTTAATCCACATAACAGAAGTTACCTGATGCTAAGCAAGCACTCACTTTTCTATTGTCTTACTCTCCCCCCTTTATAAGACAAACAGCTTTGAGATGAGCAGCCAACTTGTGTGTGTTCATATGTAAGTCGGTGAACGCATGTGTGTGGAAGTCAGAGGTCAACCCCAGGTGTCATTCCTGGGCTCCTGACCACATTGTTTTTTTGAGGCGAGTTCTCTCACTTGCCTGGGGCTCACGGACTTGATTACACGAGCTGGTCACTAAGCCCTGGGGATCTTCCTGTCTTCAGCTCTTCAGACTAGCATTATAGACACATGTCACCAGGCTTAGCATTTGTACATAGATTCTAGGAGAGCAAGATAGGGCTGCATGCTTTCATGATAAGCAGTTAGCTGATGGAGCCATCTTGTTAGCCTGGTTTATTTTTGTTTATTTATTTATTTTTAAAGATTTGTTTATTCATGTATTTTTATGTAAGTTGCATGTACGCCTGCTGACAGAATAGGGATCAGATCCCATTACAGAGGGTTGTTAGCCACCATGTGGTTGCTGGGAATTGAACTCAGGACCTCTGTAAGAGCAGCCAGTGCTCTTAACCACTGAGGCATCTCTCCAGCCCCCTTATTTTTATTTTTTTTAAGATACTGTCTTATGTACACTGGATCTGAGTACTCAACCTTCCTGCTTCAGCTTCCTATTGGGATTAAAAGCAAGAACTGCCATACCTGTTTATTCTGTGTTAAGTATTTTAAGGCTGAGTATTCATCTGAAGTACTTGTGACCAGAAGAGTGTTTTATGGTTAAGATTTTTTTTATTTTAAAAGCTTTGCATATATTATATTATATATATATATACATATATATGTATGTTTGTTTGTTTGTGTGTGTGTGTGTGTGTGTGTGTGTGTGTATGTATGTATGTATGTATGGGAGGTATCTGGGGACACAGAACCTAAGTCTAAAATTGAAATTTGTACATATTTCCTATGCACCTCATACACACAGCCTGAAGGTAATTTGATACACTATTTAAACAAATTATTTTAAGTGTATGGGTGTTTTGTCTGCATTTAAGTCTGTGCATCAATTGTCAGGTCCCCTGGAACTGGAGTTTTAGAAGGTTGTGAGCTGCCATGGGTGTGCTGGGAACTGAACCCAGGTCCTCTGGAAGAGCAGTAGGTGCTCCTGGCTGCCGATCCGCCTCTCCCACCCCGATGCACTATTTTTCTTTTTTTTCCTGATGGACTGTTCTTGATGTGCTTGTTTTTGACTGTGATCTGCCTCATGAAGTCAACTACAAAAAATTTCCACTTGTGGTACCACGTTGCAGATCAAGGAGTTTTAGTTTAGAGAGCATTTTGGATTTTGGGTTTTCAATGAGTGGTGCTTGGCTTGTGTTGGCTCAGTTAATTCTACTTTGTGATGAAATATCATTTTCCTTTTAAAAAAATTCACATGTATGGGTGTTTTGACTGCATATATGTCTGTGTTGTGTGGATGTCTATGTACCATGTGTATGCCTAGTGTCCATGGAGACCAGAAGAGGGTATTGCCCTGGAACTGGAGTTGCAGACCATTGTGAGCCACCATGTGGGTGCTAGGATTGGAACCTGGTTTTTCTGAAGGGCAGTCAGTTTTCTTAGCTATGGAGCCATCTCTCTAGCCAGAGATGTTATTTTCAAGCTCAGTTTTTTGGGTAAAAAAAACTGAGTCTCTGAGAGGTTGAGTGACTTTGCTGGTCTCATCTAGCCAGCAAGTGCTTGCATTGGTGACTTTTCTTGGTACTGTGACTACATCCCTGACAGAAAGCACTTTAAGGGAGGAATGGTTTATTTGGCTCATGGTTCAAGGGGCATCGCCCATCACGGTGGGGCAGACATGGTGGCAGGAGTAGGAGGCAGCTGGTTTCATTGCGTCCACAGTCAGGAAGAAGGGAGAGACGCTAGTTGTCTGCTGGTGTTCTCCCTCTGTGTTCAGTCATGGAACCCAGCCCATGGGAACCCAACTGTATTTAGAATGGGTCTTCCTGACCCCCTCAGAGCTCTCTGGAGATACACTCCATGACATGGTTGGAAGTGAGTCTTCTAGGTGATCCAAGTCTAATCCAGTTAACAATGAAGACTAACAACGCCCAGGGGGTGAGGCTGAGAGTTAACCTAGACTTTACTCTTCGGAGACCTTTCTGTCTCCACTCTGCCCTTCCTTTAGCCCCATCGTGAATGAGAGCAGGAACTGAAGAGCAGCTATGGAGCCAGCTGGCTTCACATTCCGGGGAAGGGGGCCCCAGGAAGCACCAGAAGGCCACACCTCACAGTAGGCCTTCCACCTGGGACTGGTGGTGGTGGTTATGGGTGACAGTGAGGAGACATCTGAGCTGAGCCCACGACTCACAATGAAAGACCCCGGTGGTGACCAGCTACTCCTCTTAAGGGCAGTGCTCAGGCCTTTCCCATTGCTGATCTGCTCATCTTCTTCTGCTATCCCCGGAGACGTTGGACAGCGCTGTGTGTGCAGACATGCTATCTTCCAAGCCTTGAGTGCTGCTCTGCCCTTTGGAATCCTTTTCTCTGAGTGTCCGTGTCTGTGTGTGTGTGTGTGTGTGTGTGTGTGTGTGTGTGTGTGTGTATGTATGTATGTGTTGGGGGGTCATGCAGGTGGTGCACACGTGTGCACGTGGAGGTCAGAGGACAGCTTGTACAAGTCAGTTCTCTCCTCCCATCATGTGAGTCTCAGGGATTGAACTCAGGTTGTCAGGCTTGGCATCAAGAGCAGCCTTTACCTGCTGAGTCATTTTGCCAGCCCTCTTCCAGGCTCCCCATGGTTTGATTTCCTCCACCATACCTCCATTTCTTTCCCAGCAACTTGAACACCGTGCACACTCATGCTAGCATTTCTCAAAACATTCTAACTCTCTCATGCATCTGGGCCTTTTTGTATGCTTCTCCCTCTGCGGGGCACAGCACGCCCCACCCTCTCTTCCTGGTAGATCATCTCTCAACACTGCTGTCTTCACTCCTGTGGAGCTAGCTCCATTCCCCTCCTCCTCACTTTCACCTCAGCCCACTGGTCGTTCTCCTTGGCATCGTACTTTCTGCACCTGTGTCGGGCAGTGTGGCTCTCATAGTCTGTTTCTCTAGTCAGCGAAAGATGGCTAGACATTTCTTCCTTTCCTTTTCCCGTCGAGAACAGAAACCCTCTCTCCTTGTGCTTGACACGTAGAACATTGTATGCCATTCTGCCGCTTCGGAGGCAGGTTTGGAAGAAGCCCTCGTGAATGTCTTCCTGAGACTTGGAGCGGTCACTCTTGGACATAGCAAGACACCCAAGTCACATAAAGATGCTACTGTGAATGATCCTGTTGACGGCCCTAGAGCAGCACCTGGGAAACGTCGACTGCTAGCAGTGTCAGACCGCTGTCTCGAGTATCTGGGCAGGGGCCACCTGCATGTGATGCCAGCCCTTGCTCCTGTGCAGTTGATTGTAGTCTCATGAGAGTCCCCAAGCAAGAGCTGCTAGTGGGGCCCAGTAAACCCACAGAACCGGGCAAAACAAGGCAAATAATTTCGAGTCATTCGGTTTCCGAGGGATGGTTTTTGGGTACCATGGGTGATGGAAGCAGTCAACCTCATCGGATCAAAGCAAGGATGATGTCACTGTCACGGGGCAGCTCTGATGCCAGCCCAGGGATTGGTAAGGAACAACTCTCATCCAGTATTTCTTGTGGGAACAAATGAAACCCATGAAAACTCACTGTTCACCCTGAGATAGAATAGATTTATTAGCAAGAGGTAATCAGGAAACATATATTTTTACAAAAATGGAAAAAATTTTTTTTCCAAACAAGCTGTGAGTGGAAACATTTTTAGGGCTTGAAATAGAATCCTCATACCGCTAGGTATTGCTTACAGCAAAAGTTGTCTGTCTGCTGTAGTGGAGCATGCCTGCCACGTCTGAGTGTTCTCTCTACTGTACAATGTAAAAAAAATTATGGTAATATTCACAGAATAAGCACTACCTCACTATATTCCTGCTAGAAGGCATTTAGACAGGACTACAGTATATGCAATAAAAACACTCGGTTATTGATTTCCTAATTCTATGTCATGGAACTAATTACCACAAAGTATACAGACTCAGGGCATCTCAACATAAGCTTGTAGTGACTGTCAGGCAGCTGAAGGAGGAGAAGTGATGGTTTTTTTGTGTTCCTGACTTCCAGTGGAGGCTGGGCAGAGGTCGGCCAGAGTCACCACGACTTGGTGTAGTGATTCCATTTTCCTAGAGAAGTTCCAGGGCCCTGTCCACTTCTACTGAGCCTGCTTTTCATGCTATCTGGTGTTAATCCTAGAGCAGAGGGCAGCACGGTGCCGGAAGTGGTGGCGTTTGGTGCAAGGGGCGTGGTTCTCAGCGGAGAGGACTCCCTTCCAGCCAAATTTACTGGGATTCGACAAATGGGGACTGTTGAGACCTGCGGTTTTGGCTGAAGAAGCTGCTTTGGAAATTGGCATCACCATCAGCAGGAAGAGGTGTCAAGGATTGGACTTGCAGGTATGACTTCCCCCTCCCTCCTCCCCCTCCCCCCCACCCAGTTATAACAACTACATGGAACATGCTGGGGAGGATGCCTGAGTGGCCTGAGCTAACCCAGGGGTCTGGGCTGGGAGGGACGAAGCAGGGTTGGAGTCTGAGACTTGTGTCACGTGGGCTCTGTCTCCCCTTCTGATTGGAGAGCTGACAGGGAGTGCAGCTGTTTGAAGGAGGAGGCTCCGCAGGGGGTGGGGCAGAGTCTGAGACAGTGCAGAAATTCATATTCCGGTTCTACAGGAATCTAAGAACAAGAACAGAGTTGTATTCTTGGAGAAGCACATACTGAAGAAGAAATCCGGAGGAACCAAACGATTATGTACAATATCATATAGCGGGTGTCCACGGGAGCGGCTGGGGCAGGGTGGGTGCAGCTTCAGGTGGGAAGTTTCGGTTCTATTCGGAGAGAAGACTCATAGAGACTTTCTTCGTCCATTACAAAAGATCGATCCAGTAAGTACTGAGTCACCTGAAATGAGAGAAAGGAGCAATAGAATGATGGGACGTCCCTGGACACTGGGTCTCTTGCAAAAGTTTTTCTTTTGTCTTGGTTATTTGAGATAGGGTCTTACTCTATAGCCCAAGGCTGGCCTGGAACTCACTACGTAGCCCAGGTTAGTCTTGAACTTGAGACCATCCTTCTGTTTTAAGTCTGAACAGCACCATGCCTGGCAGAACCAAACACTTTTGTAGGTTCAGGACACACACGTACGAGGCAGAGGGTCTTGGCCACCTCCACCACCCCAAGGGACTTGCTAGGTGACAATGCTAACTCTAGCCTCAAACTCAGCTTCCCAAGTGCTAGCACCATCATATTTGGCTGTGTTTGTCTTAATATAACTTTTCTATTTAAATTATGTTTTAAGATTGTGTGTGTGTGTGTGTGTGTGTGTGTGTGTGTGTGTGTGTTTTGATGGCCTATGTCTTAATAGTTCTCTTTCTCTCTGAAAGGGTTGTTTGATCCCCCCAAAGGGGCCATGACCTACAGGTTGAGAACACTGCACTAGGCTATCTCCTCAGCCCTTAATAGTATTTCTTATTAAGGTAGGCGGTGGTGGCCCACTCCTTTAATCCCAGCACTTGGGAGGCAGAGGCAGGTGGATCTCTGTAAGTTCGAGGCCAGCCTGGTCTATAAAGCAAGTTCCAGGATAGTCAGCCAGGACTGTTACACAGAGAAACCCTGTCTCGAAAAAAATACTATTTTTTTTATTATAGGCTAAATGATGTGTGACTAGGGATATAACTCAGTTGGTAGAGTGCTTGCCTAGCATGTACAAAAGTAATCCTAGCCCTCATGAGGTATTTTTTAAAAAAGTGTTAGATATGGTGGGGGTCGGAGGCAGGCCAGTCTCTGTGAGTTCAAGGCCAGGCTGGTCTACATATTGAGCTTCTGGCCAGCCAGGATTTGCACTTTTATATTATTATTATGTGTGTATATGTGTTTTGTGTGTGTGTGTGTGGGGGGGCGGGCATTCATGTGCCATGGTGTGCATGTGGAAATCAGAGGACAACTTTGGGGACATAGTTCTCTCTTTGTGGGTTCTGGGGATCAAACTGGGTTGTTAGGCTTGCTTAGCCACCTTGCCAGCCCTCATGGTATTTATAAACCCGGGGTCTAAATCAACATTCACACACTGAATTTATATGCCATGTATTTTAATCTCTCCTTTAATCTAGAGCAATGTCGTGTGTGTGTGTGTGTGTGTGTGTGTGTGTGTGTGTGTGTGTGTGTTTCATTTAGCTTTTCTTTTTGCTGTAGTAGGTGGAAATTGAACTGCAGAGCCTCAGTTATGCCAAGCAAGCATTCTACCACTGAGTGCTACTGTCATACTGTGGCTTTTACTTCTTTGTCTATTTCCCACCAGAGTGCAAGCTCCTGAGGACCAAGTACTTACCTATTTTGTATACTGTGCCTTGTGGCCCGAGATAGTGCTGGGAGCACAGTACTCACTCAATAAATATGTGTCTATTGGATGAACAAAGATCAACATACAAGTGACCCAGTTAGTTATCCACAGATCTTCTCTACACGGCAGAGCAGAACATGGCAGAGAATTAACTTTTGTTGTTCTTTGAGATGGGGTCTCTCTTTTATGTAGCTCTGGAACTCACTATATAGACCAAGTTGGCCTTGAACTCACAGAGATCCACCTGCCTCTGTATCCTGAGTGCTGGGATTAAAGGTGTATGCCACCATACCCAGCAACATTTTTTTTTTTTTTTGAGACAAGGTTTCAGGTTGTCCAGACTGGCCTCAAATTTGCTATGTAGCCAAGAATGCAATTACCTAGAACTTCTGATACTTCTGCTTTCACCTCTCAAGGGCTGGGGTTACAGGCCCTGGCCACCATGCCTGGTTTTATGCTGGGGATCGAACCCAGGGCATCATGCATCCTAGGCAAGTAACTATCAACTGACTCATATCCTCAACTCCAACAAATTATTTCTTTGGGCTTCGTTTGTAGCAGAGAAAGAGTAAAATGAGCTAGATGTCCATCACATAAAGGATTAGTGAGAGAAATGGATTTCTCTGCAGCTTTAAGCAAGAAAAAGGCCACTTTGTCTCAGGAAGGAGTGACTCCAGACACATAAGGAAAACAGGATGAGCAATGGATAGCGGGTGACATTATAGTAGAAGGAGAATGTGTTGTGTTTATGAACTGGCCCAGATACAGACTTGAGAAGGATACTCTGGTCTTTGGGAGGAAAACTTGTGACTTCTGTGTCTTTGCGGCATAGTACTTTCAAAAAATAGAAGTGTTTGGGGATGGGGATACAGCTCAGTTTCCTGACCACCATCTGCAAAGTCCTGCTTTGATCTTCAGCACCACAGAAAAGGAGCATGGTGGTGCACACCTGTATTCCTAGCCCTTGGGAAATGGAGGCTGGAAGATGCTAAGTTCAAGGTCAGATTTGGCTACATATTGAGTCCGGGGCCAGCATGGGCTACGTGAGGCTTTGAAAAAACACCAATCAAGGGCCAGCAAGATGGCAAGCACTTGCTGCCAAGCCTGGAGATCTAAATTCAATTCCTGAAATTTATGTGGTGGAAGGAGAAAACTGACTTCTATAAGACACGCACGCACGCACGCACGCACGCACGCACGCACCCTATAAACCAAAAACCAAGCAAAACCACAACTAACCAACCAAGCAAAGGGGATGTTTGGAGCCGCCTCTCTAGCCCTGTGGGAGAGCAGACATTGTTTTAAGCCACCTGTGGGATGTCAAATCAGGCAAGAATCACAAGTAAGGAGCAGCCAGGTAACAGTAATAGGGTGGTTTCCTTAAGGACATGGCATTTTAGGCTGGACCATGAATCCTGGAAGGGGTGCAGAAAGATGCTCCAGGAAAGGGCAGAAGCCTGTGCAGACAGCAGCACTGTGAAGGAGAGGAGAGACCCCAAGTGTTGTCCTCTTACCTTTGCTTGGTGTTCGATTTTGTAGGCAGTCTGTTGAAACTGGCGAATCTCTCGGATAATATGGGAGATCTGCGGGAAGGCAGGGGAGTTTTAGAATAGTCTGCTCTCTCATGCTGCCTAGTGGATGAAAAGGGTCATCGGTAGCTATGGCTGAAGTCACACTGCCTCTTGAAAAACTCCACTGGCTTTCTTTACACCACCCACCTGTCTGTTGGGATAACTGTGCTAATGTGTGTGTGCATGTTGTGTGACTGAGGAAACTCTCTCAGTCAGGTCCACAGACTTCCCAACACCACTACAACCAAACCCCAGCTGCCTGTCAAAGTGAAAGACTTGTGGGTGTCTAATGGGTGCATGCCAGGATGTGAAGCATAAGGGCTTCCCTCTATCACCAAGATGGAGCTTCTCATTTATGTTTGGAAGGCACGCTTTTCATTAATGTGTAAGCCCATTTTGCAAAAATGGGTGCAAATCGAGGCTCTCTGTTTGGGATGAGTGAGAGATGTGGATGTCCAGAAGTCCTGTGCCTACTCAGAGGGGTCTTCTTGGGTCCTCTCAACCTCATGTTCTGGATCTTTGGGAGCAGATCTGAAACTTTCTTTCTTAGGTGGTGGTGTTGCAGAATGATTTTTCTTTAGTTATACAAAACAAGCATTTCTGTGGACATTAAAGGGTGGGATGTGAGGAAAGGTGTGGGGTGTGGGGTCAGACCCAGCATTCAGAACCGGCTCTTCTTTTCACATGAGCTGGTTTCTTGACCTTCCCCATCCTTCCCTGTAGGGAGGGTGCTGAGCTAACGTGGGAAAGGAAGGGAACACAGGGCTAATGTCATTAGTGTCAGTCACAGTTTTTACTGGTGGCCTTCCACTGGGTGTACTTGGAACAGGGGCAGGCAGAACAGGCTGTGCTGGGGCAGTGTCTGGGTGGCTCAGTCTGGAGTCGTGCCCCCATCTACCCAGGGAAACATACCATCCTCATCTTGGAGAAGTTGACCAGGCCGTCCTCTGTGTAATTGGGTGTCCCCTCCTCGATGAAGGCCAAGTCAGTGAGGTACATCCCCAGGTAAGGGACACAGGGTGGGTCACAACTTGGAAACAAATGGCATCCACAAAAGTTTTTCACTTAAGGAAAGGAACTTCTGCTAAGAACAGAATACCCTGCATGCAGACTCTGCCTGGCTAGAGGCAAAGGGATTTCTAGTTACGAAGACTCATGGGGCACATTCAAGCTTGCCTAGACTGCAAGCCAGGCTGGAGGGTGGGATAGTGTGGAACAGCCTGGACCCTCACGCACAGCCTGCGGGGAAGGGGGTCTTACTTGTATCTCCTCCCTCTGTGACCCAAAATGCCTTTCTTACTTCTCTGGTGTCTGCCCAGTGGAGCTCACCGGCTCTTCCCAGCCTCCTCCCAGTTCACTGTTTTTTCCACTGTTACTCTATGTTCAGTCACCTCTAGGAAGGCTGGGCCACCCACACCCAAGTTCCAGCAGTCACTCAGTGTAGCATCCCCAAGATCTGTCCTCTTGCCACCTAGGTTTAGGGGCCAAAGCAGGAAACCCTGGCTGGTCCTCTGATCACCTTCCTAGAAGTGTCTTCTGGGAAGGGTGGGTGATTCCCAGGGTCTATGGTTATAAGAGATGAGATCCTGGTGTGATGGACCAGGCCTCTGATGTGTGGCTCTGAGCAGGGACTCCTTGCCTGTACCATGGCAACTTTTCTGGTACCTTGGGAGGAGGGTGCAGGGGAAGGATTAATGGGGTTGGTGATGGAGTGAGTGGCCATTATCCTCCCTCCTCCCTTCAGCAGCTTCAGCGGACTCCTGAGACAGTGCTCTACAATTTCCCCTCAGCTCAGTGCCAGGATGGCAGAGGAATTGTTCCTCAGGCCATTTGACACCCCTGCCATGCTGGAGGAAAGTGAGGTATAGACCTTGAACTAATCCTTCTGTCTCCATTTCCCCTGTGCTGGGATTAAAGGTGTGTACTGTCACATCTGATTCTTGTTGTTGTTTTTGCTTTTGTGGGACTGGGTCTCTCTACATACCCTTGGCTGTCCTGACCATCACACCTGATTTCATGTGGTGCTGGGGATCGAACTCAGTGCCTCTTGAAAGCTAAAGTGATCACTCTACCAACTGATCTACGTTCCCAACTCAAGAAATGACACTATAAACTGCCTAAGTGGTCATCAGTAGATAAGTATCTAGTAAGATTGCTCTCGAACAAAGATAACCGCATTGTCCCATTCTTAAGACTTAATCCAAATGGGGCTGTCAGTCACTTGGACAGGAAAATGCTTTTCAGGAAGCTGTTCCAGAGAGCTTTAGAAAGAGTGTGAAGCCCACCTAACCATGTAGGTCACCACACTGGTCCCTTTGGCCACTGTTCGCTCTCATCCCTCTGAGCACGTGTCTTTATAATAAACTCTATATATCTTTTCTACACTGCACTGTGTATCCTGCCTGAGTTCTTTTGATGGAGCTCTCTAGGACCAGGAAGCTGAAGAGAGTCCAGAGTAAGAGCCCAGCGACAACAGGCTGAAAAAGATTCCAGGGACGATTGAATGGGGCTGAGGACGCACACAGGAGGGCCGCTGCAGGACTCTCTGGGTGTGTCATTATTTCTGTCTGAAGACTGTTGTCAATCATCTTCTGCTTTCTGGCCCTTTTCTGATGAAACAGACTCCCCAGCATCACTGGACATGGTATGTTCTCCAGCTCCACAGGGCAGATCTGCCTTACATAAAGATCTTGGTTCCCAGAAGCCCCCTAAGCCCTCTGCCCTGTGTCCCGGGCAGCGGAGGGTTCTAGGGGAGGCACTTACACAGATAACCTGAAAGGGAAGACAGTCAGGAGAGGGACTCAGACAGAATGGGAGCCACGGAGACAGTTAGGTAGCAGTAGTGGCTGCGGTGGATGAGGAAGCCGTGTGAAGGAGGCAGATGGAGCAGCGCCCAGAGGCAGACGGACAGTTGGTGAATGCACAGTGGGGCAGCTCCGCACAAGCACAGTCCACAGGGGCTCCTGGGAGCCCAGGCGGAGGAGAGACGGCCGGACAGCACAGATGGGTTCAACATCTGTCTGAGGACATAAACAAAGTGGAGATGGTCAAGGCGATGGCACACTGAGCTAGTGAGGGATGGACAAGAAGTAGGGCAGGAAGGAAACATGAAGAGGCAGCAGGAGAGGCTGGCTGGTAAGAGGGAGTGAGCAGGGCATTCCAGCCAATGTCAAGGGCTGGAGGTGTTGGCTGTCCCATGGCCATGTGCAGTGACCTCCACTGGGGCTCTTATTGGCTGTGGTCAAGAGATCTCTGTGTATGGAAGGGAGGAGAGTATTCCTGGAAGTTATAGGGGCCCAGCATCTCCGAGGTCCATTGAGGAGCCAGCCAGCCAGCCAGCCAGCCAGCCAGCCAGCAGCGAGACAGGGACAAATGGGGTGGGGCCTAGTATGGAAGCCTGAAGAAAGCATTTCTAGGGAGCAATAAAAGCAGAACTTTGTCTTTTCAGAGTCCACGTCTCATGAACGTGCAGCCGAAGTGAGCTGAGTCATGGCTTCCTTGTCAGAGGTACCCAAACCTCATGAGAGAGTGCCCAAGGCAGACTGCAAAGCACTGGTCTTGGAGGCCAGCTCAGGCCAAATCCAGGTTCTAATGCCATGTTCACGTGACCTTGGCATAGCCACTAGGTCCCCATCTTTTGTCTAGAAAGACAGGATGGAAAGAGCTGCCTTAGGGTGGGGATTCACAATGTCTGGAAATGTTTCCGGTAGTCTTAAGAGGAGAGATGTCATTAGCAACCCATGGGGGTGAGGCCAGGGATGCACCTAGAAATCCCACAATGCATAGGCAATTGTGGGACTGAACACAGAACCATCCTGGACCAACTAACAACAGTGCTGGGGTTGAGAAACCCACTTCCCAGGCAGTATCAATGGGGTTCAGTGGCAACGGTCAGGGAGGTACCCTGCAAACTGTAAGGTGATGTTATCAACATCGGTAAAATGTATTTCTTTGATTCTAAGACGCAACTGTTAGTAATGTACTCACTCATTTTTTTTTGTTTGTTTGTTTTGATTTTTTGATTTTTGAGACAGGGTTTCTCTGTGTAGTTTTGGAGCCTGTCCTGGATCTCACTCTGTAGACCAGGCTGGCCTCTAACTCACAGAGACCCATCTGCCTCTGCCTCCCTAGTGCTGGGATTAAAGGCATGCGCCACCACCGCCCCGCGTACTCACTCATTTTGATGACTGTTTATCATGAACAAGAAACACAACCACACTAAATAAACTGACTTGACACGCCAGTTATTGGAGTTATTAAAATGGAAAATTGCATTTAAGAATCAAGAGACCTGGCACCAACTCTGCGGTCAATGACAGCTAAGCTGCTCTGGAATTTCTCTGGTAAATAATGGAGGGAAAAGCTGACCCATTGCTGGGATCTGGAGAGTCTATGGGTCTCAATGGCAGGGAGAGGGACAGGCAGACCTCCTGCGTGGACCGGATGTGGCGAGAAGAGGCCTCTGTAATGCAGTCTACAATTTTAAACACAACAATGATGAAGATGCATCACTTACTTTTTCAGAGCTTCTCTGAGGTTCTTAAATCTGCCCTCTGACGACACAAGCTTTTGGAGCTTGTCAATCAAAGCTTTCGTCTAGAAGGAACCAGAAGCATTTACTAAGATTCAACACACATGCAGGTCCCAAGTCCCAGGCTCCGGCCCATGATCCAACATGCTGACCTGAGGGTTCCAGGCCACACTTGGATTTGGGGACTTTCTGTGCCTGGCAACCTCACCCGTGATCTCCTTAGGACTCAGGCTTGATCCCTGTCATATGTTCTTCTCTTCCCATATATCTCTTAGAACACCAAAGTGAGTAATGACCCTGGGAACTGGTAAGCTCCTGAGAACTGATGATTTAGAAGGACTTGGTGGGTGACTTGAGGGGGCCTGCATTTAGAGCAGGAAAGAACTAAGAGTTCATGGTCATGATTGTTTCTTTCAGTGCTGGGGACTGAACCTGGGGATGTTGACATATGAAGCAAGTGCCCTGCCACTGAGCTGTATGCCAGCCTTTATGATCTTTCCATGAGTTAGACTGAATGGTTCTGACCATTTTTTTCCCACACCTTCACTTTGATGGGCCAAGAATGCTATCCGAGTTCAAGAATTTAGGAAAAGGACGGTAGAGGAGCTGATCATCCAAGAAAGGCCTGGGTGGAAAGGATGAAATCCTTGGCAAAGGATACGTGAAATGATCAGCCAGGCCTGGGCTACATGAGAGCAGGGCAGAGTGTGGGCAGCTGGGTTTGTCTGGCAAGAACAGCTACATCCCCAGGGGAGTGCACTGCCCTGGGTCTCTCTCTGTGTTCCTTTCCATGTCTGGTCTATGGGATGTCTCTTTGAGGCCCTTAGTTCCCTCACTTATTATTTTTTATTTCTTAAGATTTGTTTATTCATGTATTTTTTATGTAATTTGCATGTAGGCCTGCATGACAGAAGAGGATATCAGAGAGAAGAGGGCACCAGATCTCATTACAGATGGTTGTGAGCCATCATGTGGTTGCTGGGAATTGAACTCAGGACCTCTGGAAGAACAGCTAGTGCTCTTAACCACTGAGCCATCTTTCCAGCCTCCCAATTCCCTCATTTATGAAAGAATGGGAGGGATTAGTTTTTCCTTTCTAGACATGGCCTTCAAAATCCAGAATGTAGCTGAGAAACTGTGCTGAGGACAGCCGTGCATCACGAGACTGGGAGTATTAATCATCCCTAGAGGGACACAGTCACAGGCCGTGGTGTGTGCAGTCACAGAACATGACAGTGTGCGTTTTCATGCTGATGGATGTTCAGTGTGTATCCTTTGAGGGGGAAGAGAAGATGGGGCATTGGTTGGTTGGCTCCTTAGCTAGAAGGAAAGGGAACATTGGTGTTTAGATTGACCCTGCTCAAAGCACAAATGCATTCTGACCTGATGACAGAAGGACTGAATCCACACCGAGCTAAGGCAGTTGACTCTGAGTTTCCTTTCAGCACTCTGGCAAAGCCCACATTCCCAGGTCAATCTTTTTTTTTTTTTTTTCCCCCAAGACAGGGTTTCTCTGTGTAGCTTTGGAGCCTTTCTTGGAACTCACTCTATACTCAGGCTGGCCTCGAACTCACAGGGATACACCTGCCTCTGCCTCCCAAGTGCTGGGATTAAAGGCATGTACCACCACCGCCCGGCCACACAGGCCAGTCTTTACCAGGGTCTTGGTGACTACCTGGACCAGCCCTTCTGAGGATGGTACCCTCCTCCCCTCCATGTCCACTCATCTGCAGAGGAATGACCCAAGAGGGATTTGGGTCAGATGTGGGGATTTAGCACCAAATTTGGGGCCTCCTCAGCCTCTGTCACCCACACTCAGCATACACAAGAGCAAATCCCCATTCCTCAGATATTCCCTAAGGGAAACACTAGGTCAGATACGGTAGATTTGGGAAGAGAGAAGCTAGATCACGAGGCTTAGTCAATGTAGTTCTGGCTAAAGAGCTACCCATACTTTGAGGTATGTACATGTATGTATACAGGCTGTGTGTGTGTGTGTGTGTGTGTGTGTGTGTGTGTGTGATTTGTAGGTGTATGTGGAGGTCAGAGGACATGCCTCAAGAGTCCTTCTACCATGGGCTCAGGGGTTGAACTCAGGTCACCAGGCTTAAACTTTACCCATTTTACCTACCACACCGTCTCACTGGCCCTATGTAGGCTATTTCAGATGCATGGGGAAAAAACTCTAGCTCTGAGCAGGGCACAGTTTGATTCCTTCCACAGCCTCGTGCCTACTGTATACACGGATCCTCTTTGGGCTGCCACACTCTCTCCAGAATAGAGTTTGGGAGATCATGAAGTTTTTCCACTGTGTTTCACTTTGAAAGCCAGGTCACATGCCTAGGCTGGGCCAGGAGCTCCCATCTTTAACGCTCCCTGGGGTGCCAGGCCCCTGGATCTTGGGGCTTTATGGCTGAATGTGAACACTAGTGGGAAGGAAAGGGGGACGCTTTAGATATGTCACTGGAATCAAGGACCAAGCAAAGAGCCTGTGTCAGGAAGAAAGATGCTCCTGTGGCCTCCAAAATACCTCCCCTTCCTGCTTATCAAACAGAAAACATCAAGTGATGAAGAATGTTTCCTTCCAAAGAGACCAAGACATATTGTGAGCCGAAGGCAGGTTTTTGTCCCTACAGATACAACTTCCCTGGGGTGAGGAACCACAGGCCCATCCCTCATAGTTGCTGTCCTGGAGAGCCACATCAGACACTTCCCCAAGGGACAGAGATTATTTGAAAGATGACAGGTAAGGGAACTGAAATCAGAAAGGAGAAACAAAAAAACTTCCAAGTCCGCTTGACTCTCCGGTCGGGCCGGAGAGGACTTGATGGCACGCTTTAGTGAATTGGGCTGACACATGGAAGAAAGTGATACAAACAAGACTGTGTTTCAGGGTCTGTAGGAAATGTGGCCATCTTGGTGTGTCACAAGAGTCCACAGACTGCCTGCAGAGAGACAGATAAGGAACTTGGCTTTCGTTGGCAGGGCCGTGGACATGCCCTTCCAGGAGCCGTTGAAGCCAAGCACAGTGTCGATGTGTAACTACCGCATAGGCTGGAGAGGTCTGGAAAGGCTGGAGAAGCCGTCCAGCTCAGTCTGCATCTAAAGCTGAGCCCTGTATGTGTGGCTAGAGGCATCTTTGACTTTTATTCGACCAGGCCTGCTGGCTTCTGGTTCTGAATGATGTCCTAGAATGTAGGCCAGGCCACATACATTGACTGCTCTTGGAAGAGAATGGAAGATTTCAGAATGGCCATGGTGTGTCCCCATATCCCCCAACTCCATGAGGAGAGTGATGCTGAAGAATGTGGCCAAGAAATACAGCATGTGCATTCTGGGAAGAGTTTAGTAGGGCAGGAAGTGAAGCCTAGTCTGGAGGATCCGTGGGAAGGGTGCCATCATCCAACAGTACAAGGAGGGAGGAGTAAGATACTAACCTGGAATGGGCTCCCTATAACCCTGTCTGAACCTTGACAAGCCACAGTGACTCAGAAGACTTCATGCTTTTGCAGGTCCACCCCCACCCCCATTTATGACAGTATGTGACTGTGTGGCCAGTTGTCCCCGAAGCTCCCAGATCCCATTCTTTCCTGGAGTTGCTCCCACAGCCCTAACTCTGGGCACCCAATGCACCAATAAAGAGGAGGTCCAGCCTCCCTGAGGTGTAAGGGAGTGAGTGGTCCTACAGACTCCACAGCTCAGCTGTAAACAAGGCCAGAGAAGGACAGAAGAATGAGCATCCCAACTCGTTTCTGGCTTGGCTACTTATCAAAGTAGGAAGACCTATGGAGCTGATGCCTGCTAGTGGGTAAGATTACTACCTGCTACCGGCTGGAGGAAGATAATGAGAAACAGGCGATAAAGAGAAAAAATGGAGGGGTACGGAACTAGAGTGCCGCTGACAGGCCTCTTGGCAATGCTGGGTCCTGCAAGGCTCTCTCAGTTGAAAGACCACAGACACCACTGTCACATTATAGGTGCCTTTAGGGGCTTGCTTATCTCTGATGGGGCTTGTCTATCCTCCTGCAGACATGCAAACCAGGGTTAGGGTACCTACCAAGTTCACCAAGGAAGTGCTGAAGTGTCTCAGAGCATGCTCTGCTTATGAGCTGTTCTTCAGGACCCTAGCGCAGAGAACTTTATCACCCAAAAAGATTCAGCTTATGAAGTTACTACTCTTGTCCCAAACCAAGAAGAAGACTATCACTACCAATAATGGCTGCCTCCCAGCTCCTACTGTGGAGTCTTAATTGCCCAAGAAGGAACTGAAGTTCCACAGGTCCACTAGAAATGTGGACCCTCAGCTCAGTCCTTTGTTCACATTCTTGGGTTCTGGTTTCCCTGCCCCCAGCCCCAGCCCAGGCCCGCCTGGCAGCAGTGCCAGCTTCCTGCCCGCACCTGCTTAGAAACTTTGAGCCATGTTTTTTTGAGCCGGAAGATCGCACTGCGGTTCATGGAGGAGGTGATCTCCAGCACGGCATTGTAGTTGTGTAGGCAGCGGCATATGTCCGCCACAGCTACCCACTTCTCAATGGCGCTCACCCTTGCGTTGATGTCCTCATTTCGGATAATTTCTGAAGCAATCAAGTTACTGATCTTTAAGCCAATGCAATAAGACAGGGAAAAAATAAGAGGCATAAGTAGTGTAAAGATAATACATCACCATTATTTGCAGACTCAATTTCTTGTTAAAAGTCCCCAAAACAATAAACTGGAAAACTGTCAGAACAAAGGCTTAATATAAAAAGGAGACATTTTCCTATAAATCAGTGATTATCAATTAAAAACACAGTGAAGCTGAGTATGGAGGCATGCACCTGTAATCTCAGCACCTGGGAGGTAGAGGCAGGAGGATTCCCAAGTTTGAGGCCAGCCTGAGCTACACAGTAAAACTTTACCTCAATAAAATGAAATAAAAACAAACAAGTAAATATAATGACGAAGATTCATCACCAAAATCACAAGAGATCTGTGAATTATCCTGGAATTTAAGTTAATGAAAACCATGTAGGTTGTTGCACGGGGAAAAAAAGTTATCAAAAGATGTAAAAGGCTTAAGTAATGGAGAAAGAGATCATATTATCAAATGGTAATGTAAGTAGCATGTTTTCATAACTAACCCATGAGTTCAATGTAAACCAATTAAACATCCAATGGAAATTGCTTTGGAACTTAACAGAGTGATTCTAAAGTTCATCTGGGAGAATAAACAGTTATGACAAGCCCAGCTCTGAGGGAACTTCCCATCGTATTCTCTTCTGGAATAGGACACACAGTTGGTCTCACATATGCAGAAGACCAGATCTCCTTGGAATCCTGCACCCTGCCAACAATCACAATCACACAAACAAATCACATGTGAGTTAGAACTGGAGTGGCTAACAGGGTAGAAGCTGGGGCCCAAACATCAGGGAGCTGGAATGGCAAGGAGCTGGGGAGGCTAGAAATGTCCACTTTCCCTGCACATCACCTTGAATCTATAGTATTTTAAAGTAGAAAGTAAATGAAGTCATATAGTACCTAAATATATATGTATGAAAGCATCACAATGAGGCTCATTTCTTTGTATGCTAGTCAAAAATTAATTCTAAAAAAATCTTTCAAAAGGTAAAAGAAATGATGACTTGTTATTGAAAAAATAAAGGTGTTAAAGGCAACTACGTATGAACAAGTAGAACTGTACCACCAAGAAACCTTCTCTAAAGTAGTTACTATGGCATGCATGCCAAGGAGGACTGTTGAATTTTAATTGTTTTACATTTGGTTGTTTATTTTTGTGTGTATGTGTGCATGCAGGAGGGTGGGTGATAAACTCCACAGTGCATGTGAGAACAACTTGAGGGAATCGGTCCTCTCCTTCCCCCATGTGGGTTCTAGACATGGAACTCGGGTTATCAGCCTTGGCAGCAGGTTTTCCCACTGTTATTTCTTGTTGCCTGGGGTGCTGAGCTTTAGTGTGGACTAATGGAGAACTATTGAAGTTAGGGGGAATGATAACACATAAAACAGTGTGTGTGCTCTATATACTAATTAAGTCGAAGTAGTTAAATCTTTCCATATAGAAAACACTGGAACAACAACAAAAATTGTTTAAAAAGAACTTTAAAAAAAGGACAATGTTGAAAAAAGAACAGACCAGTGAGATTCTCCATGGGATGGAGAAACAAAATGAATACTTGTTAATTTATTCTACAAAAACCATCACCATTGCGCTGTGCACCAGAGATGGGCAACACAAGAAAGAAAAAAATTGGGCACCCAGCTGTGTATGTACCATGGCTGCCTTGGGTTTGTACTGGAGGCACAGGATCTTTGAGGATTAGAAAAAGTATATAATTCTCATTTACCAGATCAATAGATTAAAGGAGGGAAGAACCACATGACCATCTCAGTAGCTGTAGAATGAACGGTGAATAAAAAGTCAATGTATGAGTTGGAGAGATGAGTCAATGGTTAAAAGCATTTGCTGCCCTCTCAAAGGCCTGGATCCAGTTCCCAGCACACATGCCATGTTGCTCACAACCTGTAACTACAGTTCTAGGGGATCTGATGCCTGCCCTGGCCTCTGTGGGCACCTTCATCCATGTGGCACACATAACTATACTCAGGCATACACACAAAGACATTAAAAAGAAATAAGGAAAAATTAAAAAGAAAAAAGTCAATATGCATTCATGGTAAAAATTGTTGGCATTCACACATATACATTGAAATAAATAAAAAAATTAAAAAGAAAAAGTCAACACTCATGGTAAAAAGTTATTGGCATTCAAGAATAGAAAGGAATTTTTCTAACTTTATCTCCCCTTACATAGGTGAAGAGTAAAAGCTTTTCCTGTAAAAGCAAGAACAAGGCCCACTGTCTCCATCTCCATTCCACGTTGTCCTGGAGAGAGCTGGGGCAACGGAGGCACCAGGGTGCATGTGCAGTGGGTGGGGCAGCTTCCTTGGGCTGCATGCCTGTCTCACCCAAGTCTGGTCCTAGTGCTGGAGACCCTACCAGTGCCAGTCAACAGGACAACAGGCAAAGGGCTAGATAATAGAAAATTGAGCCATGTCAGAGATTAGGATACCCCTGTCGCAGAGGCACGCATTCTGTCTCTGAACATGGTGATGGATATGAACAGAGATGTCAAGTGTCAAACAGTCACGGGGTAGCCTCCAGAGGACTGTGTGGTTCAAAGGGGGACTTTTCTGCTGTGTCACATGGGCAGTGCCACTTAGTCTTTCAGTTTTGGGTTCTTCCTCTATAGAGTCAGTGTCATGGGTTAAATGAGATGGGTTAAAGTCATTCCCACAGTGCCCACTACGCAGTATCAATGAATACACATCCTGCTCCTGACTTGTACTTACTCCATCTTGGGTTCACAGAGTGCCAGGGCCAGGAGGCTCCTCCTTCCCCAGCACTGCAATACTGTGACTTCCTCATTTCTTCCTGGCTGACAAGGGTCCTCCTGGGTGATGTTTGTCAGGGGCTCATTTTCTTTTCCCCCCCTTGGGGTTGATATGCGATGCTGTCTGTGGCCAGGCAGCAAGGACAAGAGACATCATGTGTTCCCACCTCTGACCATAAAAGGCTCTTTACTTGTGTTGATTAAACTCAGAGAATGAAGATGCCGTGTGAAAATGCTCTCAGGGCTGGCACAAGACTAGGAGAAGACGAGTCCCATGGAGGTAGAGAAATTGCTGGGAGAGATTTTTTTTTTCAGTGCTGGAGACTCAGCTCAGGGCTTTGTATGTGCTAGGTAAGCACCTAAACAACGAGCTACATCCGCCACCCCTTGTTTTTATTTATTTATTTATTTATTTATTTATTTATTTATTTATTTATTTATTTATTTATTTATTTTGAGATAAGATATTGCTATGTAGACTTGGTTGGCCTTGAATTTGTAACCCTCTTGCCTCAGCCTCCTGAATGTTGGGGTTATAAGTGTCTGTACAGGGGTATTCTTTTCTCTCCCACATAGTCATGCTCCATCGTGCATCAATGGAAAACACATGTGCTGCCACATGTCAATCAGCAGACCCTTCGAGAACCTCAGCCTCTCAGGATCTTGGATGTGAGAGAAGCGCCCATCTCCTAGGGGTGGTGTAGGCTTTAAATGAGATTGCTATGCATACAGAGCATGGTCCTAGGCAGCTATGGGAAATATTAGATGCTACCCAGCCTTGTTCTCAGCAACTCCGGGGCCTCTAGTGTCTTCAGTGTTAACTTGTTGAGCCTTCTTATCAATCATGAAAGGTAATGTGGTGGCTAGGACATTACATCATCATGTAGATGAAACTCTTAGAAAACATTCTGGGAAGTCAGAAGGGTTTCAGTAAACGTTCATATCTGAGGGAAGTTGTCTGCCATTTCCAGACTCTGTTTGCCTGTTTCTAAGGCTGAGATGAGGTAAGAAAGTAAAAAACACAGCAAGAATATTTTGGTCTTTTCTGTCCAACCCTTCCTTCTTTCCATCCTTTCTGTTGCTGGTCTACCATGACCCTACTCTTGGGAGGAGCTCCTTGTGGTGATCACAGGCCTGAGGAAGCTCCTCAGGAGCCATTGCTGGCCGATGGCTCTGAATGGTTGTTCCAGCTGATCTTCACATGGCCCTTTCATGTTCATCCATTTAACAGGTGAAGAAACCAAGACTGAGGCGAAGCAAGCTGCCTCTGGTCACACAGCTGAAGGTGGGGTGCAGCAGAGGTGTGGTGCCAGCTCGCCCTCTACTCAGCCCCTTGGTGGACCTGCCAATGAAAAGCCTGGCAGAAAGGCACCGCCCGCACATGCATACTCACATCGTTGAAATGCTTGGTGGTTTTCATGATGTATGGCGTCCTTTCGTTTTTCTCTACCTTCATCCAGCCCTGGCCGAAGAACTCCCTGCAGGGAGGAAAGGGAAACCCAGAGCAGGTGAAATGAGCTTTGCCTTGCTCATTCAGTGTGGGGTCACTTCTTTGCTTTTTGAGATGATCATTTATAGGGGAGCAGCTCTATGCAGAGGCCCAGAGAGGAAGGAACCTTGAGCTCAAGCCCAGCTTTATGCCGCACTTTGTGTCTTGGGTCCTTTACTCATCTGTGAAATGGGAGCGTAACAGCAACACTTTCCTCATGGGACCATCATAAGCCTGAAAGGAGATGAGGTATGAGATGGCCCAGCAAAGCTGTGAAGCGGGTATGCATACCAGATTTTGCTATGGATCTTGTTTCTACATTTTAGTACTTTGTAGCAGCTGGTCTTCAGAACAGAGGTGACAGATAACCACAAAGGAGGTTTGGTGGTAGAGTGTGTGCCTATCATATGCAAGGCCCCGGGTTCAATTCTCAACACTATACAAAAAAGGTGGGGCCCAAGAGGATAAGTGAATAAAAGAACTGAAAACCAGTTCCAAGCAGTGTGTTCTGGCACAGGGAAACTAGTGGGGAAGCCATGGACTTTCCATGCTTCTAAGTGATCAGTAGAGGTGCTGGGGTAAAGTCCCACAGGTTGGTGCAGCCACGGGGAGGTGACACCTGTGAACACCTATCCTGCTCTTGCTACCGGAGAGAGGCAGGAGTAACACTGCTTCCACATCCTGGGGTTCGTAAGTCTCCGGGCCAACCCTGTCATTAGGTGAGGCTGTACTCATGCCTGTGGGGCTGTGCATGTGCCCCTGGAAGGCAAACTAAAGGATGCTCCAATGATGTGTGGCCTTAGACACGGTGATGCCAATGTTCGGAAATAATTATATAATAATTATTGGAAATTCAGAGAAATGCCTTGGTTGGGAGGATGCTTAGTTCAGGTTTAAACATAAAAAAGAGAACCACATTAACTTAGAATGCACTAAGGAGCACTACACACAAAAACAGTGTTCACAAATGCATGTTGGTTATTAGATAGAGAGAGACATAGAACTGTGATTACAGAGAATCCAGGGTAACTAAAGACAAGGCAGAGCAGACAGCAGCAGGCCTGAGGCCTCACCAAAGTCATGAGCCATCCTGAAATTTGTTCCTAGGGCTTGTACACACACACACACACACACACACACACACACACACACACACACACGTATACACATTCATGCCTGTGTGCAAATAAACATGTATTCTTTCCGTACCCCCAGAAAGAGGATTCTCCTGAAAAAGTGTGTATAAGGGGAGCAGGTGTGTGCTTACAGGTGTTAGGTAAAGAGAGAGCAGGGGAAGACCATTCTTTCCAAGCTTTGGAGAGGTTCACAGGGATGTGCTGAGGAAGGAGGAGGGAGGAGGGAGGAAGAGAGAGGAAGAAGGGAGGAGGAGGAAGGAGGAGGGAGAGGGAGAGGAGGCAGGCAGCCATACCCACTTACTCATAAGGAATCTTCTTGAAGACGAGGTGATCCAGCAGCGTCAGCTGCTCTGCTATCTCCAGGGCCGAGTGGTTTTCAAAGGGCTCAGCCTTCACGCCCTCTGCCTGAGGGAGCAAAGGCAGAGTCAGGCCAATGGTGCCTCTGGGCTTCCGACACTTTTCTGAGACCCTCCTCTCAGTTCTGGTGGGTGCTTGGGATAACAACGAGGAAGCAGGGCCCCACTGTGTATTGCACCCTTGTGTGTATGTGTGTTCTGTGCTTCTGGAGGACTCTCCCTGGAGGAGTCAGTCACCTACCCTGTGGGGAGCCCCCTCTACACATGTAGGAAGGAGCCCAAAGCCCTGCTGAAGCTGCTCAGATGGAAATAGGCTGGCTAGGATGCAAGCTTGGGTATCTGGTCCCAACTGTGATGGGCCACCTCCTCTGGGTTCTGCCTGGTCCTAGGTGGGTTCAACACATTTTTTTCCTTGAAACTCATTAGTAGGTGTGGGTTGTGGGTTCCAGGGTATGATTTGCACCTGGGGCAGTGTTCCTGTCTTGTGGACAGAAGACAGCTGTCGGCTACCATGTCCCTGACTTACGAGGTTCGCTCATAGATACAACCTTTAAGATTATCTGTCCCCTGGGCCTCCTCGACCAGGGAACACCCTTAGGAAACATTAGTCAGGGACGGGGGTACCCATAGAAGGAATTAGCTGGAAGTTAATACAGAGAGGTCTTTGGTCCGCTGGGTTTGGGAGTTGGGGGTGGGGAGGAGAGGAAAGGACAGCTGTGTTGGTGCTGGGAGGAGCCTAGGTCCACTGAGGGTCGAGTCAGATTAAAGGTCTCCTGTACATTGTGGCCAGCTGGGTCATTCCAGAGTAGAGGGAAGCCTATAAGGTAGAGATGGGCCTGCACACCATGCACGATTTCTGCTTTCTTACACTCACGCCACGGCACCCAGAAGTTCTAGCAGCTGGCTGAGTGCCCAAGTGGCCCGTCTGCGCGGATTGAAAAGGAAGTGGGGTCCACCCACACCCAGAGAACACGCCATTCCTCGAGGCTGAGTGTTCTGCTGTTCCCCTCCCCCTCCATTCCTTTTGCAGTCAGTGAGGTCTGTGTCGCTAGGCTGGTGGCAGACACTGGACATATGCAGACCTGCCGACATGATTCAGGCTCAGGGGTTTCACAGAGTGAGGACTCAGGGGACAATAGATTCTGTGTGGTAGCAGATCAGTCATGGGTGTTTCCTGGCAGAGTCACCAGGGCAGAGACCAGAAGGCCAGGTGCAGGAGTGTGGGTGTGGGGAGCACAATGCCTTTGGGGAGGATGAGTTCTTAGGCAGGCAAAGCGGGATGTGGGCATGAGGGCAGCAGGGGCTGGGTTGGAGGACAAGACTCCTGTGGTGGCATTTCTCCTGTGTGTTCTTGGGGATGGACCTTCTGAAGGTGGGCAGCTCAGCTACAGTCACTCCTGAGGGTCCTGTGGAGGTTTACTCAGAGCTGGGTCCAGGATGGCAGGGCTGTGAGGGTCACAGAAAAGCCCAGGAGGCCATGCTGGGGTGTGGTCCAGTGGTCCAGTGGCTATAGGTGCTCCATAGGGGCAGGTGACCTTTCCCTCACTTTTGATGTTGCCCAGGTCTTAAAGAAGTGGCTTTGGAAGTAGAGGTCAGAATGATAACTTCTGTCACCTTCCAGAAGGCTTGTGGGAAATAACGTGCCAAGCCAGTTTTCTCCTTCCCACTGAAGTCACTGGCCTCCATTAAGCTGGACCTGTCACTCAAAGTCTCTGGGGACCTGTCAGATGTGTACAGATATGGGGCTCAATAACCTTTTGTTCTAGAAGAGCCTCAGGCCATTTACAAAGGAAAAGGGCCCTTGTACTCATGAAGTGTAAACATGCCAGTCAGGCCCCTGCTGGCAAACAGGAGCACAGGGCATTCTCTACACTGGGGAAGTGGTGGGGAGGCTGTTCCAGTATTCTGGGCCCAGAGGATCAATCTGTAGTAAGTGATGTCGAGGTGCCACCATCTTCCCTGACCTGGCAGGTCACTGAGCTGTGTGGGCTCCAGGGATCACCGGCCAGGCGGAGTTACTCCTGGGCCAGAATGTGGATAAGGTACTGTTCTCCATGAGTCCTGAGTAATGAAAAGGGAGAGGAGCCAGGGCCTGGAGTCCGAAGCCCTTACAATGGATACTGCTAACACTCGTCAGCCTGGAGCTGAGCTGATGACACAGAACCCACCTCTGGGGAGGTCAGAGTCTGTCTTGAGCATTTCCAACCATCATCATTCAGTGGCCAGGAACTTTGGCAGGGTTCACAAAGGCATTCTGAGTATCCTAATTGAGGGCTGGAAATACACGAGGCCAGCATCCCCTTACGGCATATGGAGTGCCACCCCGAGCTCATGCTCTTTCATGGTGGACACAACTCTCCCCTGGGATCCTGTCATTTCAGGACAGGTTTGGTGAGCACATCGTGACTCCTCAGGACGGGGTGGTGTGGCGTAGGGTTTGAGTTTTTCTCTGGGGTCAGCTGGACCTGAATGTGAACACCTTGCCTAACTGCCACTTCCCACTCACACCTTTGAGTGAGTGATTTAGATCTCTGTGCCTCAGCTGCCTCATCTGTAAAATGGGGTAATGATGCAAACTTTCAGCATCATTGACGAGATGACCTCTTGTCAGATGGATCTGGAGTCTTTCAGAATCTAATGTGGTCCAGCACATAGGCACCCATCAGAGGATCCTCCCTTGAGAAGTATGACAGAGAGAAGCAGGGTGTGTAACGGAGAGGAGGAGGCACAGGGGTTGAAGAAAGGGGAAGTCGCATTTATTGGTTATATTTTGCTCCTCAATAAAGGAGCAATTTCCTAGGCCCTGGCGCTTGTCTGGAATCTTTGCCAATGTTATGAACTTACAGTGAGGCCAGTGGGGTGGGCCAACATGACTGATGTCCTTGTAAGATGGGAAATATGGACACATTGGACACAGACATACACAGAAGGAAGACGACACAGGTAAACAAGAGGAAATGGCCCCAGGACCATGGAGACATGAACTAGAGTGGTACAGCCAGAGGCTGAGGGTACACAAGGCTACCGGAAGCTCTCAGAAGCAAGCGAGCGTCCTCCTCTAGAGCTCCTGGGGGAGCATAGCCCTGCATACACCTTCAGACTTCAGGCTCCAGGACAGGGGGAGGATCACACTGCCTAGTGTGTGGCCCTTAGCTGCAAAGCCACAGGAAATGGATGCAGGTGATGACTATGCTTGGTCAGGGGGGGTCATGGAACAATGAGGGTGGGGAGGATGTTGCCTTGATGATCAGGGGAGATGGTCATCCTGCTCACCATCTGTGCGATCTCTTCCAGTGTGATCTGGTTGTCGCCTGGGTCCTCCTGGGTCAGAGTCCTAGGGAGAAGAAAGCATGTGAGCCCCAGTACACCTCTCTTATAGATCTTCCCTACCTGGCCGGTCTTCCACAACCTCTGACCCCTGCTTACTGCCGTTACCCAGAGGCCCTACTTCTCTCTGCTTCCCTTGTCCCCCTCTGCTTTACTGACTTGTTCTTGATCCTTCTGTCTGGGACAGGTCCCTTCCTTAGCCTCTGAACTTCCTGCGCACTGTTGTGTATGTATGTGCTGGGACCCAGGGCATACATGGGCAGGGACCTCTGATGTCAGGCTGGGCCTGTGGCAGGCACTTCTGTGTGCACATGGAAAGATGGGATACACACGGTGAAGTAGTGTCTGACTTGGAAGACCAGAGTGGACAGGAGATGTTTCTAGATGGGATGTCCCTCAGGCCTGGCTTGGTCAGAGGGCCCAAAGATAATGTGACACAGTAGAATGGAGGTCCAAGAACCCAAGATGGGATTGTGTTGAGTGAGAAGTGAGGGAGGATGTGGTCAAGCTAACTAGGGCAAGTCCTGAGCATTAGTGGAAAGTGAGGGGAGCCCCCGGCTCCCCAAGTCAGACCAAATCTTCAATTTCTATGATAGAACTTGTGGGCATGACATGAGAATATGGGGTGGGAAGAGTGGTAGGCTCTCAATGACAGACCAAGGGCCAGACCTGAGATATGCATAGAGAAGCAGTGAGAAGTCCTTAGGGACCGGCTGAAGGGAGTGGAACTTAAGAGATCAGCCCTGGAAGCCAACACCAGCCCAGGGAATAGACACTCTGAGAACTGGCTCTCTTGAGGGCCCACAGCCAAAGAAGTCCTGCTGGACACAGTGTTCTAAGACCCCAGGAGAACCTGGAGGGAGACACCAAGGGCCTGGGACTGCTTGTGTGCATGAGTATGCCTGTGGGCACTCCATTTATAGTTTCTCTCTGGGTCTCTTTGTCCATGTCTTCTTTCTTCTCTTCTACACACATGCATGCATGCACACAGAAAGTGTTGTAGATTAGGGAGAGCCAATAGTATCCTAGGACAGCGGTGGAGTGATGAGACCTGTACACGGGGCCTTGGGATAGGAAAGAGGCTGGAGACTTGGGTTATAAGTAGAAAGTGCCCAAGCTGCATTTGGGATAAAGTCTGGGGCAGATGCAATGATTGGGGTGTAGAAGTAGTTTGCTGGACGTAAGGAGGAGAAGCTCTCCCCAGCCTGGGCTGGAGAAGCCAGCGCGAGTGGAAAGGATGAGAGCAGAACGTGGGTGCTAGTGTGTCTATGCTATTTACCTTCTGAGAGCCTGCAGAAGTCACATGCACCATCTCGCTTGAGCCTTACTGCACCCTAGAAGCCAGCAGGGTTCATTCATTTTACAGAGGAGAAAATGAGGTTTGGCTAAGGGCCTTCCTCTGGTCAACTGAGTCACTGGCTGAGGTAGCTCAGATGTGGGACTGTCTGAACCCTGACCTCTGCTAGAAGAGGCAGGTTAGGGATCCTGCACAGCATGGGTCTGAGGACAAACAATTATAACTGAGTTTAAACCAACAGACATTCCTTGAATGCCTCTGAGCACTGTCCAATGGAACTCTCTATAGTGAGGAGATGGACTGGCCCATGTTGTTTAAGATAGAAAGCCTCTAGCCAACTGAAGCTCTGGGGACTGAGGGACAGCATTTTACTGTATTCAGTTTTAGTTCACTGAGATTTAAATAGTTGTATGTAGCTAGTACCTATCACATCGGATAGCACACGCTCAACAGGTGTTAGCAGCTATGGACATACATGGAGAAGTGGTATATGCCCCCACCCCCAACAGGGTCTCATGTAATCCGGGCTGGCTTACTGTGTAGTCAAGGATGATTCTGAACTTCACATACTTCTGTCTCCCAAGTGCTGAGATTACAGCCTGAGAGAAGGGATCACAGACACGCACTACCATAATCAGTTTATATGGTTCCAGAGATTGAAGCCAGGCCTGTGGAAGCACTCTGCCAACTGAGCTACGTCCCTAGCTACATCAAGGTCTGGTGAGGGGTGGGTGGGGAGGAGAGAGGGATAAGTACACAGAGCACCACTCCATACTCGAGTCTAGAGTAAGGGGCATGGCTCCCAGATGTCTGGGACCGACCTCTACCCTGATGTACCTCCTGCCCAGTCTGGCTACTATGGAGGTATAGGGCAGGGCCAGGTCATCTTAAGCAGGAGGACCATGCTGCTCTTACCTGATGATGTTGGCCGCTGCCTTTCGCTCCTGTGTCAGAAGCTCTGGGTCATGCATGACCTCTTCCAGGAAACTGATGACCTTGCTTTTGAGCTTACTGTTGGTTTCGAAGTCCTGTGGGAAGATGGGCCGGCAGCTCTGGCTACAGTTACCGAACTTTCCTGCAGTATTCTGAGGCCAGGCTGAAGGAGGGAGTTTCTATTTCTGCCCACGGTGCCTGCTTGCTTTCCTTATCTTGTCCCTACTTCCACACAAGGGGCTTCAAGCCTCCTAGGCACTGGGCGCTGGGACAAGACCAAGACCACCCCTTAGCTGTTGTACCCCTAAGTCAGGGAGGCCCAAGCCTGCCTGTACCCTACTTGCAGACAGGTGGCCCAACACAGGCCCCTTGTCTTCTTGACTGTCCTTGCTTCCCTTCCCTGGGAAATCTGAGCAGGGACCCCCCCCTTCCCCCAGGAAAACAGGACCCCCTTCCTCCTGTTGACCTACTACTGTTTGCCATCACTTACTGCCGCTCCAGGAACACAGTCCCACCCACCTGAGAGTGCTTGGAAACCCAGTGGCGGAGCACATTCAGCACTCGATTGGTGGCCGCTCTGCGGATCACAAACTCCTTGTCGCCATTTCTCTGGTCAGGGGGAAACCCTGGCAGTGCTGGTGGGAGAGGAAGAGAGGGACAGGAGGTGGAGCTTGCTTAGCAGACGTGGTTTGTCTGAGGGCCTTGGAAGGGAGCGCTTAGCAACTGGGTTCAGACCCAAGTGAGCGGCCATGAAGCCTCAGGGGATGCGGTTCTTCAGCACCCAACCTCTTGTCATACCTGGTCCATCTAGAAGGTTCAGGAAGCTTCCACCAACAAGATTATACAGGACACCCCAGACCAGAGCTCTCCAGGAACCCCCCCTCTAACCTTTGGTGTGGAACCGTTGCTGTGGAAGTGGGTGCCGAGGGCTCTCTCGGTTGGCGTTCTTTGCCTGGAGTAGAATTTGGCCAAGGACCAAAGGGGACTGGGGAGGGAGGATGGGACTCCAGGATGGCAGGATAGCACTGGCAGGGCCTGCAGGAAGAGCGGAATGGTGTTGGTAGCATCATGTCAAAGCGCATAGAGGGGAGGGTAAATCTAGGGGTGCATGTATGTGTGTGTGGTTGTGGATAAGTTAAGGCCACCTTTCTAGGGGTTGACAAGCAACACAGCTAAGACTATCTCATTGATGATAGGCTGTGGGAAGGGAGGGTGCAGAGCAGGCTGCATCCTAAACACACAGTAGCCTTGGCTGCAGGTCTGGATGTGCAGAGCCTAGCTGGTGCCGAGAGAAGGGCTCCATCCCAGCCTCCACGAGAGGAGGGGTCAACAGAGCAAATAACAGGAAGCAAGGCTTCATGTCCAGGGAATGAGGATAGCTCGCTGGAGTGGGGTGGGGGGGTGCTCTCCAGAGGCACTGTAGAAGGACCCACCATGGCATCCACAATGCACGTTAAACATCTGGGGAAGGGAAGGTCTCATGCCTGTGGCTGTCACCCCTGCCACAGCACCATGGAGAAGGGGAGTGAGTACCCACAAGCACAGATGTCTACGCACCTGTGGTGGCCAAGGACATCCTGCGATACTGAAACTTCTCCTTCTTTGGGGTGCTCTCGTTGGCTCCCGCGGTAGCTATGGCAAAGGCAGAGGAGGCCGAGAGGGCACTGCGGGTATTGTCCAGTTCACGACATGAGGTCATCACGACTCCGTTGTTGTAGTTAAAGAGTGGGAACTCTGTGGAGAGGAGGGAGCTGACCCTCAGCCATTCCTCAGTCCTGGCAGACATTCAGGCAGCTGGAGAACAGCCCAACCTCAAGAGTGGAAGTTCTTCCTCTATGCCCAGGGCTGAAGAGGGGTTCGGGGGATAATGGGGGGGGCTCTGTTCCCTGTAAGAGTCATGCCACAATATTCCTAGAGCTGTCCCAGGGAAGGAAGGCTCAGCCAGCCTCTTGTTGCTTAGAAGACAGGGAGCCAGCCACCTTTCTCTTTCTCTAAGACTTCCAGCCCTGTCACTTCTTGGCCTTATTGGGCCCAGGCCTGCTCGAGGAAAGCATCATTAGCCACCTGCTTTCAGGGTACTGGGAACTGACACAGCCCACTAAAATTCTGATGGTCACAATTCATATTGGCAGAGTTATGAGTACGGTGGGACCAAGATAACATTGCATGTGTGGATCTTCTACCTGAGTTGAAATTCTCCCCACCTCTCACTGGCTATGTGACCATAGGGAAGTTCCTTCAACTCTGGAGCCTTAGGGATCTCCTCTGGACAGTAAGGATATGTCCAAAGGTGGATATAAAAAGATCACAGAAGAAAGTTCAAAAAGCTATGTCAACTTGGAGACGTTTGGTATGGTAATGATGACAAATAGCCATGGAGGTCAACTCCAGAACCCTTTGGCTTCATCTTAGAGGATTCTAAAGCAACTGGCTTGCTTTAAAGACTCTGAGCTAGTCCCTTCCTTTCCCTTCCCCTCCCCTCCCCTCCCCTTCCCTTCCCATCCTGTCCCTTCCCTTCTTCCCTTCCTCCCCTCCATTCCATTCCCTTTTTTTTCTGAGATGTCTCAATTGCTGGGATTATAGTCATCACTCACACCTGGGCCTCAATGCCTGTTTCTAAAAATGGGCTCTCCTGAGATCTACTGCTGTGTCTAAGAAGCCAGGCAGGGCTGCAGCGTGCTCAGGTACCTTTGTTCTAAGCCAGGCAGCCTTGTTCCTTGTTTCTTCCCAGGCATTTAAAGTAGGAGATTCTGGGATTTGAGCTGCCCCGTGTGGGGAGCAAGAGTTTGGGAATTGCAAGCTTCCCTCCTTGGGAGGCATCACTCATAAAACTTAAGTGGCAATACCAGCATGCTTCCCCTTGATCTGACCTGTGGTCCTTTCCTCCCCTGGACATCTGCCTGCAGCTCCCCGCTGGGGAACGGTACCTGAAGAGCTTTTGCTTTTGACTGATGCTGGTGTTGATGGAGATTTGGTAGGCGATGCCTCAGTGTCACAGTCATCACTCTGGTTCTGGTCAGCATCAGAGTCTTCTTTCACAGAGACTTCAGAGCCTGAGGGAATAGAAAGACTCGCACTCTTCTCAATTATTCATTGATTGGAAAACTTACATCCATAAGTCATCAAAGAAAAGCAGAGTAATTTACAAGAGCCTGGTACCCTGGATGAAGACCGCTCAACAGCTTAGTTGCTACAGGCCTTATCAGAACCTTTTGCATGCTCATGGATGGTGTGGCTCTCCAAGATGGCGTTTTCTTTACTAGGACTTCCAAAACCTTAACGGGCATACCTAGGTTCCTGTTAGAATGCAGATTATGGGGCCTAGTGGTAGAGTGCTTGCCTAGCCAAGCATGCTTAAGGTTTTGGGTTCAATCATCAGTGGTAGGGGTGGGGAGCAGGTTGTAATACAGCTCCTGTCTACATGGAACAAGGAAGTCTTTCTTTCCTTCATTTTTTTGAGACAGGATCTCATGTAGCTTAGACTAGCCTTGAACCTGCTATGTACGTAGCTAATGACCTTGAATTTCTGATTCTCTTGCACCTACCCTCCAAGTACTGGGATTACAGGCATACACCAACCACATCAGATTTTATATAGTGCTGGGGATTGAATGTAGGGCTTTGTGCTAGGCAAGCACTCTCTCTTTTTTAATTGAAAACAGATTTTTCATACAATATATTCTGACTCAGGTCCCCCCGCCCCCCCGCAACTCCTCCCATATCCTTCCCACCTCCTTACGCACCCAAACCACACCCCTTCTTGCTCTCTCTCATTAGAAAACAGACATCTAAGTAATAATAACAACAACAAAAATAATAACAACAATAAAAACAACAAAAAGAGTAGGAAAAAACACAGGAAAAAGAGCCAATGAAAAATCATAAGAAAACATAGACTCAGCATACATATTAGAACACACAGAAATCCCATAAAAACACAAAACTGGAAAACATATAAGCTCAGACATTATGAGACAAAGAAAACTTCAAAAATGTCATTGAGTTCATTTCATGTTGGCCATCTACTCCGGGACATGGGGCCTGTCCTTAAGTGTGGTTTGTATACCCTGTGAGACTGTTGGAGAAAATTGGTTTTTCCTTTGCAAGCTGTTATTAATTGGAGATAAGCAGTATGCTTCACCTGAGCTACATCTCCAGCCCCAAGTATCTGCATTTCTTTTTTTTTTTTTTTTTTTTTTTGGTTTTTCGAGACAGGGTTTCTCTGTGTAGTTTTGCGCCTTTCCTGGGACTCACTTGGTAGCCCAGGCTGGCCTCGAACTCACAGAGATCCGCCTGGCTCTGCCTCCCGAGTGCTGGGATTAAAGGCGTGCGCCACCACCGCCCGGCAGTATCTGCATTTCTAACAAGCTTCTGGTGATGCTCATGTGGCTGAGTAATGGACCATATTGAGTAGCAAGGTGTTTCTGTTTTGGGGAAGATATCTTGGGGGAATCCTGTTTCTCATTTCTTGCTTCTGGTCTGAAATAAGTATTAGTCTCCTAATCAGGGGAGAGTCAGGGCCTATATACTCTTTGGACAGTGTGAGGTTTTGCTGAAAAAGTTTGTGTGTGTGTGTGTGTGTGTGTGTGTGTGTGTGTGTGTGTGTGTGTGTGTATGTATGTAATATGAAAGTTGACATTGAGCCGGGCGGTGGTGGTGCACGCCTTTAATCCCAGCACTCGGGAGGCAGAGCCAGGTGGATCTCTGTGAGTTCGAGGCCAGCCTGGGCTACTAAGTGAGTTCCAGGAAAGTTGCAAAGCTACACAGAGAAACCCTGTCTCGAAAAAAAAAAAAAAAAAAAAAAGAGAGAAAGTTGACATCACGTGCCCTCTTTTTTTTTTTTTTGGTTTTTCGAGACAGGGTTTCTCTGTGTAGCTTTGCGCCTTTCCTGGAACTCACTTGGTAGCCCAGGTTGGCATTGAACTCACAGAGATTCCCCTGCCTCTGCTCCCCAGTGCTGGGATTAAAGGCGTGCACCACCACCGCCTGGCACGTGCCCTCCTTAATTGTGCTTCACTTAATTTTTCTGAGACAGGGTCTCTCACTGAACCAGTAGCTCACTAAATGTCAGTTAGAATAACTATCAAGAGCGTCCGGGAGCTTCCTGGCTGCCTTCTCAGCACTAGAATTGTAGGGTTGTGCCTCGGAGCCTGGCTTTCTTTTTTCTTTTTTTTTTTTTTTTGGTTTTTCGAGACAGGGTTTCTCTGTGTAGCTTTGCGCCTTTCCTGGAACTCACTTGGTAGCCCAGGCTGGCCTCGAACTCACAGAGATCCGCCTGCCTCTGCCTCCCGAGTGCTGGGATTAAAGGCGTGCGCCACCACCACCCGGCCTGGCTTTCTAATGTAGGTGTTAGAGACTCAACACAGGTCTTCCTGCTTGTGTGGCAATCAATTTACCAACTGAGTCACCTTCTCAGAGCCTTGGAAGAGGGGACTTAACTGCTCTGAGTCTCAGTTTCCCCAACTAGAAGGTGAGTGCACTCGAGCCTGTTTATAAAACCAGCTGGAAGCCACAGGTCTCTTTAGAAGAGCCACATCCACCCAGCTCACAGAAGCACATAGACAGACTAGGGGGTCCCTGGGTCATTCAGCTCTCCAATGTGCAAGCTAGGGCCCAAGAGACTTTCCACAAGGCCCCTACAACTCCGGCTGAGGTGGTCTTAAATGCAGGCCTGGCTGGCCTCAGGATTCCTACGGCACTGCACTTCCACCCCCTCGAAACCCAGTGGACACATGAAAACCCTCAGGTGCCATGGTGTAGACACTGGGTTTAGAGCCAGAGGCATCAGATGAGTCACTGCCTGTCCCTGAGCCTCTGCTTCCTCGCCCACAAGCATCCTTTAGGACCTGGTACCAGGTGGCTTTGTAGGTCTGACTGAGGCTGCATTCCACAAAGTAGCAATGGGGTCTCACTGCAGGTTTGTGCTGGACAGAATTCTGAGCATCACACTGTTGCCTGTCTAAGATCCCATACATTATGCACATTGGATGTGCGTAATTTGAGTTCTCTGGCAAGCTGTCATCTTAGCTACCAACTTTCAGCTGTGTGAGACACACACACACACACACACACACACACACACACAAGGACAGACACAAGGACACACACAGACATACATAGACACACACACACAGACACACACACAGAGCAAGACTCTGCTGGTGGTTCCTAGCATATGGCCTGATCTGAGCTAACACAGAACCAAATGGGACCCTTCTACAATGGCCAGGAGAGGCTGTGGATGGGAAGGAAGGCCCTCGCTGCCCCAGCAGGATCTTGGGCCACTGCCACTACCTTTGGTGCTCCAGCTGTGCTGAGCTGTTCCCAGAGCCTACAATGCCTCCCTTATTCTTCAGCATTTTACACTTCATTACTTTTGTCTGCAATGTTCTTCCTTTCTGTTAGTGAACATCCAATCTAATGGGTCCATTAGTAATCCTCCAACTCTCCTGATGGTGTCCCTGATCTATCCTCTGTGCTCTTCTAGCATATTTCAGATGTAACGGGTACCAGGTGTCCACTGCTCAGTGTTCAGTCTGGTCCCCAAGCTAGACTGTGAATCCTGAGGGCAGGAGCTAATGATATGACTTGAATACAAGGATGCTGGATGCTACTGTGTGACAGGGAGAGGGGAGGCACAAACCTGAGCATTTGGACTCATCTAAAGTGTGACGATATCATGGGAGCTTATGCTGTCCTCGCCTTGGCAACCTATCCCCTCTACATGGCTACCAGTCTGCACCGCCTACATCCTGTACAACAGAGGCCTTGAAAGCCCAACCCAGCCTCTGTGCTGTGATGAGTGCTAATGGAGTGGTTCTGCTCACATAGCCACTCACTCTGCTTGCTAAGGGCTGAGGGCTCCTCAGGCTTCTCTGGAGTTGCAGTTGGAGTTAGAGCTGGGGTTGGAGTCTGGGTTGGCGTCTGGGGTGGGGTTGGGGCTGGGGTTAGGGGCTGGGTTGGGGTTGGGGTCCGGGTTGGGGTCTGGGTTGGGGTCTGGGCTGGGGTCCGGATTGGGGTCTGGGCTGGGGTCCGGATTGGGGTCTGGGTTGGGGTCTGGGCTGGGGTCCGGGTTGGGGTCTGGGTTGGGGTCTGGGCTGGGGTCCGGATTGGGGTCTGGGTTGGGGTCTGGGTTGGGGTCCGGATTGGGGTCTGGGTTGGAGTCTGGGCTGGGGTCCGGATTGGGGTCTGGGTTGGGGTCTGGGCTGGGGTCCGGATTGGGGTCTGGGTTGGGGTCTGGGCTGGGGTCCAGATTGGGGTCTGGGCAGGGGTCCGGATTGGGGTCTGGGTTGGGGTCTGGGTTGGGGTCCAGGTTGGGGTTGAGGTCAGGGTGGGGGTCTGGGTAGGAGTTGGGGTCGGGGTCGTGGTGGTGGTTGTGGTCGTCATATCGGTCTCATCTGGAGTCTTCTTGGTGAAACTGCTGGTCACACAGAGCTTGCTGGTGTCCAGTGTGGACTTGCTGAAGGGAGACATGGGTGAGTGCATGCTGGTGAAGCCATTGGAGCTGCAGCTGAATGCAGCCAGGTCCAGCGCCTTGCCACCTGTGATGATGGGGATGTTGAGGGACAGCTTCCGCCTGCGGCTTGGAGACGATGTATTGATGGACAAGGGTGGCGGTGAGGAGAACTTGCGGGTGGCACGAGGTGACTTGGGGGGCTCTCCGTACAGAAGCTTATTGTTCTGGCCGCTGGCAAACAGGAGCTCCAGTGACCTGTGGGGAGGGGAGGGGAGAGGAGAAAGAGCTGTTGCTGTAGTGTTGTCCACCTGGCCTGCTTCCTATGGGGCTCAGGGTGGCTGATGGAGGTGTCTCCCTTATGTGCATGATCCTGGACGCTGGAGGTGGGTCCCTGCACAGGGTTGTGATTAAAGGGCTTGGGGACAAACGTCTGTATCTGTAGGGTTTGAGTAGGCTGGATGTTTGGTGGTGGGGTGCTTCTATCTGATGCTGCCTCCTTCTGTGGTGTTAAGTCTCCTGACTGCGGGTCTTTGCAGAGCCTCCATCCATGCACAGGAGGCTGCTCTCACCTGCATGCTCTGCCCGTGTCCATACAGTGGTCCTAAGGGATGCTTGTGGGCGAGGAAGCAGAGGCTCAGGGACAGGCAGTGACTCATCGGATGCCTCTGGCTCTAAACCCAATGTCTACACCATGGCACCTGAGGGTTTTCACGTGTCCACTGGGTTTCGAGGGGGTGGAAGTGCAGTGCCATAGGAATCCTGAGGCCAGCCAGGCCTGCATTTAAGACCACCTCAGCCAGAGTTGTAGGGGCCTTGTGGAAAGTCTCTTGGCTTTTCTGGACCCTAGCTTGTGCATTGGAGAACTGAGCTTCAGTGACATAGGCATGAAAGATGGCCTCAAATCCAAGGTGGCTAAAGGGTTCTGTCCACTGAAGGATGTACCTTGAGCATACCGTGAAGGGCTCCCCCTCTTCAAAGCATGATGGGTATACACAGAGCAGGAGAACCTTCCTGCCTATCTCTCTCCCTTCCATCTTTCCATCTTACTATAAAGGGTGGGCCCTATGTTTCCTAAAGGGGTATAGTGAAGGAAGAACAACGGATGTCTCTTGGTTTCCCTGGCCAAGGCAGAGGAGGTAAACGAGGCTTAGTGAGCAGCAGCATGGACGGCTAGACCTCTAGGGCCCCCGGGCTTTGGGGAAGGGAGGGAGAGCAGAGTGATCCCTCCCTAGAGAATGTCGTCCTCCCAAGTAGACCTCTAACAGGTTGTACAGCTCTGGATGGTCTCTGGTTCTGCTCTTGGCACTCAGCTATAGAGCTTTGGGGTTATAGCCTTGTACCCCCATGCCCAGTCTCCTTTGGAAAAAAAAAAAACAGACTCAAAATGTACTCCTTCTGTGGTCTGGGAATGGTGTGTGCCACCACCTCCTCACTTCTGGGACAGCCTCTTCTCCACGGACCTCTTTGGCCTGGAAGATCTGTGGGTTTGGGAGGGGGTGCACGTACTAGTGGGGAATGGTGCTGATGGGATTCCCTTGAAAATATTTTTCACATTTCATTAAGTAGTTAATGTATGTATGTGAGTGTGTGCCTGTGCGTGTGTGTATGTCTGGGGATATTCAGGTCATAGAGTGAGTGTGGAAATCAGAGGACATCTTGCAGGAGTGAGCTCTCTCTTCCCACCGTGCTGGTTCCAGGAGTTGAGCTTAGATTGTCAGGCTTGGCAGCAGGTGCCTTTACCCACTAAGCCACCTTCTCAAAACCCAGGGAGTCTTGTAGATGGTGATGGCAAGGGCCATGCGTGCACCTGGCGGGGATGGCACTGATGGGTTTCTTGTAGATGGTGATGAGCTTGTCTAGGACCACCACGGCGGTGGTGAAGACACGGTAGGAGTGCAAGAAGGTGTTGAGGAAGTCGATACTCAGGAAGCGAAGGTCTGTCAGCCGCTCCAGCAGCCGCTCCACACTGGCGTACCGGATCTGCAGCACTTTGCAAGAATTCATGGTTTTGCTGAAGCGAATGTCAACATCATCACAATATAAGGAGGCATCGGACCTGTGGAGGGAGGGAGCAGGAAGAGGTGACATGTGAACAAATGTCACCATCAACACAATATAAGGAGGCATTGGGCCTGAAGGCTGAGCGGGGAGGAAGAGGTGGCACATGGCTAAGGTTGTTTGGGCCCATGGCATCTCTTCACTAGACCAGGGCTGAGGCTACCACCAGGCCACCTTGTCAAGCCCCACCTCCCAGTCAGGAAGAGTTTTACTAAGTGAGCATGGGAAACTTTAGAAGGAGAACACCAAGAAAGAGCTGTCACTCTTTTCCCCAGGATCCTAAAATCCTTCAGTATACGGCACCAACCCCCAACAGTATTGGAAAAATACAACAAACTTTAAAAAATGTGCTTCCAAATTCTCAACACACAAGAATTCTATTCACATAAAATATGCACATTTATGTTTACAGTGGCGTTGTTCATAATAGAGCAGAATGGAAACAACCCACAAATGTCTATCAGCAGATGAATGGACAAATGAAACACAGTGCGCATGAGAAGAAATGAAGCACTGACATACTACAACAAGGATAAGCCTTGAAGACATCACGCTAAGTGAAACAGGCCATGCACACTATGGTCCATTGATAGGAAAGCACAGAACAGGCAAATCACAGTAACAGGAAGTAATCTGGTGGATGTTGGGTGTTTGGTGGGTGCTTTGGGACTGACTGTTCACATGTATACCATCCCTTTCTTCGGTGAGTGGTGATGGGAGCAACTTAGAAGCAGAAGCTGGTGTCAGCTGTACAACATAGTGAATACACTGAAATCTACTGGCTTGTACTTTTAAAGTAGAGAAATTTATGTTGTATTAATTTATCTCAATTAAAAAAATAAATAGGACCAGGTGTGCTGGTACATGCTTTACTATCAGTACTTGGGAGGCAGAGTGGGGCAGATTTCTCTGAATTCAAGGCCAGCTTGGTCTACCTAGTAAGTTCTAGACCAGTCGGGGCTACACAGTGAGACCCTATCTAAAAAAAAAAAAAAAAAAAAAAAAAAAAAAAAAGGAATATGGGGTGGGAAAAAAGATAAATGGGAAATTCCAGTGTTCCAAGTGAAGAGAAACTGGGAAACCAGCTGCTGTTTTTGCCACCTCGAGGTGTCTCTGGAGTTTGGAGACTAATCTCTAGGTTTTTCACAGAAGCCTGGCCTACTGAGCAGGAAGCTGGATGTCAACTTGGGGTCCATGAAGGGTACAACTTTCAGAGAAAGATAGTGAGGGATAAATCTTGTCCTCCAGCAGAAGGGGATGGCAGGCCTTACTGATCCTGGTCTTGAAGTACAATATGCTACTGTTGTGATCTATGCTCTTCAGATTAAGAGTGGAAAGTGGTGTCACAGAGGTGATACCCCTGGGACACTCAATGGAAGAACTACGAAATCTTTCTAGAAAGATACTTTTAGACCAGATCAGGCTCTACATATTCATAGGTAAGTCCTCAGCAACAGAATGGAGAACCATTCAAGGACCTAAGCCCCTCCATATAACGAATAGCTGAATTTGATGTGCCCTGCCCCCCCGTGTATTTTTTTTTTTAACTTTGATAACTGAGTGAGATGCAGTCTTCACTTGATTTTCCTTCCTCATTTTTGTTGGCCTATATTCCCTATACATTGAAGGCTGTATCTTATTAGTTGTTTTTACTTGCAGCTAGTAGCTGTCTTAGCCCTTTTGTGTTTCTGGTGGGATGCTACTAGAGGAGTATGTATATATATATAAACAAATAAATATATGCTCTTATTGAAAGGATATGCTTGAAAATTTTATCACAATGAACTCCCAGAGCCAAAAATCCCCACAGAAAATAGGAGTTCAGCCTGGACTGGCTGCCGAGGTGAGGACAGGCTTACACCTGTAAGGCTTACTTTTCTCACAGTTGTGACGTAACACAGCAGCGACTCAAGGGAGGAGGTTGAGTCAGGCAGTCCACCACAGGGTGGGGGCATGAGGCGTGGTGCAGCTAGCTTACATCTGGATGAACCCAGAGAGGGGCCTGGTTATTATAACTCACAAGCCCTTTTGCCCTCTCGGGATTCACTTCCTCCAACTGGGTTCAGCCTTTTGAAGGCTCTACAATTTCTCAGAATAGTGTCACTAGCGGGGCACTAAGTGCTAAAACACATGAGGTAATGGGGGACACCACAATCAAATCATAAGAGCATCCTTGGGGCCGGTGTGAAGGACACAGCTTGATGCCCAGCTCTAGTCTTGTGTCCTAGACAACGCCTACTCTTCACTTCTTAGTCTCCTCATCTGTGAACCGGAAACAAGGCCTTCCACAAAGCTTCCTTGAGAGTGGGATGAATGAACCAATTTAAGAGGCCGAGCATGGTACATGGAACACAGAAAGCTCTAAGTGAATTGACTGAATTCACTGGCTCTGCAGAGGGTGTTTTCCACTCGAGGATACGGACAGAGCTCTAAGGAACTGAACCAATGGACTCGTTTTCTCATTTGTACCATTTCTAAGGCACTTTTTTGGGGGTTGGGGAGCTGGTGGTGCAACTGGGCAGTAGAGCACTTGCCAAGTGTGTGTGAGGCCCCAGGTTCAACTCCCAAATACTTTCCCTGGAAATACGGGGTTTGAAATATCAATAAATAGCCTTTTCCCAAGAGCCTCCAATGAGCAGGAGGGTGAATCTGGAAGGTGGAGAAACGGAACAGTATATTAGGGTAGCATGTGGACAAATGGCAGCCCTCATTACTGGCTTACACACTGCCTTTCTGTTCTACTTCTCCCTGGCTGCATCAACCTTCCCTGCTGCGTGGACCAGAGGGGAAGCTGGATAAGGGAGTCCAACCCATAGTGTGTAGACTAAACCACATGGCCTCAAGAGATAACGGCATTTCAAAAGAGACCATCTCAGAGAAACAGAGGGAAGGCCTTCTTCTAACTCAGCTTTGCTGCAGGACATGCTAGAAACCTGCTGGCACCAAGTCCCCGGCTCAGCCCCTTGCCTTTTTCCAGCTGATACCATCGCTTCCCAGTGCTCTAACAGAGTGTCCATGAAGGGGGTGGGGCTGATACCTTTGGGGTCCAACCCTACCACCTACAGAATAAAACCCAACAGCTTGCCAGACACAAACAACACTGTTAACTGGATCCCACACACCTCAGCAGCCCCATCTTTCACCACACGGTGTTAGTTAATAAAGTCGACTGTGCGATAAAAAGGTCAGAGAAACGAGAAGTGAAATGAAGTGTAGGAATAGCTCGTGAGACACCGCAGATATACATATAAACTACAGCATCTGCATGTTGAAGGCAGGAAAGGATCAATGGACCGCAAAGACACCCAATATTCATGGTACACTTAAGATATACGAGGTACAAGGGATGTTCAATGTTTATGAAGTCTTAAGCCAGACATCCACTGATGACACCTACATGCAGATAACATCATAGCTGTTGGTGAGGCTAACTGACGCGCTCAGCTATGGTCAGGCATGTGTGCCTTTTTACATCTCAGAGAGGGCAAGTGTGCACTACAGACCCAAGTGCCTTCTATAGGTTGGGCTAGCTCATCTTACTTTCACTTTGGTCTATGCAGCAGGGAAGGCTGACACAACTCAGCGGGGAGGCAGGGCAGGAGAGCAGTCTGTCACTCAGGTAATATGGGGCTGGCACTTGACCATAAGCCACCCTAACTTCCTGTTCCATTTCTCCACTCCCATCCCTGCTTCTTACTCTGTGTTTCAAATAGACTCACCAAACCCTAGGGTGACACATCTTAATTTGGTCCCTGAGCCTGTCTGCTCCAAGGCCTAGAGGATAATCGGTCTGATTAGGTACCTGGAGAGTAGAGCTCACCCAGGTTACTGCCTGCATGGCACTCTAAGTCCCATAACCCTGCCACCCAATGGGATTATTCATCATTTCTCAAACACATTGCACTGTCTTGCCTTTGTGCAAATACTCACATTGTTCTTTCTTCCCAGAATGCCTTTCTATTTAACTGCAACTGGCATTCAGTGTCAGCTCTGGGTTCCTTTTTCAAGGAAGCCTTGCTTGACTGTGCTCAGCGAATCGGTCCTGTATCTGTCCGCTGCACCCTTCCAGTGCCACACAAGCTGTCTTATGGCTCTCACCTTACTCCCCACAGAGGCATTTCACTGTGTCTCTTTGGTGCACTGAACAGCTCTTCCTACGGGTCCCCCCGCCACCACCTGTGGGCGTTCAGCAATGCGGTGGTGAGGGGAATGAGACCGGACCAGTTTCAAAGAAGTTTAAGGGACCTGATGCCCCCAAACCTGTCTCTGCTAACCCCCCCCCCAAATGTAGGAAAAACTCCAAGTAATAAAATTGATGCTATAAAGGATTTGCTAATAAACTTGCTTAGGAGACATTAAGTCACACAAAGTAGAATTAAGCTAACTAACAGCGCAGTGCCTTACACCTCAAACGTAAGTGTTACACTAACCAGGCCTGCTAGAAATAATTCAAGTTTAGCATTGCTGGGAAAACACTTCAGCCAATGTTTGTTCACCAGGATTGATCTGCAATTAGGCTCTATTCCCACGACAAAGAAGACACCCCCGACTTACAATCAGCCATTAGGTGCATTCTCCTGTCAAAGACCATGCCTCTAAGGGGCAACTCAAGTGGGCAACACAGGTGACAAGTGTCATCAAGACCCAGTACACCACAAAACATAATTCTGCCAGATGAGAGAGATGACCCCAGTTAGCAACTATTCAAGAAGAATAGCACTGGCGGACTTGAGAAATTATCGTGGCAATATCATTGCTGTGTAAATCTCCCAACTGCCCAAGAGGCCAGACTTGCAGCCTCCTGTCCTTGTTTAAATTGTTCAAAGTGTAACCTTCGATTGGGACCTAAAAGAGACTTAAGGATGACAGTGCATTGGGAATTAATGAACCAAAGGTGTATATAGGCTGGTAAAAATCTGTTGAAGGCTTGTCCCCTTTTGTGCATTAGAATCAATCACATGTTATTATTAAAGAGTTTTTCCTTCATTCATCTCTAAATGTTCAGAGTGATTTCTCACTGTGGAGACATGTGAGAACATCAGCACACAGTAGGCTCATCTTGGTGCAAAGTGTGAACCACAGGAGTCTGGCGTCTTTCAGACACTAAGTCTTGTGAGATGCACTGTCCCAGGGCACTCACTGGAAATAGCAGAGATTCACAGCATATAGCAGCCATAGTCAGCTAGACACAGGCCAGCGGGGAGTGGGGTCCTGGGAGGTATCCAGTGACATTATCAGTCTTGGGATTCACAGGTTGAGATGGGAGCCAGACAGCCAAGGTGCTGCAGGGTTGGGGAAGGAAGGAGGGGGAGGTGGGAATCACTGCAGGAAAGATGTTTCTGTTGGATTATGGAAGCTGTGCTACACGGGGGCAGGGCTAGGAAAACTGTGTCCAAAGGACACCATTCCCTTTGTCCCAAGGGACTACTCAAACAGGTGCATTGGTCCTGCAGCTGCACCCTGCAATTGGGTTTTTGATATATTTTGAAATGTTCTATGTATTTATTTTGAAATTAGAAGAAAAATCCTTAAGAAACAATATGTGAAATTTTCATTCCTAATATTATATTTTTAAAAGTACAATGTAAAAAAATAACCAACATGTAAATAAAGATTTATTTAAAAAAGCCAACACGTGCAAAGCCAACCAACCATGACAAGAGCGACATCAAAGCAGCCAACCAAACAGACATTCACTCAAAACCTCAAACAGACATCCCAAGCCTCCATCACAAAACACAGCATCTTTGGAGCCCTGGAGGCTGGCCCTGCTCAGGTCCTAGCTGCCTCTGATTAGTGCTTGTGTCTGGAGTGCAGACAGGTGAAGGGCACTTACTTGATCATCTGTGGCACAGTGACCTTGGAATTTTCTTCAAAGGCATTCATCATGAGTCCATTGCACCGGATATTGTCCACACACTGGAAACAGAGGGGAACCCCAGGCTCAGAACTCATTCATCTCCACACTGGGTCCCAGACCCACCTGGGGGCTCTCTCAGCCTGCAGATGGGGTCCTCAGGCTTCAAGGGCACTGTCTAGGCAAGGGCAAGGCCAACACAGCAAGCATCATTCAAATTTTGGGGAGTCAAGTGACCTTGCGGGACTGAGTCGGCCTTCTTGAGCCTGTTTCCCTATCTGTCCACATGGATTGGATGACTCCCGCTTTACCTGGGTGTTTGCCAAGCAGATGCATCAGACTCTGGCCACTCTGCTGCATACTGTGAGTCCAGCGCCAAGAATGAGGTTGCCCCACAGTGATCTGAGCTCCCTGGGAAGCTACCTAGGGAGCCTCTGCACCAGAGTGTGTATAGTACATGCGTCCTCTGCCCTGCCCCCAGTGTCAATGCTCCGATGTTGGAGGTGGTTCCTACATTTCCAGTCTACTCATGGGGAGTGCACTTAGGAGGTTGAGGCAGGAGGATCACAAGTTTGAGACCAGCCTGGGCTACTTGTAGTGAGACTCTGTCTTCAAACAAAAACAAGACCCAACCAAACAGAAAATTAATCTCGCGAGAGGGGCTGCCTCTTTTCACCTTCTGGCCCTGTGTCCTGGGCTTAACATTTCTGCTGTGGGGGTGGTCCCTCCTGGATCAAGGATTTGGGGAGCTCCATTCATACCATGAATCTATGGCTTTGAGGTTGTGTGTTAGTGAAGGCCGGTGCTAAAACCACTGGGAAGTGGAAGCCAGAAAGCTGGTGCAGTGGGTGGCAAGTGCTCCCAGGCTCAGTCTCTATGTCAAAGTCAGACCTCCAAAGGAGGTAGGACACAGGGGAAGCTTTCCGTCTTTGTGTTTTTCAGCCTAATTTCTCCACCACACAGAGACTCTCTTTCACGCTCATTCGGCCAGCAACTCCAGTCAGAGTGCTGTGGAGACAGCAGAGGACCTCAGGAACCTGCCAGAATGGCTCCTGAAGGGAAGGGGCTGAGCGACCCGTACTCACGGGCATCAGCGATGTTGGTAGAGGGCAACAATCTCTGTAGTTCCCTTTAGGGGAACAGCCAGCACCTTTGATGACTATAGCTCACTGGGGACAGGAAAAAGCTGGTTTTGATCTCTCCATTTTCTCCAGGGCATGCTGGGTTTTTTTTCTTCTCTTTTTTGGGGGGTAGGTGGGTGGGTGGGTAAAACTCAAAAGAATAGATTTACATTATGCACAATTCCATGTTGCCTTGATTCTCTGTGGATTCTAGAGGGGCAGGTTGCCAGAAGACCTAGCCACCTGATGTCCCCTGGACCACGAAATGTTGCTATCCATAACTATTATGGACTGCCTGGGTGTTCAGTTCCGTTTCGAGTTCCACAATATGAAAGCAAATCCTTGGTACTTTACTATTGCTCTTCATCTGGAAGATTCTTTCAACTCTTCCTTTTTCCTTCAGTGCTGGAGCTCAAACCCTGCTTTGAAGCAGGGCACAGAGGTAAGAAGGTAGGGAGCTGGAGAGGGAGGCCCTCTAGGCACACTGGGTCCCCTACCCTCTCTAAGTCCCCGAGGCACAGGGACAAAAGCCTGTCTTTTTCTGCTGCTGGTGGCTCTCCTCACATGCCCGCACAGCCCTGCAGAGGGGATGGCCACAGACAGACACCCCGGGATGGGACCTGGCTCCTGCCTTTATGTGACTGCCCTTTGTCTTCTGGAGCACAAGCCAGGAGCTGCTGAGAGCCCTGTTACTCATTCAGCTTCTCACCTCTTGTACTCCTAGTGCCCAAAGGCCTTGGGCTACTGACTTTCCAGGAGAAGCCAATGCTTCCTGCTTAATGGTTAAATGGGAGTTGGGTGCAGGGGGACGACTCCACTGCTTGCAACAGGCAAAGGACAAAACTCCATCCTTCTCTGGTATATGAATGCTGGCTTCGACTTCAGGAGGCTGCTGCCCTGGTTCTCTGGAGTAGGTACCCCAGTGTCTCAGGACTGTGGAGCTCTCTCTTCAAGCTCTGCTGTATCTAACACTCTTGGATGGTGGCACCAGACATTTGTGTGTGTGTGTGTGTGTGTGTGTGTGTGTGTGTGTGTGTAAGCACTCAGAGATCAGACTGAAGTGCAGACACCCTTGCCATTCACGGGTCTGGGGAGCGGGAAGCAGAGCCTGCCAGTCTAAAGGGTTTAAATCCACACTGCAAATGGTATGCATTGGCTGACTCAGCCTGGGCTGGGACCAGGAACCTGGAGGGTTCTGGTCTTCTCTAATGCCCCTGTGACCTGTCCATCTAGGTCCCTCACCAGGTCAAACATGAAGGGACAATGTGCTCTGAGGAACGGGCAGTGCTGCTCACCTGGCTGATGTCACTGGTCCACGCTGCCTTCTCTTGCCTGGATGAGGCCACCAGGATGACCGTGAAGGGTGGGGAATCCTTTGGCTCCACCCCGATCTTAAAATCCAAGTGGTCTATGTCCTGGGCAGTTCCTTTGGCTTTTCCAGTGACAAAACACGAAGTTAGCAGAGTGTGGGTGCTTGTGAGTTGGGTAAGGCTCTCCGGTCCCTGACTTAGATGTCAGGAGAGGTTCCAGGAGGGCGCCAGGCCACTGGTTGCTCGTTTTGGAATAGTGTTTTATGATTTTTTGGCTAGGTGAGAGTCACCGTTTCAAACAGGGGAGAACGGAGGATCTGGCATGCACAAGTAATTTACAGGCACACAGATTCTTGATTCAGAGCCTGAGGCGCCGAGTAGTAATCCTCTGCCCTCACTGCGCCAATGGGTTCTGAGCCAGGACTCAGCTAAGTCTCCTAGCAGGGAGGCAGCTATGCCAGGGTGAGATGGGGCCTCACAAAGCAGCCCTTCCGCTAACACCTGGGACAAGCGACATTAACCTCTGAGACTTTCATGGACTGGGCTGAACATTCAGTTTGGTTTACAGCTCCCTGGTATGATAGTAAATCCCAGGTATTTTATTACTGATATTCAACTCTCTTTTTCTTTTCTCTTTTTCGTGCTGAGGATCAAATCCAGGGCACCACACATGCTAGGCTCTGGAACTCTTGAGAGCTGTTTACTGGAAAGAATAAGTTCCCAGCATCAAGATCTTCTCTGTAGGGGCACACAACTGTGAGCTGTCTACCCCAGTCTGGGCTGTTCTCTTGCCTTTTTACATCTGGGTCAGGGCCTACCATATTTCAACATCTGTTCTTCCTGTCAACTTTGATGAATGGGTGTGTGTGTGTGTGTGTGTGTGTGTGTGTGTGTGTGTGTGTGTAGGCATGCACACACATAAGCAGCTTGTACACTGACCTTCCTCCTCTGTGTTTTCTGGTTCCTCCATTAAGGTGCAATCGATGAGGGATATGACTCCATTCTGAAAAAGAGCAGCAGGCACCATTTTGGACCAGGAGTCCATGTGCTAGAGCAGGAGTCCCAGAACATCAGGGTTGGAAGGGCCTCTACACCAAGCAGCCACACGTCCACGTATGTGTGTGTATGGAGCATATGCCGAGTGGGCATTTTGCTTTGCAAGCAAGGGACCTTAGCTTCCTTTTACAAGGTCTGCTGAGGTGGGTGAGATTTTCTCAGGGAAACCAACCCTGATGGAGGCTGAGGTCAAACTGTGGGCAGATAGGCCAGAATCTGTCCTGTTGGGCTTCTTCTTGCCACATCGGCATCTCTGAGAATTACATCATACCCCCTGTTCTTGGCCAATCCCTCCGGTTACCAAGGGTGAAAAAGCCCAGCTTTATGGATCCATTATCTGTATTGCTCACCCCATTTTATGGATTCGGAAATGAGGTCAGAGAGGTTAAATGGCTCCTCAAATCACCTGGTCAGCTCTTGGTGGGGTCCTCAGGGCACTTGTTCCAGTCCCAGGTCAAGAGCTCATTTCCTGTTATCAGGAGTAAAGGAAGGACACCTCTCCCCTTGACACCAGTGAGAAGGGAATCTGGTGGCAGTCTTCCTACGCGCAGGTGCTTTGGAACCCCCTTTTGAAAGTGGAAGCAGAACCCCCTTCCTCTTAGGTGGGGGCTGGGTTCAGCTGGGGTGTGGCTTGGTGGTAGAGCGCTGGCCTAGCATGCAGAAGGCCTTGGGTTCCAACCTCAGCATCTTCCACTGAAAGTGGAAGCAGAACCCTCTTCCTCTTAGGTGAGGGCTGGGCTGCGATCAGAGCTGAATAAAAAGAATCAAATGAAGGCGTGTGGCTCTGGGGACTGCAGCCTCCCACTTGCCCCCTGGTTCTCTCCTGGATCACCTGTCTCAAGGGAGGCGGGTGCTGTGTTGTGGGGAGAGGTGAAGAACCGAGCCATCTTGGTTGGGTAAGCTTTTGGAACACTGTGGCCTGGCAAACAATGCTGCTGCAAACTGATGCCCTGGGCCAAGACCACTTCGAAGTCGCTCCTGACCTCCTGACCCACCGCAACTGGGAGGCAGGAAGTGTTTGTCCTACAGTAACTGTTGTTAATAGAGCCCCAGCCACATGACTGATCTATATATGAAAATACTGGGCAGGCTGCCCACTTTTTTTTGTTACGAAACTCAGAATTTATTTTTAACTGCTTGCCTGGATTCTTATGTTCTCATGCTATAGAGGCTGCCACTTGTGAGGAGAGCATTGGAGGGGATTCCCAGGCCCTGGGGTCTGCTTCTTGCTTCCTTCTCTAGTGGCCTTGAGAAGTTCCCAGGACTTTTGAACAGTAACCTTGCCCTGTGATTTCAAGGGGCTTAACAATCTTGGAATCCCCGATCCCACCAAGCTCTGACATTCCCTTATTCATTTGCGGTGCTGAGGTTGGAACCCAAGGCCTTCTGCATGCTAGGCCAGCGCTCTACCACCAAGCTGTACCCCAGCTGGCACGCTCTTACTGGCTGGTTTTACTTCCTTTATCTTATCTGTGAACTGGGAAAGTGATAGTGTCTGCCTCAGAGGCGTTCTAGGAATTAAATATGTGTGAAACACTTGGGACAGGGACTGGCCGTGGCAATCATTATTCGAGGCCTTGTGGTCAGTAAAAGGACAAGCTCATTATCATAGGATTTACAATGACTGTTAGCTTACTGAGAATTTATTGTACCAGGCACTGGGACTCCCTCAGCATTCTTGGGGAGTATTTTCATATCCATTATGCAGATAAGGAAATTGAGGCTTAGTGAGGTCACATGACTGGTCTGAGGTCTGCCTGGTACACACACAGCAGCGCTGTGATCCTGTGTTTTTCTAGCAGCTATCCTTCAAAAAATTATTTTTATTTTGTGTGTCTGTGCATGTGTATGTGTGCATGTAACATGTGTGTGCAGGTAACATGTGTGCAGGTGCCCATGGAGGCCAGAGGAGGAAGTCAGACCCTTTGGAGCTGGAGTTACAGGCAGAACTGAGCCATCTGACGTGAGTGCTGAGAACCAAACTGGAGGGTCTAGAAGAGCAGCAGAGACTCTTCTCTGCTGGGCCATGTCTCCAGCTCCCAGGCTAACCATTTAAAAACTCAAAAATAAACAAATGAAAATAACCAACATAAAAACATGAACTTCCAGCCTCAGATCAAGAAACTGCCATAGTGTCTCGAGTACAACCTGCCCGTGCTTACCCCACGGCTGAGGGACAGGAGACCTGACCCTCGCGACCTGGCCGGAGACATCTGGAGCGGCACTGGGGGCTAACAATCAATGAGAGCCTCCCTTGACACATAATTTGGTTGGAGCTAGAGTGTTTAATATTTGTAAATTAATTTCTCCATGTGCAGCCAACCAGCTAATTTGTTGACATGTTAACATAAGCAGGGTATTCCCCTGAAGCCAGAGCTTGATCTAATAGCTCAACAGGAGCCTACGGACCAGGCATCCAGGTCCCCAAAGGAAGGGCTTCCCGGATGCTCTCACTTAATTAAGGGCACCTTCTGTCCCTTCCTTTCCAGGCTGCCTCATGTTCACATTTGAAATCCCATCTGCTCGCATGGGATGGACATGGTGTGGGGAGAGATGGCATCAGAGAGACAAGGTCTTGAAATCAGCACAGCAAATTCATAGGCGCTGTCAGCTCACTGCCCGATCCCTCATGCAATGTTTCTCTGGGGACAGTTATCTGTTTAATTGATGAACACAGGGCAAGGACACTTGCAGGGTCACATGTGTGACAGGGTTGGGGCCTGTTGGGGTTCAGAGCAATGGGACCAGCAGTGAGTTGTGTTGGGGAGCAGCGGTTTTGGCCTGTGCCCCAGTCTTTACAGCAGAGCTGCATTTGAGTAGGTCTCAGGGACCTGAAGGCGGTTTGCCGGAGAAGAGGGAAGGCTGTGTAGTTGAGTACACAGCAGGAACGAACGCGCTGGGGTCTGAGATGCTTCTTCCCTTCCACCTACTGGGATGGGCCAGGCCGCTGAGCTCGTGCTACAAGAGGGCACATGTGGTGACAACAGTTCAGCAGCCTCCCGGGGTCACCTGAACCGAGGAAGGCTTCCTGTGACCGAAGAGGGGGTGTCTGAGAATCTTTGTCTGGAGATGACAGGGAAAGATGCTATGTGTTGCTCTAATCCTAGGCTGGAGGGGACCCTCCACTCTGTCCACTCTCCCCAACACCTCTATCCACCCACCACACACACAGGCCCACACATACACACACACACACACACACACACACACACACACACACACACTTGCACAATCATATGCTCATACTTGTGCCTTAAAGGGCTCGTTAGAACTCCTGGTCAGCTGTGGGAGTCTCTGGGGCCTGATGCTACCTTCCCAGTTCCCATGATCTCTTCAGTAGGAGATACCAGGGGGTGTTCAGCTCATTCCCACCCTGAGCTTAGCCAAGGTGTGTGTGTGTGTGTGTGTGTGTGTGTGTGTATACAGGTGCATGCTCACATACTCACAAAGGCCCACCTAAGTACTTCAGCACCCTACTGGACCATCAACCTCCAGCCCCGCAGTGAGGGCGGAGCCCGTGCGCCTGAGCCCTGAGCCTTGCCGCTCCTCCCCCATGGCCTTACCTTGGTCAGGTGCAGTTTCCCTCCAGAGCCTCTGGTGCAGATGATGAGGTGCTTGGAGAACAGGAAGCATTGCCGTTCACCCTCTTTCTTAAGGGACAGAGATCCCAGGCGCCCCCTGGTGATCTTGCCCTTTTCTGACATGGGCACCTGGATGAGGGAACCTGTGGGAGGAGGGGGTGGTGGTGAGGAGGCTCTGAGCCTGTCCTCAGATGACGCCAATGACATCACCCTCTGGCCCAGCCTTGGAGGTTGAGGCGCGGCTACAAGTGGGCGTGGGGCAAGGCAGTCCAAATACCCTGGTTACTCTTCCCCGCCCAGCCTCAGAACCAGATGGTGGGGATAAGGAGAGCCCTATACAGGACCTCACAACCTCCCAGCCAGGGACCAAGGTCTTGGCAAGCAAAGGGGCTCTAAAAGAGATGGAGAGCTGGGCTGAGGTCTGCAAATGTCACTGAACAATGAAGCTGAACAAATGGGGAGCTGGAGGCGGGATCTTGTGGATTAGCGTGATATATTGCATAGCTGTGGCCACAGCAGATATCACCAATCAATCACAGCACTTAGCTTCCGAGCCCAGACTGAGCATGTGATCCTCAGTGTATTGCAAGAGAAAGCCATTGCTGGCTGTCTCTACTCTGGGCATCCCACACAACACACGCCCTCCTACAGGTTCCTTCCTCATTGTCCTCACGGTCCTCAGGGATCAGGCACTCAGGGCTCCTCAGCATGGGTTGGACTGGGCTCAGTTCCCAGCTCCTCTCCTCTCTGCCACTGTCTCTCCTCCATAGCATAGTGGTCACCCTAGACCGCATTGCCTAGCCTCTTTGGGAAAGCCCCCTCCCTTGACTCCCCTGCCCTGCGCTGTGTCTGCTGCATCTTGGATGTCCATAGGGGGCAGGTCTTCTTCTGCAGGGTGGGGTTGGCTCCATTCTCTGGGGACCTTGGAACCCTATGGGGACCTGGTGCACACAGGGCAGGGGTCAGTGTTGGCTATGTGGCTAAAAAGTGGGAAGGGCTGGGAGGGGCTCCAGGTCCTCCTCCAGTACAGAGAAGGAAGTGCTTCTGCTGGGTGATAGAGCAGCTTCTGGGTCTCTGCGTGTGTGGGGGGGAGGGGGGAGGGGGCGGGACTGCCTACTCTAGGAGGGGCTTCTTTCCAGGGTTTTCTTCAGAAAGGCAGAAAGAAGCTCCAGGAAAATGCTTCTGGCATTGATCATGTCTTGCGCAACTCAGGGAGACAGAGAGAAAGCTGTCTCTGGGCTTCCTGTGTCACAGGTGACTCCCAGGAAGGGCCTTGGGGGCCACATGCAGGCACCATCCATGAAACATAATGGATATCAGGCCCTCCCCAGAGGCCAGATTCTGAGGTATAGACCAGTGTGAGCCTCTCAGAGGGTTATTTACTAGTTAGAGAACTCCAGCGCTGGGTAGAAGGGATGCTGGACATCTATTTGGGGGCAGAGATCCATCTGAGGCACACAAGCAAGTGCTGAGTTTCCCATAGGACATGAAAGCTGCATGAGGCGACCTTCAAATGCATTACACCTTTGATGTCCCTGAGCCGTCAGGAGTTCAACAGCCATACCTTCCAGACCCACTCTCAAGGTAAGCAGGAGCCAGAGGTGAGAAGACCCACCTCAGTGAGAACAGCTGTGCACAGGCTTCTCTCCCAACACCTGCCACTTCCAGAGCCAGTCACTCTCTGTCCTCATCCTGTCTCCCACTTTCTCCCCAAAGAACAGGCCAGTGCTTACAACAAAAAGTCCAAGGCTAATCGAGGTAGTAGACTCATCCTTGGCATGAGGGAAACTGAGAAGCATTAGTATCTTCAGGTGTGTCTATAGGTCCTGCTTCCGTGTAGAGCTATTGCACTCCCAGGACACTCCACGATCACAGTTGCAGCCCAGTCCCCTGGGGATGTCCCCAAGTGCTGCCCTTCTTCCAGGGACCCCTCAATGGGGGCACAGAGCAGCTGCCCTACCTTGTCGCACAAAGGTCTGGCTGGTGTCAAGGAGGATCTCACAGCCCTCGATGATCATGCGCTCGATGGCCAGGTTTTTCCGGATGTTCTCCGTCTCACTGACTTCATCGTGCATGATCCTGGGAGACAGAAAGTAAGAGACATGTTGTCCCACTTCCAGGGAGGGGAATGCTGTGCTCTCTGGGCAGACCTAAGAAGAGAAGCTTGGGGGTGGGACCTGGAGTTAAGAAGGTGAAGGCGATGTGTATCTATTGAGTGCCAATTGTATGCAAGACACTGCCCAGGCTCCATTTGGTTTAATACCCTGGCAGCCCAAGGAGCCAGGTGCTTATTTTAGAAAAAAACTGAAATGGAAACTGGCAGCTAGGAAGCAGGCCAGTCATATTTCAATGTTGAACATTGGAAGATAGAGAGCAGGTCCAGCCCAGGAGGGAGATGTGAGCCCAGGACACCCTTTTTTGTTACTTATGTCTCACGATACACTATTCTCATCCATACATCAAGCGAAGTTCATTACCCCTGTATTCTTTTCCTCAGGCTGTCCTCTCCCCCTTGCTGGGAATTGAACTCAGGGTCTTGATGATGGTAGTCAAGTGCTCTACCATTACCGCTATGCCCTAGATCTTTCTCCCATATCTTTGTATGGATGCGCTTTTAATGTTGCACGGGCCCTAGACTGGCCAGATTTGGGAGCTCCTGCCAATTCAGTTGACTCAGGGAAAGATGGCCTTCACCTTCTATCTACCTGACTTCTTGGAGGAAAAGAATTTGTTCCTCTCTCTCTTCTGCAACTCCCAGAGTGTCCAGGAGATGGCGCCATTTAATTACTTTGGGAAAAAAAAGGGGGCGCATGAGGAAAAAAGGGTTCTCTGGCACTTTTGTTCTGGTGGGTTTCTAGGCTTTTTAGGAAAGCAAAGAATACTTTTGGGAAAGGGAGAGCTCTGGAAGAATACCCCACCCACTTCAAGAAGATCACATCTTATGCTTTTCTGCCGATTTTTGTTCTGTTTTGTTTTTCGAGACAGGGTGTCTTTGTGTAGCCCTGGCTGTCCTAGAACTCATAAGGATCCACCTGTCACCAACAGGACTGGTGACCATGTATGGTTTAACCTCAGGGAAGCAGACGCTGCTTGGGTGGGCTCTAAGATGAGCAAACCACTCAAGCCTGGAGCCATTGGACGGACCCCCAGTTCTCCATGTGCAGAACACTGCGGGAGAGGTGAGCATCAGCGTTTCAGTGTACCGTTTTCCTGGTCTAGGACTCCCTTTTTAGCTCAAACTCTCCGGGACATCTAGACTGCCTTGATTCTCTAGAAGCCTCAGTTTCCCCTTTTCCTTTTCAGAAATGTGTTTCTTAGAAGCCCAGTCGCTGGAGATGGGGTCCTGTCTGAAGAGTAGCCGGTGGCAGAGAGAACATTTCTCATGGTGAGGGTGAAGTATTGCTGGGGAATGTTTGATACAAAGGCACGAAGGGGCGACTCCACGGTGGCAGGCAGACCTGACAAGAGCAGCCTACAGCTGGTCAGTGCAAGTTCTGCTCCAGATGGAGTTCGGGTCCCATGCGCACACCTGGCTAGGGAGCTCTTTGAGGGGCCTTGAGGGACTGGAATTGACGGTCTGTGTTATCACAAAACAAAGGCCTGGTCCTTAGAGATAGTGCAGCTGGGGGTGTTGGAGAAGTATAGTCCTGAGAATAAATAGCTGGTGTTGACTGGAGAAGGAGGTGTGGTCCCTAGCCTGGGTAGAGCTATCTGATGGAGGAGGTGTGGTTCTTAGCCTAGCCTGGGCAGAGTTTGGCTATCCGACGGTTTTAGTCTTGCCAGGACTCCATGGAGGGAGGGTGAGAGAACACTCCAATGTGCCCTGAGGGCTGGGCTCAGGTGAAGGTTCAGGTGTCGGAAGGAAGGAAGCACAGGATGCATACCTAGCTTTTGGCCAATGACCTTGGCCTCTCAGGCCATCTGCGCCCCTGTTTGCTCCAGGACCTGCATCTCTCAATGATGAAGGACCTCAGGGGGCATTCTAGGCTTTTTTTTCCTCTGGGGAGGGAGGAGCATGTAGGATTTGGCTCCTGAACACGAAAGACAGAGGGAGGGTCCTTTTTTCCTGCCATTGGCTTTGTCCCTCTGCGGTCACACCTTGATACTATGCCTACCCTGGTCCTCCCTCACGTCCAGTAACTCAGCGGGGTCTCAGAAGGATCAGGCCAGGCAGCCCATCCTCTGCCTGTCCTACTGCCTAGCTTAGAGCTGAGACCTGCCTGGCCAGCCTTTGCTGGCTTCAGGAAGCTGAGCCTCCCTGCCCCTCATCCCTAATCCCCTTTGTCTGACCACAGGGCCCATCTCTTGTTGTGACCTCCACCCAGGCTCAGTCCTAGGCTCTGGTGTCTTCCTGTTTGAAGTCACTCCTGGGGCAATCTCATAGCACTGGGATTGTCACTGAACTGATGACAGATCTCCATTTCAGACTCTGGAGCCCTCCTTTCTGGTCTCCTCCACTTGGGTATCTAATGGTATGTCATGTTCCCTGTGATCCCCAGGCAAGCTCTTGACCTGCTAACACACCCTGGCTTGGTTAAAGCCCCACAGGTCTGGAATCACTAGTCTTTTCTCATTCCCCCACCCAGCCCATTGGGAAATCCTACTAGCTCTGTCTTTAAGCTCCAGTTCCAATCTAGACCATGTCTCACCTCCCTAGAACCTCGGTGGGGTGTGAAAGGGCCCCCCTCCTGTGGCTGTTCTTGCAGAGGAAGACCCCCATGGACTGTAGACAGAAAGGGGAGTAGGTGACGGGTCTGGACTTGAGGACTAGAGTGTCTGAAATGGCCACAGTGACTCCACCTGTCACTTCCTACTGTTGATGGGAACCTGGGCACATGAGGACTAGTCACCTGGAACCCCCAGCCTTGGGGAGCTCTCATCACCACAGTTTTTGCTTGCTTTTTTTGAGACAGGGTCTCATGGATTCCAGGGTAGCCTTGAAATTTGAACTTCTGATCCTCCTGCCTCCATTTCGAAAGTGCTGGAGTTAATGGGTTAACATACCTGATTTTATGTAGTACTGGACACTGATCACAAGCTTCATGCATGCTGGACAAGCACTCGGTCAACTAAGCTATATCTCCAGCCTTGTTTTTGTTTACAACATTAAAAAAAAATAAGGTCTTATGTAGCTTAGGTTGGCTTCCAACTTGCGTGGAGTAGAGGCTGGCTTTGAACATCTGACTTTCCTACTTCTGCCTTCTGAGTACTGGGATTATAGATGTCTAGCACCACACCTGGCTCACTACAAGTTTGACTGAAAAAGGGGAAACAGGTGTGGAAAGTTGCTGCGAACTCCTTCTTGAGGGTGATGGGTCCACTTGGATGCACAGGGCTCTGCAGACTCCATCTATGCTGGGGACGGCACCCAGCCCATGCTGCTTCACCCAGGCCTGTGTGTAAGCTGCACAGGTCAGTCAGGGGACCCAGTTCTTTGAAGTGAGGCAGGCTATGCCTTCCTTCAGATCCCCTCCTGAGGAAATTCTCAGCCCTGCCCTGCCCACCCTCTGCACCGTGGCCAGGCACTCACCTGGACAGTTCCTCTAGTTTGGATTTGGCGTAGTCCAGGCTGTTGCGCTCCACGTGCTCATGAGGTGTGTGGGCCAGCAGCTCGTGGAGTGTCAGGATGTACCTGGGGATCTGTGAGTGGCAGGGGACACGGAGGGACAGAGGCAGAGAGATGAAGGATGGGTGGAAAGACAGAGAGGGACAGGGAGCCAAGGAGGGGCAGGGAAAGGGGGTAGAGACAGTGACGGCAGGACGAGAGATGTGGGGCAATGAGAGAGAGAGACAGAGAGGCAAGAATGGTCCTTTGAACCCAGCGGGCTGAGGAGGCAAGCAGGCCGCGTCTGATCTGCCCGGAGAGCCAGGAAGATAGGGACCCCCATGGGACTGTCTCCAGGGACTGCCCCCTCACCTTCCCCACTGCTGGAGTGGACAAGTACATGCGTGGTCAGCTGGCTCTCCACCTGCCGGGGTTGTTGGGGACTGTGTCCTGCCAGGGGAGCCCTCCGTGCCCCCGCCCCAGCCTGCTCCCGTGAAGGTCATGGCAGCCACCTGGAACATAGGGTAGGTGAGGAAGGTCTCCAGCGTGCGCTCCTCACAGTCTGGCTTGGCCTCGTACTGCTTGAGAAGCTTGTCAAAGTCCCGGTTCTGCTTGCAGTGAGCTAGGATCTGGAGGCTGTATTGGTGGTTGCGGACGAACTCCTGGTAGATGTTGAGCATGGGCAGCAGGATGTCGAACAGGTCGGCTGCGGGGCAGGTGGGGTCAGCAGGCAGGAGGGACCCTGGGGCTAGATGTCCCCAGGTCTGTGGCCCATTGGCCTACCCAGAGAAGCTATGTGCCGGGTTCAAATTCCCACTCCAGAGAGATCCCTCTTTGGGGGTTACACATGCCCTTGGTGTGTGTGTGTGTGTGTGTGTGTGTGTGTGTGTGTACATGTTCATGTGTGTGGGTACATGTGTGTGTGAGCACATGCAGTGCACCTCTCTGGGTTTGTATGTGAAAGCCAGAGTTCAACCTTTGGTGTTATTCCTTAGGAGGCATTGGCCTTGTTTTCTGAGATAAGGTTTTCTTTCTGGTCCCCAGGGCTTGCTCATTAGGCTAGGCTGGCCAGAAAGCCCCAGGGATCCACCTGTCTCTGCCTCCCCAGCACTGACTGGGAATAAAATTGCATGCCATTGAGTCCAGCCTAAAAAAAAAGTTCATTTATTTTTACTTTATATATGTGTTTTGTGAGGTCTCAAAGAAACCGGGACAAATGGCTAACTGAGGTGCCTATTAACATACCATAGTGGATACTGTCCTGCCAGATTCCCCCAGCAAGGCAGCTATCCATTACAGAGTCTTTATTCTTCACAGCACTGCTCACCCCAGCCCCTACCATAACCACTGCTCACCCCCAGCCCCTACCCTAACCACTGCTCACCCCCAGCCCCTACCCTAACCACTGCTCACCCCCAGCCCCTACCCTAACTACTGCTCACCCCCAGCCCCTACCCTAACCACTGCCCACCCCAGCCCCTAACCTACCCAGTGCTCATCCCAGCCTCTACCCTAAGCACTGCTCACCCCCAGCCCCTACCCTAAGCACTGCTCACTCCAGTCCCCACCCTAACCACTGCCCACCCCAGCCCCTACCCTAAAGGTCTCCAGGCCCCGAGATTCATGTCCCTTCCATCCGTTTCTCTGTTTGACTGAGTGCTCTCTTGGCTCCTGGCACCTCTCTTGACCCATTCCTCTTCCTCTCTCCTCTTCCTCTCTCCTCTTCCTCTCTCACTCTCCCCTCCTCTCTCTCCTCTCATGGCCCAGTTCAGTCTGAGTCCTTCCATACGTCTGTTTTTTCTTTATATCGATGATAAAAAACCTTCTCTCAACCATACCTGGGAAGAACCATGTCCTCATTTTTCATTCCTGTTTTGCCTATATGTAAATATACCATGTGCATGCAGTACCCGTTGGGGCCAGAAGGGGGCATCAGATTTCCCCTGGAAACTGGAGTGACAGTCAGCCTTCCACGTGGGTGGCTGAGGACAGACCTGAGTCCTCTGCAGGGGTTGTGAGTACTGTCTCTCCTGAGTCCAGCTGTTTATGTGGCTTCTGGGGATTGAGCTCAGGCCATCATCCCTCAGAGGCAAGCACTTTACTGACAAGAATTATCTCCCCTGCTCCACAAAGTAGGGTCTTTGACACGAGAAGTATCTCAAGAGTGGAGGGGACTTGGAGAGGTACATCTGGTCCGGCTTTGACTGTGACTCTGCGGCCTCAGTGACTCTTCCCCTCTGTAGTGAAGGGAACACTGGTGTCTACCTTTCCTTACCAAAGTGAGAATGTGAGAAAGCGACCAAAAAAAAAAAAAAAAAAAAAAAAAGGGCCAGCCTGGCACAGGTGTGGTACAATGTAAGGGTGCAGCTGTGCCTCATTCCTGGGACCCGACAGCACCGCTTTCTAGGCAATAGAGATAAAGCCACAGTCTTTGTCCTAGCAATTCAACTTTTGGAAACCTATCCCATGGAAATGCCCCCAAGAATTTGCAACAACTTAGAGCCAATAAGAAGAGCTAGCTGGTTGCTTGGATCATGGTATGTGTAGTTAAGAACACTGGGACATTATACGGCCACCAAAAAACTCAGTGTGAGAAAACTGGGCATGAAGAAAATGCTCCACCTACAATGGTATTCTAAATGTAACAGCATCGCCAGGTGTGGGGGTGCACGTCTTTAATCACAGCACTCAGGAGGCAGAGGCAGGCATATCTCTCTCTACCAGTTCAAGTCCAGCCTGGTCTACACAGCAAGTTCCAGGGCAGTTAGGGATATAATAGAGACCCTGCCTCAAAACAATAAAAAAGATAAACAAACAAACCAACCAAAAAAAGCAACTAGCATAATGTAATAATCTAATGTAAGCAAACAAATGAAATGTCTGCTATAAAAAGCTTCAAACTGTTTAGCTCACTAAGTTTTCAGTTATGTAAAAACGGGAAAAGAAAATGCTCACTCTCAGGACCTCTGTGTAGGGAAATGTACATGGGAACACCACCGTGTTTGGGGTGATTGTCTTTGGGGGACAGAATGACAGGTGACATTTTAAGTGTTTTCTACTTTTCTGGAGTTTGAGACATTTCTGAGTGGGCATGTTGTCTTTTGAAAGGGAAAGTGGATACGCAAAGAGAAAGACCTCATTCTCTCCTAAGAGCACATAGTGGTTGTTCTTCTCCTCTCAGGGACTCTGGGGTCTACAGGGTGCCTCGCTGTGATGATCTAGAAGGACAGAGTTGTCTCCTGCCCCGAGGATGGGGTCCCAGGGGGCTGGCTACTCACCCAGCACCAGGGTGGGCCAGCTGGAGATGCGGGCCTTCAGGCCTTGGTAGAAGATCTGATGTAGGAACATGATGGTCTCACTGAAAGAAAAAGCACCAGTGAGCTCCTGCCCGGCCTTCCTACCTCCCTGGGGAGGACCCCGCTGAGTACATTAGTGCCGTACCAAATGTGAGGCCCTGGGTAGGAACTCTAAACTTAAGTGGCAGAACATCAACCCTCCCACAAGGCCCTCTGACAGGGGATGCCAGCCCACGGAGATGGCAGAGAAGAGCTGCTGCGGCCAGCAGCCAGCTGTGCACCAGAAGCCTTCTTTGCTGTCTCCCCTTACTTTCTCTGCCTCAAGGTATTGGAGGGACCTGGAGACTACTGAACACCAGCCACTGTTGGTGGGAAGAGACGGCGCTTGGGATCCAGACACAGAATGAAGCTCATGTCGGACTTAGACTCTTTGCTAGCTGTGTGTCCTCCAGCAAGTCACCTGACATCTCTGGAGTCCAAATCCTTCTGTGTGTAATAGGTTGAAGTAAAGACTCTCCCACAACATTGGGGTCGCTCAGGTGTCTGTTAGACATTGGTGCCTAGCATTGCCCAGATCTCCACTGCCCTCTTATTGCCTTCATTCTTGGGAGTCTAAGCCAGGGGGCTGAAAGACTCAGAGCTCTGGGCTTTGTCACCATGATGCATACTCTGGGAGCATGGCCTAGGCAGCCTAGCTCTGGCTAGACCTGTTCCCTGAATGCTCCCTGGGAGTCACTTGGCCTTGGCCCCTCCCCTGTGTCCTTCCCCCTTTCCATTTCTTCTCAAGTGGCAGGCTCCACAGCACAGCCCAAAGCCTATAACAGAAGACAAACTTATCAACAGGTGGCAACTGTTCCCTCCTGAGGGCATCTGTCCTTCCTACTCTTCCTTCTGGTTCCTCTGTGCTCACAGCTGTCTGCTCAGCTCCCACTAAAGGAGATGGGGGAGGATTCTCAAATATGGAGGAGACCTTGGGGGGGGGGTCACTCCATTTAGGATTCTGGAGGGAGAGGGAGACTATAACACTTTTTCCCTTGAGTCAAAGGCAGCACAAGGTCCGTCTTTCCCCCTTTCTGGAATGTTCTTATCTTTATTTTGGGCCCATTTTCTAGGCTCTATTTTCTGCTTGGATATGTTCTCCCTCCTAGCAATTTGTGATCTGAGGGGTCTTGCTTTGTCTGTAGGTGGAGGGAGCAGTGAGCAGCAGCAGTTGTAGATCAGGGCCCATGGACAAGGGCCCTGAGCAGGTCTGAAAGGTCCTGTGCACGTCACAGACAAAGGGAGGGTAGAATGTAGATAAGAAATATGGGTTAATTTAAGTTGTAAGAGCTAGTTAGTAACAAGCCTAAGCTATCAGCCAGACATTTATAATTAATAATAAGTCTCCATGTCATTTACTGGGGAGCCAGGCTGAGGAAAAGCTCCACCTACAGGCTTCTGTCTAATGTCTTATTAACCCTCAAACCAGGTTAAGAACGTTGGTTTTCAACATGGGAAGACTCTTAGATACCAAGAGACCAGCCTGGGGTACATAAGAATGCATAGGAAAAAAAAAAAAAAAAAAAAAAAGAAACCTGGTCTGCAGTGGATGGCAGGATAGTAGGATGGTTGGAGACTTTCAAGTTTCCTGAGGGAGCCTTGTATTTACATCCTGTCATATGGCACTGGGTGCTGCTACAGCCAGAGTCCCTGGGAAGCCACTTCAGGCAGCCAGAAGACACACACCAGACACCCGGGCATGCACCCGCAAGGAAGGGAAGCTCCTTAGATCCCAATACTGCACAGGCCAGTGTAACAACAAACCAGGAACATCACGAAAAGGATGGTAAAACCAGCTTGAAGGCATTGCAAGGGGTGGATCAACAGCATACAGCAAAACAAACAAGCTAATTAATCCTGTCACGAAATTGTTTTCCACCCTCAATGTTTGTTACAAGTTCTATTTCCACTACTCTTTAGTCTAAATGTGCAGTAATGTGATGTCTGTGTGTGTATGTATGGTGTGTATTTGGTATATGCACATCTGTGTGTGTCAGAGCATGAGCCCATGTGCATGTGTGTGGAGGCCATAGGAGAATGTCCTGCTTTATTTAGCACTCTCTGCCTTCTTCCTTTGAGGCAGGGTCTCGCACTGAGCCTGGAGCTGGGCTGGCAGCCAGCAAGCCTCGGCAATCCTTTTGAGTCTGCCCCTATAGCATTGGAGTTAAAAGGCCTGTGCAGCCATGTCAGCTTTTTTTTTTTTTTTGCCAGTGTTAGGGATTTGAATTCAGGCCCTCATGCTTACGCAGCAAGTGTTCTTGTCCACTGAGCCATTTCCCTAGCCTAAGTATGATGCCTTAAAAATCTATACACTCTGAGAAACATTTCCTTGCTGAAAGATAGTTGCCTGAACCTTCAGCCAGCCAGTCTTGTTGGTGGAGGGTCTTGCAGCAACACTAACCCTCACTAACGAGGTGGCAGCTAATGGTTGGGGTGGCTGAGGTGACTTCTTAAAATAAGACAACAGTGAAGTTTCCCAGATCCACTGACCCCTTCTTTGTAGGACAGACATTCTCAGTTCCATATTTTAGGGCCAGGAGAACTCTTCCAAACTTAGAACCTCAGACCTTGCTGCTGCTACCAGCCAAGTTTTCATGGTGCTCTAAATCCTTTGTCATGGTAGAGCAGTGGTTCTCAACCTTCTTAATGCTGTGACCCTTTAATACAGTTCCTCATGCTGTTCTGACCCCCAACCATAAAATTATTTTTGTCGCTACTTCATAACTGTAATTATGAATTGTAATGTAAATATCTGTGTTTTCTGATGATCTTAAGTTACTCCTGGGAAAGAGCCATTCAACAGAAAAGGGGTCTCGACCTGAAGGTTGAGAACCAGTGTGTTAGAGTATCACAGGGTCTCCATGGGTGGAAGCTGCTGGAAGACGTCACCTTCTTTGCTTATATCCCGAGATTGCAAGCCCTTCAGTCTCGCCTTCAGACTCCACTTGTAATTCCGGTTCTTTGCTGTACCCACCACACCGGTGGGTGGTGACCCCCTCTGTGGAAGTCTTGGGCGCCTCCAAGCTCCCTGTGAGAGTTGGAACCATCCCCTCCCAAACTCCTGTTAACATCAATATCTTGTCCTTTCCCGTGAATTCATGGATGCTCTTCCTGCCATCTACGATGGTGTGTGTTTTCCAGAAGCTCTTGAATTAACTTTGACCAGTTCCTGCAGAAGAATCCCCACCCTGTGGCAGCCTTACAAAAATATATTATTTAGACAACCAGATTTGAAAGTTGATATTCCTCCTTCAGGCACCAGCTGCAGAGCAGGCTGTCATGTCAGCAGGCATGAGGTAAATGTTGGCTTTGTATGTCTCCATCACAGCTCTGGGGTGGCCAGGTGCACTGTCAATCACTGGTACTATTTTGGAAGGAATCTTTGTGTTTCCTTAGCATTAGGTCTCAACAATGGATGTCCATATATAGATGTGCCTGGCTCCATTCACAGAGCCAGGTGAAGGAGATTCAGGTTCTTGGCAAAGCTGAACTTTAAGTGACTGCTGGCTTAGACTCCACATCTATGCCATTAATGAGACAGCTCATTCGTTGAAGTTCTGAAGCTAGGCACCAACTTCTCTGTAGCTGTGACAATCTTCCATGAAGTCGCCTGTTCTGTCTGGCTCTTTGGAGGAATGGCTGTGAAATGCAGCTGCCTTCATGGGTTATCTCTGATCCATCCTCTGGAATCTGGACAACTTACTCCAGCTTCCCATCAGCACCCGATGCTTCCCCTTGCACTGCATGTTGGAGGAATGATTACTTTCCATGTTGGAGGAATGATTACTTTCCATATTGGAGGAATGATTATTCTCCATGTTGGTGGAATGATTACTCTCCATGTTGGAGGAGTGATTACTTTCCATGTTGGAGGAATGATTACTTTCCATGTTGTTGGAATGATTACTCTCCATGTTGGAGGAATGATTACTTTCCATGTTGGAGGAATGATTACTCTCCATGTTGGAGGAATGATTACTCTCCATGTTGGAGGAATGATTACTTTCCATGTTGGAGGAATGATTACTCTCCATGTTGGAGGAATGATTACTTTCCATGCTGGAGGAATGATTACTTTACACAGCTTCTACAGCTTCCTCACCTCTCAGCTTTCTCAGAGTTGAGAGTTGGAGCATCACTCTGGATTAGGTCGTAGCCTCAGGCAATGCCTTTTTTTTAAGCTTCCCTCTGGACTGCTCAGATTGTCTCTCTAACAGTTACAGGACTGCTAGCTTCCTTAGCATTTGTGTGCTTACTGGACCAGCACCTTCTTTTTTTTTAAATAAAAATATTTATTTGTATTATTTTAAGTGTCTGAGTGTGGGCATGTGCCCATCAGTGCAGGCACCTGAGGAGGCCAGAGGCATAGGATTCCCTGGAGCTAGAAGAGTTACAGGCCATTGGGAACCACCTTAGGTAGGCGCTGGGAATTAAACTTGGGTCCTTTGCAAGAGCTGAAGGAATACTTAACCACCCAGCCATCTCTCCAGCCTCGGAGTAGCACTTTTAATTCCCTTCAAGGTCTTTCCTTTGCCTTCACAACTTGGCTAACTTCACAGCTTGGCTCTCAGGCCATTCAACTCTCAGCATGCTTTTCTCACTGAGAGATGTTTTTGCTTTTGATTCAAAATTGGATGCTTAGACTGTGCTTCGCTCACATACTCAGGGACCACTGTAGAGTTATTGTTCCAATTTCAGTATTGTATCTCCGGGGAGAGGGAGGCCAGAGAGATAGAGTAATGGCCAGCTGGTGGAGCAGCCAGAACATACACGACATTTATCATATCAAATGCATCACCTTAAGGTTCATGGCACCCCAAACAATGAAGTCATAATATCAAAGGTCACTGGTCACAGATCATCATAACCTAATAAAGTTTGAAATTCCATAAGAATTACCAAAATGAGAGAGACATAAATTGTGTTGTTTGATGGATATGCTCTGTGAAGGGTGGTCACAAGCCTTGCATCGTGAAAAGTCACTTCTGCTTAGCACAGTGGCAGGAACACACTGCAGAAAACAAGGCATCCCTCCTCAAAGTGTGGCCTCTGAGAACTTCATCCTAACCTTACGAGCCAGAAATCACCATTGTTTCCCACCCTCTAAGGAAAACAAACAAACAAACAAACAAACAAAAAACAAAAAACAATGGTTTCATCTTGACTTCATTTACTTTAAAAAAAAAATCCACTGTTGGTCTGCAGAGCTGGCTCTGTGGATAAAGTGTTTTCTGAATAATTGTGGTTACCAGAGTTTGGATTCTTAGAACCCAAATAAGCTGGATGTGAAAGCATATGCCTGTAACCCAGCACTCTTGTGGGGAGGTAGACACAGGTATCCATAACAGTAAACAACTAGGAGACCCCGCTCCAATCAAGGTGGGAGGAAAGGACAGGCAGACCCCAGAGTTGTCTTCTAACTGCACATACATGTACCCACAGTCACACACAGGCACACACGTGATTAGTACATTTGTTGAACATTTTCCATGCATATTGGCCATTTGCTTCCATTCTGGGAACTTCCTAGTGATGCTCATTCACTATTTTCTCTCAGGAAGTTGAAACAATTTCTCAAACACAGGTCTGACATGTGTGCACCTCATCATTCACTTCAGATTTATCAAGGGTGATGATGATGTGGCTTCCATTTTGTTATGGTAGGTTCACTATTTTCTTTCTGTCTCAACCTTGGACACCAGGCCTTTCCCAACTCCTATACTACATCCATATTCACCTGCAGTTTATTTTATGTGAAAATAGTTAACCAGAGCTTGCTTTGGTGTAATATGAAAAGAAGGCTATGAATGAGACCTTCCTTTTTGTTTGGTGTGCCAATTGCCCAATTCAAATTAGGGTGCCAGTGGTTTTTACTAAATTCACATACATTATTCAGGCCAAGTCTAGACTTTCTTTTTGATCTGATGACCTGCTGGCTGATTCTGGTCTTAGATGTTTTCATCACATTATACTATCACTTTCATTCTATCTATCTATCTGTCTATCTATCTATCTATCTATCTATCTATCTATCTATCTACCTATCATCTATCTATCTATCTATCTATCTATCTATCTATCTATCTATCTATCTACCTACCTATCAATATATCATCTACCTACCTATCATCTATCTATCTATCTATCTATCTATCTATCTATCTATCTATCTATCCATCCATCCATATATACATACATACATCTATCTATCATCTATCCAACTACCCACTCCTATCAACCTTTGTGTGTACGTAGTGTGTGCAAGTGTGTATGCATGCCTGCATGGGTGTGAAGACAAGTTGATGTCAAATGTCTTCTTCGGTTGATCACCACTGTATTTATTGGGGCAGGGTCTCTCACTGAACCCAAAGCTTATTCGTCTAGCTAGCTAGCTTGCTTGGCTGACTACAGATTTGGGTGGGTGCTGAGGATCTGAATTCCAGTTTTCATGCTTGTGCAGCAACCAATTTACTCACCCAGCCATCTTCCCCTCCTCTTTATAACATATTTTAATTGAAGGTAGGGTGTGTGTCTTTCATTGTTCAGGTGAACTTTAAAATCATTTTGCTAGGTTACACTGTGAGTAGGACTACATTAAATTTGGAGAATATTTTTGGTGAAAGGACATTTCTGACAGGGAATCTTTCTAATCTGGACACTGGTACCCCCTCCCTCCCTCTATGTACGCACATGCATTTGCAGGTGTGTATGCATATGGAGGCCAGAGGACATTCCTCATGAACACTGTCAACTTGATGTTGAGACAGGGTCTCTCACTGGCCTGAAGTTCACCAAGTAAGCTAGGTTGGCTGGCTGGCCCCAGGGGTCTCCCTGTCTCTGCCTCCTCAGTGCCGAGATTATAGGTACACACTACCACCTCAGGGTTTTCACATGGTTCTGGGGCTAGAACTCAGACCTGAATACCAACTAAGCCATCTCCCCAGTCCCCACTCGTGTGTTTCTGAGTCCTTCTTTATGTCTTCATCATTTGGGCCCTCTGTTTATTTTTACAGAATTCTGTCATTGGTTCTATTATAAGCGGGGTCATTTTCTTACATTTTTAAGTTGTTCTGTAGACAATGGGAAGAGCTACCCATCTGGATTAAAAACTACCCAGCCTCTGGACTCACTACCATGTTCTCATCGATTCTGACCTCTAACTTATCCAACACAGCTACTCCTCCACCCTCAGCTTCCCTTCTGACTGAATGGCAGCTCCAGCGGGCCAGCTTCTCAGTCCTTCCACCTAACCCATCATGTAGATTCCACACTCTGCTCTCAACAGCACCCGCCTCTCCATCATCATCTCTGCCAGATGATTGCTAGTGGACTCCTCACTGCCCCCTGCTTCCACTCCTGTCCCCAGCTCTCCCTCTCTCTTAACGCAGCAATCTTGAACGTCTGAGCTGATTATCTGGAGTGGCCTTAGCTTGGCCTGCACTGCCTCCCCCCTGCCTGCCGTCCCCCCTCCCCGTCTGTCTTACGGATCCATCCCTCTTTCTCACTTTGCTTCTGCCACTCTGCCTTTATTTCTGTCCACTGTACTCAAGTTTTTCTTGCCTCAGTTTTTGCATAGGCTGTTCTCTTGGTACATAGTGACATTTTTGGTTGGGAGAAGGGGAGTAGGAGGGAGAAGGGGGTGGGAGGGGGAGAGTGTAGTACTATATACATGCAAGTGTACTTTACAATTCCTTTAGATTTATTTATTTTATGTGCATGGATGTTTTGCTTGCATATATCTGTGTATCCCACGCATGCCTTGTGCCAATGGAGTCAGAAGAGGTCATTGGATCCCTGAATCTGGAGTTATGGGTGGTTGTGAGTCACCATGTGGGTCCTGGGAATTCAATGTCGGTCTTCTGCAAGAGCAAGAAGTGCTCCTAACCACTATGTCTAGTCCCAAGTATGCTTTTTTTTTCTAAATCAATTTTTTACAAGAATAATTGGAAAGCTTTCCATTTTATTCAGCTCTTTCAGCTTAGGTAAAAATGATTGATTTTATTCAGTTCTGTCAGTTTAAGTAAAAATGATTGATTCTTTTAAAATGCTAAGCTTATCGTGATTCTCTAAGGAGACTCTACAACAAGATTTTCTAAATGCACACACTCTTTTGAAGGTGGAAAGTTGCGAGTCGTGTGCACAGCTCTGTCAGCACATGGTCAGGTGCCAGAACAGACACTGGTCACACCACATCCAGTGCTAGCAGTAATAAAGACAGAGATTGAGCTGCTGGCTGCCCCGTTCCGGTGGGTACCATTTACAGCCCACTCTGTGTCAGAGGCCAGCAGTTGTGTGGCCTGTGGGCCAAACATGATGCACCCCAGCTTCGATGATTTTCACTTTCTTGAGATTATTGTTTTGAGGCAGAATTTCACTCTGTACTTAAGGATGGTCTGGAGTTCACTATGTACCCCAGACTGGCCTCGAACTCTGAATCCTCCTGCCTTGGCCTCCTCAGGGCTGGCATTATAGGTATGTGCCACTATATCTGTTTTTTTTTTGTTTGTTTGTTTGTTTTACATCTTAAATGACTGGGGGGAAAACCTCAAAAGGGTATTTTGTAATATGTGAAAATTATATGAAGTTTATATTTTAGTGTGTATAAATAAAATTAATAGGAACAGAGCTGCCCCATGTGTTTATGTCTCTATTACTGCTTAGTTGCCCTGGGGAGTGTAGGATTCACAAACTCTAAAATATTTATTTTTTTATTAATTAATTTTTTAGTGACTAAAGGAATGATATTTTATGTGTCTTTGTACTTTGCTCAGATTTGTCCCTTCATTAACCTCCTTTTCCTTCTCTTACCTCCCACAATAAAATAAAAAACGCTCATATCTGGCCCTTTGCAGGTAAATTTTGCTGGCCCCTATATGAACGGTATCCCAGGAATTATGCAGTGTGTAGCTATGATCCTGTCTTCACCCTCGGTGAGGATTCTAGACACCAACTCATTGTTTGGGCTTGTGGGGTGTCAGTGGGTCAGGCACTTGTTTCATAAACATGAAGATCTGGTTTGGATCTCCAGCACCCACGTGGAAAATGGAGCATGGTGATGTAAGGTAAGACTACAAGTCCAGCTCTGGGAAAGCAGACAAGAGGATCCTTGGTGCTTGCCAATGAGTAGCCAAATTGGTGAGATCTAGGTGTAGTGAGAGACCTTGTTTCAAAATATATGGGAAAAAATAAAATGGAGAGAAACTGAAGGAGACCCCCCACTGTTGACCTTTGGCCTCTCCATGTTCACACACGCACACACTCACACATACAGAACAGAAATGACTGTTTAAACGCAGTGAAGCCTCTGGCAGCAGAGGCACTCTAGGATACAGAGGGATAGATCAACCAATAGGTAGCAAGAGATCCGGGGAATGGTGAGGGACATGCCATCCAAGGAAACCAATGAAGACAGAGAAGCTGTTCATAGGAGACCTGCTTACCTGCCTCTTCTTTCAGTGGCCAGGAAGGAGGCATGACTAAGGCCAGTCCAAAGTGGACAGCGTGGGGCCAGAGCTGGGCAGACGCAGGCCTGTCCACTCTGATAGTTATGGTGGCTTTGGTGCCTACTAGTCATTCAGACATGACAAATGGATTATGGCATTTTTTTTCCCCATGGAGTTCCTCATTGGCACAAACCAATGCTTCAGGCAGTCAGTCACTGTCAATCATCAGAGTGACCATCAGGATACACACACCCCCTGTCACTCTGGTAGAGGAGCCTTTTAGCACTATTGTGGCTTCCAGCACTCAGTGCCGGGCACAGATTTACTACAAGGAAACTGCTCGATTCTATAGGCAGACCATCCTGGCCACGCAGAGCCTGCCGCAGCTGCTTAAGGAAGGATCTTTCTGAGGTGTGACATGCATGCAATTAACACCCTCCATGACACTGCCAACCTGGAGAGAGGTCTCTTTCTTCTCCAGGACTCTTTGAAGGAGTGTCAGTAAACTAAATCACCAAATTGACATCAGGTTTCTAATGTGGTTGTCCATTTCCTCTTACAAGCAAGGTGGCCGGGCGTCACTGTGTGCAGAAATGCTCTCCAGTAAACAAGCAGGCAGCCTTGCTCTTCACCCGTGGTTCCCAGCCCTCTGCCCCATGGTTGAGGTGGAAGGCAGGCAGGATCAGGTTCTGGAACCTGTCCCCAAGGCACTTACAGTAGAGGAGGGTGGGACTCACATAGAGGGAGAGACTTCAGATGGAGGGATATTTGGACCCCTGTGCTGTGATCTATACTCACCAGGAGAATGGAGAAGAGGAGAGGAGCCTCGCTTTAGGCGCCTCTGCAATTTCACAAGGTGGCCCGAGAAAGCACAAGCCTTAGCATAAAACAGGACTAGGTGAAACCCCAGCCCATGTTCCTGGTTGTGTGCCTTTGAACACTTTCTAGCACTGCTCTGAGTCCTAACCCAGCCTTCTGGGGGCATCCCTGAGGACCAGAAAGCACAAGGGCTGGTACAAGGAGCCCGAGTCAGGCAGGTCTCACAGAACACTCCCTTAGCAGGGGACCTGTCCACAACACTCAGCTGTGCAGGGGTCTGGGTTGGGTTATGCTAGGGGACTAGAAAAGAATTCCAGCTGTTTTTGTTTTGTTTGTTTGTTTGTTTTGTTGAGACAGGGTAGGTCAGGCTGTCTTGGAACTCACTCTGTAGACCAGATTGGCCTTGAACTCACAGAGATCCACCTGCCTCTGCCTCCCAGGTGCTGGAACTGAAGGTGTGCCCCACTACACCTGGCTTGTTTTGTTTTCAATCCCACTGTTCTTATGCTCACAGGGAGCACCAAGCTTAAGACAGGGAAGACGGTGCTGTCCTCAGCGGGCCATGTTTCTAGGAGGGTGAGCACCAGGTAGGCATTAGCTCTTGTTTGAGAAAGGAGAAGTAAGGAGAGAGAAGAAGCCAAGTGCAGCAGACTCATGTTCACCGGTAGGACCATGGGTCTTCCTCCTTAATACACACTTGGCTCTCTGTACCTCCTGGTCCCACATCCACAGATTCAACCACATACACATCAAAAATGCTAGGGAAAAAACCCCTGGGTTTGTAGGGGCTGGAAAGGTGGCTTAGTGGTTAAGAGCACCTGCTGCTCTTGCAGAGGGTCCGGATTCAGTTTTCAGTACCTATACGGTGGCTAATAAACCATTCATAACTCCAGTTCTAGGGGATCTGACAACCTTTTCTGACCTCCTCTGGCACTGCTCATACATGATACACATATACAGATACAGGAAGAACACCCAGACACATAAAGTAAATAAGTCTTTAAAAATGTTGTCTGTAGTGAATATGTACAGACTTTCTTGTCATTGTTCCTAAACATTGTATCATAATAACTATTTGCATAACATTCTCATGGTTCTGGTTGTGATAGGTGATCTAGTGATGATTTAAAATATACAGGAGGATGTGAGGGTTAGATGCAAATTCTAGGCTATTTTACATAAGGGGCTGGGTATCTGCAGTTTTTGTTGTCTGCAGAGGTCCTGGAACCAATCCCTCAGGATCACTGAGGGACAGTTATATCAAGGTAATACAATAAGTTATACTGGTTAATTTTCAATATCAAATGAAGTTTGCATTCTTGAAATGAGTCCTACTTAGTCTATCTTATTCCTTTTCTACACCACTGGGTTCAATTTGATACTTTGCATCCATACTCATGAGAGATACTGGTCTGTGGTTTTCTTTTCTCATGATGTCTTTGCTTGGTTTTCATATAAAAGTAAGGCTTGTTTTATAATGGGAATGTTCCTAACACAGATATGAAGCTGATTTCTTTCAGGGCATATTATTATGAGCCCTTGGGACATGCTTGGCTAAATGCTTTACACAAGCTCAGTCTCTCTCAGACATGGTCTCACTATGATGTAGCCCAAGCAATTTTGAATGCTAGGGTTACAGGTATGTGTCACCACACCTTGCCTATAGTATGAACATTCAACCAAAAATTTCAGGTTATAAGAATTCTAATGAAGCTTGAGAAGTGGTCCACACCTTTAATCCAAACACTTTAGGCAGAGGAGCCAGATCTCTGTCAGTTCATGGAGTTCAAAGTTTGAGACCAGCCTGGGCTACACAGTGAGGTCCTGACACCTCCCCCACGTCCCCCACCAAAAAAAAAAAAACAACCAAAAAACCCAAAAAACAAAAACAAAAACAAAAAACCACCACAGTACAATAAAACCATGGAAAGACAAATAAAATCAAAAAGGCAAAATTATCTCTCAGTGATAATGTTAAATAGTCACCAAAAGTTTACAATCATGGCCTGATCTGTTAGGAAAACACAAATATGACCAATTATGACTGTTGCCTTGTCCCCAACAAGCGCTCTGGTTCAGCTTCTCAAAGGTCTCAGGAGGCCAGAAGCTACCTCCTTCCCGCTGCCTGCATCTGTTTCTCTGTCCCACCCTCTGCCGTTCTAACGCCCCATTACATCCTCTGTACCAGTCTTGCTCCACCCACCAATTTTTGGCCGCTTCAGCCTACTCTCCTGCCTGGGCATCAGATCCACACCTTGCTGCCTCTCCCATCACTTCATGGTGTCCCATAGGCCTTTAAAACTTGCCACATTCCTTTGGCAGAAGTGACAGATAGAGAGAAAGTGACCCATGTCTCAAGTATCCATGCAGAGGACCCAGATGAGGGCCTGATTTGTTAGCAAAATAACAGAATGAAGATTTGAAAAGAAAACACAGTTTCCGGAACCCACAGCAGCACAAGGGAGCTGCCTTACTCCTGGTGAGACCCATCCGGGAACAACAGGCTATTTCTGGGTCTTCTTTTTTTGGGTGCTTTTATGTAGTTTACGAAATTTTGTCACCCACCGGGAAAGTATACTCAAATCGTCTCCTAAGAAAAGTCCTTTTAGAAAGAGGCTGATGAAGAGCAGCGCGCAGCTCGTCTTCCGAAAGGTTGTCAACCCCGCAAGAGGGCTGAGAGCCCGCACATGGCAAAGGCACTGTTTCCATTAGTGAGGGGTGGCACAGTCCGCAGCAGAGCTCTGGCAGTTGAGAACTGAAATCTGAACCTGGCCTCCAGGTCACTGGGATGGTACTAAGAGAAAGAGCACGCCTCGGCTAACATCTGGTAGCCTCATTTGAGCTGTGGTTTGTTCCTGACGAAACTCTCTGATGGTATGGGAAAGTGGACCGTCTGAGAGGTGTGGCCTAGCGGGACTGACTGTGTCATGGGCATGCTCTGGAAGGGGCTGGTGATGGCTCTGCACTGAGGGCTGGGTCTTACAAACAGGAGTGGGTTGGTTCTGGAAAGAGTGGGTTGCTGTAAGAATAAGGGGGTCCCTCCTTCCTCGCTGGCTTCCTTGTTTGCTGTGTGACGCCTCTCTTTCAGGTGCTTCTGTCCAGAGCATCTCTTACTACAAGAGACGCCCAGAAGTCAAGGTAAGCTCTTAAACTTCCAAAACATGAGTGCAAATAAACTGTCTTTTCTTTTCTTTCTTTCTTTCTTTTTTTTTTTTTTTTTTTTTTTTTTTCAGTGCTGGGGATATAATCGAGGGTCCTCCACATACTAGGCAAATGTGCTCCATCTGAGCTGTATTTCCAACCATTTTAAACAGTAAAGTACTCAGCTTCAGGTACTTTGTTATAGCCATATGAAATAGATGAAGACAGTTTTTAACTCTTAAATATAGAAAGTAGAGTTTTTCAACAGTGGTAGTGTTGATATTTTGGGTGGAATAGTTTCCGTGTGTTATAAACTGTTTAAAAGTATCCACGCCCTTTGCCTATCAGATGTCAGATGTCAACCTCCTCAAAACTGTGCGGCCAAAACTGTCATTGATAACTGTCTTACCAGTGTCAAAAGGCTTACATTTAGACTATGTAGGCCCCAGTTTATATTCCCATGCCATATGACCTTGGCTTATTTCCTTCCTCTCTGGGCCTCGGGTTCCTCAGCTGTACTTGGTGGGAAACAGATGTGGGTTTGTGACAGGATTCAGCTCAGCATACGTTTGTTGACCAGTTCTTCCGGGCCTCCTTCCCACCTTTGCTGTCTATCCTGCTTACCTGTTCAGGAAGATGCTGCTGACATCATCGTGTGTGATGGGAGGCTTCTTGGAGCTGGCAGCCATGCGTAGTGGGCGCAGAAAATTATTGACAAGGATGTGCAGTTGCTGCACGTACTCGGCCTCGGCCTCCAGCATGCTGAACACCACCTGGTTCCTCTTGCGCATGCTGTCGGCATGGGGAGACCGGATGTAGTCCTGGATGACGGTCTTCCACTTCCGCCGGCACAGCCAGCCCCGCAGGAAGCTCTGTACCTGGTTAAGACCAGTCGGGGAGATTTAGGTTAGCATCAGTTACTCTTGTTTTTGTGAACCGTGAGCACCTCAAGGTCAGGGAGCAGGGTCAGTCAACCCTGCTGCTGTGAGCGCAGGGAAGAAGAGCTGAGATGCAGAGCAGGCTCTGCTGCCCGTGATGCTGAGCGTGCTCTTTGGGCCCTCTGAGACAATTGTTCTATTTGTGAAATAGAGCCAGGGAGCAATCACGGTATGGACTAGACGGCTTGTTAGAAGTGTGGGTTCTAGGGCCTGCCCCAGCCCGCTGCATTTTAACAAGTTCCCTGATTGCTTTGGAAGAGCAGAAAGGAGGAAAAGTGGGCCGAAAGTTTCCACCCAGGGCTAGCGTGAGGAGAAGGGTTGCTAGGCTGTGTTTGGGCATGGTTGCGTCTTGTCTAATGACTCTTCAGAGAGCCCAGAGGTTTCAATTAAAGCTTGTCTGGAGAGGGTAATTATCAAATTGAACAGAACATGGCAAATCTGCTCATCTCCAGCTCTTCAGTGGCTTCTGAGCTCCAGTGCCAGGCTGGAGCCTCTCTCAACTCAGCGGGGAAATGAGCCGGGCACTTGCTCAGTGGCCTTGAAGGTGGCTGAGAGAAGTGGCCTCTGACAAGTGGCAGGAGCTTGGGAAAGGGTCTTCACTCATGCATGTGCATACACAAACACACACACACACACATACACACACACAGATACACACACAGAAACACAGAGAACACAGACACACATAAACATACATACTACACATACAACACACATACACACAGAAACAGAAAAACACACAGATACATACATACACATACACACAGCCACACACACACCTATACAGACATATACACACAGAGACATTTACACACAGACACATGACAAATACACTTAGACACATAAGGACACACAGATGTACGCAGATATACTCACACAAACACACATGCATGAAGACACGGATAGACATACACACATGTGCTGGCTAGTGTTATGTCATCTTGATACAGCTGGAGTCATCAAAGAGGAGGGCTGAAAATGAGAAAATGTCTCCATAAGTTCGGGCTGTATTCTGGGAATCCGGTGCCTGTGGTGTGACGCCTTGCACAGCCTTGGTGCAGTGGGAAGGGGATTGGACCTGCCTAGGCTCAGTGTGCCGGGCTCTGCTGACTCCCCATGGGAGACCTCAATTTGGGGGATGTGGGGATGCGGGGTGGCTTGGGAAAGAGGGCTGGGGGTGGGAGGATGGAGGATGGGGGGTCTGTGGATGGTATGTGGAGTGAGTAGAAAATTTCTTAATAAAGAAAAAAATTAAAAAAAAAAAGATAGGGCTGTAGGCAAGCCTGTAGGACATTTCCTTAATTAGTGATTGATGGGGGAGGGCCCAGCCCCTTGTGGGTCGTACCACCCCTGGGCTGGTGGTCCTGGGTGCTATAAAAAAGCAGACTGAACAACCATGGGGGGCAAGCCAGAAAGCAGCACCCCTCTACGGCCTCTGCATCAGCTCCTGCCTCCAGGTTCCTGCTCTGTTTATGTTCCTGCCTTTGCTCCCTCAGTGGATTATGATATGCAAGCCAAATAAACCCTTTCCCCCCTAAGTTGCTTTGGTCATGGTGTTTCAACATAGCAGCAGAAACCCTAAGACAATGCACACACACACACACACACACACACACACACACACACACACACATACATGTGCACGCTTGCACACACAAACACATAAAGACACAGGTATACACACACATACACACACACACACACACACACACACACACACACACATGCACAAATACACACAGAGTTGTCCTCAGCTGCACAGGCTTCTAATCCAGGGTCACCTACCTTCTGCACTCTTTAGGCTTCTGGGATGTGGACAAGCTCATGGTCTGCATAGGGAGGGACACAGGGCTGGGGCCAGCATACAGGAGTCTATATTGAAGGGCACTGACAGCAAACCAGCCCGCAGTGCAGACTCACCTCTAAGGACAGGGAGGCATTTGTAGGAAAGGGAGGGCTTTAAATCCCCAAGGAACATATGGGGGTGGATTTCAGCCAGTCCCTATCAAATGCTGTAAGCAGAAAGGGCTGCCCTGAGTTGAGGGGTGGGCTGAGATGTTCAGGGGCCATAGCAGAGCCAGCTGCCCCTGCCTTGGTGGGACCTGGTGTCAAATCTTCCTGTTTGCCTGTGCGAACCTGACAGACAGCTCCTGTATACCCATGTGGCTGGCTTGGGAATGGGAGAGGACAGCCTCTTCTGCCTGCAGCTGACATTGCTAACGCTATATAGGACGTGGCCCAGGCTGTTAGACCTCCAGCTTCTCCAGGAGGCCACATGCTCATGCAGCTGGGGGCATGGGCTTGCTAACTGTGCCAGGATTTGAATGTCTCCCTGCAGATACTTAGCCGTGTCAGCTTCGACAGGTTACCTGGCCTCTGTGTGTCTCAGCTTCCCCAGATATGAGAGGGAGGTGATGATCAATTCTCAGAGGCTTTTACTGAGGAGCCACTTAATCTGCATCAAGCTCCCAGAATAGCATCTGGCACATAGAAAGTGGCTAATGAATGCTGCAATTTCTATTTTTGAGAACGCAGATATCCAGATTTCCGCGTGAAGTGTTTAGCTCTTAAAGCACTAGCAACAAATATAAATGGGAAAATATACATGGGCTGAAAGCCATATGCACCGGGGAGGGCTGGACTTGGCCTGTGGGATGTGTTTGCAGTTTCAGGTCTGCGTGGCATGGGGCCCTTCCTGCAACCCTGACAAGGAAGATCTTGTTTCATTGGTTGTCCTCAGGGCGAACCATCTCCCTTGTCTTGAGTCTGACAAGATAAAAACATAGCCAGACCCCTTCCCTGGGCTGTGGCACTATAGGGTGGTCCATAGGATTGTTACTACCCTGGCTCTTGGGCAGGTCCCTGGCACTTTGTCAAATATCTTTCCCCTTGGAAACTCTGTTAGAGCCGAAGCAGGGGCTGACTGTGGGGTCTTTGAAGGCCAGCTCCCTGCTGAGCCCTGCTGGGGAGTATGCAGTTGTGAGGGGTGTGTGTGTGTGTGAGAGAGAGAGAGAGAGAGAGAGAGAGAGAGAGAGAGAGAGAGAGAGAGAGAGAGAGAGAGAAAGAGAGAGAGAGACAGAGACAGAGACAGAGATAGAGACAGGGACAGAGAAGTGGGGGAGGTGGATGACAAGCAAAGAAGCCATGATGGAAAGATGCCTGAGGAGCCTTGGTGAGGCTGCACCGTTCTTGGAGGAAAACTCTTAAAGGAGACTTCCTAGACCTTGGTCCTGACCCCATCTCCTCCTTCCTCTCCCTTGTCTCTATAAAATGGGGCTAGCTCACCTTCACTCACAGGGACAACCAAAAAGTATGGCATGACAGGTGTCAAAAGAGGCAGGTGGCTCCTGGTTCCATCTCTGGAGCTGAGAGGACTGGGTGAATGGCATGCCATAAGGATATGTGGGGTGGCAGGTAGACACTGCCAGCCAGGGAGGGTACAGACCTTCTTAATTTTCTTGATGTCACTGTCCTCGTCATTGGGGGTGACAATCTGGGTGGACTGGATGCGTTCATTGTCCTTGAGCAGGGATGCAATCTGCAACAGAATCACAGGTCAGTAGTGGGTAGGGGACACTGGCCAGCAGGCAGCGGCAGCACCGGAAGCCTGCTTCCTCTGCCACAAGAGTTGACAGTGTTGGGTGCTGAGTCTCTTGTGCCAGTGAACCACACAGGTCCCAGATGCCCGTACGGAAGTGCACGCTGCATTGGAACAAGTCCACCTTGGCTACTTTGGGGCCATCAGAGTGTGGACAGGGCCCTTCTAGGTGTGAGGTGGTGGCTATAGCCTGATCTATGATTTTCTTCCATGTTCTGCAAACCACAGGTTCCTTTTATTTTTTTACTATAGTAAGCTATATAGGAAGATAAAAGTTACCACGTGAATCTTTTTTTTTTTTAATGTGTAATGTTGTATATGTGTGTGCATGTGTGTGCAGGCAAATGTGCACTTGTATGTTCCTGCATATGGAGGCCTGAGGTCTTTCCTTGATTACTCTCCACCTTTAATTTTTCAAACAAGGTCTTTCACTGGACCCGAGGCTCATAAATTCAATTAGGATGGATTGCCAATGAACGTCAAAGATCCTCCCGTCTTCACCCTTTCATCCAAGGCTGGGATTAGGCATGTCCCACCATGCCTAACTTTTTACTTGGGTTCTGGGGATCTGAACCTATGTCCTTGTGCCAGCATGGCAGGCACTGTATTGACTGAGCCAGCTCCCTAGCACCCATCAGTCATTTATTAAACAAAGGTTTGTTTATGTACACACACACACACACGCACACGCACACGCACACGCACACGCACACGCACACGCACACACACACACACACACATTTGTGGAGGTCAGAGGACAGCTTTGGGGAGCCCATTCTCTCCCTCCATCACGTGGGGTTCAGGATTAAACTTAGGTCGTCAGGCTTGGAGGCAAGTGCCTTCACCTGTTGAACCCTCTTACTGCCCTCCCAGTGAACCATTATGCGGTGCCTTGTCTGGAGGCATCCAGTCTATTTGTAATGTGCAGCCAACATCACCATTCCTCCCTGGGGTCTTCAGATGGAAACTCTGTAAGTCCCTCCTCCTCCAGTTGCTGACACACATCTGTGCTGCTTCCCACATCTGTGAATTTTACACCAGGAAGCTCATGTGGAGTGACTTGGTATTTTGTTTAGCACTGCGCCCTCAGGGTTCATCCATTTTGTAGCCTATGTCAAGTTTTCTTCCTACACATCGTTATTATCCTTTGTTCTCATACATCCCCTTCCTCCTGTCCTTCTTCCCCCCTCCACCAACCCCTTCAGGCTGTTTCTCCTCCTTACCCCAGACAGTCCCTCTTTCCGCTTTTTATTATATGTATCCATCACCCACTTTCCCTCCAATTCCTTAGGATTTCATCTTTCTCTCTTGTGATCCTCTTTAAGTTTCATGACTGACACAGCACACACACAGAAACGCACATGTATATAATCTTAAACCTGGATTCCACATATGAGAAAATGTGCAATATTTGACTGGTTCTGGCTTATTTCATTTAATGCAGTGATCCTCAGTTCCATCTGTTTTCTTGTAAATGTCATTATTTTATTTTTCTTTATGGCCCTATAAAGTTCCACATGTGTTATGTGCCTTGTTTTCTTTATGCATTCACCTGCTGGTTTCGTGTCCTAGCTATTGGGAATACAGCAGCCATGAACATGTATGTACACATATCTCTGTGGTAGGCAACACCAGCTCACTTGCAGACATTGGGCTGCCCTTTGTCTTTCCAAGAAAAGCACATGGGGGAACAAATCAGATCAAGGCTGGTGGCTCAGAGTATAGCTCTTGTGGCTGGCTTCTCTCCTTTCTGGGTTACCCTGAAGCACTTCTTGGAATCAAAGTCCTCTCTGGAGCTTAACTACTTGCCCAGAAAGCTAAGGTAGCCCCCAGAATACCTAAAACAAGCACCATTTGTCTTATTTGGGGACCATAGAGAATCAAGACCAAGGGCTGGGTATCCTAAATCTATCTGAGACTGTCCCAGAGGACAGGCCAACGATCATCTTGTACTGGGGCTCCCATAGTAAAAAGAAAGAACTTTCTATTGAAGGAAAGCCATCTCTTCTCCCTGCTTTGCTGAGAGTTCTGTGGAGTGGTTAGAGTGGTCTCATTCATTAGAGCTCTTGGGGGCTAGCATAGGACCCAGCATGCAACACGCCCTCGTTAGCTGTAAAAATAAGTGAATCAAAAACTGATCAGAGCAACAGTGACCTCAAAACCTCCAACCACAGGAAGCTACAGCAGTCGCTGAGCCCAGCACATCTAAAGACAGAAGCTCAGGGAATTCTATAAACACAGCTGCGGGCAGGCTGCTCCCTCCTCAGAACATGAGGCTGTGTGCCCTCAAGGCCACATGCTGAACCTCAGGATGAATGGCTCTCAAAAACGAACCACTGAAGCCTTTGAAAGTGGAGTGAGCAGTTGCAGGCTCTCCACTGCTAGGCTGCTAAAATTACCCTGGCTGGCCTTCACTTGGAGAGTGTCTGAAAACAACTAACTGGAATGTTCAGTGGAGAGACCCGCTTGCTTGTTCTCTCCTTTTTTTTTTTTTTTTCCTCCTCTCTGTGCTACTTCCTTATATTTTTCTCAGCAATTCTTAAGCTTTGAACATTTACATGTTGAAATAAAAGGCCAAAATTTTGGCCTGTAATTTAAGAGGCTTATGGTACACACATACACACACACACACACACACACACACACACAGTGGCATGCAAGCACAGAGCTCTGGTGAACTCAGAGGCTACCGTGGCTGGATTAACAGTTCCTTTTGGCCTGAAGGTTTTTATCTTCATGCCATCTTGCTTTTCTTTGCCAGTTTTGATATGTGCACAGAGGGAGGTGGTGATGGTTGGGGGCTGGTCTGCATTTAAAACTGATGATGGGGGCTGGAGAGTTAGCTCAGAGGTTAAGAGCGCCAGCTACTCTTTCAGAGGCCCTGAATTCAGTTTCCAGCATCCACAGGGTGACTAATTACCCTCTAAAACTTCAGAACCAGGAATCTGATGCCCTCTTTTGACCTCCTTGGACACCATGCACACACATAGCGCACAGACAAACATACAGGCAACACTAATACATAGAAAATAAAATAAATATAAACGGAAAACTTAAAAAGCGGTTAAAAGTTGCAGCACACTTCTGATAGGCCTTCTATAGGACATTCAGTCAGTGGGGACCAGGGCAGAAAATAGGCATAACCAAGCCTCCCACTATGCTGTGATGCTCAGTGCTCAGACAGCCCTAACAGTCTTAGAGTCTTTAAAATTCCTTTGTCCATTCATTTTATCTATTTGTGTGTGTGGTGTTTGTGTGCACGCATACGTGCATGCCTCTGGAAATCAAAGGACAACTTCCACCAGTTGTTCTCTCTTCCATCATGTGACCTGGAGATTAAACTCATAAGGCTTGGTGGCAAACACCTTTATCCCCTGAGCCTAGAGTCTTTATTTAAGGATCAGGTTGGAAATACAGTTCAGGAGAGTTAGGAACTTGGGTTGTTGCAGAAGTCTTAGGCAGTGGCCTATAGCAACTCAATGTTCTCCTTGCTTTCCTTTGGTCTCTTCCAAGCCCATGTGTCTTTTTTGTGCTCAACCCATCTGAAAATCCCAGTGGTGTCTTGGTGTTGGGCTCTGTGACAGGCAGGGAGCTGCTGGGATTACTGGTGTGTACTACCAGCTGGGAAGTTGAGTCACGAGGTTCATGAGGCCAGCTATGGAGGTTTGAATAGGTATGTCCCCATAGACTCATGTGTTTGAGTGCTTGGCGCATAGGGAGCAGCATTATTAGGAGGTGTATGTGACCTTGTTGGAGTAGGTGTGGGCTTGTTGGAAGAAATGTGTCACTGTGGGGTGGACTTTGAAATCTCATAGCTCAAACTATGCTCAGAGTGGGACACAGTCTCCTTCTGTTGCCTGTGGATCAAGATGTAGAACTCTCAGTTCCTATTCCAGCACCATGTCTGCCTGCATGCTGCCATATCCCACCATGATGATAATGGGCTAAACCTCTGAAAATGTAAGCCACCCCAATTAAATGTTTTCCTTTATAAGAGTTGCTGTGATCATGGTGTCTCTTCACAGTAATAGAAACCCTAACTAAGACACCAGCCTAGGCTACATAGTAAAGAGTTGTCTAAAACAAATGCCCAATAAGGCAAAGCCAGTACAGTGGTGTGTATCCACTGTGAAGGGCAGGGCATTTGATTGGAAATATTGCTCTAAATTCCCACCAAATGGGCCTTTTCTGCCATTACACACACACACACACACACACACACACACACACACACACGTGCATGTAACACACACAGATATACACACAGACACACACGCATGCAGTACACACACACACACACACACACACACACACACACACACACACACACATTCCCGACTGGCCTGCATTCTGCTCCTAGCCCCTCAGGGAGCTCTGTCCTCTGCACCTGTGTCTTCTTGGGCCCACAAACTGATAAAAGTATTCAGGACCAAGTGCAAACTGAGGTTATACCCTCTGGCTTTCAAACACCTTGTCAGAACCAGGGCTCACGCAGCACCATTGTGTCCCTGTTCACACTCTAACACAGTGGACTAGAAAGGCAGACATCTCCGTACCCCTAGAGCCTTCCAGAGCCTGCGTTCACTCACTTACCAAGCCCTCACAATCTATCATGCCAGGCAAGAGAGGCTGAGTGGTAGCAGAGACTGCTTAACCCTTATGGGGTTCCTACCAGGCTGCTGAAATTACAGACACACAGGGAGCATTTGTGTTGATCTTCAGAAGCCTTTGTGAGCAGAGGGCCTAAAGCACGTGCTAGCCAGGAGCCCCATAGGGAGGTAACTGTTCTTGACAGGATTTGGCTAGAAACATGGGCATGAGAAAGGCATGCCAAAAAAGAGCAATAACATGTGCAAAGGCCAGAGGGTAGGACAGTTCAGTGCTCTGGGATGCTGGGTGGTGCTAGGTGACTGCAAGGTCTGATTAGTAATTGGGTAATGGGGCCTTCCCTGGTCTGTGTGTGTGTGTGTGTGTGTGTGTGTGTGTGTGTGTGTGTGTGTGTGTTGGGGTGGGGAGCAGCTCTGTTTATATTCAGGAAGCTATGCTGGGCTATCACAGATCTCAGGGCTTCTCTCCAGAGTGGGCTGGAGCCCAGAATGAGCCCGTGGTGTTGGAGGATAACTTTGGGCTAGCCTCTGGAAGACTGTCAGAAGCTCTGTACAGAGTAGAAAGACTAGCAGCAGATGGACGGGAGCCTGTGTTCCAGTTCGACGTCTGTCACTTCTCAGCTGTGTGTGTTTGGACAAGTCACCCGAGCTCTCTGAACCTGGCTCCTCATGGCTTATTCCTCTGGGATGGCAATGGGGGCTGATGAAGGAGATGTGTCTGAAGTCTTGTTGTAGGGTTAGAGATGGGTCAAATGTGGAACTCCAGTTAAACATGACGTTGTAAGTCAATATTGCTGCTGATGGAGAGCTTTGCTGTTGCTGGATAAGATGGGGTTGGTGACTCTGAGTCTCTGAACTTTCTGGACAGGGCTGGGAGGCACTGGGCTGCAGCTACAGGTGTGGGAAGGGGTTCCATACACAAAGAATCCTGCACCCGGGGACTTCTAGCTCTGCAGTTGACATCTGCAGGTTCTCCATCCTTTGCTGTTGGGATTATACTTTTTTTTTTTTTTTTTTTTTTTGCGTGGAGCCTGATGGGATCAGGGAGCACATCCTGGGGATTGCAGGCCTGGATCATACGAATCCTCACCTCTCACTGTACCCTCCTTAGGTGGGTTCTTGCGTGTTTTTTCTCCACATCCTGACATCCAGGATGCCACATGGGCTTCTAGGAAGGATGCCTGAGAGCCTGTGCTCCCAGGAGTCAACAGCATCTCCTGGCATGGTATATAAATGCAGTTTCTCATTTGGGAGTTCTAGGGCTGCCCAAGGCCTTGGTAAACAATGAGTGGCTAGGCTCCCGGAGGTGTTTACAGGACTTCTGCCCAATGAGGCCACACACAAGGCAAGCTCGATGGCATGCCGTCAGGGGCAGACCCTAAAAGCCTATGATTGGCCATCTGACACTCGTGTATCTGGTGCAGACACAGAGAAAGCCCACAGTAATGACTCCAGGTGATATTGCACTCCAGAGTCTGAGGCTGACAATGGTGACTGTTAACGTGTCCTTGCACCCTCTAATAACTTGTCCATGAACGTCCCACTCATCCTTATCACTTGGTTAGGTCATAGCAGAGACCCTGCATTACATGAAACAACTCAGCAGCAGAGGGGTGGGGGCACACTTCAGGTGGCACTTGGTAAGCACAGAGGCGGGGTGAGTCAGGGCTTTGATCTGGTCTGGGGACCCCTGGCTTGCAGTCACCTCTGCCTTCAGTCGCTCGATCTCGATCTCGCCGTCCTCGATCTGCTGTCGCAGCTGCTTGGCTACCGTCTTCTCTGTCTCTACTATCTGCAGCAGGTGCAGGTACTTCTGCATGAGCGCCTCGTGCTCCGTGGCCAGTGTCCTGTAGCTGTGGACAGAGGTGCATGGCAGGTGAGATGCTGCCCCCTGTCTCTGGGCCCTGCACACCCCATTGCACACCAACTTCTGGTTGCTTCATTTGCCTGGCTTTCTTTGTTATGCTCTCTGTCTCTCTGTATGTATACTATCTATATCTATCTATCCATCTATCTATCTATCTATCTATCTATCTATCTATCTATCTATCTATCTATATCTGTCTTTGTTTCTCTCTATATATCATACGTACACACAGACACACACATTCTCGGTCTCGGTCTCTGTCTCTCCTTTTCTCTCCCCCTGGGACGTTGTCTAGGCAGATAGGCATTTTGAAGCATACCCTCCCCCGTCTCCCTAACTCCACACTTCTTCTTAGGCTACTTCTGGGATTCAGATGAATTGCCTTGGTGGACTCCAGGGATCTTCTTTCAGCTTCAGAGCTTCTAGTAGCATGGTGATGGAGGGGGATACTATATGTGCCTAAAAAGTCCTCAGTGGACACTTGCTGTACGCAAGGGTGACTACAGACGCATGCATCAGGCCTTGTGGGATATATGGAGGACAAGTAGGCACGGACATCTCATTGTTTGGGTGATGCCTGAAGACTGCACAGGACATAGAAGTGTCCAGTGGCGAGTCACAGGTTCTTAGTATATGCTAAGAAGGAGGGGGCCAGCAACAAGGACTGCTCAGGGAAGACTTCCAGGAGGTCCCAGGTAACACACCACCAAGTTGGAGCTGAGGCGTTTGACTCCAAACATAGTTCCTTGGGTACGTACCCACTTTAGGGCAGCCCTGGGTAGACTTGTGTTGGCAGTAATTGATAATGAGGTGAGGTGGTTAGGTGGCACCAGGACAGAGACAGTCCCAAAGGACAGGCAAAGGGGGGTGGGAGGAGGGGGAAGGTATCTTATCAGATTCCCAAATTAAGGCGTGGCACACAGATGGACAGAGTGGCAGAGCAGGAATGAAAGTAAGAAGTGGCTTGCCTGAGGTCACCACACCCCTGAAGAGAGACCCCAGTGCCCTATGTTCTTGGTCTGGGCCTCTCCATACTGCTCTATGGTATGAACAAGGCCATCAGAGTACCTCACAGCTGTGGAAAGCTAGATCTGATCCCATGAAGAGGCCCAGTGGGCAGAGAGGCTTGGAGAACAGGACTCCAACATCTCAGAGGGAGGTCAGGGAAAAGGCAGGACCTTGGAAGGGAAAGGTTAGCGTTCTCAGGGATAAAATAGTCTGGGTCTTTTTCCCTCACTGTTCCTCAAATTCTTCCTCTTGCTTCAACCCACCATCACCTGAGAACCACCCCTTTGCCTTTCCTCTCTCACACCTACCCATTCCTCTGTGCTCTTGTCCTCTCCTCGCTCAGCAAGGTCTGTGTCTCCTTTCTTAGTGGTAGTGAGGGCTTCTCCTTCCCGTCCTTTGATTGGCACAGCCCAGGATGTTCTATATGCACATCAAACCCCTCTGCAGGGTCTCTTTCAGATTGACTGCCTATGCTCCATCACACTCCATCCCAGCATCCAGAAAAGGCTCAACTCCCTACCCCCTTAGAACAAGCCAAGCTGTCCCTCAACCTCCCTAACTCTACCCGTTCTGTCAAAGTGATTGGATTGAGATAGTGTGGCGTTAGGAAAACACACATCTCAATGTGTTGGTGAGAGAGTTTCTAGAGATGTTAATGAAGGGCTGGGAGGACTTGCTGGAACTGAGTGGCACTGTCCCATTGCGAGGTCTAGAAGGAACCAAAGGGAAGAGGGAGGAGGCCTTCTAGCCAGGATGTTCTCTCTGTCTGCCTCCTGGTTGCCATGAAACGGGCAGCTTCATTCTGCCACAAGCTCACTTCATGATGGTCTACCCTACTGTAATCAACAACAGAGCCAATGGAGGATCATGACCAAAATCCACTTTCCTTCCTTAAGGTTGTCCTCTCAGGTATCTGTCACCTTGTTTCCCACTTGCTCAGCATGGTTTATTGAAAGAGCTGCTCACTCAGGGTCTGCTAGCACTTTCTTTACTCCATCAGCACAGCATTGGCTCTTAGCACCCATAGCAACTGGCTCCCCCTCTGGGGCCACCCACTGTCTCCTACTGGTGAGACTGATGGAATGTGAGATTGATTTTAGTCTGCCAACTTCTGGTATTATTATCATGCAGTCCTGCACACAGCTGGCCAGTGGGGTCAAGCTGAGGAGGGAAGTCTTTGTCTCAGCCTCAGGAGTCTCTGTGACCCTCAGGGTTTGAGGTGAGACTCAGGAGGCCATGACGGAAGTAACCTTGCAATAAAGAAGGGCCATGCCAAGGTGTTTGAGGTAGAAGGGTAGTTACAGAGGGCCCTGTTCTCTGATGATGCCAGAAGATGCCTTCTTGGGAGGAGGCTGGCTGCGGCCATACATATCCTGAGGGTGGGACGATATAGCAGGAAAGGCTTGCTTCATCAGGCTCAGGACACCTGTGGCAAGGAAGGGATCCTGGGAAGAAACTGTGGTCCAGAGAACTGATCTCTGTTCTTAGCGTTACCTTTTCTTAAGTAACAGGCTGTGAGAGATGCTGTTCCACTATAACACTATGGCGGTCTGGGTGCTTTTCTTGTGAAAATGAACCCAGACTGGAAGGGCTTTCCAACTTCCTAGGGTACCTAATTGTCTTCACTTGCAAGCAAAATTCAATTGAGAGCAAGGAGTCTGTTTTCACACCATCTTGCCTCCCCACACAGGGGTGCGAAGCACAGCTTCCTCCTTAGTCTAGTCTTACTAATGGCAGACACCCCGTGCTGCAGGAAGGAGGAGTCTCATCTGCAGGTTATCTGCCTGCCTTCCTTCTCCTCCCCATTCCCTTCCCTCTCTTTATCCTCCTCTTTCTTTTCTCCTTTCTTCTCCCATCATTCCACCCCTTCTCTCCTGTCCCCTTGGCGCCCCCTTCCTCCTTCCCTTCCCTATGCCCCCTCCCTTCTGCCTCCTTTTCTCCTTCCCTTCTCTCTCCCCCCTCCCTTCACCCCACTCTCCTATTATGTTTTAAATGTGAAGTCTCCTGTGTCAGAAGATAAGCACCTGGGAAGCTGGGGCCAAGAACAGCAGGGCTGCTGCAGAGATTAGACTGTTAAAGAGCCCACTGACAGGGGAGATGGCTCAGTCAGGGGAGCACCTGCCACTCAAGCGTGAGGAACCCAAATTAAGAGTAAGTAAGTAAATGAGTAAAACAGGCCATGATGGAGTGTGCTTGTAATCCCAGCACTGGGGAGGTAGAGGTAGGCAGATCTAGCCTAGCCTACTCCAAGGACTCCTGTCCAGTGAGAGACCTGGACACACACACACACACACACACACACACACACACACACACACACACGCCAGACTCCACCCATTATAGGCTCATGGACATTTGAAAGACCTTGCTTTGAGATGTCACAGGGAGCCTATGGAAGTCCTTCCCTACACCAAGCCATTAAGTATTCAGAGGTGTAAGCCAAGCGGATGTGGCTGCTGCTGCTGGAGCCAGTGGCAGAATTTGGTGCTAGCCATAGGATACTGGTTTTAGGGGCATGCAGAATATAAGTATTGTGGGTCCCAGAGGTTTCCACCCAGATTTCAAAAGAAGGCCTGGGAAGCAAGGCAGTATGAGAGGGTCAAGAGTCCCTGAGAGGGTGAAGTTGTGAGAGTTGAATATGAAGCTCTTGGGGCCCTCAGGAGGCTGGAGAGGCCAAGAATGGGGGACATCTGACAAGGAGAGTTTTAGGAAGTCAACAGAGCCTTCTAAGAAGTCACATTGAGGAACTAGGAGTTGACGGACTGCCTGAGGCATACAGAGAGGGAGAGGGGCCATGGCTATGTAATAAGGATGGTGAACTTCCAAGATGGCTGGCTTCTCCCCCACCCTCCTGACTTGAGATAAAGACCTGACAGCATATGGGCTTTTTGTCCTGTCAGTAGGGCCCCCTGCTGATGGACTGGCTCAAGGAGCCCCTGGCTGCATCAGGGCATGTTTACACAACAGCTGTAGGACCATTAGCCATCCTTTCTTTCTTCAAACTGAGCAACCCTATGTTAGGGAAGGGACTTTAAAACACTCCAGTCCTCAAGAGAAGATGTGTTTCAGCTTCTCTAGTTCTTGTTTCGCCTTGCAGAGGGTCTTTTCTCTGTGTGCTTGTGGTAAGTGCCCATTTCCTCGCCTCTGGTAAAAACCTTTCTGGACCGCCTGTGATAGGAACACCCTCCACTTCCCAGCTCCCCACTTCCTCCAACTGGACTTAACCTTCCACAGTTTCTACTACCTCCCAACAGTCCATTCAGTGATGAATTCATCCAGGGTCAGTCCTCAGATTAGGTCAGAGAACTCTCCTGTTGCTACCTGTTGTGATGGAGATTTTTTCCCCCCTGCCTTTTGATTCTTTAATTGACAAAAGAAATGAACCTGGTCAAGACCCCTAGATGGTAACAATATAAACTACAATCAGAAAAGACTACAGAGGTGGGACTTTCCAAGCCTGTTGGAGCTCATACCATGCCCCAGATCCTGTATATGCTCATGACATGACCTGAATACCCAGACATGGAGCTCCATGGTATAATGTTTGTCTGGCTGGGTGTTCCTCTTTCTATGTTTCCATTCCTCTTTGGAAAGGGGAGGGTTCCTATCATTGTACGTTAGAAGTACATGACTTCCTTTTTTTTTTATTTTAAAGGTGTTCATAGCTACTGCTGCCTTGCATCACTGAAGACTTTAGACTTAGCCTTCTGAGAAATTATGGGGCTATTAAGACTGAAGACCTTTGGGGACATAGTAAATACATTTTACACTGTGAGATGGCCATGGGCCTTTGGGGGCCAAGGGAAGAATATTATACTTTGGTCTGGAATGCTCCTCGTGGGCTGATGTTTAAAGGCTTGGTGGCCAGTAGATGGGCTTTGGGAGCAATCCTGAGGACCCTGACCTAATCAGTGGAATGGTCCTTGATGAATTCATCATTGAATGGACTGTTGGGAGGTAGTAGAAACTGGTAGGTTAGGTCTAATTGGAGGAGGTGGGTGGCTGGGGAGTGTGTCTTTGAGGGTTTATCTTCTCTTGCTCTTGCTTCTGTCTCTCTGCTTCTTGTAGCCATGAGGGGAACAGTTTCCCTCTGCCACACCCTTCTCACAAAATGTCTCTGTCCTAATACAGGCCTAAATTTCACAGAGCCAGCCAACTGTGGCCCTAAATCATGAACCAAAGTAAATCTTGCTTCCTTTAAGCTGATTATTTCAGCTATTTGGTAATAACAATTAAAAAAAAAAAAAAACAAAGACAACATCACTTTCCCTCCCTTTCTACCCACCCACCACCCCATTCTTTACTTTTCCTCCCCTACTCCTTCCACTCCTGGAATCCTTCCAGCGGAGACTGACCAAGGCACTCCTGGTGTGTGCAGTCTTTATGAATTCATAGACTTTCAGAGCTAGAAGGAAACCCAGGGGTCATCAAAGGTTGACTGTATGGTTTACTCAATGAAGTCACTGAAGTCCAGGAAGGAGAAGTAATTGACTTAGAACAACAGTTGTTCAGTGTCAAAGCTGGAGGTGGAATTGGCCCTAGGGCCTGAGAGTGCATTTCAGTCTCTTTGCCCCCTGGCTTGGCATCTAGTTCTCACTAAAATGCTGGGTATGAAGCACACTGCCTTATCTTACAAATGACTATACACATACACTACAGAAGCATCCCATAATACTAGACTATGATACATACAGTGTGAGAGAACATTGTGTCTCAACATGGTATTAATACACCACAGTGCTTATTTTTATACACGGAATGTTTCTATTAAGTACATGTAAATAAGAACTAAGTTGGGAATATGTAAAAATACTTCATACTCAATATGGCTGTGGCAGAGAGCCAGTTGTTGCTGCCACTTCTGCACACACACACACACACACATACACACACACACCACACTTGCACACTCATACTCTTTTAGGGAACTCATCTGGCAATCTGTTAGCAACCTAGGACTCCTATATGCACTGGTTTGCATGTACATCCCTCTCTGAAGAAGGCAATGTTGTTTCTTCTTTCCTTAACAGCCATCAGACTTAGACAGATTCGGTTCAGTCATACTCTAGTTATGCTCTGGTACAGAGTAAGAAGGTCATTCTGGCCTGAGCTAGCTTTGGGTGCTAATTTGTAATAAGGCAAACTGCATCCTTAAAGTGAACTTTTAGGGGAAATTCCATATTTGCCATTTTATGATTATACATAATTGGGCACACATATGATTAAAATAAGGTGAATTGTGGGAAAGGATATGTACAGTAGAAAAGAAGTCTATAACAACATATCAATCAAGACAAAAAAACCCCACCCACACCCTTAAGCAACAAAAACTCATCTTTTATTTGAACCTCGTAAAAGGAAGTGCTAAACAATAATTGGGCCATGAATCTTTTCACTCTTGGGTCCCACTGTCACTCTTGCTGGAGTATCTGACCTCTTCTACTGCTTTGCTACTTTTACAGTTTTGTGTGAGCCTTTCAGTTCTTTGAATAAGATACTAAGAACCTGGACATACTCGGTCCAGGTCCCAAATACCAGTAACAGTGTGAGCAATTATGATAGAAAAACATAAACCCTGAACCAAGGCAAAGATAATTTCTAGCACCCAGGAACCATTTCCTACTCTATTCCCACCCCAGAAGCAACTGCTCTTCCTGTTTCCATTACCCTATTTACTTTTGTCTCGTCTAAATTTCATATAACTGAGATCATATAGCACTTTTTTTTGCTATATCTACTCAGCATATTGATTTTGAAATTCATCCATCTTGTAGTGCATAACTGTAGTCGATTCATGTTTATTTCCCAGCAATATTCCATTTTATGGATGCACTGGAGGTTTGTTTATATATTAGCTTGTTCAGAGACATCATGGCTGATGACTTGCATAAAGCAGTTAAGGACACTTACATAGGAGACTTTTTGCGGTCATTTCTCATTCCTCTTGGATAGGTACCAAGGAATGGAACTAATAGATGACAGATCGTACAGTAAGCAGCTGCCTGGTCGTGTCCCGGTTGGTTGTGCTGTTTCACACTCCTCTGGTGCTGCCTAAGTACTTCCAGCCTTTCACCAGCATTTGGTATTGTCAGTTTTCATCATTTTAACCACCTACCATGTAGACCTTGTTATCGCATTGTCTCTAGAAATTGTTTGTATTGATGAATAATGAATTTTAATGAAGTGCCCATAAGACAGCTCAGCAGGTAAAGGTTATATGCCACATGCCTGATGCCCTGAGTTTGAACCCTGGATCCCACATGGTAGAAAGAGAACCAACTCCTGCAAGTTGTCCTCTGACCTCCACATGCATGCTGTAGCTCCCACAAAGCAAATAAACAAATGCAAAGAAAACCCCTGTAGTGCTTAAATACTTATGAAGTTCCTTCATGCAAATAATTTCATTTGATCTTCAAGTGAAATGTTTTGATCTCAAAATCAAACCCTGTTTGTTATTGGTTCTCCTTTGATGCTGGGAGGCTGAGGTCCAATTGCTGTCCTTGAACCTAGTTTCTTCTTCATGCAGTTTCATCTGGAACATCCCAGCAATTCCTGGTCTCCATCAGCTCTGGTCATGTTACTCTCCTGGTGTAAGACCTTCAGTGGCTTCCATGGTTCAGAGAGGAAAGGCCAAACATCTCAACAGGAAATTTGAGCTCATTTACAATCTTATGACAGCCAATTGTCCACCTCATATGCTTGAAAAGTTTTTTATATTACATGTTTTCTATTTGTGTGTGTGTGTGTGTGTGTGTGTGTGTGTGTGTGTGTGTGTGTGTACCTGTGGAAGTCAGAGGACAACATTCCCTTTCTCTCCTTCCACTAAGTGGGTCCCAGCGATTGAACTCAAGTCCTCTCAGGCTTGGTGGGGTGTGCCTTTATCTGTTGAGCTATCTCACTGGTCCTCATCTGCTTTTTAACATCTAAACTTCATTTCTTCATTATTCTCTAAATTATCTTCCATGTATCAGTGCTTTAAATAAGATTTAAAAAAATTTTTTTTAAATTTTTTTTGAGAGAGATATAGGGAGGGAGGTGTTATTGTTGAGATGCTCATGTTTAAACCCATTAAATCTTCCTTCCCATCCTTCACTAAGGCCCACTTGGTACCCTACTTCTACCCCCATTTCCCTGAAGAGGGAAATAATGTCACTCATCAAACTGTGATATGTGCCAGGGAAATACTTGTGTGGCAGCCAGCTCTAGTTCCCTAGCACTTTGCACTAGGCCTGTGTCTATTGCTTTTTCTGTGTCTATTGCTTGGTCTCTTTAGCTAAGACTGAATATTTTTTGTAGACAGAAATAGAGATGGCATGATCTTAGGGCTAAGGCCATTGCTAGGGTCACAATATCAGTTTCTGGGCAAGTGAGTTTCAAGGCCCAAAGGATCCATCTATCCATCTATCCTTCCATCTTCCACATATACTTCAAACACCCATTCATATCATATTTTATATTATAAAATATCATTCATATTTTATCCTTCATTCATCTATCACTAATTTCCCATTAATCACTAATTTTCAGACTGCAGCCTTATATCTACCCTCCATCCTTCCATTTTTTTCTTTGCATTCTTCCAACTCACACCTGCTGAACACCTTTCCTATGCTGTTTTTTTAAATCACTCATTGAGAATGCAGAGTCACACATCGCTCCTGACCTCAGTTCACATTTTATAGGAAGGTAGCCACAATAACACCTCATTATTTACTAGGTCAGCGAGATCAGCTGTCTAGAGGGTCAGCTGGATGGTGCTACACTTGACAGTGTTTAGCTCTGCCAGGGCATGGTTAGTTTTAGTTCAGAAAAAAGAGGGGACTAATTCGTGGTCACACATCAAATTGGTGGCTGCACACATTAGAGATGGGACTACGTGGTTAGAACAGAATGGGAGTCTGAAGTGCTCTCGTGCTATGGGGTGGCCAAGACTCTCACAACATCTACATTCCCCTCCCCTCCTTTCCCATCTCCTTGTCCTGAGGCTTGGACTTGCAGAAGCTTGCTTGGTTTGGTCTCTCCCGCTTAGGCAGTCTATCAGGGTGAGACATACCTGGCATGAGCAATGGCTGCCACCCACTCGTCACAGTCCTTCGCATCCTCAGTCCTCAGCTCCAGTGCCTTCTGGTTCTCATGGGTGAAGTTCACTGTGAAGTAATGCTGCACCAAGAGGAAGACAGACACCTGTGGTTATCAGGATGTCCACGAGCTCCACACACTCCCTGCTCCAGTGCTGAACGCCTGTTGCCTCTGCAGCCGGGCCCAGATGCACTTTTTGTGGTCGCCCGAATGCGTTCTATTTAGTAGTTTCAAGTGCTCAGTCAAAAAGGCTTTGGTGTGATGTAACAAAACCTATGCTTAGGATGTGATAAGGAGGCCAACCCCACAAAGCCTTATTTGCCAACCGATTACAGACAAAGAAAAAGAAAAGCCAGTTAGAAACCATCAGGCACTCTGGAAGGACGGCAGGGGAAACACACCAAGAGAACATCTCTGTGGGGGACTAGGTACCAGTTCAATGCAATGGTTCTTTAATTACTCCACACAAACTGACTAAGCACTCATCTAGACGCTGGGGTGACAGAAGCGAATCAATGGTACAGTCCCCAGGAAATCTCACTTGTAAGCCGCTGCTATGCTGGGCACAGGTGTCTGACTTAAAGCTGAGTCAATGGTGGGGCTGCCTCCCTGAGGTCTCGGGGAAGCTGAGGCGCCAGATAAGAGACACACACCTCGAGGGTTGTCGTGGGAGTTAAATACCCGTAGAGCTCTCTGAACAACACCTGGCACTAAGGCAGGGCGGCCTCAGTGTGTATAGTAATTAATGCCATATGATCCCTTCCACGCCGCAGGTGAAGGGGACTGTGGAGCACAGAGGAAGCCAGCCACCGGTCCCACCCAGGAAGATGAAGAGGAGCTTCTCAGGGGATGGGCCCTGGGTCTCGGTTCTCTCTCAAGTCGGCTGGAAGACCCTGGGTGACAACACAGGTACCTGGAGCCCATGGCCTGATGGAAGTAGAGGAGATACACAGTGTAGATGGACAAAAGGCAGAGGGGTACTCCTGGGCAGGAGCTCAGGGGGGCAGAACGCAGGTGAGGGGAAACGGGGGAGGGTGATGTTCTGATTTCAGTCCTGAGGTGCCACAGATAGGAGTCCGTGAGTGGCTTCGGGGGTGGGGAGGCAGGATGAGTGGGGGATGGACATGCAGAATGTGGGTCTCTGGTGACAGCCTTGAGGTTGAGAAAGAAGCCAAAGAGAAGTCATTCAGGGGGAGGGAGAACCCCAGTGGGGGGCCACCTGTTCTGTCTCTTGGAAAGAAGCAGGGTAGGGTGCAAAGAGGGGCCTGGGGCCTGCCTTTTGGAGGGTGTGCCATACAGGGTGCCTGTGCTTCTGTCCCTAGGTGTCCAGGTGGCGGGAAACAGCAGCACAAGGTAAAGATATATAAACTAATTTTAGCGGCTGACTTGTACTTTATTTTTAATTGCCATTCTAGCTGATAGACTCGTGTGTGTGTGTGTGTGTGTGTGTGTGTGTGTGTGTGTGTGTGTGTGTATGTTAGGGGGTGGGGGGAAGACTTGTTGCAGAGTTAGCGTTATCCCTCGTTTCCTAGGAAACAGATAACTGGGCCTGTAACATGAAATGTCAGCTCTAGCCTGGAACAACTCCAGTGGGCACTGGGCCTGTGGGAAGGAAGCAGGTTAAAAGAGGAGCTGCAGGTGGCCCCGTAGCCCCTTCCCTGTCTGGGGAAAGGAAAAGACCCGATGAATGTTCATCTTAAATGATCTTGCTTTGTCCCGTATCCACCAAGTGCTGCAGGCATGATCTGCTTTCCAGATGACGACCCTGACACTTAGGGAAGCCGAGCAAGTGGAGAGCAAAGGAGCCAATCGACGACGACGACGACACACCTCCTCCTTGGGGCCTGTCTTTGCCACGTGGATGCTGACTGCTGGGTGCAGGTTTTCTTTCTCTCACTTTTGCTCTCCAGTGTTGGAGCCTCAGGGATGCACTGACCCACGGGCCTTAGACTGCTCCAGGCCAGGGCCTGGGCCTGAATGATCTGGGCTATTCTCAGCCCTACCCTGTGCTGGTTCTGAGTGAACTACAGGTGGCTGAAGGAGAGGGTGAGTGAGATGATGAGGGCTCCACCCTGCCCTGCCTCTGAGTCTCTGTAAGGCACCAGGCATGCTGGGGCTCTTTTTTTTTGGCTCACATTAGTAACGACCCGACGCCTCTCTCCTGAGCACATGCCCCATGCCTGCCACAATGCTGAGTGCAGCAAAGCCCCCGTGGAGAGAGCAAGACCCTAAGTCTGCGGCTTTGGGTTAGCTGGAGTCTAGACCTGATGTTTTAATTTTATTATCACCATCACAGGCCCCCCCAAATACGCAGAGCCCAGGGATAGACGCTGAGGGTGATAGGATTTTCTCTGTGCCGGCCTGTTTCCCACCTCCTCTCTATCCAGCATGGTGACTAGGGAACCTCCTGGGGAAGTGGCTTCTGCTGCTAAAGGAAGAGGAAGGGAAGGTTTCGTGGAGGTGTGAGGACAGTCAAGATGGTGAACGCCCCTGGGTCTGAGAATGAAGGAAGGCAAAGATTTAGAGGAAAGGGCACAGAGAAGGGACTCCATTTTGCAGCTTACTGGGACCCTGCAGTGCCTGCGCTGAGAAAGCCTTGGCTGTTGCTTTCTCGTTCCCCCTACTAACGTCTTACTGTGAAGTTCAGGTGTTTGCAAACATTGAAGGTTTTTACAGCAAAGCCCACATAAGCTACCGTCTGGGCTCCTGCTGCTCTCTGCAGCCCTGAGGGCAACCTTGGCCTTCAGGAGAGGCTCCTGCTGAGAGGTTACTCCAGATGGAAGAGTCCGCTCTACAGTTTGGCACAGACCCCCCCAAGGATGGGGGAAACACCTGCCCACACTACAGAATGGCTCTTTGCAGTCCTTGGCTGGTAACAACAGTGTGGGCACCTTGCTCAAGCTTGGGAAACACCTGGTGCTAACTGCAGTGGTCACATGTGGTTCTGGTTTAATTGTTTCCCACCTCCCACGGATGTGAGGCCTAGGCTGTGACTAGTTGTCCTGTTGATCTGAGACTTTGGACAATGAGAACACGTAAGAGTCAGGGTTGGAACAGCGCCTTTCCAGCCAGTCTGGGTCAAGGAGTGCATCCCTCATCTGCCTCTACACAGGAGCAGCCCTACCTGAGACACAGCATGACAAAGGAAAGGGTTCAGGCACATTTACTCCAGCCTCCTCTGTGTGGGGTTAAGGAAGAGGGAGACCACATTTGGGAGAACTTTTTCACATTTTTTTTTGTGTGTTTGTGCATGCTCATGTGTGTGAGTGTGTCTCTATGTTTGCAATTTGTGCGTAGGCCAGATGTTGACATCTTCAATTGTTCTCCACCTTAGGTTCTGAGACAAGGTTTGCTGAATCCTCAGCTCAGTGATTGGCTGTGTTGGATGGCCAGCAAGCCTAAGGGGTCTTCCCACCTTCTACCTCCTTAGTGCTGGGATGAGTCACAGATGAGTCACAGGGTCTTGGGGATCCAAATGCAGATTCCCATGCTGGCATGACAAGCACTCTGCTCACTGGCCCACCTTCCCAGCCTCGTCATTTTCTTTTGAAGAAATGGCTGTATTCACTTAGTGGGGAGAAGTGAAGGGGTAGTTCATGGTCTTTTGAATGACAGCAAGGAAAAGCCCAGGGACCTTGTGGTTTTTGATAAATGTTTTGCTGGCACGTCTCACTAGATAGATAACCTTGAGCATTGTTCAGTGGCTTTTATACCTGTTTCTTCATCTATGCAATGGGCATAAAGAGGCTCTTTTTCTTTTATAGCTCTTGTAAGGTCCAATAGAGAGAACACTGGCGACATCCCACAAACAAGTCCCCTGTGCGTACTTGCTCCTCTTTTTTTTTTTTTTTTTTTTTTTTTTGCTATCTTTATAACATCACCCCCCAGTACTCTCGTTGGACAACACAGCTTCTTGGCTAGTATGCTCTCCTTCAGGTGTGGAATAAAAAAATATGGTTATTGTTCAGGCCCTGATTCTGTCTAGAAATTTGGGGTAAAGTTTGGGACAGCATTAAATGTACAGAATTACTGAGGTTCTGAAGTGCCCATCTCATGGGTGACTAGTAACGGCACAGGAACACATTGGAAACCATTCTGTGCCTTCACCATAAAGAAGGCACATCTTCCCAATATCTTCTGCTGGTCCCCACCTCCTGGAGGGTAGCCACACCCTCAGGCTCGCACACACTGCATTCACAAGGAGACAGGATGAAAGCAGAGGGGATGCTTGCCGCAGTAGTTCTGCCTTCGATAGTGGCTCTCACGACCCAGGTAAGTCTGTCTTCTGTACAGTGAGCAGAGCTTCTGGCTTGCATGAGCCAAAGTTCTGCAAAGATTCCTTCCCCATCTTGGTTCTTTGAGCTGGGAAAGATACCACATCTTATTTCTGTTCTTCCCATGCCTCTCTGTCTAGATCTTCCATTCTCTGTGGGTCCTGCCCTTGTCTTCACCACCCACTTCTCTTCCCCTCCTCTTCACTCCTCTTCACCTGGCAGGTGGCTCCCAAGGTCAGTGTGGTCTAGATCTATTCCCCCCACCACTACCACCTCCCATCCTAGGATAATCCTCAGTTTCCACAATTCCTAGTGCCGATGTCAAATGTCCACTGTTGAAGTCAGTGAGGAGGGCTTGAGTTCCTGTAAGCTGGGGATGGGTTAGGGCTTGGAGTCCCACCTGCTCAGCCTCTCCCTGGCTTCTTGTCCCACCCAGCTGACAGGAAAGGGGGGTACATAGGACAGATGCATTTTCTGGGGCCATGGCCTGATCTGAGGAAAGTGGAACAGCTGGTCACCTAACAGACGTATGTACAGGTGGCAATCCCTGCAGCTGGAATTCATTCTGGCCTCGCTGCTCAAAAGGGTTTGACAGCCTTGTTGACTTTGGGAACCCTGGGCTCCTCACTGGCTGCTTAGTGGGGGCACTTGTTCTAGCCTACTACACACAGTGATGTCAACAGGGAAAGGAAAGCTCACATCTTTTCTTCTCTGTCTGAGTGATTCCTCATTTATTAGACTAGTCACAAATACCCAGCTTCCAGCAGAAGCCAGTCAGTCCCCCCCCATGGCTATCAGTGGCAACAGGCAGGCCATGAGTGTTCTTGGAGAGGTAAGACATTCCTCCTGATCAGTGCTTTCCAAAGTCTCCAGTGCTAGTATTAAAAGCAAAACAACCTTGCCCTGTTGAGATCAGGCAAGAAGGACTTGAGCCTCTGAATCTGGGAAGGTGTTTGGAGCCCCACCTGCTCAGTTTATGTCCCTCACTATGGATAAGGTGGCGCCTATGGCTCCATCCCTCATCAATTCTCCTCAACTTGGATGTTGATGACTTTCTAATTGTTTTTGCTATTGTCTCAGACAATGTCTACTCATGCTGAACATCAGTGTCATCTGGGAACTTAAATAACAGTGGCACCCCATTAAGGATCCATGATAATAGACAGGGGGGTTGTGGGTACTATTTTTTGTTTGTTTGTTTGTTTGTTTGTTGTGTGTGGTTTTTTTTTTTTTTTTTTTGGTTTTTCGAGACAGGGTTTCTCTGTGTAGCTTTGCGCCTTTCCTGGAACTCACTCTGTAGCCCAGGCTGGCCTCGAACTCGCAGAGATCCACCTGGCTCTGCCTCCCGAGTGCTGGGATTAAAGGCGTGCGCCACCACCGCCCGGCCGTGTGTGGTTTTGAGAGAGAGTGCGAGAGAGCCAGGTACACGATCACACACACACACACACACACACACACACACACACACACACACACGATTGTGGAGACAGAATCTCTCACTTGTCTCAAATTCACCAAAGTAAACTAGAGTGGCTGGCCTGTGGGCTTCAGGAATCCTCTGTCCCTGTCTGGGATTATGAGCCTGTATCACCATGCTTTTCTACATGAGATTTGAGGATCAAACTCAGGTCCTCTCACTGAGCTATCACCACAGCTTCGCACTGGTATATTTGAAGGTTCCTCAGTTGGTTCTTGTGTCTGTCTGTCACTCATTGCCTGAAACGCCCGAGGGAGGAGTGCGGTTTTGGCACCAGAAGCAAGCACGCCTCTTCCTGCCCCTCAGTCCTCTCAGAGAACACGGGCAGTGGCAGTGGGAACAGGTCCTGGGAGCTCTTGGAGTTTGGAACAGAGCAATGGGAAGATGGAACCAATGACCTGGGCATGTTGGATTCTACAGAAACACAGGGTCTCAGAGCATGCAGGGAAGAGATGATGCCACTCGGAGTGGGTGGGGGAGAGGCAAGGCAGGCAGAACTGGTTCCTCACCTGGGCCTTGGAGACACTGATTTTTCTGGGGAGTTCTACTAAGTACCACAGTCATGATTTCATGATTGCCCATGTCTTCTCTTTTGCCTACGCTGTATTGAGTGGGCTCCTGTCCTTTCAGAGAAGTCATTTCTGACTAAGAAACAGCCCGGCAGCCTGGCGCTGTGCCTTGTGCTGGGCATGGAGCTGTCCCTGTTTGCTGAGTGGGTGACCAAACTCATTAGACCAGTTCATTAGTTAATTGGTTAATAGCAAAAGCCTCAAAGCAGGTGGTGCTGAATTTGCCCCTCGGGAGTGGGCAATGGAGCTGGCAAGATTGATAAGAGGACAGGCATTTCCTGACAGAGACTGGCACTGCCCGGACAGCAGGAAGGTCCCGGGCAGTCCTGGAGCCAAAGAACTAGTTCTGGAACATAGTCAATACAGGACCTTTTCCATTTACTGATGTACTTATTTATTCATTTAGTTTTTGAGCCAGTATCTCACCACGTAGCCCAGGCTATCCTCAAACATGAGCTCCTTTTGCTGAAGCCCCCAGAATGCTGGGGTATGGTGGAACACCAGCCCCTATCCTTGTTTCGTTTTGGGGGAAAGATCTATTAATGTCCTGGAAATCTAGAATCCTGGGGAGTCATTTTGGGGTTGTGGCAGGTGCCAGGGTTTGGAGTTCAAAAGTACTATTTTCTCATGGGGCCTTCAGAATGACTTGTCACTTCTGTGGGCAGTTTCCTCTTCCACAAAGTCTTCCCCCATGGGGTGCTTAATGCTATGGTAGCACCAGCTCATCATGGGCTCAGTGACATGCTTTAAACCTGGAACCATTCACAAGGCCACCTGATTGAACTGAATTATAAGCAGTTAAGTCATCAGAAAGTACATCTTCCTTCCCCAGTTGTGGGGTCGTTCCTTCAGGCACCTCCTACTCATGTCTTCTAGTTCCCTTTCTGGGTCTCACCCCAAGGCCCCTAAAACCAAGCTCCTCCTGGCTATAGCAGGCCATCTCAGGACTATCTCCTGACCTTTCCCCCAGTTTCTACAACAGAGGACACTCATTGACTGCACTTCCTCTTAGCCATGGCTGCACCGACTTCACCCATAAACACAGTGGGAACCTCACCAGCTACTGTATTTTCATAAAGGGCTACTGAGTACAGGCCTCCATGGGTTTACTGATGACTTCACACCAGTCTGGACAGACTGCCTGTCCTGCCCACTTCCTCCCCATCTAACCTGATGCGACTTCATATAGACACTCTTACCAGAGTCTAGTGGCTTTTTTCTGTCCAGCTTCTCTCTCTGAATTCTCAAATCTGAGTCTTCAGGACCTTGCTCACTGGACCAGGACCCCTGCTCTGCCCTGTGATGGGTGATGGTTAGTATCAATTGTCAACTTGCTGGGATCTAGAATCATCCAGGAGACAAATCTCCAGGCACATCTGCATCTAGATTGTGTTAACTGAGGAGAGAAGATTCACCCTAAATGAGGGCCGCACCATTTCTTGATCTGGAACCCTTGCATTGAATGAAAAGGAGAAAGCAAGCTGGACATCAGCATTCATCTCTCTCTGCTTCCTGACTGCTATCCCCATGTAACCAGCCACCTCACACTCCTGCCACCGTGCCTTCTCCATGGTGATTGACAACCCTTGACCCATGAGCAGAAGTAAATCCTTCCTTCCTGAAGTTACTTTTCTCATGTATGTTATCATAGAAATAAAACAAACAACTAATATAGCTTCCAAGCTAAGTACCTGTCTTAGGGTCTCTATTGCTGTGAAGAGACACCATGACCACGGCAATTCTTATAAAGGAAAACATTTAATTGGGGCACCCTACAGTTTCAGAGGTTCAGTCCATTGCCATCATGGTGGGACATGGCAGCGTGCAGGCAGACATGGTGCAGGAGAAGGAGCTGAGAGTTCTATATCTTGCAGGCAACAGGAAGTCAACTGTAACACTGGGAGTAGCTGGAGAATAGGCGATATCAAAGCCCACTCCCACAGCAACACACTTCCTCCAAGTCCACACCTGCTCCGACAAGGCCATATCTCTTAATAATGCCACTCCCTTTGGGGGCCATTTTCTTTCAAACCACCACAGTGCCTGTCTCAAGCCTCTATCTAGATTGCTGATCTCCTACAGAGTCTAGCCAGGTATCCATCTGGCCACACACTTGCTGCCAATGCTGACTTCCTACATACCTTCTTCCTTGCTCATTGACTCTCCTTGTCCAGTCTGTGGGTGTACCAGATCTCTAGAGCCCTGTGGCAGCTTGCCCCTCTCAGCATCAGCTTGGAGCCAAGCTTCTGTCTGCTGAATGGTCTGTTTTCATATACTTTAGGCCCTGGGAGCCAGGGCCACAGAGGGGATGGGGACTATCATACCAACATCTTTCTGTCTATCACTGTGCCTTTAACCAGCCTGACCTTCACCTTCCCATCAATTACTTCTCTAGAAGTTCACTGAATAAGACCCAAGCCTCCACCTGAAAGCATCTGCTCTTCAGTTTCTGTTAGAGACCCAGATGAGAAATGACCCTTGCCATGCATATTTATTAATTCCAGCTATGATTATAATAATACTAAGAGTTTAAAATGACCCAAATATTCCTCAAAAGAAGGCTGTCTGAAAAGCCATTAGCACACCCGTATGGTGTACCCTGTAGCTGTTAAAAAAGAGTAGTTCCATAAAGAATCATCACTATGTAGTAAGAAAAACAAGGTGTGGAACAGTGGTTACAGCATACTTCAACTGGTTAGCAATTATGCGCACATGGACGTGTCTGATGTGTATGCTCTCTGAGAGAATGTGTAGGACATTAGTGATAATGGGCACTTTCAGGAGGTTAGGGTCAGGTGGGAGGACCAGCTTCACTCTATGCTTTTGTCTCGTAAATGTCCGGCTGTGGGATTATGCTCCTAATTAACTAATTTAAAATAAACCAGGTAGTGGCTGTCTGTGAGCTTCTCTGACTGTCTGTTTGGTCTCCAGACTCGAGTGCCACTGTGCACAGTCAGGATACTTGACACTCAGACCCCATCAAGTTGTCTCCTGAGTGTGGTCTTCACCGAGTGCCACCAAGAATTGCTGACTGGGACAGTGACTTACCTCTTAAGGTCATCTTTGTGTCCCTGCTGATGTGATGCAAGCCGTCCATACTTTTGCTCATTTCAACTAATGAGGCAGTCAAGTGTCTCATAACCAAGCTGTTTCCTTCTTTGCCCAGGCTACCAGGGAAGCCCTTTGATACAGTTATTCACGTGTCCTCGACTGTGCTCACACAGCATGGCTCATCGAGAACTCTACCCTCTTTCCCTCCCCCAGTTTCCCACAGCTCTGACCAGAGGACAAGAGATTCTGAGTGGCAACCAGTATCGCCAGAGGGCAAAGAAGATGTTTTGGGAGAGCAGGCTTGGGACAAGTAGATACTGCCTGTGGCCAGGTTCTTCCAAATGATTTTATCAATGTCTGGAGTTCACCTAACAACCCAGGAGGCATTTAGACAAGTTGATTACATTTTATGCCTGCAGTTAGAAATGTTTGAGTAGGTTTCTCTGCATTTCTACAAGGATTTTTGGAATCCCAGTGAAGGCTGATACAAATTCATCCATTCACTCTTCTAAAAGTAGTTCTGAAAAGGTTTTATTTTAAGATAGGAGTTAGATTTTCCAATGTGAAGAAAGTCAAAGATCAGCGGGGAGATGTCTTCTAGAAAATAATTATCTCATTTTGTGGAGAAAAGAGGTTGCCTTAGCCCGAGAGGTTAGCAAAACCTATTCTCAAGAGCAGAAATCACCGAATTTAACAATCGGCCTGGATGTCCATTGATCCTGTCATCCTGGGGAGGTCTGGTTCAAGTTCTGTCTTTGGCATTTGACACCGAGAACTCAAGAGCCGGGCACCACCACCGCACAGACTCCACAGGTGGTCTGGGCACTCACTGGGGTATGGCTCTCAGCAGTGAGTCCCAGGGTTGGGTGAGAATGAAGGGGAGCCTTGGTGTTCCCCAAATTCTAGCCTTTACCATGCTCACTTCTGGTGGTGTAGCGCTAGGGAGCAAGCAGCAGTCCCTCAGCAGCTGCCTTCCCTTTTCAAGGGGCAGCTTATTCAGAGTCTCAGGAGCTCCCAGGGCTAAGGCTCTGTGTTGACTTGCTTCACCTGACCGAGCCCCGGGGAACCTGGGTCACTGCTTCCCTGAGGGAAGGTTTGGTTGTCAAAAGAAGCAAGAGTGAAAGAGAGAACTGCTACAATTCGCTGGCTGTGCCTTCCAGGTTGTCCTGTAGCTTCCTGAACTGTACCCAGCTTAACGTAGTGACGGGGACGCTGAGGCCCAGAGAACTTGAAACCCATCCTAAGCTAGGGAGGTGACAGAAACAGAGCCTATAGCTCGGCTGAGAGTCTCTAATGCTGTCTCTCCTGAGATGCTGGGAACTCCTCCATGTTCGAGGCTGGAGATAGGAAATTATGAAGGCTTCGTGTTTGAGGGGCTACGAATTCCCCTCTGGGGAAAAGATGTGGAGGTGTCTAGGCCTCCCCGATGTTCCCTGCATGACAATGACCCTCATAGGAGCATTTTGGCATTGGCTGTGTTCTGGGCCTCTGTCACGTTCACAAGTCCCTGGGACTCCTACATATACATCAGGGGACTGAGTTGTGCTCTTGGCTGTGTGTGCACCACACCAGCTCCGGGTTCTTAGAGATTCCAATGAGTCAGGACTGTGGGGTGTGGATGCCTGCCTTGTGTTTTCCCTTGATCATGTCAGAGTTGCAGGGTTCCCACCCAAGCGGAAAGCAAAGCCTCCTTCACAAAAGTCGCTGAAGTGGACACGACATAGTTTTACTTGCTGTTAATTTTTTTCCCCTTGAAACAAGGTCTCTCTCTCTCTCTCTCTCTCTCTCTCTCTCTCTCTCTCTCTCTCTCTCTCTCTCTCACTCCCTCTCCAATATCTTTGGCTGGCCTCACATTTGCAAATAGCCTCCTCCCTCTGCATCCTCAGTGTTGGGAAGACAGTTATGTAGTATCATGCCTAGCATATATGATGCCGAGGATGAGCCCAGGGCTTTGTGTTTGGTAGGTTAACCAAGCTGCACCCTCAGCACTGCTGTTAATTCTGTTTTACTCTCCTTCTCTTCTGACAGGCAGAGGATGCTAAGAAGGCACCCAGCCTGAGTCTCTATACTCTGTTTGTGGCTGGAGAGCTTAGGTTTGAGAGTTAGAACTGGGTGTCAGCTTCTGCATAGACTTGCTCCGTAACTTTGAACAAGAGAAGTAGAAGTTGTGGAGCCCAAGTTTTTCCATTTTGAAAATGGGTTAACATGGGTGATGGTCATGCATGCCTTTAATCCCAGCACTTGGGAGGCAGAGGCAGGTGAGTTCGAGGCCAACCTGCTCTACAGAGTGAGTTCCACGACAGCCAGGGCTACACAACACAGCGAAAACCTGTTTCAAACAAAACAAAACAAAACAAAACAAAACAATCAACCAACCAAACAACAAAAAAAGGGTTAACAGTAACAACCTTACAAGCTGCTGAGACCATTAAGGGAAGTGTGTAGTCACACTCTGGGTCTCAACAGCTGATACTCATTGTTCTTGTTCCGCATTTCTACTGTATTGTTATAAAGCACCAGGCCACAAAATTATACACATTTTAAGTTGAGTGTGGTGGTTCATGCCTGTAATCCCAGCTACTTGGTAGCCTAAGGCAGGAACATCTAAAGTTTGAGACCAGCCTGGGTAATTTAGTAAAAGTGTGTGTGTGTGTGTGTGTGTGTGTGTGTGTGTGTGTGTGTGTGTGTTTAAACAACACCACCACCACCAAAACAGAGTAGATGTGTAGCTCAGTGGTAGAGCATTTGCCTAACATGCACACGGGCCTTGGTTCAGTTCCCACCACTGAATATTAAGAGAAAGAAAAAGTACAGACATTTTAATCTGCATTTAGAACATGCCAGAGCTGAGCTGAGGGGCATTTGGTAATAACTTGTAGTGAAGGTCAAACGTTTTAAAGCATTAATATAGATGAGTTTTTATGTGGAAGCCAAATTAATATATAAAACAGTTAAAAGCAAACCGTTCTGACTGATGTCGGGGTATGGCCCCCAGGGCTCCTCAGAATGAGGGAGGAGGACCACAGAGGAGGAGCCACATGATCGATCTGCAAAGGGGGTGGAAGAGAAGCTTCAACTCTGCTCTGTCACACGGCATTGGCAAATCATCTGGGTTTCCCATCCTTGTCTGTGGAGCTGGAACAAGAGTACCTGGCTGGCAGTCTGAGCCCACACCCCGCTGCTGGCTGCTCTCAGAGCACACAAAGGATAGGCTAACAAGCCATGCCAGGTTGTGAAAGTGACATGCGACCCTAAGAGACCACACGGGGTCTACCCAGCTGGCACAGTCAGCTGTCGTCCCCTACCATGCATCTGTCCAGGACATCACCTCATTCCCTGGGCTCTAGGAAACAGGGAGGACACCTGCCAAGCATCTGACCGTGGCCTTTCATTGGGTCCATCCCTTTCTGCACATACTCCTGTTTTTGTTCATTGGGAGCAAGGGTCACAGTCTCTATAATGAGCATCCTCTTCACAAATGACTAAAAACCTTTCCTGCCCTCGGCATCTCCCCTTGACCTCCTGGGACAGCATCATTTCTCACTGTCACGAGTCTGCCTACCCACTTAGTTGGCTGTATGTTCATAACCAATGTCCTCAGGCATAATGTGGACATCAGATTTTATCCCCACCTCTCTATCTTATCCAGTTCCCGCCAGTCCGCAATTAGGGTCACTTGATAAAGTCTATTATAAACTTTTCTTTCTTTCTTTCTTTCTCTCTCTCTCTCTCTCTCTCTCTCTCTCTCTCTCTCTCTCTCTCTCTCTCTCTCTCTCTCTCTGTTGGCTCCATATCTGTGAACCAAGTACTTAGTTGTTGTCTGGCACTGTCCTGGCATCTGGATTTAGTGGGGGAAATGCCCATCTCTAAGCTACCAGACAAGTACAGGAAGTAATCATGGACTGTGGCTGCGGATATGAATGAAGAAGGAGCTGTAAACACCACCAGCGCTGGAGCTGGGGCTGGACTGGCTCCAGGATGGGGGAGAGGAGATTTCTCTTCTGAGAAGTCACTTTTAGGCTAAGACCAGCCAGAGGACCAGAGTCCACATCCCACAGGTATGGGCTGGGGTGAAGATCACCATATCAGAGGGAAGGGCTGCTTCCAGTGCTTTGAGAATGGGAAGAAGGGCTGTACAGGATGAGGAGTTGTGACCTGAGCAAGAAGGAGAAGGAGCAGGGGAGGTGGGGCTGGATCAGAGTGGTCAGCAGGCTTGTTCTCAGTCTTGGCAATGACTGGCAGGAGGAGGGATTTGAATGCACTCTGGGTGAGAAATGTCAAAGTCCAGGTAGTGGATGGAACAGTTACCCTGTGTTGATCAACACTTAATAGAGATACAAATCAGAACATAATACTGTACCTTATAAATACGTACAAATAGTACATGTTATGTGTCAATCAAAAAGGTTAAAAGTGACATAAACACAGAAACAAAAGAACACTGGACTGCTTGTTCCTTTGAGGGGAACTGGAACAGGGTGAGGTGGATGGAGATGGGATGAGGCAGAGTTCCTACCCATAGAGGGGCTGCTGAGAGAGTCCTCGGGGGGCTCTTTGGGAGGGATAGAGGGTTTCTTGCCTGTGGCAGGTACTGCATGGAACAAAGCTCTCTCCTCTGCACCTGTGGGATCTGACCCTGGCTCAGTGTGGAGATCCAAGCTGGGCAAACCAACAGTGAGATTTCAAGCTTAGGCCTACATATCACCTACCCCTGACCCTTACCCTACTGCCAGCAAGCATGTGGCAGGGAGTAGAGACTTTTTTGTCCCATTCCTATGAGAGGCATCCTCAGGGAGCCTCTTCAACCTTATTTTTGCTGAGAGGTAGGGTGGGTAAAGGAGCGCCCCACACAGTGACTCCAGAACCAGTGGTCACACATGTTGGCACCCCAGCTCAGCCTTGCCAGCTTCCTGCAGGTAGAGACCCTCACGTTGGAGCTACTGATTCCCTGCCCTTCATGCCTGGTATGCTCGGATCACAGAAAGCTGTGTGTGAAGGGTGTTGCCTCTAGAGCGGCCTCATTCTCCTGCACTCTGGCTTGCATTTTCCTGGCTGGTGGAGGAGGTGAATAGTTTCCAGCCCTGGAGGGTGGTGAGGCTGGTTGGCATAGCTGCGGAGAGGGGAAGTCAGAGGAGCGAGTCTCATGTTTGCTGCTATGGTGAGTGGCCACTGAGGAGTCTGCTCACCTGTAAAACTGGTGCACTCAATCTACCAGGCCAACTAGGAATGTTCCCCATAAATTAGGACCTTGAGTAGCACTTCCTTTAGGAAATAACACTGGCCTGGTGGAGAAGAGGTGTTCAGAGGTTTCCAGCTCATGGAGCCTAAGCCTGTATCAGGCTCAGAGGTATTGGCATCTGCCTGGATCCTTTCTCTCTCTAGGGAATCAGAAGGCCCCTTAGGTCCACATTTGGCCCTTCCTGGTTGGAAGGAGTACAGGCAGTACTGGGGTTAGTTTAGCAAGACCTCTTACTGAGAATCTGGCTCTAGAAGTTTTATTTCAGGTAGTTTGGAAAAGCTACCGGGGATGACTATTCATAAACAAGGTGTGGAGCCCCCAGGGCCAATCTCTGGGCATGTTGAATCCAAGCTCTGAGAGGTCAAATCACCCAGGCTTTGGGGTGTAGTTTTAGGGATAGGAGGAGAGGCAGTCAGGGCTGAGTAAGCAGAGTTCAGGCCACAGGGAGGGGGAGGGGCACCCTGCAGCAGCCCAGGAAGGTGGAGGACAAGATGCAGCTATCTCATTTCAGGAGACCCTGGGGTCCCAGGCCAGAGCCAGTGTGCGACAAAATCCTCTTGCTTTAAACATAGTCAGACCAATCAGGATACAGCTGGGTGAGATGGAATCAAATCAGCCTGGGCTCTCAGAACACCTTGCAATCCAGTAGTCCAAGGTCTTCACAGAGTATGGTGCACCTCCTTATTTGTATTTATCTTCTCCAGGATCCCAACATCCATGATCACCAGCTTCCTAGGCCTAGTGCCCTGCACTCAGTCAGTCCTCAGGACATGAAATACGGTAGTAACATATGACACCCCAAACATGTCCAGCTCAATCTGCTATGTGCTCGGTCCTCAACCCTGGAGTGGCAGTTCCCAGCTCAGACATCGTCTCTGTTCCCATGAGTTTAGACTTGGGTAAAAGTGAAGACCCCTTAAAACTGAGTTGCACCAGATACCAGCTAATCTTGCCAAACTGATTTTGTTTTCTAGGCTCATTAATTTGGGTGCTTTGGCCACATGCCCAGTGAGTATGAAGTCAAGATTTGTTTTAGGTCCAAACTTGGTTGCAGAGTGGCCTGGGGCTTCTACCACCAGCTCTCTGGTTTATTCCATGGGGTGCCCATGCCCAAGAGAAGCACAAAGCAGCTGTGGGGGCCACAGGTTTTACTCAAAGGTAGGAGAGTGATCATGAATTTTATACACAAGAATGGGTCAAAGCAGTAGGAACTATGACTCCATAGCTGCTAAACTTATTCTGGAGCTGCAGGGAACTTAGATATGAGTGCATGAGATACAGCAGGAGTCTTTAGCAAGGCCTTGCCAAGCTGGGCCACAGCAGGTCATCACCCACTGCTCCCCACTTGCCCTCTTCTCTTATGAGAGCCAGTGACTGCAGGTTCTGGGAAATGGCCCAGAACATGTGTGCATGACACTAACTGGCCTGCATTCCCATCTGTCCCACGATCAGTATCCAAGATGAGGGCTGGCTAACTTGGAATCAACATGGGACCCTATTTTCAGGAGTTTTAGACACTGGGTCACCTCTAGGTCTTATTCTGCCAGACTCCTTTGATGTTGGGCAACTCCCTTTCTTTTATCATCCTCAGTTTCTCAGCCTGAGGGAAAAAAACAGGAAGCGTGGATTGACCTAATAGAATACAGCTAGGATCCCACTAAATTGTATTGTGAGCCTCTTTTCATACATCTAATTTGGCTTTGTGTTCCCAAAGCCCTAGGGAAGGTCACTGTCATTTCCCTTTTGTATACAAAACAGTTCCAGAGGACTTCTGCGTGTTAACTGAAGCCACACAGCCAAGAAGCCATTCGGCTGAGATTCAGCCTCCAGCTTGTCAGTGTTCTAGTTGAGGGACCTGAGAGCCGATGCTTCGGGCCTCCACCAACTTAGCTTCCCTGCTCGGCCTTCCTTCCCACCCAGGAACTCAGCTCCCACTGTAATATAGGGAGCTGGGGCATGGAGGGAGCCCTGGCTGAGGCTGGGGGTGCAGCCTACCGGTAGATACAGGTGTGCTGTGGCTGGAGACAGCAAGTGAGCAAGAGAGCTGGCAGCCTGGGTCTGGCTGTTCTAGCTGAGCCCAGGAGGCTCCATTTGGCTACAAGCTAAAGGAACTACTGTTCCTTGCCATCTGGGAGCCTCTGCCTGGCCTCCTGATTGGTCACTCTCAGAGTCATTCCCTCTTCCCCCAAATTCCTGCCCACACTTTGTAGCTCCCAGGAACTGTCACCTAACACTAAGGAGCTGAGTGCAAGGCATAAGGAGAGTGCTGAAGGGATTCAGGTCTGTTCTAATTAGGGAGGAGATTTCAAGGGAGACTTTCATCCCAGGCGATTCAGTTGCCAGCAGCCTGTGTGCTTTTGAGTTCTCGGTTGGTTGTCTTCTCGGAACCTTGGGTGGCTTTGACTCCTGCTATGACACTGGGCAAGAGAATATTTCTCTCTCCCTGGGCCTCAGTGTCCCCATCTAGGCAATAGCCAGGTGGCTGAGCCCTATGGATGTCAGGCCTCTCTCCCAGTGATGACATTTTTGGATACACTGTCATGTACTTTTCCTTTCCTCCCAGAGGCCAGGGACCAGATGCCTTGGGAGAGATACCAAGCTTAAAGATAGCTTTCCCGGTCTGAGGGGTCCCACCGGGCGGCTGCAGGTGCCCCTCCTCCCTCAGTGCTCTTCTGTCAGGTCCAGGCCCGCGGTAGATCGCGGCCTGGCCCTTTAGACCTGCTGTTTGGGTAACGCCAGCGAGAGAGTGAAGGAGCGCAGCGCTACAGCGGCGACTGCGGCGAACGCGGCGGCGCAGGGGGCGGGGGAGGAAAGAAGAGCCCACTTGTCCCACGGCTCCGCGGCAACCCTGGCCCTGGCCCTGGCGCATCATAGCGGTCTTTGGAACCCTGGGGTTTGTTAGCGGGGCCAGATCCCGCTGGGAGCACACCATCACTCGATCGCACAAAACGATCCCCCAGGCCCCGCAATCCCCAACTCGGCCAGGCTAGCGCAGGTTATTCTTCGCCCCTAGCTGCGGGAGGCAGGGGACCGCGACGCTCCGACGCCTGTCTCACCCTTCCCAAGCTTAAGCGCAAGGAATCCCAGGTCTCAGGCAGAAGATCAACAGCTATCAGGGCTGTTGTGGGGGTGGGGATGGGGGTAGGGGCACCATTTTGGGTCAGACGCTGATCAGATTCCTCGCCCGTGTCGGCCCTTTGGACCCCATCTCCATCGGTATCTCCAAGTTTCAGCCTCTCTGTCCCCGCCCCTTACGGGGCTCACCCCGCCAAGGGCGGCTGCAGCTCCTAGCAGCGCCCAGCCCGCAGTCCCAGCCTCCTCTGCCCGCCCTAGGGTCACCCTCCCCGTTCTGTCCAGCTGGTCCTTCCCGCGGAAGATGCTAAGAGAGCCCTAGATGCTTAAAGTAGAAGGGTCAAAGTTCGGTCACTGAAGCAGGGTGGAAGGCCCTGAACCCTCAGGGCCTTAGCAGGGGCGCGGGAGGTCAGGACGCGGCGCTTCCTCACCTGTTTCTCCGCGGGCTCCTTAGCAGAGACCCCGGGCTTGGGGGAGGGCGCGCGGTCGCAGACACAGCCCTCCAGCAGGTAGAGCCCCGAGGGCCGAGAGCTTGAGTCGCTTTCGAAGTAGAAGAGCAGATTCTGCAGCAGCGCGAACCACTTGGTTTGCCATTTTGTGTTGTCCGAACTCCGCTTGCTCAGGTAGCCTTTGCGCGTGCCGTCCTTGCGCGCCAGCAGTCCCAGGGACGCGACGTGGCCATCGTTCAGCCGGATCCCTTTCTGCATGGTGCTCGGAGGCCAGCGAGACCCCACGCGCTTACATCTTCCTCGCGCGGCACCCAGCAGCCCCTCGTCGGTGCGCGCCGCGCTGCCTCTCTCTGGCACTCGCTGGATCGCTCCCTCTTTTTCCCCCACCCACCCCTCTCAAGATCTACACTCCAGGACCTGGCGCCGAGCTGGGGTTTCTTGAACCTAGATGGACCATTCCTTGCTGGAACCTCTTCTCCTCTCCGCAGAGCCCCGGGGCCCCGGGAGATGTCGCCCGACCCTCCCCCAGCAAACTGAGGGACGGGCGGTCTGCGCGCTGGCTAGGGGCAGGCGGAGTCATGTGACGCCGATCCCTCGAAGAGCCCGTTTCAGCAGCGCGGACAGGGACACACGCACGCAGCCCCGCCGAGGCGCAGAGCCGCACGCAGGCTGCACCTTGGCGCCTCCTCCTCCCCCTCCCTGGACACACACACCACACACACACACACACACACACACACACACACACACACACACACACACACACACGGCTCGTCCTCCCTCCCTGTCCTCCTCTTCTCCACTTCGGGTGTTCTAAACCAAATCAGATCAATTTTCGTTCAACCCAATGGAACCCCGGAGACTCACCATCCCCGGAGTTTGCGTTCTTTGCGCCCCGCCGCGGCGCACTCTAGATCTAGGGTAAGCCCCATTTGTCATTTTCTCTCCTAAAGCCTCCCCTCACCTTCCTCCCGTACTTTATTTTTCTAATCCAAGGTGGATGGCGAAAGGGATGGGATATGTACTAGTTTTTGCATAACCGTTCGGATCTCATTCCTTTCAGTTTTCAGCCCTATTCCCCACGGCTTCGCCGGCGGTCTGAGAATACAGGGGTGAGGCTGGGAGGGTAGAGGTGACCGCTTATTTTATTTCATTTTGAGCGTTGCCATAATTACCGGCGTCACCCGGTGAACCCTAAGGTCTGGCTGGCAAGCCGCTGCTGGGAGTTTTCAGCAAATACCCCTGAAGCCTGAAGGCGGGCTTCAAACGCAGGCGCCGGGGACCATGGGAGCCTTCAAATAGCTGCGCTGGCGCAATGATACCTTAATGATAGATTTTCCGTTCTTATTTTTAGCTCCCATTCGCCTACACAGTTACACGGCATTTATCCGAGAACGTCACAGCGCCCGCATGCTGCACCGGCAGAGCGCGCGGGCTGCCGGGCCAGCCTGGTGCTGGAGCGGGGAGCGCGCACCGCTGTCTGCCGCAGAGGGCAGCGGCCTCGCTGAGACCTGAAACCGGGAGCAGCACAGTTTGCAGCCGGGACGGGTGTCCCTGCAGCCCTCTGGAGGAAGAACACCGTCTTTCCTCACAGAAGCCCTTCCCCCTTTAGAACACACACACACACACACACACACACACACACACACACACACACACACACACAAACACACACACTATAATCTGGAATGGAGAGCTGTCCCTGTTCAGGACATAGTGGTCCAGGCCCGTGTTCCTCTGTAACAGTTATTTTTCTTCCGCAGGTAATCAAAAGCGAAAGGCAGAGGGCTAAGCCCCTCCACGCAGCCTTGGTTTGCTCAAGAGAGATCTTGTAAAAATGATTGTGATTCTTTCTACTTGTTTTCTAACTTTCTTCTTTCTCTTCACCTCCCTCTTCTTCCCACCAAGACCCTCTCCTCTTTTCAGATAGGATCTTGTTTTACAGCCCAGGCTGGCTTGAATTGCTGAACCTCTCCCCTCAGCATCCTGAGAGAAGGCACGTGTCTAATTTCCCCTGCCTTCTCTGTGGAAGCAGAATGCCCAGGATTGGGGATTTTATGTAAACTGCTATTAGGAAGCCTCTTACAGAGGAGGCTGGGGAACGCTCTGGTAAGGGGTACTGTGCTAAGAACTTCGCTCAGTTAAGCCTTTGCATCTTCTTCAAGCCTTCAGCACAGGTTGGGCTTGGGTTCACTTGCTTACAGCTACTTTAATGGAAAGCGGCAGAGGTGGGATTTGAACCAGGTTGGGGTTTAAGTAGAGCACAGTTTAGGGTTGCATCGAGGTTGGAGTTCATGGCACAAAGGAGCAGCATCGGGAGAGAGGGTATCTCTAGGTGAGCTAGAGCCAAGCTTTGGCCTGCATTGAGGAGGTTTGTGTGGCAGGCAGATCTACAGTACGTGGTTCTTCCGAACCTGGGCTGCAGATTGATGGGTGGGTAATGCACTTTCACAAACAATTTTACCCCGGGGGCGTGGAGACTCACAAAGACATGGCAGAAGCAGGGATGCTGCCTTGGGCACTTGAATCACCTGGGATTGCTGTCAGATAGGACATTCTCATTGGTGCAGTTGAGCAGGGTCTGAAAACCTGCATTTCTGACCAATCCTCGAGCGATACAGCCTCCATGCCTTGCAGCTCACTTATTAGATGTTGGGGCACTCAGGAGGTGGGAGAGAATGGGACTCATCCATTTGTTCACTCACACACACATCTTATTCTTCCGACTGGGCTCTGGAGACACAATGATAAGGAAAACTTAGTCCTTGCCTTCTGGAGCTTGGACTAGCTTAGGAACACCTTTCCTGTGTGGCTCCTAGCACAGCCAGAGGAAAACCCACTTTCTCCTGGGGCTGGGGAAGGCATGCTAACTAACCAAAAGTGTCAGTCAGGATCAGAATTAGCCCACTTCAGAGGCTCTGAACTCCGGTGTACTTTAGAGATTTAAAGTCTGTGTTCAGGCCCTACTCCGGGTCAGTGAAGTCAGAATCATGCATATCCTACTTAGAAGCGTCTGGGAGGTGCCAACATGGAGCCAGGGCTAAGGACCACTAAATCTTGGGCCAAAAAGATACCTGTACTGTCTCCTCCTCCCTTGGTCAGCACTGCAGTGGTGGAGTCACATGCTTTTGCTGATCATGGGTTTCTGGGACTTCCTGGTGAGCTAGACTGTGCCGGAAGGGTGGCCATAGCTCCAAGTTGCTGTGCTAGAGAGAGGAAAATGGTCAGTGTCCTGCCCGGCATTTTGATTATGGCTGCTGTAAGGGGGTCATAGAGAAGGCGGGCATATATTGTGTAGTTATTTCTTCTGAATTGAAATATTCCCTCCTACTGGGAGGAGGCTCATAAGACCCAAGAAGTTCAAGAAACTTACCAGGCTCTTCTCTCAGTCACTGTTCTATTGCCGTGAAGAGACACCACAACCAAGGCAACTCATAAAGAAAGAGTTTAATTGGGGGATGGCTTACAGTTTCAGAGAGTTAGTTCATCAGCAACATGGTGAGGTGAGGAGCACAGCAGGATGAAGGCAGGTGTGATGCTGGAGCAGCAATTGAGACTCTACATTCTGATCCACGGGGGGTGGGGGTGGGGGGGTGGAGGGGGGAGAGAGACAGAGGAGAGACAGAGACAGAGAAAGTGGGCCTAGTGCGGGCTTTAAAACCTCAAAGCCCACCCCAGTGACATACCTCCTCCAACAAGGTCACACTTACACCAACAGGGCCATAGTTTCTAATCTTTCCCAATTACCAACTGATGACTGGGTATCGAGCCTACCACCACAGCTCTGGAAGCTTAAACCTTACAATACTCATTCCCCAGGGTTAGATGAGCAGTTACAATTGCTGGGGTGGGTAGTGGTACCAGAGGAGGAAATCTTTAGGAGAGCTGCAAGCAAGTTGGGCAGGGAACTCCAAGGATGCACCCATATTTGGGAGGGGGTGTGGGTTAAGGATACAGCTGCCTTTGAGTTAACCATGCCCTGTAAGTTACCCCAACCATCACATTGGTTCACCAAGCTAGATTTTGGTGAAATTCTTTGGTCTATCATTGCTGCCCTATCTGTAGTAAATAAATGTTAATTCATATCCCCCCTTTCCCACTGCTGCCCAAACCACACAACACGATACCTTGGCATAGCTGGTAGAAATGGGCATATTTGGAGGTTAAACACACTATTCATGGGGTAAGAACTTAGCCTCTCCTTCCGGGAAGGACAGGGGCTGACTAATCACAGTGCATTTGGGCCTTGCCTCGATGCACTCCACCCTCCCAATAAGATTTTTGAATAGGGGTTAATAACCTCATTTCCCTCGTGGAGAAACTGAGGCCCCTACTCTGTGTGTGTGTGTGTGTGTGTGTGTGTGTGTGTGCTCATGCACGCATATGTGCAAATGCACTCAGAGAAGTTTTGCTTTGGGGCAATATATTTAAAAAGAAAAAGGTAGTCCGTACAGCTTTGAAAAAAAAAAGACGTTAAATTTATTGAGTCAGAGAACTTTTGGACATGTGTCCTTGGTCTGTGGAAGTTCCAATTCTATTTTCGGGCTCCATTGATCACCTTGACCAGACGCCTACTGAGGAGCAAGGGTTACACTTTTAGTTTGTATTAGCCACGTTATCCTGTCTGCTTCTAAGAGTGATGAAAGCTCTTTGTAAAATAATTAATTAATTAATTAACTAATTAATTAATTAGAGCCCACAAGGAACAAAGAGATAATAACACCAAAGAGTCTTCTTAAATTTTTTTCTATAAAATCCTTTTGCTTTTTCCAGACATAAACATATTCACCAAATGGCTTTCTATAGTATCTGATATTTTATAGGCTCAATGTCTTTCTTTATCTCATTAGAAGGCCCCAAAATATTATCTCTTTGTATTTTCATTCATTTTATTAATTTATTGAGCTTTAATTGTCATGGTATTCCTTCTCTTTTGATTTTTTTTGCTTATATTAAAAATTTTTAAATTTGAAGATCAACATATTTTCTTGTAGATTTATCAGTATTTCATAAATGTATAGCCAGGGACTCCATGCACGATGCAAATAACTTCTATGGTGCCTTGCTTGTATTATTCATCATTGTAGTAAAATAACGTGTACTTCTTAAACAGCCCCCTTCACCCTTTTAGACAGAGTCTCTTTGCATAGCTCTGGCTGTCCTGGTACTTGCTGTGTAGACCAGGCTGACCTCAGACTCACAGAGTTCCTATTGCCTCTGCCTCCTGAGTGCTGGGATTAAAGGTGAGCACCACCACACCTGAGCTTTACAGGGTTCTTAAGTATTTTCATTTTATCCAGCTCCAGAAAAATTTTGGCTGGAATTATATTGAAAATATCATAAGATTAATTCTTATATAACATGTTTTGTCTTCTTATTCAAAGAAGTCCATCCCTCAAATTCTTTGTCCTTATTTTTTTTTTTTGGTAAAATGTTGCACTTTCCTTTATACATGCCTTGTAAATCTTATTTCTAGATATTTTGTGTTTAGTGGTTGCTATTGGAAACATGCCATTTTTATGTTTTGAACTTAATTAATTTTTGTGAGATGGGGATTTGCTATGCTGTGCAGGCTGGGCTCAAACTTGGAGACCCTTCTGTTGCAGTTTCACAGTAGTTGAGATTACAGGCATGTCCCATCACACCTGGTTTCTTACAATGAACATTATTTATTTATTTATTTATCTATCTTTTGGTTTTTCAGGACAGGGTTTCTCTGTGTAGCTTTGGAGCCTGTCCTTGAACTCACTCTGTAGATCAGTCTGGCCTTGAACTCACAGAGATCTGCCTGCCTCTACCTCCCAAGTGCTGGGATTAAAGGCTTGCACCACCACCGCCCCGAAGTAATGTATTTATTTTTAAGTGATTATTATGGATTGAATTTTTCTGATTTTTAAAAATTTTAGCTTATCTGTTTAAATTTTCTAGTTAAGTGAGTGGAACGCATCAATGTATTTTTTAACACATAGGAATGATAGTATCTTTTGGACAAACCCCACTTAAATATGGAATTTTTATATTTAATTTATTTAGCTTGTCTTTTCTTGAGTCAATCTTGGTGACATAATTTCCAAGATCACTTGTTCCCACTTTCTAATTTATTATATTCCCTACCAAATCCTATTCTAATGTTCTCCTTTTGTGTCACATCCTCATTTAACATGCTGAGTTTGTCTTCAGGAAAGACATTTGACTTATTAAGATGTTCAACCACTTATTGATTCTACTTTTTCCTAACTCATCAATACAACTCCTGTCTTCATTATATTATTTTTCTTTCCACCTCTTGAGTGCACAGTTTATTTTATTTCCATGATTTCTTGTTTAAGTAACAATAGTGTTTAAGGCTGGTTTTCTTTCTTGTATGAACTGATTCTGCTTCTTCCCCCAGATCCTACAGGATTGTTACATAAAACAAATGCAAGGGGCTTGCTATATCAATCTCCAGTTGTCACTATAGTGAGGGAGACAGAAATGAATTTATCCTTTAGGTGGATAGCTACCATATGACTGTTTCTGGGATTTTTGTGTGTGTGTGTGTTTGGAGTTGGGGTTGGGGTGGGGTGGTGAGGCAGGGTCTCACTGCATGGACCCAACTAGCCTAGAATTTGCTTTGTAAACCAGACTGGCCTTGCACGCACTGAGACCTTCCTGCCTCTGCCTTCCTAGTGCTGGGATTAAAGGAAGACAAGCACTACCATGCCTGACCATCAAGTTGTAATTGAACGCCTTTTGAATGTCCAAGCCAAGTTTTTGCTTGCTTTGCTTATCTCTGGCGCTGTTTCATTGTACTTAGAGAATGTGCTCTGCATTATTTCACATGTATTGAAATTGATGGCTGTTTTGGTTGTGTTTTGCAGCTGGTCTGCTTGTGACTGTTCAAGGGATTCTGAGAAAGACACACATTGGATTCACAGGGTGTGGAGACTGACACAAATCTAGTAGCTCAGTTCAATGAGTTACAGTCTATAAGGTCAAATCTCTAATTGTGACAGGTGGTCAGCACAGCTAGCTGGCAGATGAGAACAGAAGCAGCTGATGTGCATGGGAACTCTGAAGGAAGCTGGTGTTCTCCTTTACGGCAGTGTCCTGGTGGTGCAGGGACTAGCTAGGGTCCTGAACTCAGTTGCAGACTGAGAAGCAAACAAGGTGTAGACAAAAGAGCATCACCTTGCTCATGTGTTCCCAAGCTCTGATCCCACCGGCTTCAAACCGCCGATGCTTTATCACACTCCCAGCTCTACTTTGCACATCTTCTCTCAATTTAATCACCATTGTCGTGGTATTAAGATGTGGGCCCTTGAAGAGGTGTTGTGCCATGGGGGCTCTGCTCTGATGAGCAGATTAATGCGGTTACCAACGGGAGTAGGTTAATCATCACGGGCATGGGCTCATGGGAAAATAAATGGGTTTGACATACATTTCTCTGTCTCACACATGCTTTCTTGCTTTCATACCATGCTATGACCAACACAGAGGACCTTTGCCAGATGCTAGTACACGGTTTGCCCTTCATAGTCTCTAGAACCATGAGTTGAAATTCTGTTGTTTCTAAGTTACCCGCTCTATGGCCTTCTGTCACAGCAGCCAAGAGTGAACTAATTCATTCCCTTTATACCCACGCTGCACAGCGCCACGCAGTGACTTGGTGATAAGACCACCCAGTCCACCCAAAGCCCGGAGCAAGAATTCGTAGATGACTGAGCCAACTCTGTAGCTCACAATAAGTGAAGAAGAAATAAACATGTCCCCATGACCACAGTTGACAGAGGGCAGGCGGTAGTGCATTCATCAAATGCCGTGAGCGTGTGCCCTTGTTCCCACCTGCCCCTGCAGGCTTACCCTGAGCTCTTCTCATCAGCTCTGTGGTGCTGGTGTCTCTGGTCTCAGTCTCTGCTGGTCTTCCCTAGACAAAGGGCTTCCTGTTGGATTTGGCTAAAGAGGAGGATTTTCCTGGACAAAGTGTGGGGAGAGGTTGGTGTTGCAGCCTTCTTGCTTAGTGCTGTCCCTTTGCCCTGTCCCTAGGCTCCAAGCCCTGTTTTCCACCCTTCTGCTCAGGAGGAGGGGTGGCACTTACCCCCCAGGGCGGTGTGATTGATGGCTTTTGTGTTTCCCTACTTCTGGTGAAAACCTTCTAATATCGCCTTTCATATACTCCTTTGTGTTTGTTTCTTTTCTCTTTTTTTGAGACAGGGTTTCTCTGTGTAGCCCTGGCTAGCCTCAAACTTGCTTTGTAGATCAGGCTGGCCTCGAATTCAGAGATCCACCTGGCTCTGCCTTCTGAGTGCTGAGATTAAAGGCGTGTGCCACCACCACCTGCCTTATATACTGTCTTAATTAAGCAGCTCCAGTGCTCTATTTTCTGTTGGACCTTAACTCGTACAGAGTTGGTAAGAAAGTCACTGATAATTCAGTCCTAATTTTTTAGCATTTGATTGCAACATTGATACACTCAAGGTCACAGGAAATCATGGCTAGCTAGAACTTCATCTAGGACCCTGGGGTTTCAGTCTGCCATTCTTTTTTTTTTTTTTCAATTGTTCACACTTTTGGATCCAATTCTGTTACATATACAGGGTTGACTTATAAGCACAGAATAATATGAAAAATAATTCCAAGATTTGCCACCCCCTTCATTGGAATCAGGCCCAGCTAATCTGATCTTTTGAATCATCTTAGGAGAGTGGGAGGGAGGGAGGCATATGTGCACTGTTTCTCATTTAGATTCAACAGTCTTTCTTCTTTCTTATCTGTATCTTCTACTTTTTAAAATTAAGAAGTTAAAAAAATAAATAATAGACAGGGACATGCAAAGACCTTTGAGAAAAATTTTCAGTCAAAAACTTTGGAGGGCTGGTGCAACAGTTCAGCAGGTAAAGGTGCTTGCTGCCCAGCTAGACAGCTGGAATTTGATCCGTGGAGCTTGCATGGTGGAAGGAGAGACCTGACTCCCATCAGTTGTCCTCTGGCTTTCACACATGTGTCCCCCACCCCCCAACATACACATCCCCTCTGTGTGCTAGATTTTCAAGTCTAAACAGTCTGCTCACTGGCATCCCTGTCCCTCCCGCTGCGGGTCTGGCTTCTCTCCAGGGGTAAGAACAATAGCTTCTGATTATAGCCCCTGAGCTACTCTTAGAATAAAATCTGAAGTCACCTGAGCACTATTCAAAGCCCATCCATTTACTGCTCTGCACCTTCTGTTGGGTTCATGCTGAGCTGTGTGAGTTCTCTCAGGCCCGGGGCCCATTCAGGCCTCTGGCATTTGTGTATGCTGTTCCCTCCCATCAGGCAGTTACTGTTCACCTGCAGCTCATCGCCTTTCTCTGAATCGCCTTTCTCATCTGTGTGTGGCCACTTTGCTCTCTGACCACGAGGTCTCAGTAGTATGTACTGAGGCATCTTGATGACAACGTATCGTGGAGAAGTTCTTCTCTGGTGTGGCTATCAGGACCCCTTGTACTTGGATGATGATTTGTTTTCCAAGATTTGGGAAATTTTGTTATTATTGTATTGAATAGATTGTTCTATGTTCTCCTTTTAATCTCAGCAGCTTCTCCCCTTGGACTCTTGGTCTCTTTCTCCGTCTTTTAAAGTTTCGTTAGTTTTATGGATGATTAGATGTAACATTTTCTCCATCCTGAATATTTTTGTTTCTATGTGGTCATCTTCTCTATTTTATAGTGTACTTTTTATTTTCAGTATTTCAACTTTTTTTATAGTTTCTTTGCTGGATTTCTCATCCACATTACTGTTTCTCACCCACCACTGACTTCCTCATCTACGATGTTGGCTTTTTTCTCTAGGCCGTGAATTGATTTCCCCATGTCTGTCACCTGCTTGTTGATTCATTTGAGGTCATTGATCACTTTTACAAATAAACTTTCGAGTTCTTCATCTGGCATTTGACCTATTTCCTCAGTAGTCAAGGAGCTGTGATCTTTTGGAGGGCTTACGGTGCTTTGTTTTTTTATGCTATGTTCCTGTGATGCAGTTTGCACATCTGTTGGCTGACTCTTCTGGTTTTATTGAAGGATCTTCCTAGTGAACAGCCTACTCTTTTTTAACTCACAGGCATGCGTGTATGTGTGTGCACATGTGTATGTAAACCTGAGGTTGACATCAGCAATCGTCTCTGGTTGCTCCCCACCTTCTTCACTGAGGTAGGTGCTCTCAAATGAACACACTTTGCCAACATGGCTAGTCTGGGAAGCTAACTTTCCCTAGGGATTCCCGGTCTTTGCCTTCGGAATACTAGAATTATACATGGGCTGCCACATTCACTTAGCATTTACGTGGGTCTGGGGGGTCTGAACTCCAAGCCCCCTGCTCATAAGTGCTTTGCCTCTTGCTCCATCTCCCCAGTCCAAGCAGCGTGCTCTTAAAGCATGTTAGTCCCCAGTACCACTTTTGGACAAGGTTTCTGCTTCATGTCTCTAGCTGGAGAGCTGTATGTTTGAAACAGTGCAGGGCTCCCTTCATTTCTCTAAGTCATCCTTGCTGGCTGGGTGAAAAAGCCAGGACAATTTCAGGAAGATGCCCAGGGCTCCACTTGGGTTATGAGACCCAGGGTTCCCTCAGCCTTGTTCCCTGATGGAGAGGGTTTCTGACATTTCCTTTCCACAGGGCTCAGCTCTTAGTGAAAATAGGGCCCCTTCTTGGTACCTACTCCACCTTCCAAGTCTCCCATCTTCCAGCACAAGAACTGGATACGAGGGGAGTATGTCAAGGTACACAGCATCTGAAAATAGTAGTGAGGGTCTGGGGAAATGACTGAAAAATTGCTTCTGTTTCTTTTAGGTTGATGATGATGATGACTGTGTTGTGGTGTGTGTGTGTGTGTGTGTGTGTGTGTGTGTGTGTGTGTACATGAGGATGCCTATGAAGGCTAGAGGCATCAGATCCCCAGGAACTGGAGTCATGGGGGTTTGTGAGCTGCCACGTGGGTGCTGGGAGCCCAACTCGGGTCCTTTGTAAGAGCAGTATGTACTCTTAACCACTGAGCTATCTCTCTAGCCCTAGACCTTTGCTTTATAGATATAATTCAAAACAGATGCTGTTCATCAAGCTGAGGATATACCTCTGAAGTTTTCATTTCTGGAAAGATCCTTTTCTTCAAAATGATAAAGTAGTAAATTTCATCAAATGTTTTTTATGTATGTTGTTAAAATTTTAATTTTCTTACCTTATAAATATGGTAGATTATAAATGTCACACCATTAATATGGTTGATAAACTTTTGATACTGAGACAACATCAAAAGTTTGTGAAGAAAAAAATCCTAAGAAAGTGCATTTAGTAATTACTGAATAAAGCAGTTAAGTCTCATTAAGTAGTAGATTTCATTGTGAACAATTTCACCAATAATCCAATAAAATGGATGGGATAAAAACATGCCATTGAATAAATCCTATATTTCAAGAAAAACAGAACAAAATAAAAAACAAGAACAAAATGCTTGCTCCCATGACATCTTGGGGATCTGAGCTTCATTGACTACTGGATACTTTTTCCAATCTGGTCATGTGCACTTTGGAAAGGCAGCTATGTCATGATGGAGTTTTATGTTATTAAAAGGACTTTTCTTCTTTGAATAATTATATAAATTATTCACTGATAGTATTATAATGAAGAAAAATATTATAGAAGCCAGAAATAAAAGAATGGGGTACATAGTAAAAAAAAAAATCATAAGACACTCCATTTAGTACTAGTATGTATATATTGCTGAGTTTTATGTATTAGTATTTTTATTGAAGATTTAAAAATCTGTACTCATGAGCCATATGGTGTATAGCTTTTATTTATTTATTCTTTTTGAACTCCATTTGTCTGACTTTGCTGTCCTGGTGATGTTGGTATCAGGGAATGGACTGAGAAGTTTTTCCTAATCTGTTTTCTAGAATAGATTGTGTAGAACAAATGTTAATTTTTCTTTAAACAATTAATGTGATATTGGAAACTCTACTAGCTCATAAAAGAAAAAAATAAAATAAAGGATAGACAGGCCAGGAAGGAGTAAATAGGTCACATGGCAAGCTATGTAGAAACATTCTAAGGAGTCTACAAAGACTAAAATAAAACATCAGAAGGATGAGGTCAGCAAGGAGGCAAGCCAAAGTACAAACACAAAAATCAATATCACTTTATACAGTAGCAATAAACACATAGAAACCCAAATTAAAAATATAAGAACCTGGGGAGATGGCTCATTTGTTAAGGTACTTGCTGTGCAAGTGTAAGGACCTGGCTTCCATTCCCAGCACCCGTGTAAAAGCTGGTGTGAGAGTGCACACCTGTAATCCCAGTGCTGGGGAGGTGAAGACAGGTTGATTGATCTCCAGGGCTTACTCGCCAGCCAGTCTAGCCAAACTGACAAGCTCGAGGTTTAGTGAGAAACCCTGTCTCAAAAAAATAAAGTGGACAGTGATTGAAGAAGATACTCCCATCAACCTCTGGTCTACACACACACACACACACACACACACACACACACACACACATACACACGCATCCACTCACCAATTCAATATTATTTGCAATTGCTTAAAAATGAAATTCTTAGGTATAAGTGCAACAAAATACATAACAGACCCAAACACCTCTAAGTGTACAAGCGGACTGAGGAAATAAAATACCTAAATCAATGAAGGCTTACTGTGTTCCTGGGTTTAAAATTTCAACCGGCTTAAGATGTCAGTTCTTCCAGTTTTAAAGCAATTCCTATTAAGATTGCAGTAACATTTTTTTTTGTAGCATAAATAAGAGAATTCTAAAATATGTACCTGGAATAGCTGAAGGAATTGAAATAACAAGAAGGATAAAGGTATCAGGAATCTTTTCAGTTGTTACCTAGCTGTATTGGCAGAGGGATGGACACAGTGGTCAGTGGGACTGAAGAAAGACCCTAGGAACAGATCCAAACAGATGTAAGATCTTAGTAGGATGGCCGTTTTTTTTCAATGAGAGAGCTGGAGCAATCAGATCTCCATGGGCAATTATATAAATCTCTGGTTAAACCTTCCTGTGTGCAAAAATCAACTCAGAATGGATCCCAGACACAAATGCAGTCTGAAAACTATAAAACAAATCATCAAATTATTGAGACATAGGCCCAAAGAGTAAGTATGTATGATAATAGAAAGATGAGATCATCTACTAAAGAAAAATACCAACACATTAGACCTAGTGGAGATTAAAAATGACCTTGTCAAGAAGACAAAAGAATAGTTACATATTGGGAGGAAATAATTGTAAGCCATGTATCTTAATCTGCATCTTGAATGTGATATATCTATATCTAGATATAGATAGATATAGATATTTATATGTATGTATACATGTCACTCAAGACTCAGCAGGAAAGTAATCCAATTAGAAATTAGACAAAACCAGGATGCACGGATGGCAAATGAGCATAAGACAAGATTGTTCAAAGTCACTATCTGTTAAAATGAAAATGAAGGCCATGAGGAGCCATGACTTCATACCTAAAGGAGATGGGGGGAAGAGAGACAGTTCGGATTCTGGTGAGGAGGCAGGCAACTGAAGCTCTTACCCATCGCTGGTAGGCATGCAAAGTTGTACAGCTGCTCTGGGAGAGTTTGGCAGTTTCTTCCACAGCAGAGCGTGTGCTTACTCTGAGACCCCCTAAATCACACTTCTGGGCACTTACCCAGAGAAACAAAAATTTATGTTCATCCAGATTTGTACGGAAATGCCAATAACAGCTTCATCGCAGTAGTCAAAAGTTGCAAAGAGCTTGAATTGTCTTTCAGTAGGTGATTGGCCAGACTCTGTGTGGTACATCTGCACACTGGAAAAACACAGCTGACCCTGGGAAGCTTTAGAGATGCTGTACTGTGCAATAGAAGCCAGCCTCTAAAGGCTAAATCTGACGTGGTTCCTCGATAGTATGCTGTGTTTCCTGTTAGTTTAAACTTCCCCCAGCCTATCTAGGGCAAGCCAGCTCAGCACCCAGTGCCTCCACTTTAACCAGTAACAGCTTGGTACTGGGTGTGGTAGCATTTACCTGTAGCCTGTATTCCCAGTCCTTGGGAGACAGAGACAGGAGGATCAGAAATTCCAGGCAAGTCTCAGCTACGATGTGAGTTTGAAGTCAGACTAGGTTGTAAGAGACCCTGTCTCAAAACGACAACAATAAAAAAGCCAAGTTCTCTCTCTCCCCCACTGGATGTAGAGCCCTCCTGGGTCTCTTCAAGGAGGAAAGGTAAGGATCATTTTGCTGTCTTCAGCAGTTCCATTCAGAGGCTTGAGGTGTAATAAAGCCACATTCAAATTCGTCCCTGCAGTGCCTGGATTGCATTCTTGTTCGGACGGACAGGTGGACAGACTCCTGGCATTCACCCTACCCGGTGAACCAGACCATATTAGCAGTGCCCCTGAACAAGGAATGTGTCCCTCAGGAACCACCCAGGCTTGGGCACAGGCCCCACAGGCAGCCCTGCTGCAGTGATGCCCTGACCTCTTGGCTGCTGCAGCTCTTTACATAACAGAACGCTGGAAGCTCCGTGGGGCAGCTGGCTCCGAGGGATTTCTCATTTTCAGATATTTATGCCTTAAACCGAAAACCAAACACTGCTGGTTTTTGTCTCCTGTCTCCTCACGGCATCATTAGTAGCTTTCAGGAGCTGCGCTCTGTAAGTGAATCTGCCAGCTTGTCACTGGTGAGTTTTAAGTTCCCCATGACACTTGAAGAAATGCCCAGAATAGCTCCAGCCAGCCAGCCAAGCAGAGCTGGGGAGACAGCGGCTCAGAAGCCTGCATTTATGGAGAGCTGTGGGGAGCTCATCCAGAAACCCCCTAACAGTGTGCAGCTTGCGCTGAGGAGCTGAGCACACGGCGTTTCTCCCAGCCCCTCGCTCAGAGCTCCTGGGGGAGGACAGCGAGCAGGCTGGCATTCCACCGCACAGGCTACAGCCACACTGAGGGCCTGGGTTCACAGTCTGCACTCATTTCTGTCGTGGAATATTCCCACCCGGCCAAGGTCAAGGAAACTAGGTGGAACCCGGGTAAAAGTGGCTTAAGTGAAACTATACAAAGGGCAGCAGGCAACTTGCAGAGAAGATCATTACACGTGCTTTACTCAACTGGTAACCCATAGGCCCTTGCGCTCTTTGCTAGGGATGGGGCAGATATAAAGACTATGGGAGCAGGACTATTGCTTTCAAAAAGTTCTACATCTTATAGAAGCAGCAGACCCTTAAGCAATTAGAGTGTTACACATGCCAGGCCACTATGGACAGTTGTTCAGATATTTTATTGCGTCAGAGTGCTGAGCTAAAGAGGCAAGTGGGTCTGAAATTGCGTTGTTCCTGCCACGGTGCTGGGTCTGTGTGAGGAAGGGCAACTTTTCTAGTGGGGAAAACTTATGTGGACACAAGCCCCAAGTGTAACATTTTTCTAGTATCATTTTCTGCAAGTTCTTCCAGATACTAATCACAGGTGGCTAACCCGATGTGAGCCCTTCACTGAAATCTTGGTGCTTCCATTCCTGAAATGTGGACGGAGAGTCCAATCCTAGACTCCAGGCAAAAGAGTTGGGAGACAGCCAGGATTCCTGGGGCTCACTAGCCAGTGGTGTAGCCTACTCAGTGAGCTTCAGGCCAATGGAAACAACAACGATAAAACAAAACACCAGTATGGGTGGTATCTGAGGACACACACCTGGGGTCACCTCTGGCCTCTACTTATGTGCACAAACCTACATGTGCACTGGGCACAAATATAGCTACTCATTCCCACATGAACACACATGTGTTCTCTCTCTCTCTCTCTCTCTCTCTCTCTTTCTCTGGCTTACACACACACCCACACCCACACCCACACACACACAGGGGTGGTGGTGGTGGTAGTTCTGCTTTGCAGAATAGCTATGAGCAGTAATGGTTTGGGGTGTTAGGCCAGCAAGTATAGATACTAATGAATAATAGCAGCTGAGTGTGGTGGTACAGCCTATATTTCAGCACTTCAGAGGTTGAGGCAGGAGGACTGCCAGTTGGAAGCCAGGCCTGGGCTAGATAGTAAAGATAACATCTCGAAAATAAAAATGGAATGAAACAGTAGCTTCTAGTCTGCTGAGCAAAAGGGGCCGGGGGCAGTACCACACACAGGGAGATGCTTCACAGCGAGGTGCAGGGGACACTGCACCTAGTCAGCAGGGGTTAAATGCCACCTTCTGCCACACATCTGGATGGAGGCCCCTGACATTCAGCTTCTGAGACTCCTGGCTTTGCTGGAAAGAATCCACAGGGCACCTGTCACCAAGCTGTCGTACCAAGACAGTGACAAGGCCAATCCAGGCAGCTGGAGCGGGATTGCTATTTCAGTTACTGACAATGTCAAACAGATGCTAGCATTATTCTGTCAAATTGGACAAAAAGGACAGCACGATGAGCTTGGCCAGGATTCCCTTATCTTTTGAGGGGCACAAAAGAAATAAAATAAAATTAATTAGAAAAATCCTGCGGAGTAGAGCGGCACACCCATGGAGCAGCTAGCCATCAGGACAGTATCTGGGGAGGCTCAGGGAAGCTGATGATGAGAGCCATGAACCTGGGCTGTCAGGATGACAGGAATGGGGGAGGAGTAAGCCAGAGCTGCATGCATTGTAGTCTTTAGGGAGCAACTCACTGGGTTTTCCTAAGACCACGGGGAAATGCTGCCACCACTCCACAGAGAGAGAAGCCCGGTCTCAGACAAGACAACACGGTATCAGGTGCCAGGCTCAGAGCCCAGGCTCGACCTCAAAAGCCAGGCCATTGCTCCAGAGACATCATGAGCCCCAGCTTGCCATGTAGACTGTGTGGCACAGTTAAACTGGCCTGGCCTTCCCCCATCTTCTTTGGTTTTTCCTTGTTATAATTTTCATTGGTGGTGTGGAGATCCAAATGCCATTGGGTACTCTGCCCACCCTTGATGAGCTGAGCCCCCTCACTGGCCTTCTTAAAAGGTCATTTTTTTTGCATTTCTCTCATGAAGACCACATGTGGGGAGAAGATCCTGCTGTGTTCTCAGTAGGCGTCAGCAAGGACTGAATGAAAGTATAAGCAAGTTCCATGGCGAGTTCTCTGTTCCTATTAGCATTTCTGCAAGCCTGGTTTGGGGGCCATTGGCTCAAAGATGCAGGGAAATGTCAGGTGCTACTGGGTATTGTGCATTCCATTACCTTAATGAGGAGAACTCTGGGACTCTGGGCCTATGGTGATGGGCTGCTTAGGATCCCTAGGGTCACTGATTGGGCACTGGTTTAGAATGATGGCTGGGTGTCTCACTTTATCTTCTATGGAGGCTGCTAGAAACTCCACTGTCACAGACCTGAATTGGTCTGGCAGCTGCACTATAACTTGGGCTGCATCTACTGAGAGCTGCATGGGAAGTCTGATATGGCCTTTGTTGTATATCTTGTTAAGGTAGGATGCTCAGAGTGTGGGAAGCAGGACCTACCGACAGCAAGGAGTAGTTTAGAGCATGGCTGCTTTAACCCTGCACCCTGCCACAGGACCTCTGCCAAGAGCCTTTGCCATTCCCATGTGGTAGCTTCATTTGTCTTCCCCCATATAACTAACTCCTTTGTGTCTTTCTTAGAACATTCTTATAATAGATCTATCTGTCTGCTTCTCTTATCCTTTCTCATATTTGTTGCCTTTGTTACACAAATTAGAATTTGAAATAATTTTATTGCTCTCTTATGTTAGTCAGAATTTTCTGAAGGAACGGAACTGATAGAACATAAGCATGTATGGGGTTTATTATATTGGCTTCCAGGATGCTGTCTGTGCAGTCCAACATTGGCTGGCTCACACTGGAGAGGCTGAAAATCCAGTAGTTGTTCTGTCCATGAGGTTGTAGGCCTCAGCAGCTCAATCTGGTGCTGAAGGCCTGGAGGATTCCTGGAGATCTGCTGGTCTTCAGTCTGTTGGAATCCCGAAGCAGTGGTTCTGATGTTGGTGAAGGAATGCCATAGGAATGGGATAGATGGACTTGCTAGGGAGAGTGAGGACAAGGAGGTGTAAAGCAATATTTCCTTCTTCCATGTCCTTTTATCTGGGCTGCCATTGGAAGGTGCCACCCCACTTAGGGTGAGTCTTTCTGCTTCAAATAATCTGAGCAAGGAAATCCTCACCAGAGTGCCCAGAGGATTGTGTTTTAGTTGATTCCAGATGCAGTCAGTTGACAACCAAGAATAGCCATCACAATTGCATTTTGTACATGCGTGTGACGTATGTTCACATGTGTGTGGGGACCGTGTGAGCCCATGTGTATGCAGAGGCCAGAGGAAGACATGTGATGGTCTGGCATCTTTCTCTCTATTTTATTCTCTTGAGACAGAGTTTCTCACGGAACCTGGCACTAACTTGGCATCAAGCAAACCTCAGTGGTCTGGTCTCTGTTCCTGACAGCACTGGGGTTATGGGTGTGTATGACCATGCTTGGTTTTGTGTGTGGATGTCAAGGGGGTTCAAACTCAGGTTCCCATGCTTGCACGGCGAGTGTTCTCACCAGTGAACCATCTCTCCAGCTCTGTTTACTTGTATATAAATATATATTTAAAACTATCTCCTCGACTCAAATGTGAGCTCTGAGAAGACAGGCATCATCTCTGTATGGTCGTCATGAGTAGGTGGCCATTTATATTGGTAGGATGTTTGGTTGATGAGCTAATAGATTATGTAACGGGCTAAGGCTCTCTTTCAAATTGAGATGGCTGAGACTCTGCAGTAGCATTTTAAGACCTTTTTAAAAATTAAAATTTTTTTTTCGTGTGTGTGTGTGTGTGTGTGTGTGTGTGTGTGTGTGTGTGTATGTGTGTGTGTGTGTGGTCGAGCAAACTCAGGCTTAGCGACAAGCACCTTTCCCTATTGACCCATCTCTCGGGCCCTGCGGTTGTATCGGTGAACTTGGTCTGGGAAAGCTGCATCTTTTGAGGCCATCTGAGCCCACTGCTGCACTCATGAGGCAGCTCATACTGCCGAGGTGCTTAGTTGTGCAATGCTGGGTGCGGCCTGGGTGACTCTCTCTGCTCACCCTGAGTTTCTGTAGCCCAACATAATTGACACTAGCACCTAGTGAGAAGACCCAAACTCTCCCTGATGATGTACCCACATGAGACACACACTGCAGGCCAGACATACACACTGTGAGACAGAATGATCTAAGCCAGTCATGTGCACCTTAATGAACTTATCTGGGGTCAGAGAACAGAACAGCCACTGCTAGATGGACATAGAGGCCAGAAAATGGTGGCACACACACCTTTAATCGTAGCATTCTGGAGGCAGAGATCCATCTGGATCTCTGTGAGTTCAAAGTCACACTGGAAACAGCCAGGCATGGTGACTCACGCCTTTAATCCCAGGAAGTGATGGCAGGAAGCAGAAAGGTATATAAGGTGTGAGGACAAGGAACTAGAGCCTCTTTAAGCTTTTAGGCTTTTAGCAGCAGTTCAGCTGAGAGCCATTTGGATGAGGACTCAGAGGCTTCCAGTTTGAGGAAACGAGATCAGCTGAGGAACTGGTGAGGCAAGGTGGCTGTGGCTTGTGTTCTGACTCTCTGATCTTCCAGCATTCACCCCAATACCTGGCTCTGGGTTTGTTTTCATTAATAAGACCTTTTAAGATTCGTGCTACAGTGATGAACAGCATTTGCTTTACATCAGGACTAGGATTGAGGTTCTGGTAGCCTTGGCCCTTGAGCCTACCAGGAAAATGCTGTGGTAGGCAGGATTCTGCCCCAAGTGGGTAGGGGCTATAGCTGACCTACAAGGGACTTTAGTGTGAATTGAAATGGGGTGTCTTTGGGTATATGCAACACTGTGCATGGACAAACAGCTTGGCAAGTGGAGAATTGGCTGGATTTCAGTTCCTTCTTGTCATTTGGCTGAGTGTCTGTGTGGTAAACAGCCTAAATCACTGGACATGATGACCCTGAGTAGAAAACATCTTTAAGGCTGGGGACCTTTCTCCTTGTCTTGCTAATTGGACCCTGTGCTGGTTTGTTTTTGTCAACGTGGTACAAATTGGGGTCATCCTGGAAGACAGAATCTGTTGAGGACTGGCCTCCATCAGTTTGGCCTTTGGGGCATTTTCTTGATTAATGATTGTCATGGGAAGACCCACGTGACTGTGAGCCGGTGGGTCTGGCTTGTACCTGAGGAGGTCATGGGGAACAATCCAGTAAGCAGCATTTCTCTATGGCCTGTACTCATGTTCCGACTTCCCTTCCTACCCTGACTTCCCTTGGTGATAGGCTGTTACTGCAAGTGTGTGTCAAATAAACCCTCCCTTCACCTATGTTATTTTTGGTCAGACTGTTTTACCACAGCCATAGAAACCAAACTAGGACAGACCCCTCTGCAGGGCCTTGCTGTAGCTCGTCATGACTTCTCTCAGCCATGCCAGAGTCAGCTCAACCCTCTGAGGAACCTGACTGAAGGGGAAGAGAGCTATATTCACCACCGAGTGTGTAACCAGCTAGCAGGTTAGATACCCGGTGTGCAATGACGAGTGTGACTTAGTCCTTCCAGTCTCCCTTAGGTTGTAAGGTAGAGGAGAGGATCCTGGGCTATATAGAGCACCATGAATTTACTTCCAGACCTATGGATGGGGGAAGGCCTAAGCAAGAACCCCCAAGGCACAGGAGGGTCAGACTCAGGAGAAGGGAAGGGAGGGGGGCTGTTGGCAGGAGATGGGAGCTGAATGGCTTGCTGTTGCAGGCTGGGGAGGGGAGCTGTGAGGAGGACGGTTCGGGCAGAGGAGACCGACAGGAGGGAAGTAGAGAGGAGGTCTTCACATGGGGCAGGTGGCAGAGGAGATGGTTGCAGAGGTCTATGAGAAAGGCTTCTCAAGCTGCCCCAACCATCCCACCAGGAGCTGACTCTGGCCTTAAGCCGCAAGACGGGCTCGATGGCGAGCAGTCTGGCCCAAGCCCCGGAGGGGCAGGTGGCAGTGAGGTCTGCTTTGTGGGAGGGAGGCTGTGAGGATTCTGGAGCCTGCACAGGCTGTTTCTAACACTCAGCCCACACAGCACCAGGCACACACTCGTACACGCTCAGCCTTGCCACTGTGTGTACTCCTCAGAGGGTGCTGCACGGCTCTCTGCACTAGCAGCAAGCAAAGGCTCTGTTCTTATCCTGAGAGGTACAGGGGATTATCCGAGGGTCACCTGCCTCTTGCTGTGTCTACTCAGACCTCTTCAAAGCTCTCGGTGCCCACGGCTCCACCAGGTGGCCAGGACAGCTGGATCCTGGTTGACTGCTCTTAGTGTCTCTCCAGTATTCAGTTTCTCCAGCAGGGCACAGGGCTGGATTCCAAGGGTGGAAGTCATCAGCTTTTAAAGTCTAGTCTCAGAAAACCTAGAAGAGTTCTTGGATTTTCTAGGTCCATGCAAAACTCATGACCAGGCTAGTTCAAGGCCGGTTCAGAAGCAAGGCAAGGAAGCACCTGCCCCAGGTCCCCAGTTGGTGGCATTGTTTGGGAAGCTGATAACACTTTTAAGATGTGGGGTCTTGTGCGGGAAGTGTGTCACTGAGGGTGGGCTATCAGAGTGTAGCCTTGTCCCACTTCCAGTTCACCCTCTCTGCTTTTTGTGTGTGGTTGAGGGTACAACCTTTCCGCTTCCTGTTCTGGCTGCCAGCTGCCATCCCTATTCTGCTGTGACAGACTGTCCCTCTGGGACCACGGCCCAAAACAACCTCTTTCTTCTGGAAGTCCCCTTTGTTCATGATGTCTTATCTCAGCAACAAAAGGAGCTAGTACAGCTGGTGGCGACTTTATTCAGGAACCAGGCTCCACAGAACTGGGGAGCTGCAGAATTGGGGCTCAAGACCAGGCCCATCTAATTCCAGGTCCATACATTCAATTTGAGCCCTTTCATTAAGATCAGCATGGTACAACCCCTTCCACATCTTACCCTAGGTCTTCTCAGAAGCACAACACCAGTCTGAATACAAGTGGCTTACTGGCAAGGTAACTCTCTCTGCTTGGACCCCCGGCTGTTCCTGACTTTCCCATCCAATAGTGTTTCTGGCTGCAAAGATTAAAACTTGCGGTAGTAATCCCAGTACTTAGGAGGTGAAGGAAAGAGAATTACAAGTTCCAGTCTAGCCTGGACTACAGAGCAAGACCTTGTCTCCAAAAATCAGCACTCACCCTTCACATGTGTACATATGTGCACACACCATTCCTCTCCCATTTTTGGTAGAGTTTATTTTGGTAGCTGCAAAGAACCATGTGGCCTAGTCTTTGTTCCCTGTGTAGGTTCCTCCCATACTGACTAGAGAGTGGCCCCAGCTTTGCTCAAGTAAAGGGGCCATTAGTAAACCTAGGCAGCAGAGGCTCAATGAGAGCTTGCAAGTATCTTCTTTCTCTTGTAGCCCAAATGTCACATTGTCAAGAAGGCCATGCCATCACCCAATAACACATTTTTATTAATAAAATAAATATCCAGATAAGAAATATCCAGAAAGTTTACAAGAAGCCCCAGGAGCAAGCCAGTTGTGGGCTCTCTGCAACCAGTGTGGGCTGGAAGACCTACCTCATCTGGGGACTGTGTTAGGCTCAGATGCTTTCAGTAATCTTGTCTAGAGTAAGTTTGGAAGGACTCAGATGTGGCTGAAATTCCCCAGGGCAGCAGTGGCAATGGGAGGAGGAGGAAGAGGAGGAGGAGGAGGAGGAGGAGGAGGAGGAGGAGGAGGAGGAGGAGAGGAGGGGAGTGAGGAGCTGGAGGAGGAAACAGTGTTAGAGAGAAAGCATTTGGGAGGTCGCTCCATATGTTCCTTTGTTGAGTGTGGGCAAAAGTCATTACTGAATGACAGTGTCATGCCTGGGCCATGAGTTTTGTACCAGACACTATATGTAACAAAAGTATGGAAAAAATGAACTTAAGCCCCATAAAATAAATGAAGTCACTAAAATTTCTTCTCATTTAAATAAAGATCACCAAGTAAATAAATCCCCCAAATTAATGAATGTTCCTGATTCCAATTTCATTAATAAAGCTTAGTTTGTTTTCCCAGTCTTATGGGTTAATTTCTCTAGCTTTATGCTATTTATTTCTACACCTTTTCTCCTTGAATCATAAAATAAATGTCAATTTCAAAAGTTAGGTGGTGAATATTCATTTCCCCCCTAAACTATTGTGGGTAGGAGACTTTCTCCTGATTTAGAAGGGTAAAATTAAAATTCCAATGTGAAGTAAACATCACAGAAAAAGAAATTTGAAAAGTATTATGGTACTGTTTCTTATGAATTCCCCTGTGGGAATTCTTCTCATCACCCTCCCCACAGAGGACACCACTCCAATGCATTTCAGGAGTACTGTTTTGTCTGTGTGTCTTTGTGTGCCATCCTGTGGGTGTCTGGCATTGTTAAGAGCACTGCATTATGAGTCTCGTCGCTTCTCACTTCTCTTCCCTCAGCATTGTGTTTCCAAGCTCTGTCCACATCGCTTTATCAAATGTGTGGGGTATTGATTCTAACTGGTGCAGTGTACTCCACAGAGCCTGCCCGCCACATTCCCTTTCTTAATCCACGCAGCTGGCCTGAGAACCCTGGCTGCGATCAACAGCATTGTACTGAAAGTCTGCCTTCCTGTTCCCTTACAGACCCAATTCAACAAATGTTCTTGCATTTTGTTCACAGCCATGTGCAAATTCATGTGCCTTTATTGGGAGAAAAATGCAGGATGCTCATAGATCTATAAAGCTGAATTTAGATTTTCTATCTCCTCTCTTCATTTCCATAATGAAAATGCCCACAAAGATCAAACTGCTAATATTGTAGCTTTGAAAACAAATGGAGTCGTTGTAGAAATCAATTGTTTCATAATTAATTAGTTAATACCCAGTTAAGAAAAAATAAAAAGTTAAGCAATTCATTCAAAGCAAATGCACTTTCATGGTAAAACTTCCCATGGTTTGTACAGCTAATTTATTTACTACCCACTTTCAACAGTGTACAGGTCATTTAAATAGAAAACTAATAGGGAATAAAATGAACTGCATTCTAAACTCAATGGATTAAGTAGGTATTTGTAGAACATTCCATCTAACAGCAACAGAGCACATATTCTTCTCAAGTGTGTATAGAATGTAGTCCACTATGAATCATATATTAGGCCACAAAGCAAGTCTTAATAAATGTAGGAAAGTTAAAATCATATCAAGGATTTTTTAGACCACATGGTATAAAAGTGGAGATCAATAATAGAAGGAAAATATGAAAATTAATAACATTAGCCAACATGTTTCTGAACAACTGATATGTCAAAGAGGAAATTGAAAAATAAATCTGGAAAATGTCTTTGTCCAGATGTGATGGCACACACTTGCAATCCTAGCATGCCAGAAACAGAGGCTGAGAGATTACGTGTTTGAAGCCGTCCTGGTTGACAAAGCAAGAACTTGTCTCCAAAAAAACAAAAACAAAACAAAAACAGAACAAATCTTGAACAAAGATGGAAGTACAACTTAGTCAAATAATACCAGGAAAAGGAGACATTGCAATGGATGTCACAGAAATATAAAGAATTGTAAGAGACCACTGTGAAAAATTATGCACCTACTCAGAGAACTGAATGAATTCCTAGATTCATGCAGTCTACCAAGACTAAATCAGGAGTACATGGAAAAGTTGAGCAGGCCAATAAGGAGTGAGGGAGTACATGGGGATGTGGCTTAGTAGAAGCTTGCCTAGCCTGTACAGAGCCTGAAGTTCTACCACCAGCATTGTATAAGCCAAGCATGGTAGTGCATGCCTGTAATCCCAAGGTTGGCAACATAATGAGTTCAAGTTCCTAGATTGCATGAAACCTTATCAAAATAAATAAATAAATAAATAAATAAATAAATAAACAAACAAATAAATAAAGTAATTTAAAAAAGATCTAGAAGGCCATATGTGACAAGCCAGCTATAAGCTAACATTATCAAATGATGTGAAAAATGAAAAACGTTTTCTCTAGGGTTAGGAGTAATTTACAAAGATGCTCACTACTGCTGCTTCAAGTCAACAGTGTCCTAGACATTACAACCAGAGCAACTATGCAAGAAAAAAGAATGAAAAGGCATCCACACAGGAAAAGAAGGTATGAAGTTGCCTGATAACCTACAGGTGATATTGTATACAGAAAACTTTAAAGACTCTAACAAAACCATCTTAGGACTGATAAATAAATTCAATTAAGTTTCAGGCTATAACAGCAACAAAATCAAGATTGGGGCTGGGGGAGATGGCTCAGTTGACTAAGCACCTTTCTGTGCATGCATAGGAACTGTGTGAAAGCTGGGCTTGGTGTTGTACATCTAGAGCCCTAGTGCCGGGACGGAGTGGAGACACACAGATTATTGGGACTTCCTGGACATCCAGACTAGTTTTTAGCTCTAGCCTAAACAAGGATCTCCAGGTTCAGTGAGAGAGAGTGAGACACACACACACACAGACACAGAGAGACAGAGAGAGACAGAGACAGAGAGACAGAGATAGAGACAGAGAAGAATGAGAGGAAGAGTAATGGAGGATGAAAATGTCCAAATCCAGTTATATACATGTGTGAAATTGTCTGGTTTTTTGTTTTGTTTTGTTTTGTTTTTTTGAGACAGGGTTTCTCTGTGTAGTTTTGGGAACTTCTGCAATGATGGTGAGAATGTAAAGCAGAGCAGCCATTTTGGGAACCAGCATGAAAGGTTCTTATTAACTAAAAGGAGAATTGACATAGGACTTAGAAGCCCAGCTTCTAGTTCTATGCTACCAGGAACTGAAATGGGTATGCTGAAGGGATAGCTGTGTTCCATTGTTTATCTCAGCATTGTTCATAACAGCCAAGATAAGACAACGTAAGTCTCTAACAGGGGCCAAATGGACAGTGAAAATGGGGTTTAAACATACAGGGAGGCATGATGCAGTCTTGGAAAAGGACAGTCTGTCATTTATGATCACATGAGTGAAGATGGAAGGTATGCTACGTGGAATAAGCCAGGGGCAGAAAGACAAATACTGTGTGATGTCACATGGGGACCCTAAAAAAACGAGCCTAAAAGAAACAGATAGTAGAAGGTATCAAGTAAGTTTGTGTGGGGGGAGGAGGGATGGAGAAAAAGGAAATGATTATCAAAGGGAACAAATTTTCAATATGAAGAGAGAAATAAGTTTGAGAAATATCTTGCTGTGCCTGATGAATGCAATTAACATGATGTATTGTGTATTTCAAAACTGCTAAAAGATGACTAGATTTTTTTTAACAGCCTCACCACAGAAAAGGATAAGTTGGTAAGGTAATTGATGTGTTAATTAGCTTGTTTGAATCTTTCTACAATTTATAAAAACATTACATTGTATTTCATAAATATGCATAATTATTGTCAATTATAAAATAAATTAATTTAAGAATCAGGCATTTTATATCTATAAACTTATCATACAAAAAACTTAAAGGTAAAATAAAACTGGGAAAATATTTATAGTAGGCATGGCAAGTTATTTAAAATGTTACCGGGTTGGGGATTTAGCTCAGTGGTAGAGCGCTTGCCTAGCAAACACAAGGCCCTGGGTTCCGTCCTCAGCTGGGGGGGGGAGGAGGAGTTTGCTGGGCAGTGGTGGCGCACGCCTTTAATCCCAGCACTCGGGAGGCAGAGCCAGGTGGATCTCTGTGAGTTCGAGGCCAGCCTGGGCTACCAAGTGAGTTTCAGGAGAGGTGCAAAGCTACACAGAGAAACCCTGTCTCGAAAAAACGAAAACAAAACAAATAAAATGTTAGCTATTAAGACTTGTGTAGTGGGTAAAATGATTGCTGTGCAAGCATGAGGACCTCTGACCTTTGGCACCCACGTGAAAAAGCCTGGCACGGTGGTATGCACTGGGGAAGGTGGGCAGTCTCTGGATTTCACTGGCCAGCTAGTTCAGTCCAATTGACCAACCCCAGGTCCCAGTGAGAGAGCCTATCTCAAAAGCACAAGATGGCCAGTTCACTTGGAATGACCTCGGGCCTCGCCAAGCATGTGTACAAACACTCACATGCTCCTGAGCATACATAAACACATCCCTCTCATAAAAAAGGCGAAACTAACAATGTTAGAAAAGGCATTGTCAGAAGAATGCTGCCAGCCACCTGGGCTGGCTTGATTTCAGCTCTACAGGGTCAGCACTTTGCTGTGTTAGATCTTTAAGCATTTCAGATGGGACTTTGTCTTGCCTAGGTACAGCTACTTTGCTGATGCTCCTGCCTGTGGATACACAGGCTGGTATGGTGTTGTGAATGACTTGACCTTACCAGGAGGGACCTGTGTCATGGGACAGTGTGATGGCTATTTTTGGTTGTCAACTTAACTACATCTAGAATGAACTACAACTCAAGTGGCTGGATACACCTATGAGGGACTTTACTTCACTGAATTCTTTGAGGTGCAAAGGCCCATCCTAAATCTGGATCTTTTGAGGTGTGGGAAGGAAGATCCACCTTAAAATCTGGGCCACATCTCCTGGTGGTAGTCTACATAAGGGACGTGGAAGCAAGAAGTGCTTGCTCTTTGCCTGCTTGCCTTCATTCTTACTGGTAAGTTCATTCCTTCACTGGTATTAGAGCCTGCTTTTTTGGGATTCTGGCAAATGCTGAAAACTAGCTGAGACATCCAGCTTATTAGGCCAAATGACTACTGGATTCTTGAGTTTCCCATTGGAAGACAGCCATTGTTGGAATAGTCGGACCATAACCTGTAAGGCACTGTAATAATCTCATTTTTATAGAGTCGTTCAATCAGTTCTGTTTCTCTAGAAAACCCTGACTAATACAGACAGGAAGGGTTATAAGGGCCTCAAGCAACGAGTCACTGGTAAACCAGTAGCTAGGACTCAGGCCTAGGAAGCAGGGTGGGGGCAGAGGGTTATGGTTTACTCCCTTTCACCAGAGTTCCCTGTGATGCTAAAGAAAGGCAGCTTGCTTGTCCTGAACACTTGGACTCTACTTGACTCTACTTGATTCTATTGTCTGCAGATGAGGAGGCTCCTCAAGTGGATGCAAGGGAGAGCACACCTGAACTCAGTGCTACACTGGCTCCTCACACCCACCCACGACCCAGGTGACAGATAGCCACAGTCTCTGACCTAGCATATGAGAAGGACTCTCTCAGGGCCTGAGAGACAGAGTGTCTTATCTAGAAGATAATCTTAGGAGAGATATGTGACATGCAAGAAAAGGCATTAATGGGCAGATGGCTATGGTGGGAAAACAGGGCACTGTCCGACTGGAGACCACAGGGAGAGTTGGGTTGTCCCTTAGAGCTGCCTGGTGGAGGGCTGGCAAGTTGCGGCATAGGTGTATGACCTCTTGCTTCTCCCAAGGAGTTCAACTTTGTGGACCCCTGCTTGTACTGAGTGTGAGCCACGTGTTCCCTTGGGGTTGGAGGAAGGTCCAGGCAGGCAGCAGTGGCTGTCACAGTGAGGGTCCACAGTACAAACGCAGCACCACAGCCTGTGCTTCATGACTTGGAAGGGCTGTACCCCTAATAGGTTTAATATGATCCAGGAGTTTGCCCCTTAGTGGCTTTACCAGATATCCATCTCCTGGATTGCTTTCCTGCCTTCTACTTAGCCTCCAGTATGTTAGACCCTAGGAATGAGCCTCCTAACAACGAGAGAAAATCAATATTTGGCTCCCCCATGTACAAAATGTGGTGCTTGGTCAATAGGGAGAGCTGTGGATGGAGGTTCTGGGAAAGAACGGTACCTTACACAGAATGGTCTGCAAGGCCGATTAACTGATTAGAACTTAATGATGTGGAGAGGTTGAAGTGCTGCAGGACCACAGCCTTGTTACCGTTTGTCTTGGGGCTGTCTTTAGTGCCCTTAATAACTATCCCTTGCTTACTTTGACCTAATAGTCTTGTGACAAACAGGTGAAACCTTTTGGGATATGTTTTCAGACTGCTAGCTTCCACAAACCAAAGGCTACTTAGACATCATCTGAGGCCTATGCAGAGACTTCCCTGCTACGTTATAACCCACCTATCTGATGCTTTCCTCAGTGTATTTGAAAAGCATATTGATTTATGATAGTCTTTGTTCTATTACTCTAAATCCTCATGAGAGCCTTCGAGGTGGCTCAGCGAGGAAAGACACTTGCTGTCAAACCTGGTGACCTGAGTTCCATGACTGGGACCCACATGGTGGTCAGAGGGAATCTACTGCAAGCTGTCCCTTGACCTCCATATGTGTGCCAAAGCATAGCACGGGTGCCCCCTGCATGTATGCACAATAGGTAAATGTAATAAAATTGTATAAAATCTTCATGAAATGGCTACCATGTTAAAACATGGAATTTTAGGTGGCCTGAATCTGTGCTCCCAGGCCCATGGTCACTAATATTTGACTTGAGACTAAACTATTCCCTAACCCCTTGAGGTGAGAACTGTGTTTTATACGACATAGGGAAGACACCACAGTGCCTTGTTTTTGTTTTTTTTTTTTTCCTGACTCTGAGCCTGTCTGGCTGCTAATTCAAGCCTAAATTCTCCAATAGCACTCCCCTTGCCTCATGTTTGAAAGGGATTTCTTCTCTGATTCCCTCACTCCCCACCCCAGGTCAACACTGCCCTTTCTCATGCTTTGAGACTGAGCCCCTTGGTCCTGTTCCTGTCTCTGCCACCAGCTCTATGATCTTGGACCTGTAGCTTTTGCTTCAGGTGGTGTGAGTCACTGGAGGGACTGCTGAGGTGATGAGCTTAGTCCCTGGATTTCCCTGAAGCTCACAGTGACTGCCCCCCCCCTTCCACACGTACCACAGTCCTTAGGGAGGGCAGGAATAGGCCAAGCTGCATTTCCAGGTCCATCTGCATCCTCATTCATGGCTGCTGGGGCCTCATATGCACATGCCACATTTTACATCCTGATTTCTCACTGTATGCTATGCCTAAAATGACTGAGGAAAACACCCCAGTCAGTAAAGTGCTGGCCTTACCATGTAGGAACCTGAGTTTGACTCCCCACAACCCATGCAGAGAAAGCAGGGGGCACACATTTGTAATCCCAATAGTGAGGCAGCTAAGGCAAACAGATTCTTGGGGCTCACTGGCCAGCCAGCCAGCCAACTTAGTCTATTTGAAGAAAGCCTACACACACACACACACACACACACACACACACACACACATACACACACACACACACACACACACACACACACACGTGCAACCCCCAACATGACAACCCCCACAGACAGACAGACAGACACAAACACAGACACAACTCACACACACACATACACACACATACACGTGCAACCTCCAACATGACAACCCCCACAGACAGACAGACACAAACACAGACACAACTCACACACACACACACACACACACACACATACGTGCAACCCCCAACATGACAACCCCCATAGACAGACAGACAGACACAGACACAGACACAACACACACACACACACACTCACATTCACGTGTGCGACTCCCAACATGACAACCCCCACAGATAGACAGACACAGACACAGACACAGATATAACACACACACACACACACTCACACTCACGCGTGTGACTCCCAACATGACAACACCCACAGATAGACAGACACAGACACAGACACAGATACAACACACACACACACACACACACACACACACACGTGTGTGTGTGACCCCCAACATGAAAACCCCCACAGACAGACAGACACAAACACACACACACACACACACACAGTCACACGCACACACACACACACACACACAGTCACACTCACTCCATATGAAGAACATGGCTTCCCACACTCAATTGCAGTTCCAGCCAAATCATCACCAAGTGGATTAGAATAACACCAACTTTTGCTACCATGGCAACTGCTGTTGGTTGCGCAACTGCTGACTTTTGAAGCTACTTAAAAATGTGCAAACGGTTTTGCATAAAGTGGCTTTACATCATTGAGAGCAGTGGTTTCCAGTTCCTCTCAAGACTTCTCCTCAAAAAAAAAAATTACCTCTTCTCTCCCTTAGAAACATTTCGTAATTTCTATTTTCAAAGGATTATTTAAAAATAAAGTTCACCAAATTAGGTTCCTTATGCTCATGGAGGAGCAAATATAAATTAAAATTGAGAAACTTAATTCTTTCAGTTGAAATAAGAGACTTCTGGGGCCCTTCCTTCAGAGCACTTGCATTAGAAACCATGGGCTTTTAGGTTCTCATCTGTTTCTTTGAAATGCACGTAAATCTTTTAAAAATCAAAATATCCCTTTGCCAGCTCTGGGACCCAAAGACCCAGGAACATTTCCCTTAAGGATAGAGGGTCACCACTTTGAAATGCAATTATCAGATAAGACAGTGTTCCGGAGGAGCCACCAATTCTCCAAACTCCACCTTGCCTCACAAGCTTGATGACCTGAGTTCAAATCCTCAGGACCCTCATAAAGCCTGACATGCAACAAAGGTCTGTGATCTCAGTGCTCCCGCTGCGGAGGTGGAGTGGGAGGTAGAGACAGGAACATCCCTGGAAATTGGCAGGTGAGCTAGCCTAGGGTATACAGTGGGAAAACAACAAAGAGACCCTGTCTCAAACAAGGTGGAAGGTGAGTAGGCATCCAAGGTTGTCCTCTGATGCTGTATAGCCCAGGTGTGCTGGCAGTCACACACATGCATGCATGACAGTGTGTACACACACGCACCCCCCCCCCCCACACACCGAGTCTTCCTCTTCTCATACAGGAGTTTATTTTGTCTTTGGATAGAGCCAATTATTAAACACCATCAAGTGGGTGTAAGATGAACTTTGACAAACCCTGTTGTTGGACTTTCTCAACTGAGAACTTGTTATTGTTGACCTTAAAGGCATGAGTGTGATGGACTGAGCTGTTTTCCTGAAGGACAGGATGAGACTTCCTCTGGCCTTTGTCATCTCTTAGACAGTTCCCTGACAGGCATCACAGTCCAGCTTGATGCTTGCTCAGTAGTCCAATTCTTTTCTCTCTTCCTCTACCTTTGAGGTTTCTGGGCCGGGAGATTGTGTTTGAATTGTACTCACCCAACACCCACCAGAACCAAACATTTTAAAACAGTGCTGCTAAATGTTCTTGTAATGAGCTTCAGTGAAATGTTCTGGAGCGGGGAGTGTTGGGAATGAGTGTTGGGAATCAGAAGGCGAGGGATAGGCATCCACCTCCTTCCTAGGTATCTAAGGGGCGGGCCTTCACTCAGAATCAGGCTGGGATGCTCCGCCCACAGCCTGGAGAGATGCTGGTGTTCTAAGCTGGGTTGTGTTGCATGATTTTTTTTTCATCTTTTTCGGGGAACAGAAAATCACATGTTATAGACACAAGCCATAGCCAGGACTAATGCTGCACATATCACACAGGTTAGGGGTACCAAGGGTTCTGTCTCGTGCTGGGAGAAATCCATGTCTGCGTTACAGACTGTGCCTCTGCATGTCAGGGCTCTAAGTCCCTCCCCCTGAAAGAGTTTATTTCAGAAGACCGCATTAAGTCACTTATATCCATCTACCTGCCACTCCTGTCTTGTAACACAGGGAATTTTTGGGGAAATTCCAGATCTAAACGATGGCACTGGGTGACATCTTTCTACTTTCTGGGCCTTCACCCCTATCATCTTCAAGATGGTGCCAGCCCACATCTCACAGAGTCAACAGATGACACTCAACAGAGATCCCTGATGCCTGTCTGGGAGCTGTAGACAGCTGGACAACACAGACTTTGTATGACTTTTTCTTTCTTGTAACTCAAATTTCAGCTCCTCAGAATGACCCTCCCTGAACAGGAAAGATAAATGAGGACACACCTGTTCGCTGTACAGCCAATCTATTTTAATTCTTTGCAGAGTTTATCACCAGTTAATTTTTCCTTCCTCTCCTCTTCCTTCCCCGTTTCCCTCTCTCTCCACTTCTATTTGTGTGCATTTATTCCCTCCCTCTGTCTCTCTGTCTTTCCTCTCCCCTTTCCTTCCCTCTTCACCTCTCTCCCTCCCTTCTCTGTCAATATCCCCCAACTAGACTGTAAGAGACATGAGGGGAAGCTATGCTCTGGCTTCCTTCTGATCTCTCAGCATGAAGCAGCGCATCCACACAGCTGCCCCTCAACCAGGGAGGCTTGTTTTCTTCCTTGGCTGGTGTTTAGCAGCGTCTCAAAGCTTCGAGAGATACTTGTGTGTTACAGCCTTGCAAACCACAGCTTCCTGCCCAGCCTGCATGGTCCTCAGAGGGTTCAGAGGCAGCCTGCTCACACCAGCCCTTCCTCCACCGGGACTTCCACAAAACCTAAACAGAGTTATCTTCTCTATAGAGGGAACCACACTCATGTCATGGAGTCTCACATTTCAGGCACCCCAAGTTTCTCCCATCTTTGGATGAGGGCCTCTTTTCTCTGCCTGAGGGAAGCATGCCGTAACATTGCGTGGCACTGGATCTATTTCCCAAGTGAGATGCCTCACATGGGACCAGAAACTCCAGCTAGAGAGGCATTTGTCTGAAGGACACACTGGGAGTGGAGCTGCCCCTCTCAGCTCAGAGGCAAAGAGGACTCTGTTGGGGAGCATGCTTGCAATTCCAGCACTGGGGATATGGAAGCAGGGGGATCAGGAATCCAAGGACACTCTCAACTACACAGAGAGTGACAGGCCAGCCAGCCTGGGATACACAAAAGCCTGTCTCAAAGCAAAAACAATACCAACAAAAACAAAATCAAAAAGGGAAAAAAAGGGATGCAAGGAGATTCCTCCCATAAGCAGATGTTCAAAATCTCCTCTGCTCGAATTTAAACTCAACTAAGTGTGAGAGACCCCAACTTGAATTTGGAAACAGCTCTTGCCAGGATCACAGGCATTTGAGAGAGACTCAGTGCCAAAGGTCTTTGGGCAAAGCTCCAGCCCATATGGAATAAGGACAGAGCTTGTCTGGACCCCGAATTGGGGACTGCCCAGAAGCTGAGGTAGAGGTGGGTAGCTGTGCTCTGAGCCTAAAAGCTCAAGGTCCAAAATCTCCACCAAGTGGAAGTAAGCCATGAGAGAGCGCAGTGGGAAGCGAACAAACAAAAATCCCTTCAGGAAGGTTTGCTACTCTGAGGAATTTAAATATTCACATCTCCTAAACAATCGTTTCTTGGGAGAGATTACTTGTCTTTTAAAGCCATGTGACAGGAGCACACCATGTAGAACACAGCCCATTCTTTTGTGGTTCTGACGAAGCCACTGTGTTGGTAAACGATGTCACCTGAATGACAGCAAACGTGCCAGAGCCACAGTCAGCAGTCAGCCGAGAGTTTATTATTTTTTAACAATCTCTGAAGGCCCCAGAGAGCATAAAGCCAATGCCACCGGGTGCTTTTGGCCAGAGTGTAGCTTGGAGAAGAAAGAAGGGATGACGAGGAGGCTGCGGAGGAGGAGAAGCAGGGTAAGGAGAAGAAAATAATGGACAGAGGGAGTAGAATGCAACCTGCTTTCGCGTTAATAAAAGTCATTATGCTGTCAACAGAAGCTGCTGGAAACCTACTGGTTTTTAGTGTGGAAATGGTCTGCCCGGGGAAGGATGGGTGGTTGTCAGAGTGCCAACCTCCTGAGGTTGGAGGTAGGAGCAAATGCCACATTCAGAGGGATCAGAGAAAGGCAGGGGCCAATGGGGCAGAGTCTGGGCTGCAAGAGGGGAGCAGCTACCTATGGCGATTGAGTCCACACTCTCCAGCTACTCTCGAGTCTATATCTCCCAGGATATACACGCCTGCCTGAGAGTTTGGCCTTCAGGGGAGAAATACACTAGTTAGCGTTTGCTAGAGGATTGGATGGTATTGAGCTTGAGGCACTCTAGTCTAGGTACTCAGGAATCACCCTTGTAGTTCATCAACTGGTTTCCAGATTGTCGCCCTAGGCCAAGGAAGGCACCTGGATGCAGAAGCTCTTGAAATTTCCCCCTTCACTTTTGTATGTGAAGAGAAACTAAGAAACACTAAGCATAGCTGGGCATAAAGGCACACACCTATAATCCCAGTGCTCAGAAGACTAAAACAAGAGGGTTGGGAGTTTGAGGTCAGCCTGTGTGTAGTAAGTAGTATCTGGAAAGGTGCTGTCTCAAACGAAGAGCTGGGGATGTAGATCCGTGGTGGAGCGCTTGCCTACCATGCACAAAGCCTTGAGCTCAGACCCAGTCACTCTCTGCCTCCCCCCTAAAAGAGTTAGAGAAATCCTCCATCATAGAAGAGACTAAAATATACATACTTAAATATATACAAATATATATATATATATATATATACATATATATTACATAATACGGAAAAACAAAGGAAACTTAAAAAAATAAAACTCACAACAGGTTGTGGGGGTACATGTCTTTGTCCCAGCACTCTGGAGGTGGGCAGATCTCTGTAAGGTTGTTGTCAGCCTGGTCTACCTAGAGTACCAGGCCAGCTAGGACTATGCAGTGAGATGCTTCTCAAAACAAACAAACAAACAAACAAACAAACAAACAGGAAATAATTCTATGCCCAGCCAAACTGCAAGAAGAGGGCAGAAATATTTCCAAGATGCTGAAACGTTGCCTCCTACATCATCATTTCAGCAATGCTACTTGGAGAATGTGTTGCAGCAAAACAAAAGAGTAAACCAACAACAGAGGAGGCCCAGACTCAGGAAACCCAGGAATCCACCCCAAGTTGGTGCAGAGAAAGCCAGGGTGTCCTTATGCCAGTGGAGAGTCTGATAAAAGAGGTCCAGGGAAAGAAATCTTTATAGAGTAGATGACGTTATGGGCTACAAGGGGGAAAGGGAGACGCCAGCTGTAGAAATACAGCAGAACTGGAGCCTTCAGGAAGAGCAAGTAACCACGTAAGAAAGGATGAGTTGCAATCCCATTCTGCGTGGCTCTGCTCATCCTGAGGTCACAGCATTGGAAATGCCACTAACTGCACTCAGCATTCAGTTGCACTCTATAGACAAAACAAAGACAATTTAGACTTTGTTGCAGAACAAAGTATGAATTCTATCATGTTAAGAATATAGATGTAGGGACTGGAGAGATGGCTCCGCGGTTAGGATCACATACTGCTCTTTCAGAGAACCCTTTTGGTTCCCAGCACCCACACACTTTGGGTACCTCTACACTCCATAACTCTGTAACTCCAGCTACAGGGGACCACACACCCTCTTCTGGACTCTGCTGGAACTTTACTGCACTCTGCAAAGCACAGAAAACTCATCCCCCATTAAAAAAATACAATATTTTTAAAATGCAAAGGTAAGCAGATGGGGAGCCACATGCCTGTAATCTTAGCACCTGGGAAGCTGAAGCAGAAGGACTGCCATAAATTTAAGGCCAGCCTGGGTTACAGGGTGAGACCCTGCCTCAAAAAAAAAAATGCAAAGGAAAATGCACAGCCATCAGAAGTAGAACCAGCGAGGGTAGGGGAAGCTGATGGGGAGTGGGGCCTTCCAGTTAGCACCATAACTGTATTGACATTGTGTGTATGGTGGGAGAGGGGCTGGAGAGAAGGGGAGCAAGTTCTCAGCCAACACAGCAGAAAGCTAACCTTGCAGCAAATTGATAAGTCGAGAAATGGTGTCAGTACCCTGACAGTTTGTGGCAGGGAGACAGATGAGTGTGTGGAGGTGGGACCAGGGAAGACAGGAAACTACTGCCTCTACTCACCGTGTGTCCCAGGCCACCAGTACACATGATCAGATCTGCCTAGTTTGTCCTGGTATTGTGTTTGTAACAGTGAGGTGGAGGAGGCATCAGTTAGAATCAGGTCTGTTCTTTTCCAACCTACATATCAAATATGGCTCAGAATGAGCCGGAAGAGCCTCCAGGGATCCTGGTATGCAAATGAGGACCCACTCTTTTTCAAATAACACCCTTCTTTTATATCGAATCCTATTTCTGTAGGAGGATTGACAAATGTTCTCTATTATCAACCACAACTTAGTACACTTTCAGGGGAGGGTGCCGACAGGGTAGAATGAGACAGAAGACAATGTTCCCTCTTAAAGAAGCCTTGATGGTGGTCCTACCTCTCAAGAAAGGACCTGGAAAATCTTGTCAACTCACCTGCCACCATCTTTGTGAATGTTCTATAAGATCAGTTCAGATGCTAAGTAGAAACAGCTCATTGAATCAAGCATGGGAAGCAAGAGCAGTGCTAGACTGAGGCCCCTGGTAATTGTAGGAGGAATGAGGTGAGAGAAGGAAGCTGTAGAGAGACCTCATGTAGAGGCTGGGGAGATGAAATTGGTCTCAGCATCCATGTAAAAGCCTCGAGGGCTGGTGTGCATCTGTAATCTCAGCAATGGACAGACAGAGACAGGTGGCATTTCTGGAGGTCACAGGCCACCTGTGTTTGGCCTCCACATACACCTGAATACATGTGTACATGCACATACATGAGCACTACACCCACCCACCCAGTCACACACACATGCATACACATTGAGACTTCATTTATTTAGAAGTGGGTAGATCCTAAGTCAGATGATAGGTAACATTGAGAATAACTGACTGGGTATACCAGATAGCCACAGGAGAACCTGCAATGAGGCACGACAGCAGAAATCTCAAAAGTGTATACTTGGAGGAGATGTGTCTTGTTTTATCACATTGCAGAGAGCATAGAATCCATTTACACCAGATATGCTCACCACGGAGTTCACACAAAGTGGCATCTTCAAAATCAACTAAAGAATCCAGAGAAGAAGGTATGGAGAGTTTCTTCATGCCAATTGCATTTTCCGTGTCATAGACTGAGGGCTTCTGGGAGTTGCTGTCTACAACTGGTAAAGAAATGGAATTTTGACAGTTGTCTATTCAAATTCCTAAATGTGAATTTCAGACCCCCCCCCCAAAAAAAAAATTGAGATGGAGATCCAAAATGAATACTGGCCATGCTTTCTGGGGGTTTATAGAGTCTTTCTGAGTCATTGCCATATCTGCAAAACATTTAGTCCCACAGGTCCCTGAGAACTCAAGTCTCTAGCTTCCTTGGTGTTTAGGATGTAGAAACACAATCTCATTCCTATTCATCAGGGTCGCGTATTTGGGATTTTAGTTTAGAAATGAGTGACAGGAAGAGGAGTGTCCCAGTGGAATTTCTGCTGCTGATTAGGGTGCTTCTGAGACATCTGACTGTCAGAGACATGGTAGAACCAAGGGGACTCCCAGGGTCCATGAGCGGGAGTGTCCCACAGTGTGGCTTTGAACTTGATCATCTAGAACTCTTAGAATGGAGCTTCACCTCTCCCAATAGTTCACAGAGCAATACACTCTCAAGTCCTTTAATGAATTCTCTTTCTGTTTAATCAAACTCAGTCTCCATTGCCTGCAGCCAGGAATCCTGATTTTTACCTGGTGTGTGATGACCCAAGGAATTGCTGGACTACTCTTCCTGTTTGACTGCATACCCACTCAACACAAAGACCCCACTCCACAGTTGGATTTATTGATATTTCATTTGCTTTTCAGGGAGCTAGCTAGCTGCGACTCTGACTTATAATGGCAGAAACATTTGACAATGTAATTATGATTGTGCCTATCAGTTATCTCTTTTTTTTCTGCTATTGTTCTCTATTGAACTTCTGGTGAGTGGGTGGGCTTTTTTTTTTTTTGCCTACATAAGATCATGGAAGAGCTAAGGTTTGAGTACCTGAGAAAAAATACTTCCAGTGCATTATTTTCAAGTATTCTTAAGTCAGGCTGTTCTTTAAGAATCTTAGGAGAAATTCAGATTCAGTCTGAAAGTACTTGTTTACTAAATGTACCCAGTCCAACATTTCTTGAAGGCTCATTTTGTAATGGACAGAAATGACCGTAGAGAGGTTCAAATTCAAAGACTATAACTTGGCAGGATTTCTATTTTGGGAAATCCAACTGGGAGGAAACACCAGAAAACAAAGTTTTGATCTAAGACCAGAATTCTAAAGGAGTCTATAAAGCCCGAAAACTCAGCCGGGCGGTGGTGGCGCACGCCTTTAATCCCAGCACTCGGGAGGCAGAGCCAGGCGGATCTCTGTGAGTTCGAGGCCAGCCTGGGCTACCAACTGAGTTCCAGGAGAGGCGCAAAGCTACACAGAGAAACCCTGTCTCGAAAAACCAAAAAAAAAAAACAAAAAAACAAAAAACAAAAAACAAAAACAAAACAAACAAAAAAAAAACCCCGAAAACTCAAGCCCAAAGCACCCCACCTTCCTTAATTAGATCTACAGTAAACAGGCACTCAGATGTAGTGTTCACTGTGGTGGTCAGCTTTGGTGGTAACTGTGGTGTTCAGCCTTAGTGGTCACTGTGGTGGTCTGTTGTAGTGTCCATCTGGATGGTCAGCCACAGTGGTCACTCTGGTGGTCATTGCTGTGGTCAGCCATAGTGGTCACTGTGATGGTCAGTCATAGTGGTTACTATGGCAGTCAGTTGTGGTGGCCACTAGGATGGATAGATCAACAGTAAATAGGCTGTTCAGGCAGTGACTTCTCCAGATAGAGAATCCTTTCCCAATTCTTCATAATATATGACCACAGACAGATCAGGCATATTCTCAGAGTACAAACATGGGGGCATCCCTAGTTACTGCCCCCAAAATTCACCTCAGGGCGAAATAATGGAATCTTTATTACCTCTGCGTAGCAAGATGTGACTTACAGTATCAACCATGCTGTTTGTTTCCATTTTCTCAACAGGTGTGTGTGTGTGTGTGTGTGTGTGTGTGTGTGTGTGTGTACATCATTATTCCCCTACCACTGTATATTGTGTATTTGGAAGTGGTTACATTATCATTTAGTCCTAGTCACATGACCACTAGGATCTAAATCAGATATGATTTACACAAATATACAGTACTTGGGGATCCTGGGTTTAGAGCTAGAAACAGTAATTGGCTATCACTTTGGAGCTGTCTTATGTTATAGATGTTAAGTTTGTTATACTTGTGTTATGGTGAAAAAGCTGAATCTTGGGTGCAAAGCATTCCCTTTCATTCTATTTATCATGGAATAAGCAAAAATAAAAATAAAATTTAAAGAGCCCTTTGGCTTTCTAGCCTAAAGAATTAAACAGTTGTGTAGCATTATATTCTAATTACTATTACTTTAAATTTTATTTTATTTATTGTTCTAGTATGTGCATGATGTGTGTGTCTGAGCGTAGGTTGATGGGATGTCAGAAGATAATTTGCAGGTCAGTTCTCTCCTACTGTAGGGTCTAGGTATTGAAACCCAAGATGTCAGTCATGTGCAGTAAGAACTTTTACCTTCTAAACTGTCTGGCTGGCCCTATATTCAGTTATACTTAATCATTTTTTTTTTTTGCTACCAATGGACTTTAGAAGTCATTTAAAAAATTTTCACACACAAATTGAACATTATCAACTTGGAAAAAAAAATCCAGAGAAATAGAATTGTGTAGCTCCTTAAATTGTTCTCGAAAACTATAAAGAAACATGACACATTTTGTTGTGAGCCAGCATGAAATAGATTTCAAATCCAGTGATGCATATGAGAGAGTCACAGAGATGAAGTTCACTCCTGGGGATTAACACAGAATCCTAACAGAGTAATGGCAAAGGGAAGAGAGCCTGAGAGGCACAGGACCAGGGCAAGATGGGGCTTATTTCAGAAGTTAAGGAGACTTCATTTGCAAAAGGTTTCCTTATATTCCATTCATTATCACTCTTACTTTTAAAACGTTTGATCAAATTAGGCTTGAGGAAAATCTTAGTAAAACTTTTCCATTAATGAAACAAAAATACATCTCAAACTGAAAGCCTGCATTATTCTTTATGATTAAAAGCTTATTAACATTGTTAAAATTAAGGAGAAGATAAATGTTCCCATTCTCACATTTATTTTCTGAGCTTTTCTGGAGTATTAACCAAGGAGAGAAAGAAATGAAGAAATCGTCAGTCAAGATGTAGAACCATTCTGAATGTCCATAGACTGATGGAAGGCTAAAGACGGTATGTACATAATACAAATGGAATGCAAGTCAGTTTTTAAAAAGAAGACAATCCTGCCATATTTGACAAAAATGAATGAACCCAGAGAGTGTCATCCTGAGGAAAGCAAGCCAGTCACAGAGGAACAAATGCTGCATAATTCCACTTGGCTGAGGCATCTAAAGTGGTCAAGCAGAAAGGACAGAGTAGAATGGTAGTTGCCAGTGGCCAGAGGGACGGGCAGACGAGGAGTTGCTGTTCAGTGGTCACAACATGTCAGTTATCCAAGGACATGTTAGGAGATCCGCTGCATACAAAGATCCACTGTTGCACACCTGAGAACTTCTCAACCTGCAATGTTCTGTCTGCGGTTCATAGTGTGAAACAGCACGTTCAAAATTTGCTAAGAGAAATCTCTGATTTTGTTCTTTTCTGTTTGCAATAAATTTAAGAAAGAATAAAAATGGTAAAGATACCTTAGTTTCTTCTCTATTGCTGTGATAAAATTCCATAACCAAGGGCAACTTGGGGTGGAAAAGGTTTGCTTGCGCTGTCCCTCATGGAGGGAAGTCAAGGCAGGAACTTGGAGGCAGAAACGGAAGCAGAGACCATGGAGGAGTACTATTTAATGGCTTGCTCTTCAGCATTTGCTCAGCCTGCTTTCTTATGCAACTCAGGACCACCTGTTAGGGAGTGGCATCCTCTACAGTGGGCCAGACCCTCCCACATCCATCATTAATCAAGAAAATGCACCCAGACATGCTTACTGGCCAGTCTGATGAAGGCATTTTTCTCGACTGAGGTTTCCTTTTCTCTGGAAACCCTAGCTTGTGTTAAGTTGACAAAACACTAACTAGGACAAAAGACAAAATTATCATTTCAAATGCTATGCCTTTGTAACTATGAGGCTCAAGGAATCAATTGAAAAAGCTGTTAGAAATAGTCAGAGCATTCATGGAAGCTGCTGGTTCCCAAATCAATATGTGAAAATCAATAAGTTCCTAAGTGAAAGAACACTTGGCTAGTTCATGTGATGGTATTGGAATGTGAAAAAAAATGCACAATCTCATTTACAGTTAATGAAATCAAAACAAAACAAGGGTTTGGTCTCACTTATCAGATTGGTAAGGCTAAAAATTGATAGCATGTAAAATTAAAGTGTGAGGGAATAGATAGATGTCCTTGTAAAAGGTTGGTGAGGACATAGAATTGGTGCAGCTTATTTGATAACCAGTTAAATATTATTTAGCGTGATTAAAAACACGTGCCCTTTGACGAGCTTTTGCACATCTGAGAACTTACTCAACAGGCAATTTGCATATGAACAGAGACAAGTATAAAAGGGTGTTTATTGCAGTATGATTTGAAACAGTAAATGACATGTAGTCAGATGTGTCCTCAACAAGCTGAAAACACAGCTACCAGGTGACACAGCTGTAAACCTGAAGGAACAATGCTCTGCGTGCAGCAGAGGTAGCTGCACACCCATGCTTCGTGGTGTGCTTCCCCCCAATAGCCATGTTATGGAATCAGCCGGTGTCCCCGCCAATCAATGAATGAATAAGGAAAACATAGCACACTTACACAAGGGAGGATTGTTTAGTCGCTAAGGATAAAATGATGGCCTTTGCAGGAAAATAGATGGAGCTAGAGATCAACATGTGAGGTGAAATAAACCAGACCCAGAAAGGCAAATATCTTATGTTTCTCTCATATGCAGCACCCGGACTTAAGACAAAGTAGGGACAAAACAAAACGAAAGGATTGAATTTCTGGAAGAGGAAGAGGACCAGTGGGAGGGGCTAGAGAGCAGGAGAGGGCGATGTGGATCTGTGAGAACATCATCTTAAAACCCGTTGTTTTGTTCAATGGCAAGAAAAAAAAAAAAGAACTGGAGAAGAATTATATATACGACTAGAGTGCCCTGTGGCTGATTAAAGAGACAGAGTAAACTGCTTGTGCAGATATAGAAAAAAAAAATACCTTAGTCAGCTCCTACTTGCTATAACAACATACTTTAAGCTTGGTAATTCATTTTTCATTCTTATTTTACTGTGCAAATTTTATTTTATATCTTTTTTTAGTTAGAATACAAAATAATGGGTTTCATCACAACATTTCCACACGTACACATCAGTGCACTCTGCTGTATTCACCCCTCTCCTTCCCTTGCCCCTTCCCATTGGCATCCCTCCCTCCTCAAAATAGTCTTCCGCTGCGTTTATGTCATAAATACATAGAGTGATTTATCACATATGTGGGTCCACACAGGACAGGACACGGACTGTATTTGGACCCTCTCTCCCCCAATTACCTTGTCTTTTTTCCCCCACCCTTCTTCTAGAATGCTTCTCACCACCTAGTCCTTCTACGTTTGTTCGTGAGACTCAGTAATTTCAAACAGAACAGGAATTTACTGCTCATAATTCTGAAGGCTGGGAAGTCCAAGATCAAGAGGCCAGAAGATTCCATATTGGTGAGGGGTCAGTCCGTTCCTTAGAGATGGCTCCTTTGGTGTGCCTTCTTCATTTGGTGACTCCCCCAGATCTCCTTCCTGATGCGAACTAATTCGAACATGCGGGCAGAACCCTCATGCCATGATTCTCTCCCATTGGCCTCCCTTGTATTAAGAATTAGGGCTCTGCATATGAATTTTGAAGCTCACAAATATTCAGACTGTAATAACCTCCCATATGAATATCAGGAGAAACAAAATCACAGGGCTAGGTATACCTACATTTCTCCCAGGAAAAAAGCATATACATTACTAATGATTTCTGGAAGTATAAAATAAAGCAAATTAAAAACCGGCTGTGATGTGACCAGAAGCCCAGAGAGGAAGGAAGCAATTCTCTCTCAGTGTTACCCCAGGCATCAGTTACTTCTTAGTGAACGGGACCAGTGCAGTCATGTGAATGGCTCTAGGACTCATTTATTTCCTTCATATACATAACCCTTGTGAGTCTTCTCCTTCCTCCCACAGCTCCACATCAGGCACCGTCCAGCTCCATAGGATACAGCAGGGAGCAAGGCATGACCATCTAATCCCTTCATCATGATACTCTGAGAGTCTCAATTACGGCCGTGCTCAAGTGTGGTTTATGAACCAGCAGCTTCAGGATGGTCCAGAGCATTATCGCAGGTTCCACCCGGACAAGCTGGAGTCCCAACAAATCCCCAGGGGATTTCTGAGCAGTGTGGCTTGAAAGCTTAGCTCTAGGGGTCATCCCTGGATAACTGCACTCTCCAGCATTCAGGTACGATGTCTGGCCTAGAAGCAAGGGTACAGTCGCAGCTCACTGGGAACCTGCTGAGTGCATTCAGAGGAGTACGGTGAGACAGAGGTTAAATATCCGCAGTCTAAATTGTACTATAACTTTACACTAATTTTTGTCCTGCCTTTTCTCCCAGGAGTTAACAACTAAATAGCTTTGCTGTGTTGTTGCTATAGCAACAGAGTCCAGGAGCGCTTTTACCGTTTCCTATTGCAATAGCCTCCTGACTATCTCCCTGCCTCCAACCAAGCCGGCTTTTGGTTAATCAAAGCTGAAATCAGACACATGGCAATTGGGACAATCATGGTCCCTGGATGATACGGCAGGTGCAGTAATTGCCTAACTTTGCATTAATGTAGAACTATTTAGAATTATGCTCAATTGGTTCCCAAATCCAGCATAGCCCTCCCTTCCCCCAGGGAGAAAAATAGCTTCCTTGACAATTGTGTATTTTCAGTTTTTAATTTCTGTAGTTTATTTTTCTGTAGAAATACAGTAGAAATATTAAAAAATGCAAATGAGTTAAAAACTCCCAACCTGGAGCTTAGGCCTGAGTGCCCTTTTTAGTGACTGTCCGTTGCTCCACAGAAGGGAAATGAGGTGATGCAGTAAAGTACTTGGCCCAGAGCCCATTACATAGTGGGTCTGCTGTTGTGGAGGCACCCAGGGCCAACCCTATCACTTAGTGGGTTCATTGTCAGTGAAGCATCCAGCCCCATGCCCAGCACATTGTAGGTCTAGTAGCTACAAGGCTCCTGGTACAGAACATAACACTTAGTGGGTCTACCATTGTGGGGATTTGCCACTTGCCTTCTCCCTGGGGGAGGTTTTGAGTATTGCTTCTCTGTAAAAATGCAGGGACAAAGGGGTCATGGGGACCAGCTTCCTGACAGCCTCCATCAAGGCCTTTTCACCGATGTGGCATTATGGTTTAAAGAAGTGATATGACTCCATTTGGCACATCACTGGCAGAGAAGAATTACCTACTTTTAGATATTAGATTTTTTTTCCCTTTGAGACTTCCATATTCTTTGAAATGTCGTATCCTGTTGAACTGTACTGCAGTAAAGTGTGCACACTTTCCATGTACAGTCTAATGGAGTGTTATAAACGTGTACACCATGTAGCTAGAACCTAATCTACATCAAGGCACAAATGTGACCTCAGCAGGCAGCCTCAGCTCAGCTCCCTAAATACAAGTATTGCTGTCCCCTATAGGCAGATTAAGGGCCTACATACATGGCTCTGAGGCTCATGTATGTAGCTGTCTCCACCTCTGTCTTACACACACGTAGTTTGGAACTTTTTAGTAACAGCAGTAGGGTCTCATACGTATTGACTCTTTCCTCTGTGCCAGGCATGGTGCTCATTGGACGCCCACAGCTCTACAAAGCATCCATCCGTCTATCAATTATATTTATCATCTGTCTACCTACCTACCTATCCATCCATCCATCTATCTATCACTTACCTTCCTGTCTGAGATTCCTTTCAGAGAATTGACTTCACAGTGTGGGGCTGGCTGAGAGATCTCTGCTACTTCTTCGCATTTGGTGTTGGGTTTTGAATTCCACTGAACAGGCAGCTGAGAGGGAAGTTATATGAAAAATAAAAGGGAGGAATCATCTACAATCAGCAAACACAAACTGGAACAAGTGATATACTAACTCCTTGTCCTCTTTCCTCAGAGCTGAGCACGCACCTGAGATTCAAGACTCATGGTTTTACAACTGGGGAAATTCCATGTAAATCTGGGGAAATTCCAGGATGTTATGGTTACTTTAGTTGCAAGTCAGAGAGATGGCTGAACACTGCTCTTGCCAACCTTGACAGTATGGTGACCTACAGAAGAAGCGGATGTCCTGTCGTGGAGCTAAATAATAGATATGGCTCAGAAGTGGAGCTGAGTAATAGACATGGCCCAGAAAGTGAGGATGGTAAAGAGAGACCTAGGTGGACAGAGAACAGCTGTAAGTCCCGAAGAGTTAAATGACGATTTGTGTGAGCCACAAAATGGCTGCAGCTTCACTTCTGCCTGAACAGGAAAGGCACCAGAGAGAGAATTCTGGGAAAGGGAGGGCCACTCAGCCAAGTTTGTAAAACTTTTTCCTTTTCTTCTTGTGGGAAACTGAGCCTGAGAGAGGCAAAGTCCCCTGCCCAGGTCCACAGAGCTAGCAAGAAATTCTGGATCTGGGACTTTATCCCCACCAGATTTTCTCACAGGCTGCGGGAGGCTGCTTCTGTTAACAGACATAGGGCGTGTGGGAAGGGGGCTTCCAAATTCCAGATATAGTAGCCAGGTCTCGGGCAAGAGTCCCTGGACACATAGGTATGTGGAGTGGGCTGGTATTGTACCCACCAGCAAATCATCTTGCCACAATGTGAAATGACTCACCATAGTGCCCATTTCACAGGGCATTTGTGAAGGTTGAGGGAGTTGTTCCAAGGACTCAGAAATCTAGTGAGTGATTCAAGAGTGTGCAGATGTCCAGGATTCATGCATATGAGAAATGCTTTTATGAGTGGATGAGGAAAAGGTATTTTCCCTGCAACTCTGGAAGTTCCCCATCAGGCCAAGAGGACCAGATGAAGTGGGATGGAAACCACTGCTGCAGCGCCACGTAGTTACAGAACTGAGTTTGGGGGTACTGTAAGACCCTGAGAAATGAGCTCCCCAAGAGGTTGCTAGCCCCCTTTCCCAGCAGCACAGCAGAGGAGGGTCATTCTTGTACCTCCCTGGCAGCCTGAAGCCCTGGGTGAGTCAGCAGGACTCCTGTGCATCAGGATAGACCATGAGCAAAAGTGGAGCAACCACCTCACAGCCAGCTTTGCCGCAGGCGCTGGGGGCAAATGCACCAGTTTCCCAGGGTTTGGTGCTAAATTTAGAATCTAGCTTCTTAGTGAGCTCAGCCTTTGTTAGGCAAAGGTGAAATCCAAGGCTGATGAAATATACCAGTCCATCACCGTCCAGCGGCCCTGTCTCACCACTCATGGGGCGGAAGGAGAGGGGTACAAACGTTCTCGAAGTTGACAGTGTCACAGTCTGTGCCTAGGTTTGGGCTGCACGATGACCACGGCAACTCTGACCCTGCCATGGTAACAACTGCCTCAGACTTACGGACCAATGACACTGTCATGTCAGGGTCGGTTCAGAGGATGTCATCTGGAAGCTTCTGCTGCCCTTTGTATTTAGCACCAGGAGGAATGGATTCATCATGGGGTCTTCTGAGTCCTAGCGTTCTTGTCTGCTGGCTCCAGGGAACCAGCTGTTTCCCAAGGTCAGGGCAGAGCCCTGGCTCAGTGGAAGTCAGGAGTGGGGACCCACAGGGCATCCTGTGTGTGAGTGTAGGAGCTGCTTAACCAAGCAACTGGAAGTCCTTATCTGTCAGGTCCTGAAATCAATTTAGTGGTTCACAACCAGCGTTAAAGGGAATGAAAAAAAAAAAAAAAAAAAAAAAAAAACAACCCAAAGGTACTAGAAAAAGAAAGACCGGTCTGGGTTTTGAAAGCTGTCATTCGTGAAGGTGAGCACTAGGTGGTAATATAAAATGCATTTGTTATGAAGGGCCAAAGTCTAGAAATGTTTCAAAAACACTGGCCGAGAGGCTCCAACACAACAGAATCCCATGGATTATGTTCTTGTTGTGCGAGCATGAGGACCTGAGCTCAGAGCCGCAAGATCAGTATAAAAAGCCGGGCGGTGGTGGCGCACGCCTTTAATCCCAGCACTCAGGAGGCAGAGCCAGGCGGATCTCTGTGAGTTCGAGGCCGGCCTGGGCTACCAAATGAGTTCCAGGAAAGGCGCAAAGCTACACAGAGAAACCCTGTCTCGAAAAACCAAAAAAAAAAAAAAAGCTGGGCGTGGTGATACATACCTGTAAGCCTAATCCTGGGGAGGTGGAGACAGTAGGGCCACTGTAGCTGGTTGCCAGCTAGTATATACGTTCATACACGTGCCTACCCTCCATCTCTACCACACACAAACAAAGGCCTGGATTTGAACCCTGGATCCCTCAGCTGATGGGTGGCCCTGGCCCATGTGGCATCTCTAAGTCCCCCCATCCCCCTCCTCTTTAAAATGGACAATTTTTTTTTTCTCTAAAGGCTGTAAATAAAAGCTAGAGGTGGTATTTGCCCAGGGATAAGCATGAGGATTAGGTGCTCAGAACCTTGCAAAGAGTACCAAGAGTGCTGGGGAGGAGAACAAGGCTTGCTTGGGACCCAGAAGAAAAACTTCAGAAGAGTTGGCAGCTAAACAGATCCACAGGATGTAGAGAGGCACGTGGAGGGAGGAAAGGCATGGTGTACAAAGGGGTCTTTTTAAGGAGCGGATGTGGCATTGGACTGGTACACAGAGTATGAGTAGCAGGTAGGATGTGACAGGAGATGGGTGTGACTCCTGATGTTGGGGCCTTTGATAGTGAAGGTTGAAAGATGATGCTTTGGGGACTTAGTATCATCCTGGGGGCTGTGACTGAACATGTCTACTGCTTTAATTTTCCTGGGGAGAGACACACATAAAGTCCATTCACTCTAGACAGGACACCAACTAAAGAAATGATTCTACTTAAGTCCAGCTTGGTGAATCAATGCGTTTATTGGGACTGCTTACAGGAGCTTGAGTAACTCTCAGGTAGCTGTATCCCTGAAATGCAGTCCAATCCCAGCATGTATGACAACTCATAAGCACATTGTCACTTGAGTCTCATGTGTAACTTAAGGGCAGCTATACCCATGGAGAGTCTCTGGTCCCCCAACAATTGTTTATTGTTGTTATATCTTGAGTGGAAGGAGGTGCCTTGTGAGCCTTTCCCTCCTTCCACAAAGAATATTGATAATCCCAATCTTGTGAGGGTTTTATGTGGGTGATCCGGCTCAGGATGACAATGACTCAACCAGAAAGTATTGGTTACTTTTCTGTTGCTGTGATAAAATATCATGACAAAAAGCAACTCTTTATTTTCATTTACAGTCCCAGAGAGATGAGATGCATGGTATTAAATCGGAGAGAGATGGAGGCAGGAGCAGGAATCTAAGAGATCACATCTCTATGCACATGCAGAGATCAGAGAGAGGGAACTGGAAATGGGGTGAGCTATGAACTCTCCAAGTCTTCCCTCAATAACTCACTTCCTCCAGCAAGGCTGTACTACCTCCCTAAACAGCACCACCAACTGGGGACGAAGTGTTCAGACACCTGAGACTATGGGGGACATTTCTCATTCAAAGCACTTTATGGGAGGAAATAGCCACCCATCAATGTCCCTCCCAAGACTCAAGTATCAAACTTACTGGTCAATGGAATTGTATTGAGAGGTAGGGCCTTTAAGAAGTGGTTAGGTCACAAGGGCTCCTCCTTCATGAATGAGGCTAAGGCTCTTACAAAGAGGCTTCATACAGCATTTGCTCACTTGTCATTCTGTCTTCTATCATGTGGACATGGAGCAAGAGGCCCTTCTCAGACACCAGCCAGTATCTTGGCTTCTGATTTTCCTGCTTCTAGAACTATGTTTAATGTGTTTCTGTTGTTTATAAACCACACACCCTTTGGTATTGTGCTATATAGCAGGGCGTATGAACTAAGCCTTGGACCCAGTGGGCAAGGATATGACCAGATTTTCCTTGGGCTTAGCTTCTGTAATGCTTTTCTCCAAGGTTGATAGGAAAAACAAAATCTTTCTGTTTGGATGTTCTTCTTACTATCTTGACCTAATGAGAGGTCCTCTATTGGCTGGGTCATTAAATTTAGCTCAGTTAGGGGGAAGCTTGGAGTTGATTGTCTGGGATGCCCTTGTCTCATGGTGAGCTCATCATCCCTGGAGGTAAACAAGTAGAAGCTAATATAGCTTTGAGGAACAATGAGATGGAGGGGAAATTTTAAGCTCTGAAGGATACAGATGGATCATGTGACTTTGGAGGGCTCATTTGTTACAGATATTTGGTGGGAAGGGCCATCCTGAGAGTTGCCTTTGAAATACGTCTTTTCCTTTCACACCGAAGTTTGAGGAGAGGGTCTGGGCCAGAGAGAGGGGTTATATGGTTTAGAGTCCAGGCATCTCCCCAGAGTTCCAGAAGGAGGAAAATACAATGTTATCTTCCTATAGAGGCAAGCTGTCCTATGTCAGGAGGTAGAGACCTTACAAGTCCCTGCAAAGCTAACGTGACCTGACGTTCCTGAGGAACGGGTGTCCATATGGAGGAAAGACGGGGCTTTTAGCCCTCTTTAGACAGCTATCAAACTTGTGGGTCTGAAATACATGAGTTCTAAATGGAGAGGGGTCTAGTATTGTGAGTTGTGGGAACAGGCAGGTATGTGAAGAAATCAACAGCTAGTAGTTGTTATCATGACGGTGATGGGGACACTTGAAAGCACACATTGTTCTTATTAGTTAGCACAAAATGCCTGACCCTTGACTCACCCAAGGAACTTCCATCAGGATTTGAGCTTGAACTGCAAAGGAGCCTAGACGGTCCATGGTGAGCTTCTATGTGAGGGATGTGGCCAAAAGAAGACAGAAGAGCGTCAAGAGACAGAATCAACCATGTCGGTCGGGCCTGGAAGATCCTCAGGATAGCTGCTGAAGAAGCTTTGATTTCCTGGGGAGAAGGGTTCGTTTCAAAAGTGAAAAGGTATTCAGGAAAAAAAGGGAAGCTTTGGAGGAGGGGGTTGGACAAAAGGACCTTAGGAGGATGGTGACATGGCTCAGTGAGGAAAGGTACCTACCATCATGCATGGCTGTCTGAGTTTAATCCCTGAGATCCACATGGTGGAAAGAACTGAAAGTATTTCTCTCTCTCTCTCTCTCTCTCTCTCTCTCTCTCTCTCTCTCTCTCTCTCTCTCTCTCTCTTCCTCCCTCCCTCCCTCTCTCCCTCCCTCCCTCTCTTCTTCTTCTCTCTTTCTTTCTCTCACACACATACAAACAAATGTAATAAAAATTTAAAAAAGCACTTGGGGTGTTTGTGGACTCCATTTCTTCCTGCTCTCACTGGGCTTTGGCTGCTTGTCGCCTCCACTGTGAGCAGCTCCTGCTACTGTGAAAGGTAGCTAAGGGCTGGATGGGAGACCACAGTGATCCCCAGTGATCCCCAGTGATCCCCACCTCCTGGTGTTCATGACTTTGTCATTCTTGGTCTCTGAGTGAAAAGCCTGGGTTCTGCTTCTCACCCTAAGATGCGGCAAAGGAGGCCTGACAACACTCTGGTGAGTGAGTGTTACATAAGACCGCATCTTAGCAGATCAGAGCAGACTCCCTTCTTTGAGCTTTCTGAAGGTACCAGATTGTTGGAGACTCCCACATGGCAGGGAAGCACAAAAAGCTTCCAGAATTTGAGTGGCCTCTAGCCAATACCCAGCGAAAAACTAGGGTCCTCTGCCATATAGCCAAACAGAAATGAATTGTGCTAATAACCCAAGTGAACTTGGAGCTGGACTCTTCCCCACTCAAGCTCCAGATAAGAATGCAGCCCTGCTGGCACCTCCATTACAACCTGGCAGGACCCAGAACACAGAACCCAGCTCAGCTGTGCCTGGACTCTTGCCCCACGGAAAGGGCGAGATGGTAAATGTTTGCTTTTCAAACTGCTAAATTGTGATAATTTACTGTGTAGCACAGAAAACTAATAATATCCATTTCCAACGTTAAGTGTAGCTTTTACCCTTTCATTTCACTGTTTCATTTCCATTTTGTAGTCTACCTATTAACATAGAATAAATGTATATAGTGCCAACATTTTAGAATTTGTGAAGGATTCATAGGGAAACGTCTTCCCTTTTGCCTTGTTCCCAGTTACTTAATTTCTCTCCCCAGGGCAACACGTGCCATCAGTTTCTTATTTATCTTTCCAGAAAGTTCTCCCATCTGTGTGCAAATTCCACTCCATATGTAGTTTTCCCTGGCATGGCCAGTACCTCCTTCTGCAGACTGCTCTGCCCTTGCTATTCAGGCTTGGAAATCATTCTTTGCCATTCCTGCTTTTTTTTTTTTTTTTTTTTTAAAGATGGATGGATTGTAATTTAATCAACAGTCTCCAATTGGTGAATTTTCAAGTGGTGTCTAACTTTCTGTTTTTACAAACAATATTGGAACATGGGTTGGTGCCTTTGTTGATGCCAGTCTGTTCTGCAGAAGAAGTGGAATTTTAGAGTGCTAAGGCAGATATCTTTGTAATATTTTATGGCCATTCTTCCACAAAATTCTTAATGACATTCCTATGCCAGCTGAGTATGGGAACCTGGGTCTCTTGCTCTCACCAAGCAATGGCCATATTTTGCCCTCAACACACTATATACACTATAAGGTGGAAAATGTTTTATTGGTGCCTTTAATTGGATGCTGAGAATATTAAGACACACATATATTTTCTTTCACTAAATTTGGTTCATATTCTTTGCCCATTTTCTTAATTGCTCGTGGGTCTTTTATTTTGCTAGATTGATGTGTAGAGTACTGTATCTATTAGGATAATTTGCTTTTTGTTTGGGATTTGAATTGCAAATTCTGTATTTTCCTCCATTGCATTTTGATTTTGTTTATGAGATTCTTTCCAATGTTTATTCCTTCAGAGTCAAATTTACCACTTTCTCTCCTTCTCCTCTCTCTCTTTCTCCTCTTCCCCCTCCTTCCCTCTCTTCTCCTTCTCTTCCCCCTCCTCCCCTCTCTTCTCCTTCTCTTCCCCCTCCTCCCCTCTCTTCTCCTTCTCTTCCCCCTCCTCCCCTCTCTTCTCCTTCTCTTCCCCCTCCTCCACTCTCTTTCTTCTCTTTGCTGCCGTTTCTGCTGGATTTGAGTCATACTTAAAAAGTCCTTCCCCATTCGGAGAAAATAATAAAAATGTCCAATTATTACACTTCAAAAATATCAGTTAAATATAGTGCAAGGAAATTGGTCCCTTTGAGACCAACCAACAAAAGATTTTTTTGCTATGAGGCAGGGAGAATGAAGAAATTTCAACTTTGAAGTCAGAACATGGAGCTGCCTCTCTTCTGGGCACAGACTAGGAACAGGTCAAGGGGATTCTAGCTCCAATCAGCCTGAGGCACAAAGCCCATGGTCCCAGTGACAGTATCCTCACCTGTAAAATGGGAGTGCCCCTATTCATCTCGCTTTGCATGCCATGCGGAATTGCTCTGAGGAACAAATGACACCACTAAACATGGAAAGGCCTGGAGAACCCCCCTCCCATGCCATGTCCTATGTGCCAGCCTATTGCCTCTTTGGGTTTCCCAGGATAACTATGTCTGGCTCAGTTAACACCAATGGAACCACCTTGCTGGAAAGCCTCAAGTCATCCTTCATACCTATCCCCACAACCTCCAAAACCAGGCAGCTCCAAGGCTCACTGGGATGCCTCTTGGATCTGTTTTCTTTGTTCTCCTCTGTCACCCTACGCCGCTCTCTTTCTGTTCAGACCATTTCAATCATGTCCTCAGGGATTAGCTGCTACTGGCCCCTTTCCTCCCCAACTCTGCTGCTCCTGCACCATGGCCTGGCGTTGGAGATGATCCGGCCACAAGTGGTTGGAACTAACTGATTTCCTCTCCACCTACCACCATCATTTATTCTGGGATACAGAACAAGAGTTTATTTGGTGTCAGGTGAATAGGTCCTGGTTCTGGACCAAGCAGATGTGACTCTTTACAGCTTGACTGATTTAGGAATGGGTATGGAACACAATTTTAGCCAATGAGATGAGAGAGGAAGTCAATGGAATTCTGGGGAAGAGTTTCTTGCTCTGAAGAGGGGAGAGGTAAGAACTTGTTTTTTCTACTGCTGCATGTTTGCTGGTCAGCATGTGACATTGGGGACTGTGATGGGCACTTGGGCTCCTTCAAACTGATGACAGGAAGAAGATAGGGCAAGTGGTCTAATGTTCAACGGCTGCCCGTTGAACGATTGCCCCACCTCTGGGCTTACGTGGGGTAAATAAACACATTGGGTTTCTGTTATGTAGCGATATGAGCAATGTCACTACTAATAAATAGGACATCTTTGGATGTAATGGGGTATTGTGTGCTCTTCCCTGGAGAGACATGAAAAATTTCTATTCTCTCTAGGTAGAACAGTAATCATAGATCGTAGAAAGTCTATCCAAGTCTAGCTTGATGAACCAATGCATTTACCGGAGTTACTTAGAGGAGCAGGGGTCACTCAAAGACAGCTATGCTATGGAAAAGCCTACCTGAGTGTGGGTGATGTTTCATGACAGCTACATCATGGAGCTCCCTGAAAAAACTCGTAGGCAGATCCACTAGAGAGTCTCTTCTTCCCCAGAAAGCATTTACTGCTTTCAGAAGCCCAAGGAAGAATCAGGAGACTCTTGTAAACTTCCCTGTGAGTATCTAGTCTCTTGCCTTCCTCCAGTGGAGAAACTTTTCAGTCTGAAGGAGGCAGCTATATAACACAGGGTGCCCTGACTTGGGTGGCACTGACTTCAAGGCACACAGAAAGCAGAGACAGCAGAAGGAAGTGGCCACAGACAAGGCATTCCTCCAAGGGTCTCATTTCAACTAGATTTCACCTGCTTCAGTTTACACTACCACACAGTAGTCCATCAAATGATGAGTCCATCAATGAACATATTAGCCCATTGATGAAGTCATAACCCCCAAGACACAACCACCTCCTCAAAGCCCTTGGGGAACATTCTAGATCTAAACTATGATAGGCCCTCAAATGCAAGTTGATTCAGGTAGACAAGAATGGCAGTGAAGGGGTGAAGGGAAAGTGACCTGGCCCGGGAAGGTGGCTATGGAATGTGAAGGGTGGCTACATAGTTCTCCCCAGCTGGAGGAATGACCAGAAAAGAGCTTTGTGAAAGTCACTGATGTGACAGTATTCACAGAGCCTGCAGCTCTAGCCTGGCCATCTGGGAGTGAGACATCACCATTGCTAGGGAACTAGTAGGTTATGGATGAAGGTAGGAGTTACTTGGGACAGCGGACAGGAGTGAACATACTCCCACCCTCTGTTTGGTGGTGAACAATGAGATAAGTAAGAGATCTGGAGATGGGCTGTCTAAAGTCCTGTGTTTCTGCCAGAAGTCGGGGTGGTGGAATTTTGTGAGGCAAGGGCACAGGAATGTTCTTCCTTGGTCTTGTACTCACCATTATGTCCTTGCACAGTGGGTGGTATTATGGTACCTTTTGCATTTATGTGCTGTTCTGTTGCTGGAAGAGGGCAGCCTCAGGGCTTTGTGTGTATACCCAGGGGTAGAGGCACCCAGCAGGAATCTCCACAGATCTATGCCATGGACTTGCTTCTTTACTGTGACCTACAGTTCCTCAAGCCACACAAGACCTTTCTGTGTTTGCTTTCTCTGTTCCCATACTGACAGGCCTATTCAGATGCAATCAGAGTCTGGCCTTGGTACTGGTGACAGGTGGGCACCTGCAGCTGGAGTCTGTTGCTATAGCAACAAGGTAGGGAAAACTGCCCCAGAGCTCTGGTCTGATTAGCCCCCAGGGCCAGCCCACTTTTCCATCATCACGTCTTCTGGGTACCACTGTCTGAGAGTGTCTGGGTTCTTCCAAGACAGGAACTTTAGCTAACTATGTTGCCCCCACTTCCTTTCTTATATGCCCTTAATACTGCCAGCCACAGATATGCAATTTCCTGTCTCCTTGTCAATTAGTAACAGTCCTCAGAAAGGTGGCCTTACATCCTGTGGCTGCTGAAGTTGTGAGGAGTGACACCTGCTGTCGTGAAGCATTTTCTGGGGGTCTGAGAATTTGTGGAGCTTCTCTGTGTGAGTTCACAGTGGCCTTGATGTGCCTTACTTTCCCCCAGCTGCTATGAAGGAATGCATACCATAGGCCAACAGCTTACACAACAGCCACTTGTTTGCTCCATGTTCTGGAGATTGGAAAGTTTAGTGAAGATGCCAACCCATAGAGTTGCTCAGGACTCTCTTGGATCGCAGAGAGCTCCCTTCTCTCTGCACTCACATGGTCTTTTCCTCAAATGCTTGTGGGGCAATAGCAAGCTGCCTGGTCTCTTCTTTATATGGCTCTACTTCCGCTTTGAAGACTCCACCTCCCCTTGTCACCTCATCTGACCCTAATTATTTCCCACACCATCATACTGTGGGTTAAAAGCGTCAACACATGAATCCTTGAAGGTCACAGATACTTAATTCATAACACGGAGCTTACACTCTTTCAAAGTGGCCCATCAGGACCTACAAAGACATATTTCTTACTTCATTCATATATTCATTCACCCATTCATTCCATTGGTTATTTTCTTCTTGTTTTGTTTTTCTAAAACAGAGTCTCACTATGTAGTGAGGCCAGGCTTGAACCCGTGGTCTTCCTGCTTTATCCTCCTGAATGCTGGGATTGCAGGTGTAATGCTATACTGTCTGACCATCTCAGTCCACAGTGTGTGTGTGTGTGTGTGTGTGTGTGTGTGTGTGTGTGTATTAGTTTTGAAATTAAAATACGATTATATAAACTTCTCCTTCCCTTTCCTTCCTCCAACACTTCCTGTGTACCACCCACTTTGTTGTCTCTCAAATTCATGGCCTCTATTTCTTTCATTGTTGATACATATGCATATTTGTAAATATATTCCCCAGTACATAAATATAACCTGCTCAGTCTGTATAACGTTAATTGTATGCATAGAAGTACGTATACAATGTCAGGGCTGACCACTTGGAATTGGGTAACTCACTTGAGGCCTCTTCCCTGAGAAATACTATTTCTCCTGTTTTCAGCATTCCTTAGTTGCCTGTAGTTCTTTGTCCAGGGATGAGGTCCCACGACACTTCCCCTTTGCACGTTAGTATGTCTGTTAATGTCATTTTGTTCTTTGTCCAGGGATGAGGTCCCACGACATTTCCCCTTTGCATGTTAGTATGTCTGCTAATGTCACTTTTGTTCAGGTTTTATTTAGACAGTCACGTTGATGAGACTTCATGGGTGTAGCTTTTCTGACATTTCTAGGACACAGTCTCACAGTGACCTTCTGTTTCTCTGGCTCCTACAATCTTTCCACCCCCTCTTCCTTTATGATCCCCAAACCTCAGGTGCAGGACTTATGCTGTAGATGTATCAGTTGGGGCTGAGCACCACACAGTTACTTGTTCTCTGCACTTGGGTTGGTTATGGTTTTTTGTGATGTTCTCCATTACACAGTACTTTTTGAGTGTCACCATTTAATGTACTAGGGATATAGGAGTGAGGAAAACAGACACACATTTCTGTTATCAGGGAGCCAACTTTGTGGTGGTAAGAGATAGAAAAATTAGAAAGAAACAAAACCAGTGGGTGACAGTACAATTAAAGTGCACAGAGCAGGAGGAGCTGGAGAGCTGGCTCAGAAGGTAAGAGTATTGGCTGCTCTTCCAGAGGATCCTGGTTCAATTCCCAGCTCACAACTGTCTGTAACTCCAATCCCAGGAGATCCAACATCCTCTCCTGGTCTCTGTGGGCACTGCATGTATGCAGTACATAGACATACTTGCAGACAAACACTAATACACACACACACACACACACACACACACACACACACACACACACACACACGAGTTAAAAGTGCTCAGAGCAGAGTGATTGAATGGCAAGGATGAGAGGGGGCACCCACTCTCTGATGGGAGGTTGTGACCAAGGAGGGCTGGACTGAGGGGACATTTGTGGCCTGGTGGAGACCAGAGTCTTTACCCCTCTTACTCCAAGCACAGCAGCTACTAGGTTTTTGATCTCCCACTGCTGCTTGTGCAGGAAGCTGTTCTCCTACAGGCTGCCTCTTGCAGATGGCTGACATCCCTTGTTAGCTCCCTGTAGCTCAGGGACTCCCCGAGGAGGGTTTTGCAGTAGGAGGGTTTTGCAGTAACTCCTCAGACCTCACGATATACTCGGGCTATTTCCACGCTGCCTTTGTTCTCCCAGTCATTCTTCTGGGTCAGCACATCACCACTATCCCACGGCCACCCGAGCCGCTGATTTATCCACGCTGCTTTTCACAAACCCACTCTCCTCATAGCATCCCTGCAGGAGAGTTTTGGAGACGTTCCATTTCCCCCTCCACAACATCTGCTTCCCAAGGACTGGGACTGAGGCAGAACTGGAAAAAGCATGCCTGTAGATTGCTGACGCATTCAGTTTTAGTTGATTTACATGCGAACGGTCACCCCGATGAATGTTTCTGGGAGTGAGGTCAGGACTTTAGGATTTGTGGCTTAGTCAAGCTCCACATTCCATTGTTCAAAACAGCTCAGAAGGGCAATGATGCTGGTTCCCATGGAGGAAAATGGACTCTCCTCGTGGAGGAGCCTCAGACACCGTATGAAGAGGAGCGGCTGGTTATAAGGAGGAGAATAATCACAGCTCCTTTTTCAAATCACCACCACAGACTGAAACCAGGTGCCTTGGGAACTTGAGGACACAGAGGCAAGTTGCTGAGTGATCAAGTAAGGCCAAATGGGACACATCCGTGTTTGGTCTTACCCACTTCTTATTCTAACTGCTCAGATAGGTTCATACAATCTGTCTAAAGGCCAGGGGCTATCTCCCTGTGGTTCTCCTCTGCTGGGCCAGGAAACAAGGCCTCCAGGGATCATGAGAGTTTTTCATGGTTCACGCTATGCTTTTTGGTGGCAGGAAGCCTGAGGAGGGACAGGGAGAGGCTGTGTGGCTAGCGTGCTCTGCTTGCTCTCCCTATGCTATTATCTCCTCTCACTATCAGAGCTTGTCCTGGCACCAGGAAGTAAAGCCGTTCGCTCATGCGGAATGTGTCACTGTTGGAAGTTTCTTTCTCATCATTAACTAATTTTCTGTGCTTTGCCACGGCCCTTGTTATCTATAACCATGGTAACGATGCAAAGAGCTGTGCATGCATTTATTTTGGACTCTAGAAGCCCAAGGGGAGCGTATTTCCCACTTGACTTTAGAGTGCCTGGGTGGGGCTAGATTTGGTTGTCCAGCCCTTGGAGGACTTGAGTATTTCAAGTGTGAAATGAGGGAGTTTGGGGTCAATGGCAGCTGAGAACTCATCCAGCAGAGACTTCCTAGCACCAGCAGGGTGTATTTAGGATCTAGAGAGAGGAGAGTTTCCCAGCCTCCCCAGAAGGCTGTGAGTGGTTGTGAATCTGGGGATGACAGTGGTGCTGTACCACTGCTGCATCTGACAGTCCCTCATTCTGCTAATTTGGTGTCCTCACTACATAATTATACTGTGAAACTCCCTGACTGAAGACATTTTTTTTTTTTTTTTTAATATATCCTTCCCTGACTCCCACCACTCATTGCCCAGATTCGTGAATGGGGAAAGTGGGTGTTCGCAGCTTTTGGAGGAGAAAAGCCATGTTATGCAACCTGCCCTTCTCTGAATTTCCGCAGCACCACCCCCACACTGGGTCTGAGGGAGGAGGAGTAAGGCTGTTTCGAGTCAGAAGATGCAGATCCGGACCTCCTTGGGCTTAGTTTCTTTATCTGGAAAATAGGGAGAAAGTTACTTCCCGTGGAAGCTCTGGGAGGGCATGGTACAGTCTGACCACCAGGGAGTGTGAGAGAATGTGGGCAGGTGACTTCACTTCCTGGAGTATCAGTTCTGGAAACCGGGCCAATAATAGCTCCCCCCACCCCCCAGGGAAAGTGTGAGGGATTAAATGGGATGCTGCCCACTCCCAGATGTCCCCTGTTGAGTTGTTTTTCACTATCAGTGTTACTCGGAAGGATCCGGGAAGGTTCAGTATCTGCTGACCTGGGCATGTCTGTCAGCATGCTGTGGCTGGGCTGCCAGGCTGGTCAGCTGTGGCTGGAGCTGCCAGCTTGATTCAAGAGCATGCCTGGGAGCTTCCCAGGGGCAGGTGCCAACGCCACACTGATGAGCACCCATCCCCTGATGGGCTCTTGGCATTTCCTGCTTCGTGCACTCCTGTTTCCCAGGTCAGCAGTCACACTGAGTCACAGTGGCTCCCTACAATCCTGGCTACCCTCGGCCCTGGTCATGAGATGGCAGTCAGTTTTGTAGAACACTTGGTCAATGCCATATTCTCTCATTAAATTGGTATTTTAGAATATTTTCTTTTTTTCCTTTTCTTATTCAGCTTCATTTGTTCATTTTGTTTTGGTTGATGAAGACAAGGTCTCACACTCTAGCCCAGGCTGGCCTTGAGATGTTCCTACCTCAGTCTCTCAGATTACAGGCATGAACCATCATGCCTGGTTTATTCTTTCTTACATAAGGAAGACACCTAAATAATTACAATGCCTTTGACCATAGTTAACCATTAAACATGCCAGCATGGGTTTACTTAATCACAAAGGAAGGTCTGGAAGGATCTAGAAATGACAGTGTTATTTCTAGAGAAAGAAGTTAGGAAAAAGCATGGAGAAATACCTCTTTACAGAATGAACCAAGTGGTCAGAATTAGCAAAATTAGCTTCATTTTGATTTGAGTGAGTGCCGTTTTGTGTATTTTATGTTTCACAATATCTTAAAAAGCAAATAGCTGTCGAATCTCTAGATTTGTGTGTAAGTTGGAGAACCTCTAAAATACAGGAAACTAGAACAAGACCATTGGTGAAGAGGGGGAGGAAAAAATCCTAAAGGTGGAAAGTAGAACACAGGTGACATGAGGGGAAAGAATGAATAACAAGGAGGGAGACTTAATGGGGAGAACATTGAAAGTGTAGAGCAGAGGAGGGGCAGAGAAAGGATAACTAACACAAAGGATTTTTTAAAGACACATGGACCTACAATTTTATAATACACACAGAGAGAGAGAGAGAGAGAGAGAGAGAGAGAGAGAGAGAGAGAGAGAGCGAGCTGGAATTACCCGACATAATCTGGGATTATGCTCCTCTCATGAGCCATAAATTGCAAATAAAAAAACCCAGTACCAGATGTGGGATACCCCCTTCTCCTTTTGTTGGTCAGAGATGTCCCAGAGACCTCCCCCAAGGAAAAACAATGCAGGATACTTCCCTTGCTCTTGGTTACTAACCAGAACTTGATGATAAGACCCTATTGCTGAAGACACCACACACATTGATCACAGGACACAGAGAAATCAAGCTGATATTGACCAGGAAGCTTCCTACCTGGCCAGCTCTCATAGTGTCAGAAGGTGTTCCTGTAGGCTATTGGGGGAAAAACTCATCAAGAGTCTTACCCAGCAGCGACACCTCCTGTAAACTATAACAATTGATATGCAAGATACGGCCACAGGTGTAATAGCGGCATGAATGTTATAGGAGCAACCAGGTCAATTTCTGATTAGGTTTAAGTCTCATTCCACAGGAAGAAATGTAGACATGGTACTGTAAATCTAGCCAAGAACCCATTGTTGGGGAGCTCAGAGCCCTCTGGATTGAACTTGTTATTCTGCTAAATATTAAACTGCTTTCTAAATTTATATCTTTATACCCATAGATTAGTGTAGCTTCTAGACCTCACCAAAGAAGTTTCTTTGTGCAATGAATGTCGATTAATATAGAAACTCACAGCTGGTCAAAGTATAGAGTATAAATGCCTTTGGAGCATTCAGCCATATATGTGACATCTATATCACACCCCCAACCCAGGTTCAAGGATGAACTCAGAAGACTAAGAACCAGAGGTCAGAGAAGACTGGAGCAAATCGGTGTCTTCTGGACATGACAGGACCAACGTACTCATGAACTCATAGCAGCCGTGGTTATTGACCAAGCTCAATCTAGTCAACATTATAGCCTGGAGTGGGGAGGGCCTCATGAGCCCTAGCTCCTAACTGAGGAGCTAATGACAGTTGATGTTTCCTGTGAGAGTGGAGCCCCTGGCTAGGTCAACCACATTCTAATGGATGGACCTGTACCTATGAGAATGTGATAGTACAGATCAAGTTATTAAAAAAAGTAACTTGAGTTATTTCAAAAAAGAGAGAATGCAACTTGGAGGACTTACAGGGTGGAGTGGGAATTAGCATGATTAAAAACACATTGGATGAACTTCTCAAAGAATTAATGAAATTATATTGGAAAAACATCATGGGAGTGCTAGTTCAGGTGAAGGCATGAGGACCCCAGTTCACGCCCCCAGGATGAAAAAGGTCATTGCAATCACATCCACGTCCTTGTAACCCCAATGTTACAGGGAGGCAGAGACAGGAGGATCACTGGGACTTGCTGGTTTCCAGGTATAGTGATGGACTCTGTCTCAAGGGAGGAAGGCAGAGTTTTGATAAAAGAGGACACTTAGTGTCTTCTGACCTCCATTTCTATGTATGGGCGTGTGTGCACACATCACACACTCACATGTCACACACACACACACACACACACACACACACACACCAATAATGGGATTCAAGATGTGGTTTTAAAAATTTGTAAAGACTGCTGTTAAATCCCATTTGAGGGGACCCCACCCTCCTGATCTGGATCATGAATAAACTGAGATAATCAGCTCTGGACATCTGTACTTAGTGATTGGTCCTGTTTTCACAGTTCCCTTGAAGGCCAGAGCTCCTCTGTGTTCTTCTCCTGTCACAGATGGGACTGTGTAGCCCCTGTCCTGACACCTCCCAGATGTGATCATGTTCATGTGTATCCAGTGCTGTAAAGTGGCCTTCTCGTGGTTGTCCGCCATGCAAGGATCCTAAGGTTGACTCAGTGTTGAGCTGCCTCCTTGTGCAGGCCTGGCTGAGTGCAGCCTCTGTGAAGCCTAAAACGTGGCCATAGGACAAACAAAGCTCCATAAACATAGGAGCTTTGGAATAAGACACTCTGTGATGCAGAACCCCAGGCTTGCTAACCCCATGCTACTCCAGAGAATGTGTAAGTGCCATGAGAGGCTCTGCTTCCTGCCTGGGGAGGGTATTTCACCTTCAACCCAAGGGAGATCTAAGCAGTATTCATCCGTTCCAGGGGCCCTGGAGAGCAGAGGGCCCTTTTCATCTCTTCCCATGAGGATTTTCAGAGTTCCCTTGAGTCAGTACTTGTCCTTTTGGACAGGGGCAAGTGAGTGTAAATCCTGGCTGTGTCATTGATGAACTGTGTGAATTTAAGAAAGTCACTGCTTTGGCTTGGATAAGCATTCTCTGAAGGCCTCTGTGTCAAAGACTTGACCTTCAGCTTCTGAGAGGTGGGGCTTGGTGAAAGCCTTGTGGTCACTGGGAGAAGGACATTGAAGGAGTTCTGAGGATCTCAATCACTTTCTTCTTTGCTTCTGTGAAGTAAACAGATTTGCTCTGCCACAATCTTTTTGCTGTGAAGTGTAACTTTACCACCAGAGACCTAAGAACCACAGGTCCAGCCAACCATAGATTGCCTCACCTCTCCTAACTTGTTGAAGAGGCCTGTGTGTTCCTGCTGGTTGCATTTTTGGGTTTTGTCTCCAGGCCCTGTAGGACTTTCTGGCTACTAAGGCATCAACTTTTGTTATCATAACATTGTTTTCAGATCCCAGACCCCAGCTTTCATGTGGACCCACTTGGGTCAAACATGCTTTAGGTTCCCTTTGGGTCCGTCTTCCAGGATGACATTTTCTCTGAGTGTATTTACTCTGAACTGGGGTACCTTATTCTCTTACTCTGGGGTACCTACTCTCAAGAGCCATCGTCCTGGGCTCTTGGGGTAGGCTAGGCATCTCGTCTGAATTGCAGCTGAGGCAGGGTATTCTCTTGACACTGTGTAGGGCTGGCAGGTAGCTTAGCTCTCTTGGGATTACCATGGAGCAGAGTGATCCCCTCTGCTTCCATGTTCCCTCTGATTCCTGACTCTGCAGTGCCATAGGCCTTCTGTGCCTTTCCTATAAGCCACACCCTGACTCCTCACCCACAGGGCTGCACTGGGTGGATGAGGAGACCATGAAACTTCCACCATCTCCCCAGCAGCTTTCATTAAGGCTAGTGTTGCTCCTGACCCTCAGGCAAGCCTTGCTCAGAATCTGGGAGGCACCTGTCAGTCTCCGCTCTAACCCCGGGGTTGTACTTCCACCTTAACACTTCTGTAGCATCCACTCACGCTGGCCCCATCGAGAGTGGTCAGCGGACTGGAGGATGTGTTCTTCCAGGGGTCTGAAGCGATTTAGAGGGGCTACTGAACCCAGATAGTAATAGGAGGCTTGGAGGTGTACCTATCCTGTCTTGAAACTTGAACAAAGAACTCACCTCTGAGAGAATAATAAGCCCAATGAGAAGAACGTACAAATGCCTTTTTTACCCCTCGGAGCCAAGGTGGGACAATGTGGGCTGGGTACAGAAGCAGATGTCCATGAGCACGGAGAGAAAGAGCTCAGCAGCAGCAGCAGCAGCAGCAGCAGCAGCAGCAGCACCACCACCACCACCACCACCACCACCACCACCACCACCACCACCGGCAGCAGCAGCAGCAATCAGGCTGCAACAAGACTGTGGGACTCACTGCCTGGGACTTTTCCACATCCCAGGTGTGGGATGTTCCCAAGTTGCTATAGCTGGCTGTAGCTGATGACTCTCCATTTAGTCCACCCCAGACAGGGCTGCAGACCTTCAATCTAACCAAGCAGCCCCAGGGTTTCCTCTGATGCAAGGTTGGGCTGGCTACTGGCAGGTCAACTATATTGGGACATATTTTTGTGGGAGTCAGCTGCCCCAGGGCCAGCAATAGGCATGAAAAAAAGAACTGTAATGAGCTGGGTAATAGTGGAAATTAATAGTGGTAATTAATTGCTAAAAGCATACAGAGACCATGGCAACAGACAGAAGGCAAAAGCATTTCTGCTTGTAGGCTGAGCTCCAAAAGCCTCCATCTCTTTGTAAATAACTTGCAGTGGTTTGTTCAGGTCTTGGTAGAAAACGCCAGTGTTGGAGTGAGCCTTGCTTTGGAAGCTTCCCCCTTACCCCTGCCACTTTCTGGCTGTGTGTAGCTCCATGTCTTTCTCTGAGCCCATTTCCTCAAATGTGAAATACAAAGACCAGGGTCCACTTCACAGAGCTCCCTGAGAGTTAATGTGGTATCATGTGTGAAGAGGGGACAGCTCAGCCTCTGAGACTGTTACTGTCTGGGTTGGGGTAAGTTATCAATCTCTTTGAGCCTTAATGCATCGTCTGTAAATGAGGAATAACAATAAGAGCATCCATAACATCATCGTCGTCGTCGTCGTCGTCGTCGTCGTCGTCGTCGTCATTGACGGTCAGGATTTAGATAGTAAAGTGCTAATCACATGCAGCATCTGGGTCATTGCAGCATTTGCTCTGCAACCTGTAAGTACCTCATCATAGGCTGGTTAAGGCTCTAGGCTCTGTACCTAGTGTAACATTCATTGAAAGCTCATCACATGTGAAGGGCAGGTTGATCCTCTTCACCTGTGTGTACTTCTTTAATCCCTCTTGCAACTCTAAAAAGTATGTTATCATCATCCCTATTTTACCTGTGATGAGACTCAGCTTAGATTCTGGTGACAGGGACAGGGTGCAGCCTGGGTCTAGTATGTCCAACACCCTGTTTGGGTTTGAGCCTAAGCATTGAATTTTAGAAAGAGGAGAGTTTTGTGACTGTGTGGAAATTAACCAGTGTGGGAGTGGGAGGCTGGTTTAGTTTAGCCCAGTTGCTCAGCTTACTGACATGCCAGTACATTCTGACTAAGGTAGTGGTGGTTGTCTGAGAGCCTGCCCTCATGGGCAGGCCCCAGTTCAGTCTCCACTTGCTCTTCTCTAGGACTCAGTTCTCAGTCTAGGGATGCACCTTGTTCAAATATGGTCCTCCCCCTAACACTCCAACTTGCTTAATGTTACCACCATCAAGGCTCTAGTCCTCAAATTTTGGTGTTACTCCAAATAGGGTAGATGAGAGAATTCTGGACAAGGGGAACAGAATAAGAATAAAAACATGAAGTGGGAGACAGAGTTGTAGTGCAGAAGATGGAAATGACTTCATGACTGAATCCTTTGGGGTTGAGCAGATTCTCTCTCACTCTTTCTGTGTGTGTGTGTGTGTGTGTGTGTGTGTGTGTGTGTGTGTGTGTGTGTGTGTGTATGTGTGTGTGTGTGTATGTGTGCGTTGGGAAGCAAGTGGTAGGCAGAAGGTAGGCAGGGTGGCAGGGTTTAGGACAATATTTTCCACTTTTGTGCACACAGTGATGTAGATGTAACAGTCTTATTAAATAAGAAACACAGAGCCAAATGCAGAGTTAAAAGCCCAAGAGGTCAGAGCAGTAGCTAAGAGCTGAGACTAAAACCACCTTATCACCCACTGCTGCTGCTGTCCTTCCCCTGAAAAAGAGACCTACTTCCTGTGTGTCTGTCTTTTTATTGACTTTCTGTTCTGCCTTTTCATTGCTGTAAACCCAACCACATGACCTCCTCGTCACTGCCTGTCCATACAGACCTCCAGGTCTCTAGGGTTGGTATTGAGATTAAAGGTGTGTGTCTCCAAGCTGGCTATGTCCTTGAACACACAGACTCTGCCTGCTATGTGATTGGATTAAAGACGTGCGCCACCACCACTGGGCTTCTGCTATGGCTTGCTATTAGCTCTGACCTCCAGGCAACTTTATTTATTAACATACAAATTAAATCACATTTCAGCACAAATAAAATATCACCATACAGTGACATTGCCTGAGGCCCTTTAAAATGTGGCTCTGGGATGCCACATCTGGAGGCTGACTGGCAGAGTTTAAGGATTTTAAAACACTTCCCAGTTTGGGGGCTGTGAAGATGACACAGTGTAAGGTGTTTTCTGGGTAAGCTGGAGGATCTGAGTTCTATCTTCCAGCATCCACAGAAACACCAGGTGAGCCTTTACCTATATGTAACCTTAGCCCTGGGAGCTGAAGACCGCAGGATCCCTGGAGCTTTATGACTAGCCAGCTAGCCAAATGGGCAAGTCCCAGGTTCAGTGAGAGAAAAATAAAAATAGGAAGTGAATGCAGCCCAATGTCTCAGGGGGAGGATACAAAAATCTCCTGGGTTGATACCCATTTCATAGAGAAGGCTCCAGAAAACAGTCTTGACCCATGATGCAACCTGAACATACCAACTGCACCACTTCCCAAGCCCTGGAGAGTTTTTGTTGACCTCAAGTAGGGAAGTTGGGGGCTGCTATTGGCATTCTGTGGATAAAGGCCAAAGTGAAGCAAAGGCTAGTGAAGATTCCTCAGTGTACAGGGAAGATGCCCATTACACAGAATGATGTAGCCCACAGTGTTAGGAGTGCTAGGGTTGAAGAACCTGTCCTGTGGGCATATGGGAAGTAAGGCAAGAAGACATATAAGCCCATATGGTAAGACTGGCAAGAAAATGAGCAAGAGTTGAAGGAGGTGAATCTAATTCCCCTGCAAGTCACTGGTGGAGAGCTGGAGCATGTGGGGAATAATGGATACAGCTCGGGGAAAGAGAAAGTGAGTGGAGATAAGCAACTAGCCACCTCTTCAGCTCATGAACCCACCTCTGCATCTACTCCATCCAATGGATGTCTTAGACTCCTGTGGAGGGAGCCGTATGAGAATCAGGGAAGCAGCACATCCTCAGGGAACAGCCGTACTCCAGGATAAGTGGAAATGGAGGAGGACTGTAGACGAAATTCTAAACCGTCTTATTGAATAAGAAACACAGAGCCAAATACAGACAGAGTTAAAAGCCCAAGAGATCAGAGCACTAGTGAAGAGCCAAGACTACCTTTAGCTTACCACTCGCTGCTGTCCTTCCCCTGAGAGAGCTTCTCCCTTTGTGACTCGTCTTTTTATTGCTTTCCTGTTCTGCCTTCTCATTGATTCTAAGCCAAGCCACATGACTTTCTCGTCAATGCCTGTCTATACAGACCTCCTGGTCTCTGGTTGGTACTGGGATTAAAGACTCGGGTCACCACACTTGGCTGTATCCTTGACCACACAGAAACTCTGCCTGCCATGTGATTGGATTAAGGGTGTGTGCTACCACCTCTAGACTTCTGCTTAATGGCTTCCTTTTACCTCTGATCTCCGGGCAACTTTATTTATTAACGTACAAATAAAATCACATTTCAGCACAAATAAAATATCACCATAGAGGACACATCTTTGGATGTGCCAAGCACTGTTTCCCTATAGCCCCTATTTTTGTAGAGCCTGTAATGTCTCATCCACTCTGTTTGTGTAGGTATTAAAGACAGTAAATGTACTTGTTTTCTGTCCAGTATCCCTAACTGTACCCTCCAGGCTAGTGTCCCCAGTGTCTCAAAGTGTTTGAAAGTGACTCTTGCCAGAGTCATCATACTCCAGACCATCCTCCTCTGGGCATGGCTTTATGTCCACAAAAAGGAGGGTAAGAAGGAAGGCATGTTTTCCACTCCATGATGCCCTTCTATCCTGCTCCTTCCAGTACAAGCTCAGAGGGTGTTCACTGTACCACAGTCGAGCACCTGGCTCAACTAGGACATGCTTTGTGATTGACTGGGAGAATGATGCCACCCAGCTTTGAAGACTGTCCCTAGACTGGGTTAAGTAGTGTCCTTTATACATTCACTTCTACTTGGAACCTCAGACCATGACCTGCCCGGGGAAAAAGCCTTTCTGCCTGTGAGCTTTTTGACCTCCAGATACCATTCTAGATTTAAGGTGGAGACCAAAAACAATGAGATCTGTGCATAAAAAGGAGGGGTAAGGAGAGACAGATGGAGAAGAAATCTACACGAAGGCGGAAACAGAGACCTGTTAGGCTGCCACAAACCAAGCAAGAAGGAAGGAAGGAAAGAGGAAAGAAGAAGGGACAGAGGAAGGAAGAAAGATGGAGGGAGAGAGGAAAAGGAAGAGATAGAGGAAGAAGGAAGTAGAGAGAGATGGAGGGAGAGAAAAAGGAACACTGGAAAGAATGAAGGAAGAAAGGAACTAAGGAGGAAGAAAAAAGGGAGGGAAGGAGGAAGGGTTTGTTATTAGTTCCTGCAGAGGGAGTGTGACCCCCCTGACAACTTGGTTTCAGACATTTATCCTCTAGAACTGTGAGAGATAATCAGTTTCTAGTATTTTGAGTCACCAGTGCGTGGTGCTTTGTTCCAGCAGTCCAAGGACACAGGCAGTCTGCTCTGTTTAAATGCCAAGTGGATGCACCCTGACACAAATATTGAACCCCAGCCTTGCTTGTCAAGTGCCCCAAGGTTTATTGTTTGGCTGACAAAGGGAGACTGGAAATAGGAGACCTCCGATGTCTCTCTTAAAGTCTGCCTTTCATCCTTCGCCAGTTGGCTGGTGACTCACCTTAGAGAGAAGCAGGATTTGAGGTTTCGATGAACTCTGTGGGTCACAGAGCCAATTGCACTCTTACATAGCTTCTGATGGTAAATAATAACAACGGATACTTGTATGGTTATTAACGTTTATTGGGTACTTTGTAGCTCTAGGTCTTCAGTGAGGAATTTATACTCTGTACCTTTTCTCATTCTGCTATCATTCCTGTGCCATTGATGAAGAACCTCACACCGAGAGTTTTTTTTTTTTTCTTTTTCTTAAAGCCATACAGTTTATGGGAGCAAAACTTAGACCTCTCCTTATCCATTAAGGATTCTGGCATCGAGGCTGGTTTTTCCACTAACCAAAGCGACATAGTCACTGGATAAACATCCTCGTGGGGTGTTGTTGATGTCTTTGAGGGTACTCGTGTTCCTCCTGGACACCTGGCTAGACACCTTCTGTGGATGCCTTAAAGATCAAACTATTTCAGGAATACCACAGGCCACCTTTAAATTCTCTTTAGAGAGAAGAGTCTCATTTCTTCCTGTCACTGATGCTGGAGCTGCTCATGTCACATGGCTGTCCTGCCTTGGCCCATCTTCCCCACTTTCTTGGCTTTGGAAGAGAACTGGAAGACTCAGAACCATAGAAAGTCGAGTGCAGTCTGGTCCAGCCCCAGTACCACCAGGGAGCTTGTTGGCTAGCAGACCCTCATGTGGTTCCTATTTCCTGAGTCAGAACTTGCTTTTAAGAGGATGCCCAGACTGCGTGTATACTGTAGAGGGAGAAAGAGGGAGACAAACACCCTAAGAAGGATTCTGTGCTGTCTTGATGAGCTGAGATCAGGGCAACCCGGACTCCATGGCTCTGGATTTCCACATCTGGCACCTTGTATCAGACAGCCTCATTCTAGGCCGTCCAGGGCCTTGCCAGTCCTGGGACTTGCTGCAGTCAATTCCCCACCTTGGACCCCAAAGCTGAAGAGGCTCTCTAAGGCTACAGTGACTCTCAACAATTAAGAATGGATGGTTAATTACTCTTTTCTTAGTCTTCCTCATGGGGAAAGACTGGAAGCTTCCAGGCCACTGAGGTCCCTGGGTAGCTGAGCCTGTACATGACATAAGCCATCAGATAAGCAACTAACAGCTCTTTCCCAAGGCACCAACGGCCTCTCGTGCCCAGCACTCAGCAGAGAAGGGGCTGGCTATCTTGGAGATACCTAAGACGGTTAATGCTGAGTACAAACTGTTGCTTGACCCCAGTCCTCAGGACATTCTGCCTGTGTGGGCTGGGCAGTCTCAATGTAGACAGTCTTTGACCAATTTGTACCCAGTGTCCACAGCTGTTCTGATAACAGATGTCCTTCCAGTTTGGATGAGAGTTAGAGGTAGGGGTGTTTTCCATACACCAACAATATTGCAATGTTTGGTCCTGTGGCTTGAAGGTCTGAGAACCCCAGAGAGAAGCGAAAGGAGCGTGGGAGGGAAGGACAGTGGCGCCATCCCTCCACGCATCGGGCAGGCGCAGATCACCTCTGACACATCTCCCAAGGCAGGTTGTCCTGTGACAACTGCTATGACAATGCAGGCAGTGCTGGGCCTGGCTGTCCTTGGCTAGGAGGATGACTCACACAGGGCCTTGTTAACCTGTTTACAGTGAGTCATCTGGGTCCCCACAGGCCCAGTTCCCTCAACTGTGAAATAAGAGTACTAGTAACTGCCAGGTCTCCTCATAAGGATGTAAGTTCTAAATCAAAACGCACCGAAGGTGGCATTCGTGTCCTGTGGACTGTAAAGCGCCCTTGGCAGGTAACATGGCAATGCAGCAGTGAGCCCAGCTTCTGCTTTCTGTTTGTAGAGCCAGTCTTCCCTTTGGACATTCACACAATGCCTAGAAGGGGGACAAAGTTCAACTCTGCACACACTGTACCTCTCTCTTGAGACAGCAGATCAGAGCTTTCATAAGGTCTTTACCGACAAAGGGAATGCAGGGGAGACCCCAGGAATGCGGAGGGAGAAGGAAAGCTGTGCGGACAACTGAGACCATCACTGGCTGCTGGATCCAGCTCTGCCCTCCTCCACTGGGAACACCAGCCTCTTCTCATCTGGCTCCCAGTGTCTCCAGCCTCCTGCTTTCTTAGCTATAATGAGGCTTATTGCAGGCTATCTCTTTTGAATGAGTGGCTATGGTTTCTTTGTACTTTTTCTGTTTCCTAATTTCTCTTTTTCTGTAATTTGCGCCTTATTTTCAGAAATTCATAGGAGACTAGGGAAACTTTAGTGCATAGGCCCTCCCAAGGTCCCTTTCATGTGATCATTAGATATTGAAGTTTTAATACTTGCTCAAAAGTAAGATATTTTTGCCCGTAGTTAACTGAGTCCATCTCTTCGTGTTCCATCATTGCATCTAGTCACACTTGCTCTTGGGTCTGTGACAATGGAGGAGTCATAGGGCACCCACGGTGTGGTGCTATCAGTGGTCTGCAATTCAGAGACGCAGCAGCAGGTGAGCTAGCATGAGGAGCTTTGGGAATGTTCCTGAAAGCAGGGCCTACACAGAGACAGCTCACAGCCATTAAACTCTCCATAGGATGGCAGTGAACTTCACCCATACCAACTGTAAGCACTCCCAACTCAGTACCTCCTGGCTTAGACTCAAAAGGTATCATTCAAGCCTTGCAGTGTAAGCTCGGGGCATTTTAAAGAGTCTAAACGTATTTTTAAGACTTAGAAGAAAGACTCAAATCCCAATACAAGATACAAAAAGTTCATTTCAAAAAGTTAAAGCTTAATCACACCATTTTAATTGAGTCTTACTAAAATTGGTAAGATTTTTTTTAATGGTTTCTTAAAACAAGTTAACTCAGATTCCCAACTTGGCTAAATCCGTTTGATATCTTTCAATTTATTAATTAAAGAAAAAGGGAATATTCAGGTAAAAATCAATGATAAGAAAACTCTATGGAAATAAAATTAACCGAAATTATCCTGCTGCTGAAGAGTGAATGGTGAAGCTGGGAGATGGCTTAATCTGAGGGTTTACTCTGCAAGCATGAGGATCTGAGTTCAAATCCCCAGCACCCACTTATAAACAGCTGACTGCAGTGGTGCTCTCCTGTAATTCTAGTGCTCGGGAGGCAGAGACAGGAGGACCTCAGGAGATTGCTAGCAAGTTAGTCTCACACGGTGGGGCAGTTTGAATGTAATTGGCCCCCATCAGCTCATAGGGAGTGGCACTATTAGAAGATGTGGTCTTGTTGGAGGAAGTGTGTCACTGTGGGGGTGGGCTTTGAGGTCTCATATGCTCAAGCTATGCCCAATGTGGAGACAGTTCACTTCCTGTTGCCTGCAAATCAAGATGTAGAACTCTCAGCTCTTTCTCCAGCGCCATGTCTGCCTGCACGCTGCCATATCCCACCATGATGATAATGGGCTAAATCTCTGAAAATGTAAGCCACTCCAATTAAATGTTTTCCTTTATAAGAGTAGCTGTGGTCATGGTGTCGCTTTACAGCAATAGAAACCCTAACTAAGGCACACAGGTTCAGTGAGAGACCTTGTTTCAAAAATATACAGTGGAGAAAAACAGAGGAGTTCATTGAATTCTGGTCTCCACATGCATGGACACACACATTTGTTGTGTGTCCATGCATATAACACACACACACACATACACTAATTAAAGAAAAGTGAACACACACACACTAATTAAAGAAAAGTGAATTGTAATGCATGCAATTCATTAAGAGGAGAGACATTTTGAATATAGGTAATGGATTGGTTCATGGATGGCTTGACTGGTGAGTTAATGAAGAGAAATCAATTATATGGACATCTTGAAAAGAGATTAATATTTTTGCATATTTGGAATAAGTACTGACATTGACAAAGATAACTTAAAAGCAGTAATAGGATGTTAACACAGAACTGTTGTCAACAAATTGGCTAACAAGTACTCTCAAATTTAAAAGAACTGAAGAGTCATCTTTGCAAAAGACTACTCAAAGTGTATTGAAATTATACAGCACACATATAAAAGATCATTGGTAGAAGTTTTCCCCAATTGGTAACTACATGGTTGGAACGTAGAGTAGAGTGTCCTCCCAGAGGCCCATGAAATTGGACACCTGACCCTGGGTTTGTGGGAGTTTGTAGACTCTTTGGGATGTGTGTGGCGTCTCTTGAAGCCATGGATCACTGAGGCGAGCCTTTGGGGTATGGTCTGTCTCGTGGGTCACTGAGGCGAGCCTTTGAGGGGTGTGGTCTGTCTCTAGTTTTGGTCTCGCTTTCTGCTTCCTGACTTGTCGAGACGCAGGAAGTGGCTGCCTCACACTTCAATTGCGAAGCCTTCTCCACCCTCATGGCTGGGACTCTGAAATTGTGAACGCAAGTAAAGCACTCTCCTTTTAAATTGTTTTCTGCCAGGGATTTTGTCACAGCAATGGGACAGTAATGGCAATTGTAACCATGCTAAATATTAACATTCATCTAACTGAAATTACCAACCATAAATGTTCTCTGATCTACCAAGCTGGAGGAAAGATTGACTTCTTTTCGTATTTTTATGACAAGAAAAGATGACATTACAAGGTCCTGGTCTTCTGTAGAAACTATCAATGACTAAATGAGCAAAAATGTAGGAAAAAAGCCTGTTAGAGGCAAGTCAGGCACATTGATGAGAACAATGTTCTTTTGTAAAGTCCCTAATATTTTCTAGCTTTACAAAAACTATATTCTGTGATTCCTTTTCTCATTTAAAATCAATCATAGATTTTGTACTTTATTTTCTAACCTTTCGTTCAATCAAGCTCCCACTCCTCTACACACACACACACACACACACACACACACACACACACACACACGCACACACACACACACAAACAGACACACAGATATACACAGCCACATACACACAGAGACAGATAGACACACAGAGACATACATGTACATACAGACAGACAGGCACACTCACTGACACATACATACATACATACACACACACACACACACACACACACACACACACCCCTTTATAAGCTTTAGGTCCCATCAAAAGTGGAACAGACCCAGTGTACCCTTCCTAATTTCAGACTAATATACCCTCCATGGGATGCCTTCTTACTCTGTAGTAGGAGACAGTGCCCTCTCATGTGCTGGCTGCACTCCCTCTCATGGTGGCATGGGGATTGGTTTCTGACTTCTTTGAAGGAAAGAACTACATGTTTTTGGTTTCCCTGGCTGCATTCAGACACTTATTATGAGAGTCTGAATGTGAAGGAGCTTGGAATAAATGGTCACTTCCTTCTGGAGCCGAGAGTACCCACAGGATGCACAGACCTCCAGGCACTTTTGCCTTCTCTTCTTGCTGTCTAGAAAACATTGCTTACCTGTCCAATCTAGGCTCCAAATATGTCGTTTAGATGAAACCATGCACCTTCTCAGGGGTTCCCCTTCCCCCTTGTGATGGGGGCACAGGTCCTGGACAGCCTTCTGTCAAACCAATGCAGACACCAGGTTTGTCTGGGCAGCCTCTAGGAGGCTGACCCGTGTCAAGGGAGCAAAGCTGGTGTTGGATAGAGAGTTCCTGGTGGTAAGGGAGAATATCTGGCCATGAATGGAGGGATGGGGATGTGTACTAAACAGAGGGGCAGTTATCGCCTCAGGAAGAGGGTGAATGTTCCACAGGTACTCATCTTTTCCTGCTTTTTATTTGATGTTTTCCCCTGGAGGGACAGGAGAACATACAGTCATTTTGTTTCTGAGAGTGCCTGGCTTTTTTCTCTTAACGCGAACCTCATTGTGTTGGTTTTACTTCTTGTTGCTGGGACAGAATACCTGACAGAAGCAGTTTAGGAGAGGAAGGGTGTATTTTGACGCACAGCTCAAGGCTACTGTTCATCACAGCAGGGAAACTGCAGCAGCAGCAGCAGCAGCAGCAGCAGCAGCAGCAGCAGCAGCAGCTTCAGGAAGCTTGTCCCATCACATCCTTCTACAGAAACAGAAAAAGATCATTAGATGCAAGACGGTGCTTAGCTTTCTCTCTTCACTTAGTCCTGGGCCCAGTCTATAAATGGTGCCACCTGCATTCTGCATGGTCTTCCCAACTCAATTGACCCAATTTTGGAACTCCTTCATAGGCCTCCCCCTCCCCCAAGCCAACCCAATCCAAATAATTTCTCATTAAAACTTCCTTCTGATAGTCAGGCGGTGGTTGTACACATGCCTTTAATTCCAGCACTCAGGAGGCAGAGGCAGGAGGATCTCCCGGAGTTTGAGGACAGCCTGGTCTACAGTGTGAGTTCCAGCAGAGCAAAAGCTACACAGAGAAACCCTGTCTTGAAAACCAAAACAAACCAATCAACCAACCCCAAAACCTTCCCTCCCAGGTCATTCTAGGTCATGACAAGTTGACTACCATAATTAACCACCACACTCATTTTCCTAACCTGTAAACAGTGATGGATATTGGGAAAAGCAGATTAAATAATGGAGTCTCTCCACTGAGTGACATTCCCTGGTGACTGCGCTGGCCTTCTAACAGGACAGGTCTCAAGTTCAGTGATGACTTGACTTTAACCCGATCTTTGCCTTGTTGCCTGCAGAATTTCTCACGGGTATCAGGACCACATAGCTTTGTCCTTTGGAAGCTGCACACATTTCTGGAATAGAGTTGTGGAGTTTCTGGATGATGGGCCTCTTCAGAGACCAGCAGTTTCCAAACCACTTCCTAGCCAGATCAAGGATCTGGAGGAAAACTCGTACAAAGCCCAGTATGTCAAAGGCTCATCGTAGCACAGGACTAGGGCCTCAGAGCTCGCTGGTGCTGCCTTGGGTGGGTGGGGCAGTCTGAAACCAGCATTTCCTCATCCTGTTCTGGGAGGAGCATCCACCAAGCACAAAGTCCCCTTGTTGGAAGCCATGACGCTAATCTAAACCCTTACATGGGAGTGGAGAGCACAGGGAAGAAAATTACTCAGGATGACTCAGGAGCCCTTTGCTTTCCCCTGGCCTCAGTTTCCCTATCTGTAATCTGAGATCACAATCTTCTAAGGTGTTAACACCCCCAACCACATTCTAAGCTAACGCATGACACGGGCGCCCCCTTGTGGTGAGAAGAGGCCCTGACCGAGTCTTGATGTTGCCTAGTTTAGGCAAATAGAGGCCCAACATAGGCCGTCCTTGTTTTCTTTCTGGTAAAGTGCTTTCCTGGATAGAGGGCTGCGAGGTTGGCGTCTTCTCTTGATCCTCAATTTCTCACACCAAATGTTGCATCAGGAGTCCTAAAGAGGCATGGTGGGAAGTGTTCCCTAGGTGATGCCACTAACTACAGAGTGATTTTGGTCAGGGCCCTTCGCAGGAAGCAGTTAGGTTTGCACGACCCACAATGCTAGGGGATGGGCACAGTCAGCATTTAACGTGGTATCGAGGGGTCTGTGGAATCCTCTGAAATCTAGGGAGCGTTTGTGCATATCAGCAGTTGTCTTTTCTTGACGTGGTCTGCCACTCTGCGTGCACTAGCAGCCCTGGTCCAGAGGCTTCAGGGAAAGGAGTTACTCAGAAGGGTCTTAAACTTAGAGTGTTCACATCAGGCAAGTGCTGAGCAATGCTTAGTTAGGAAGCCAAAGAAAAGTGCAAAGCCAAACTCCCTAGATCAGGGTTGATAATCAGGGCAAATTGGTTCAACTCTGCAAACCTCTCCCAGCTGAGGGCGCTTTCCCGTCTAGGCCCACCATGAAGAGTCCCACACAGGAAGACAGGAATTGACAACCTGCAGACCTGACTGGGTTCTGTTCAGCCACAGTGATGACAAGGATGAGCCAGCTTCAGTCAGTTTCACACTATCACCCAACAGGTGACCCATCTTGGTTCCTTTTGCAAAGCGTGAGCGGGAGAGCAGGGTCGCCGAGGTGGAAGACGTTAGTTCACTTGATTCTCACCATAGCTCTGGGAAGTAGGGCCATTATCACCATGTACTTGTAGAAATTGAGGCTTGGAAATGGAGAGTGACTTGTCACATATCAGAAAATGTGGTCGATGGCTGCTGGGCTGTGTGTGTATATATATATGTGTGTATGTGTGTATTTATGTATGGGTATTTGAGTCTGTGTGTTATGTATGTGTATTATGTATGTATATGTGTGTACTTGCATATGTATGTATGTATGCATGTGTATATATGTGTGTGTGGCATATTTTCCTCTAAATTTTACTTTGTAGTTAGCATATATTACCTAGGCATACTAATGGATTTCATTATGACATTCTCATACACACATACCATGTGTTTTATTCATATCCATCTCCATTACCCTTTCTTGTCACCTCCCCTCTCCTGCTGGTCCTTTCCCTTCCCTCAAATAGGCCCTATTACTTTACTTTCATGTCTTTTTTTAAAATGATCCCCTGAGTTTTGTTAGAGTTGCTTACAGGGACATGGCTGGAAAGGGGCTAGTACAGGTGAATATGCACCTCACTAGCGCTGCATGACTGAAAACACGTCTGTTCCTCTTCTAGAAACCACGGACTATGCTGGGCTTCTCAACTGTGATTTGCAGCTGGCACATACAGCACTCATACTGATGGGGACACTTGGCACCTCAGGAGACGTCATGCCTCACTGCTAGACCTGGTGGCAAGTTAACTTGGGGGTTCCAAGGATGCCGCCAAGCCATCGGCTGAAGTTCTTGCCACAGATCCTGGGCCAGTTTTCCTGCTGAAGCAATAGTTCATGACAGCCCTCTAACTCTCCTGTTTGGATTTCTTATTTCCTGGTTAAAGGATCTGATCCTGACACTCTTTGGCCCACACCCTGCTCTGATCCTTCACTGGGCTTGGGAATTAACTCATACAGAAGTCCACACCTCTTTTCTCCCTCCAAGGCCTGTAGACTGGGAGCTCTCCTGCACCCCCTCCCTGCACAGTAACACAGGACCACCCCTGCAGCAGAGCAGCTTATCTACAATAGACACCGACCTTCCGTCACGTACATGCCCCCACCACACCCCTAGCCTTCTGTATGAGGGTGTCTTGGATACTTGAGAAATGATCAAGCTTTCACATGCTATGTGGGGTCTGAGAGCACCAGGGTCCCATAGACATTTTACATTCCTGGTTAGAACATGGTTCCCCAACCCCTTGCTTTCCACCATACAGACAAACCCTATGGCCCGGTTCCATGCTGCTTCTCTCTCCTCTCTGAACACTGTTGCCATCAAATCAGCCTATGTCTACAGTTGATTGTTTGAGGCTGTTCCTCACTCACCCACGACATGGCCACCTTTTCCTTCAGTGCATTACTGAAGTTCAAATGTCCAGTATCTACCCATGGAGCACATAGCATGTTCCCTCTTATGTGAATCCTTACTGTCATGGCCACTACAAATCTCTTTGCCTGTTAAATTAAGTGAATGCATGGCTGAATCTTGGATTAGAGCTGACCAGACTCTCCCAGCTGCTCTCAAGCCATAGTGAATACAGCTGCACTTGCTTCTTGGACATTACAGGCAGGATTTCACCTCCATTCCCATTAAATATAACGTATTTACGCCAGTAAGCACTTTGTAGATAGGAGACTTCTAGCCTTCCCATTGATTGAGGGAGAAACCCAGGGAGTGATTGAACGGATACTCAGAGCTCATGCAACTCCCAGAGACAAGTAGCCATTAAGGGGTGAAGCGGGGACACCATCCCAGGTAGGGTTAGCTCAGAGCTGTGGCAGAGCACAGTGCGCATGGAGTTCTGCACTGTGTTCAACCTCAGGGTATTTGCAGATGAGAGGCACCTGACTTCCAGAGCCTTATCCAAACTACAGTGAAGTCCAATTAGGGTTCTCACCTCCTCCTGGGTGTCAAATGTCTTTAATCAATAGGCTTCAGCTAGAGTTATGGAGTTAGTTTCCGATCACCCTGGTTGTGTAATTATGTACTGCTCCAACACGTCCATACAGCTGTCATGTCATATCCCATCATTAAACCAAGATGAAAAATACCTCCAGCAAATTCCAGACTAATCTTCTGAGCCTGTTATATCAAGGAAAGAAGCTGGGTCATTAATGACCTCTCTGCAGCGACATCCTTTGTTTTCTGAGAAATTTCTTTGGGCTTCCACTCGGTTCCATCACTCATGATCCACTAGCTGTCAGTTTTAGAAACTTGGTCCCCACTTGTTCCAATTCCACTACCTTAGGCAGCTCTGCTGAGCCCAGCAGATGTGGAGCAAGAAGAAAAGGTGTTTTGAAGCTTTCTTACACTCCCAGTTCCCCCGGGGAGAGCACCTGCTTTGCAACCATAAAGAGAAAGACACCACGAGGAGCCGAAGGTGGGACAGATGGGATGGCTATGTTCGAATGCAGCGTTTCCGATGCTAATGCACTATGACTGTTAGAGCCTGTGGCGTGGTGGGACTGTCTAAAGTCTCCAGATGTTTTGGTGTTTTGGGTGAGTCAGAGTTTTATACAGGGACTGCCAGAGGCCATATTAAGTGTTAAAGATCAGTTTTTGAACATTAAATGAATAGTTAGTCTGTGATTGTACCCCAGGGCCTGCTGAATAATGTGGAGCCTGGATCTCTTGGTCTTGCTTTTGAATTGTTTGGAATCCAACCCCACCTGTCTCTACACATGACTATTGAGGGAGAAGAACATTTGGGATGAGGAATTCCAGCATACTCATGAGAACCTCGTCTGATATAATGCCTCATCATGTCTTTCTTCCCAAACCCACTGTGAGGTTTTGAGATCTGCTAAGATCGTTAGAGACAGGAATTCCCTGTCTGCCTGTCTCTCTGTCTCTGTCTCTCTGTCTCTGTCTCTCTGTCTCTGTCTGTCTCTGTCTCTCTCTCTGTCTCTGTCTCTCTCTCTCTCTCTCTCTCTCTCTCTCTCTCTCTCGTGTGTGTGTGTGTGTGTGTGTGTGTGTGTGTTTGCTCATGTGTACACATCCCTGTGGAGGCCGAAGGTTGATATGAGGTTTCTTTCTCAACTACTGTCCACTTATTATAATTATTGTTATTATTAATTTGAGACAGGGTCTCTCACTGTACCTGGAGGTCACTGATTCAGATAAACTGTTATCCTCCTGTCTCTGCCTCCTCAGGCCTGGGATTTCAGGCACATGCTTGGCATTTTTACACAGGTGCTGGGATTGAACAGGCTCCTCATGCGCCTGCAGCAAGCAATTCACCAGCTGAGCTAAATTCCCAGCCCACAGGCATGGCCACTTAATAAATTCTTGGCAACATACATGCTGTGAGCCATGAGGGAAGATGGAAGCCATCCTCTTGATGGCACAGGCAAGAACTCACACTTACCAGACTCGCAGGTGATCCCTTAAAGGGAGAGGGTTCCCGGAGAGCTGACTTGTCAGGCAGGTGCTTTTCATTTCAGAAGTGCGAGGAAATCACTGTTTAAAATCTGGGGAGGTTTAGTCATGGGCTCTGTGTGAATGATGTTCTGAGGGAGGAGTAGCTCTGAGGTGGCTGTGGTGATTATAAAAAGTCCCAGTGAATTAGCTGTGCATCAGAACAGGGCACTGATCCGGTAGAGCTAGGAGCTCGTGGCAGAGGGGGAAGGAACTAACAGCTAAGTCACCCAGGTAACCACACCCTGGTTGGAAGGAAGGGGTCTGGAGCTAAAGAAGAAGGCAGAGTGGCAGAGTCTTTCTCCATCCTTCCTTTCAGGGCCTAGAAGCACGCTTGAAGGGGGTAGCATAGCTGGAAGGTTCTTGGTGACCCTCTGCCTTGGGGTCCTTGGACATTTGGCTCAACATCAGAGGATATATCTTAGGTAGTTTCTGATAAATAATGTATAGTTGAAGTATGCTTCCAGCACCAAGGTTGTGTTGACCAGATATAGTAACTTAACGTTTAACTCTGGTGGTAATTAGATGGTCCCATTATTCTATTTCTAGCTCATTTTCCTTATTTCAACTATTGATATTTCTTTTTATAGAAAGGTTTATATATATATATATATATATATATATATATATATATATATATATATATATATATATAAATATCCTTGATTTATGATGGGGTTATAGCCTGATAAGACCACTATAAGCTGATGTAATGGAAGGGACTCACTACACCTAACCTACTGAGCATCATTACCTGGGCTAGCCCACCTTCAACATACTTGGAACAGTCTCATAGAGGGTAGTCAGGCAACAGTCTAACACAAAGTCAGTTTTATAATAAGTTGTTGACTAGATCATGTGATTTCTCGCATATTATCCTGAAAGCAAGTGGCAAAATGATTGTATGAGTATGCTTTCCACCCCATCGTAAAGAAAAACAAAACCAGACAACAGCAACAACAACACATACCCTGTCAGTTGAATCACCACAGGTTCAGGACCATCAATTCTCTACAAATTTTAATGACTTTTTCTAAAATTCTGCAATGCCTTCCCACAAATCTGAGCATGCTTTGCTCTGACCAAAGAAGGATCTTACGGAGGACACTTCAGGCTGACTAGATAGTCTCTGCCAAAGGACTTTGAAATGAGAGCTGGAGAGATGATGTCCACATCAACGGTGGGGCTGACTTTGATTTGGCTTTGTTCTTGGAATTAAAGGCTATGGTCAGGTGGCAACATCCAATACTGACTGGCAGGCTGTGGCTGCCTGGGATAAGGCCAAGGTATTGCACAGATCTGGAGGGAAAGGCTACTGGAACTGCCTGGTGATGTCTGCCACTGGCCCAGGTGGAGGGAGCAAGCAGCAGCATGCTGGGTATTTGCAGAGCTGCTGAGCAACCTTGTGTTGGGGAGATTAACTGAGTTATGATGAACACGGGCTATGGGGCTGTGGAATGGAAATGGTCAGAGATAGAGGCGGCACTGACCACGTGTGAGAGGATGACAGTGACTCCCTGTGGATAGTCTTAATCTGGTTAATACATATGGAAAGGCTCACTGCAGCTAGTCCATCCAGTCCCCTTCCCCACCCCCTTTCTGAAGCGCAGCTTGATGCTGCAGACTGGTCACCAGCCAGTTGCCAGAGAATCCCGGTGCTGGTGAGAAGTACTTCAGGGCATCTCTGGAACCTGAAGTAGGCTCTTCTCTGGGCTTAGTTTTGCCACCCAGTATTTAACCACTGCCCTGCTTAGGGGAGGGGCAGCCCAGGAATTTCTGCCATGCAGAGACAGCCCATCACTGTGTTCTTGCTCATGGCTTGTAAAGCGAACTTGCCTTGGTTCCCTGGTTTATCATCTGGAAATAGAATCTGCCCAGAACTTCCCTGGACTTTGGATCTTTGCCTAGCGTCTATTAACTGGACAGCCCAGTGGTCTAGCTTCTATGTAGGGTTCTGCTTCATCTCATACAGCACCCTGAGCCACCATGCTCCTCTTTAGCCCCTTTCAATCCTGTTGATATCATAATGCATCCTCCGCGAAAGGAAGAGCATGGCTGCCAGGGCACACTTTACAATCCTCTGGATCAGCCACAGGCTACTCTGACATGGTGAGCTCATCAGTCTCTGTCTTGGCCCCAACCCCACAGTTCCTGAGTCATCTTAATCCTTATCTTTTCTGATGACATGTCACCTTTATCACATCACTGCGGACACGAGTCACATTGTTGACGTGACCATGACTTTTAGCTCTATGCAATCTGCCAGATTTCACAGGCTCCCTTTAGACATTTGCTTTTCTGTTTGGATGCTCACAGGAATGGTGTCATTTTGAGCCTTTTTCATGTGCTTTTTTTTCTTTTTTGCTGGTCACTGTCTCTCTTGAAGGGCCTCTTCATCCACTGATTTGTGTTGGGTCACAGATGCTGCCAACATACAACCCTGGGAGTAGGGGGAAAAGAGCAGACTCACACCTTATCATTTCAGCACTAGAAAAGAATTGTGATTTCACACAACAGCCTCCCACTCGGCTCTCAGCTTGTCTCATGTCCTAGAACACATGACTTCCATTATGAGGGTGTTAGGAACCTCTCTGTGTCCCTGGAATCTTGCTGCATGCAGGACACCTGGTCCCAGGCGTGGAAGCAGCAATAATAATCATTCATCACCCTGTTCAACAGTAATCTCGCCCACAACTCCAGCTTTAATCCTGGCTAAAGTGGAGAAATGTCATCAGCATGCAAGAGTGTCTCCAAAATCTATTAGGGTCTTGCCTTGGAGTGTTCCAGAGATCGAACACTGAACATTCCAAACCGAGCTTCCCTTGCTAGGCCCTCTGGCCTGTTTACAGAGGAGCCTCTGACTGCAGGCCTCGAACACCTCTCAGGCCTGCAAATACATGTGCATGCTTGCACATACATATGGTATGCATGCTCATAACTAGTCTTGAATCAGCAGCTGTATGTAAGACCAGGATAGTTTAACCCAGCATAAAACACAGGTATGTTTATTGCTGTATGGAGAGAGAGAGAGAGGCAAGTCTGAAGAGCAGATATTGACCCAACCGTGACTCAAGTGTGCTGTTACCTTTATGAGTGTGAAACACATAGCTTCTCACTTTAAAGCAGTGGTATTTGAAACAAGGGCTGCACAATGATCCCTTAAAATGATCCCACGCCTGCACTACCCTCAGAGTCAAGCCTAGTATTCTGGAAAGATTGGCTTGGGGAACAGATATTTTTAATGTGCACTGTGATTTGGAACCATGGGTCTAAATGCCGCCATCTGGGTGACAGCTGGTGTTAGGGTAGGTGAGTTATTCTAAATAAGTCATTATTCCCAGACTAGAACACTGGAATCATTTTAGCGGCTTCTCACACAAATATTTGCTTTTTGATCGTACTGCCTATCTCCTAATGGCAGGCAGAGAGTGGCCAATGGCAGCTTTGATAGCATATTGAGTACTGGGCTTCCTTGGCATCCATGAAAAAGGAAAGAAACATCTGGAAGGTCACACCACATTCCTCTGTATTTGAGGCTAGAAGTTGCCCAAGTCATTTTTTCCCACAGTTCATTGGCCAGAGATGGTTACATGCCCTGCCCAGAAACAAAGAAACTAGGGAAGGAGGAAGAGGCTGCTGATGGTGGCTTGAAAACCACTGTCCCTACTACTTCGACAGTTTTCACATGTTGCCCACATGCTGGTTTGCTTCTCACTAAACTTAAGCAAGGATCAAATCATCAATTTTTATCAGAAAATAAGAAAGAAAGAAAGTCAGGCCTAACACGGTGATCAAATTTGTCTCCATAACTTTAAAATGACTGCCCGCCATTTTTTTTTAGTATTTTTCTGACTTCCTCAAATCCTATCAAATACTGTCAGAGAACAGACATTTTATTCTGGCTGTTTACAGGCACAATCAGCCATTTCAGGACTTCCCAGTACTCTGGTACGTCTCACATTTGCTGTCTTAAGAATTGCTGCTTTGGGGCTAGAGAGAATGCTTGATCAATCATGAGTTTGGATCCCATCACCCATGTAAGAAACCAGATGTCCCTAAAACCCTTGTAATTCCCCCTCCAAGAATCCTATGCCTTTTTCTGGCCTCAGCATGAATGGTTTGCACTCCAACATGTATATACATTCGCACACGAAAGTATAACCTACATACATAAAATAAATAATTTTACCTTTATTTTTGTACATGTACGTGTGTGCACCACACTCAGAGTCAAGTGTGATGCTCTTATTTGATGCTTTTCAAGAATTGGTTTAGAGATAGATATTTTTAAGAACCTTCCAGGTGATTTTTAATGGGCACTGTGAGTTGGAACTGTGAGTCTGAATGGCAGCATTTGTGTGATGAGTAGTGTTGGGGTTTGTAGGTTGTTCAACATAACTCATTATTCCAATACTGAAGAGCGTTATTCCCCCCACTGTGTGAGTAGATATCTGCAGAAGCCAGAAGAGGATATTTGATCTCCTGGAGTGAGAGTTATAGGTGGTTGTGAGCCCCTGATGTGTGTAATTGGAACTGAATTCGTGTCTTCTTTGGAAGTGCTCTAAGCTGTCCAGCCATCTCTCCAGCCCCAAATAACTCTAAAAACAAACCAAAAAACTAAAAAACAAGAACCACAGATTTTCAGAACATGTTTTATAGGGCCACCCTTCTCTCTGATGATTTATTTCTTCACATTTATTATTTCAGAAAACTTGCTAATAAAATTGAATGTTACAGGTTTATTTATTACAATGTATTATTGCTCCAGAAAACTTTTAAATAAAAAATTGAATTCTATGAACTGTAATTATGATTTCTAATGAGATTAAGCATCTCCACGATATTATCTCTTGCCTCAAGAAAATGTTTTAGATTTATAATTATTTCTTTTTTATGTTTCTTTATGAATGCTAGCATTTTTATTTAATTTCAAACATATATACGTATGTATGAATGTATGTATGTATGTATTACATATCCATAACATACACACTAAATGTAAGAAAAGAATACTATTCATCTTTATGTAACCATTTTACAGCCGTCACGTTACTAAATCCTGACGGAGTTTTTCCAGGTAGAAAGTTATACTTCCTGATGAGTATAATTTTGTTTTGTCTTCCCTTATAATTTTGTATGATTTGTTTCCTTACCTTGCTTTATTGCCTACATGCTTCAGAACAATGCTTAATCACAATGAGACTAGAAGTATTCTTGTCGGTTCTTATTTAAGGACAACAGCTGCAGTGTTTACCTAGTGAGTGTAATGCTGATTGGTCTTTACATTATGAAAGCGTTCTTCTAGTGACAGACAGTTCAGAGTATATTCTTTAGTAGCACCACATACGGAATTTTATAAAAATGCATGTTGACTTCTGATGGTGCTTCTTGTGTGTCCCTTTTTTTGTCCTGTTGATGTGATTGCAACAATTTCTTCCATCATTATATTAGATCCCCAAGGAACAAAACAGAAACTCTTCTAGTGCCTAGTATCTTTTAAAGGTGAACTCCTAGGTATTCAAGAGGCTAAGGCAGAGAGATTGAGATTTGAGGCTCTCTTGAACTATAGAGTGAGACCTTGAAACAAATAATAAACAGTTCTTAATTGACTTTACAAATTTGCTTCTGCAGATTGTCTATGTTATCAAATGGGTACCCTTAAGTGATCCACAGAGCTGGGGTGTCCGGGGATCCTCATCTGCTGGAAACAGATCTAGTCTGTTCCTTTTACTGTAGTGAAATCATTGCTCTCCTACATGTCCTAGACCAGGAATGAGGTATATGGTCATCCTCTCCTTAGGTAAGCTGTCCTTGTTGCACCTGCACAGACCTTCTGCACGTGGGCCCGTTTTCACTAGAATGCTTATTACACCAATGAGCTGGCACACAGTAGGTGTTCAGTATGTGAGCCAAGGTTATTTGTTGCATGAAAAAATGGTATGGATTTAAATTTTTTTTTTTTTTTTTTATTTAAGAAGAGCTCTTCCAGGAAGGAGTCTTTCTCCCCTTTTCACAGCTTAAACTCCTGAGGCTTCCTGCTGGGAAACAGAAAGGCACACTGCTCCTTAGCCAGAGACCAGCCGGGACTGACTTGCCGCTGCACTGTCTCCAAGTAGAGGGGAAGGGACTCCCTGCTGCTTCAGGGCCTTGGGAAACACAACTGTGGGCTTAGCGTCTCACTCAAGGAGAAGAAGGTGGAGGAAAGGTGAGGGACACAGGGAGGGGAAAACTGAGATGGAAAGGGGCAGGAAGGGAGGAGAGGAGAAGGTCTAGAGGACAGGACAGGACAGGAGCAGAAAGAGAAACAGAGAGGGTTGTAGGGAGTGGAGAGGAGTGTGCAGGTGGGTGGGGAAGGGCCGATGAAAAGGAACAAGGAAGGGAAGGCGGCGGCAGCTGCCCCAGAACCAGGCTGCACTCCTCTGGTGGCTCTCACACAGCTATTTTGGAGGTGTTAATTTCTTACCTATTTTGGGAGACTGCAGGCATGCTCACCTCTCTGGAATGTCTCAGGCTTCACCAGCCTGTGATTGCAGAATAAGGTCACACTCCTTTGAACTGATCAAATTAAAATGAGAAAAAAGCTCTGCTGCCTTTGCTGTTAGACAGCTCCCTGAGGCAGCTCCCATCACAGTTTTACACCACAGAGACCTCTTTCTTCTGCTTTGAACTAATGACCCCAGTGGGCCCCACCTGACAAGACCAAGTTGTCCCCACAATACCCCTGTACCAATTTCCCTGGTCTCAGGTGAGATGGACTCTGCTCCCCCTTTCCTCTTCAAAGCCTTCCCTCCATTCCTCCTGCAGATAGACCTCAGGCCCTAATTCTCACAAGGCTTTATTGAATGGTTGGAGAGAATACTAAGTTGCACAGCTCAGAGGTGGCTCATCTGTAAGATTTCTCCAGGACCTTCCAGGCTGGCCCCAGCCTAGCCTAGCGTACTCCTTCTATGAGAGAATATCAGTTAGCCTGGTCTTATGAGGGTCTAAGGCAGTCGTCACATCTACACTGATTTCCAGATGGTAATGGAGTAACGGTTGTATCATTTCTGGAAAACAGTGCTCTATAGCAGGTCTTTTCCCCTCCGCTTCCTGCCCGTGTTGCCGTCAGAGGGAGCAGTTTTACCTCTTCCCATGCCTCCTTCAAGTCCTGTATTAGTCTGAGGCTGAGGTTAACAGATGACCGCAAGACAGCTCGCTTTCAACAATAGAAACGTATTTCTTCATAGGTCTGAGGTTCTCATGGGTGACTTCCTCCCAGAAGCTCTCCTAGCTTCCAGTGGCTGTTGGCACATCTCTCATCTCCCACTTCTTACTCTCAGAAGGGCATTCAAGGCATTGGAATTTTTTTTTTTTTGAGATTATAATGCAATTACTTTCCTCCCTTCCCTTTCCTCCCACCACACCCTCCATATACCTCTCTGCACTCTCCTTTAAATTCATGGCCTCTTTTTAAAGCTAATTGTTTTTGCATGCATATATGTAAGTAAATATACATATATTCCTAAAAATAACCTGGGAATTTTTAAGTCTACATTTCAGTCCCTTATAGAGTCATTATTGCTTCCAGGATGAACACTTTCTGGGGGCAAGGGCCCTCCAAATTTCCAGACACAACTTAACTACTTCCAACACACCAGTCTAACATCTGTCTTTGTTACATAAGTCTCTTTAAGGTCAACTTGCTGCTGGTTGTAGAGTGAACTAAATGGGTGTTTGCACTCTGACCAAGAGGAGGGTAGTGTGCTCCATAAACTGATGGACACTAAATGCTGATGAGGAGAGAGAGAGAGAGAGAGAGAGAGAGAGAGAGAGAGAGAGAGAGAGAGAGAGAGACAGAGGCTCTAACATCTAATTCTCAGGTGTAGTCCAACTGGAAGTGAAAAAAAAAAAAGGTGTTTTTAATATTTCCAGACAATTACAGGAGAGGGTAAGCTGCCCCAGTCTGTTAAAGGCCAGGTGCTGGTAGGTAGAATTAGAAGAGATCGTAGCTGCTCTGTAGCCCAGATTTGCCTCAGTCCTACCCCTGCAATGCATATGCAATGATAATGTTGCAGTGGGGAGTGAGTACTGTAAGAGCATGGGGAGAGTGAGTTCTGCAGGCCCAGCAGGGGAATACTGGAGCCGAGAAGAAACAGATGTATTTCTTTTCTTTCTTAGATAACTTCATATTTATAATGGGGTCCCTCCTTTTTTATTATTAAAATTTTTTAATTTATTTTACATACCAACCACAGTTTCCCCTCTCTCCCTGTTCCTTCCCCCACCTCCTTTCTACCCCCACCTCCCATCCACTCCTCAGAAAGGGTAAGGCCTCCCATGAGAGTCAACAAAGCATGGCATATGAAGTTGAGGCAGGATCAGCCCCCCCCCCCCCCCAATTAAGGCTGAGCAAAGCATCCCACCATAGGGAATGGGTTCCAAAAAGCCAGCTCATTCGCCAGGGACAGATCCTGGCCCCACTGCTAGGAGCCCCACAGACGAAGCTACACAACTGTCACCCACATGCAGAAGGCCTAGGTTGGTCTCCGTCAGGCTCCCTAGCTGAAGAACCTCAGGTTGGTATCTGAATCCTGGGACTGTACATTGAAATGCGAACAAGCCAGACAGATGTTGCACCAGAAGGCACTGGGACACACTGGAAGGTGCATACCTTGTTAGTGGAGACAGAGATCATGGGGCAGGGTCTTCTAGTTGAACATTAGAGGGGTTGAGACTGCTGATGGGAGAGGATGAGGGCACAAGACACAGCCACCAGGGGGAACCGAACGACAAACATTTCCCAAAGAGCACGTGTAACAAAAGCAGAAGCTAAGGGAGTGGAAAGACCCCGTGGGTGTCACAATCTCCCCTGCCCTCCCTGCCCCCCCCCCCCCCCCCCCGCTGCAGTTGCAGCGTTTTAGGTGCAGTGGGATGTTCACGCTTGTTGGTACAAAATGCCAACATGCTGGAAAACTCATGTCAAGGGCCAGTGAAAGCCCCACAACAGATGGACACCTTCCCTCTCTTTACCATCCCCTACGTGTGACAGAGGAGCAGTTCCACGCTGAGGGCCCGTTCAGTCTCCAATTCAGGCTGTTCTATTTCGCTACATTCCCTTTGTATATCTGCCTCTTGGTTAGTTATTCACTGCAAGGGAGGGTATGGCAACCCACCCCTAAAATAGCTTTTTTAACGAACAAAGATAATTTCTGTTAAAGATTTTATACATTGTTTATTTATTTCTGTGCCCGTTGTGTGCCCATACGCATTTGGGGAAGTCAGAGGTCAATTTCTGGTATTGTTCCTCAAGAGCCACCTGTCTTAATTTTTGAAGCAGAGTCCCTCACAGACACCCAGGATCACAGTTTTTAGGCTAGGTCTCTGATTGGAAAGCCCCAGGGACCTTCCTGTCTCTACCTCACCAGCACTGGGATTATAAGTGTATCACCTTGACTTTTTATGTGGGTGCTGGGTATCAAACTCAGGTCATCATGCTTACATGGTAAGCACTGAGCTAACTCCGCAGCAGCACCCAATAACAGTAATGTCTTCTGCTATGTTATATGTTGCCTGGGCATGGCTGGGCAGTTCTCATTTAGAGTCTCTCAGGTCTGCAGTCAGATAGTGGTTGGGGTCAGGGTTCCCAGGATGGTACCTTCACGTGTGTGTCTCTGGGCTGGAGAGATTCACAGGGCTGGGGTTCTTCAGGCATTACCCTCTCCATGTGGTCTCAAGATAGTGGTCCCTGATGGAGCAGCTCACAGGTCACAGTATCCCAAGTGAGCAGCAGAAACTGTACCTTTCCAAACCCTCTCCTGGAAGCACCTGGGATAGATGTGGCAGTAAACACCGTTAGAGACACTTCCACCTCATCCTGTCCTTCAAGGCAGCCAGAGAGACTCACATAGCTTTGGAGGTGGGGTGGGGATCACCACCCTACCTCTTGAGGAGGGTGAATTGCAAAGGATTTGTAGATGTTTTCAGATCACTGCACTGTGCAGTGAATTGGGCCAGTAATTCCCCTTTATAGAATGGATGATGCACAGTCCATTTAACTGATTCTTCCAGGGGCCATCTTGGTAATTCCAGCTCTTTGGTCATTACATACGATGCTGAAGAGAATGGCTGTGTGTCGCTTTTCCCTTTCTACTTTCTGTCCTTCCTTTGGGAGAGGATTTCAAGCATGGAGAGTGCAAGATCAAAACCCAGGAACTTTTAAATCCACTCTCCAGTTTGCAAATACCTCTGAAGCTGTGCTGAGAAGACTGTGCTGACTCACTCTACATCTTGGTGGTGTGTGCATGGGCTGTGCGGGTGTCTGGGGCCTGAGCTGATCCTTATTTTTATTTTTTTCCATTTTACTTTCACAATGTGCAATTAAAAATGTTTTTGTTTGTACTCAGATAGGTTTGCAGCTCTGTGCTGTGCAGGAAAGGCCCCTCTTTCTGGCAACTCTGATGTATCTTCAGCGGTTGGGGACAGGACAAAGCAAGGAAGACAAGAAGGGACCCAGGTCTCTCTAAGTAGAAACATAAGTCTGTGTTCCCTCCCAGGCTCTTCATCTTCTGGCATCTGTCACAGTCCCAGTGTTGTGTGGAAAGCAATATGGAAAGTGTATGCACATTAGAAAAAGAGCCTTTTGAGTTCTGTCTTTCCCTAACTGAATATGGGACCATGCATCTGGAGTTCTAATAATCTCCACTCTTGGCTAAAAAGTTATGGTTCTTCTTGACCAAAACTAAGAGAAGGTCTGTATCATTACGGCAAAACTCCCCTGTGACTCATTTGTCTGGGTAACTGCTTCTGGAATTGATGTCCCCTCATCACAAAGGGACTTTCAAAGTCACATAACTCCTGAGCTTAGAAAGGGCTGGTACTTTCTATTTTAAGTTTTTATTGGGCTCGTGGAGACCATCAGGATGCCAGGACTTGTTTTTATTTGTGAATTTGGAGAGTGGTCCTAGTGGGACTTGGCACCTAGTTGAATTCTTCCCCAAGAATATGGCCTGGAGGATCCAGTCCTGCATTTGAAATCCACAAGACTAAAGTCTTTGTTCCAGCTGTCATTTAGCTGGATGATTTTGGGCAAGCTATTCTCTTTAATGTTTTTTTAGAAGCCCCATGAACAATATGGAGCAGGGCATCCTGTTGCCTACACACACCACAGCTCTGGAATTTGGTGGTGTGGGGCATCTCTGAAGGTCGTTTACTTCAGGATTCCATTGTCCTAGGGTTACTTCCCTCATCTGCATCTACCACCACTTCTTTATAGACAAGAGGGTTCGGGCATGGAGAAGAAGTAAATGCTGTATTCTTGGCAAAAGAGGGTTCTCAGTCCATTCAGACCGTTAAAACAAAACACCACAAACCATGTGGCTTATACATAACAGAAATGTATTAATCACAGTTCTAAGAACTGGGAGCTTCAAGATCAAGGTGTTGGCTTCTTTCCTCATAGATGGTGCATTTTGCTGCATCGTCTCTAGATAGAAGGAACAAGCTAGCTCTTATATAAGTACAACAATCCCAATCATGACCTAATCTCACTCTACCCCCATTTTATCTCTATACCACTACCTTGAGAGTTAGGCTTTCAATATGTGCTTTTGGAATGGTCCTATACATTTAGACCTCACAGGTATTTAACATGTTTGGAGATTTTTTTCTCAAGCTTAAATGTCCTAGAAACAATCCTTAGACAAGAGCTTAACTATCAGTGGATTACTGACTGGTGAAGCAAGACAGGAAAGAGAAAGAGGCATTTTGAATCTTGGTTGTCAACGTGAAAAGATTGAGAGAAACCTTAAAAAATAGGTTAAAGCCTCATCCTGGGTATATGCATGGGAAGGTTTTTCCACTGAGGAAGACCTGCCTGATCCTGAGTGTCCAAGAGGCTGGATGGAACAAACAGCAGGAGAAATTCTGCCTGCATACACACACACAACCCTTACTGAGCAGATGCAGTTCGGGTTGATGCCGTCACCCCTGGATATCAGACTTTACCTTCCCTAGTCCTTGAACATGGACACAGGCAGGCTCTCTCCCTGTCCTCCTCCTATCTCTTGCTTCTCCAGAGACCCTGACTGATAAACTGGTGCTGACTGTATTAACGAGCAGGTTTCCACTGTGGCAGTAGATGCTCACTCATGTTGGACATATCTGGGAAAACGTATCTCAGCGTTTCATATACCTGAGACTATGTCTCGCATCTCCAGGAGTGTCAATTATCCAGCACATTTAGTGTCTCCTCTGCCCAAGCTGAGGGAAAATCTTCAGGCAGAGCACTGCAGATGCTCACACTGGATATGTACAAGAATGGGTGTGGATGAAGGCTTTGACAATGTCTGCTGCTGAGGCTGCTGTGGCTGCTGTACACAACACTGTTCCCATTTTCTTGGTTATTTATTGGGTTAAAGGGCAAAGGAAATACATATTGAAACATAATTTGTATATATAAGCAAGTTTGGGAGTCTCTTTATATTCTATATTGTCAAAAAGACAGAGATTGTATTGAGTTAAAAGGGACTGTCTCACCCAGCAAGATGCTGGAGACACAGGAATGATACCTGACTGTGTCATTGAAATAATATGCCATTGGTTGGGCTAGGGAACATGAACATGTGTGGAGAAGAGGCTCACATGTGGGAAGAAGAACATGTTTAGAGCCTAGAGCTTGTGCTTTGCCTCAATGTGACAGATACCTGAGATAGTTAAATATTAGGGTTTTTGTTTGTTTGGTTTTTGAAAGGAGTAGAGAGAGATTAGGTAGAGACAGAGAAAGAGAAATAGAGAGAGATAAATTGAGGAAGAGAGATACAGAGATAGAGATAGATGTGGGGGATGGATCAACCTTCAGGCACAGGGTTTATTGGAGAGGGACAGAGCATCAGGGTGAGGAAGTATCCATTCAGAGAGAACAGGTTAGTTCCATAGGTCCCCAGTGAGTGGGGGAAGATATATTCAAGGTCATCTGACCTTACTCAATTGGCCTTAGAGACATTAGATTTTCTTGTATTACTTGCTGAAGCAATGTCTAAAAGGTCCCAAGTACATCCCTGGATAAGGGGCATCTGGAAGAACAATGGGTCCAATTAGTATGGGAGGAGATGGCTGTTAGCCCATTTGGATTTGTTATCTGGAAATGCAGGAGGGGAAACTTGTGACTTGGCTGTCCTGGGTATGCTAAGAGGAGAAAGAGAGGGAGGGAGGGAGGGAGGGAGGGAGGGAGAGAGAGAGAGAGAGAGAGAGAGAGAGAGAGAGAGAGAGAGAGAGAGAGAGAGAGAGAGAGAGATTATTGGGTAACAGTTTAAGAGACTCAACTGAGGCCTCACCCCACCCCCCTGCCAAACACACATACAGTATAAAGAACTACATTGGACAAAGGGATGGAGAAGGGAATGTGGGGGTGTATTTGTGTCATTGGTTGTTCCCATGTGGCTAGAGCCTCAGCATAGTGCAAAGATGTTATATATGACACAGGGTGGAGGGGGGGGGGAAGTTCAACCTGTATGCATTCTGAGTGTTGGGCAGAGGAAGCATACAAAGATAGTGGGGGCCAGGTGAGCCATTGTGTCTTCCAGAGCAAGGTGCAGAGACGTAGGCCTATATATGGTTCTGAGCATCACTATGAGTCAACTGCACCCAGCTTAGAAATGGGTCTGAGCAGTGGGGTGGTTTCTATGAAGGCTTCTGGAAGGCAACTGCTCAGCCCCAGCTTTGTCCCCTTCTTTAGGAGAGCACAGAGCAGAGCTGAGACTCCAACCCCGATCTCTCCCATGACCAGCCTCCTGCATGGCTACCTTTCTGGACTGTTTCTCTTTAGTTTTCATCACTTTGCATGTGATCTAGGTTTGCAGAGTAGGCTGGGTCAGATTAATCTGGAAACTGCAGAGGAGACTATTGGTGAAATTATTAAGGTCACTCCACGTAGTTAAAAGGGAGGTTTATTTTGTGGGATAACTTACAAGTGAAGGGATAGTTTACAGGGTCTGGGAAAGGTGTAGCACAGTCCAGCGGTGTTCTCTAGAGAACTCTGCTCGGTCTACCTCTAGCGTCCAGGGTCCAGGAACCAAGAGAGCCCACGCATCTGGATCTCGGGTCTTGAGTGTCCTCTCTCAGCCCCGTCTTGTAGGCGTGACCATTACCAAAGCCTCAATGGGGGTTGGAACTTCCAGGTCAAAGCTGGAATAGCTACCCACTACAGGAGATCCCTAAGATCACAGGCTTGTTGGAGGTTGGCTGGCTAGAATGGCAAGAAGAAAAGGATTTTAAACATTTTCTTCAGATGTTAAGATTATGGACACCAGGCTCTGTATTAACAAAACCAAACTCACTAACAGCCCACCACTCTCTAGCAAGGAAGTCATTCTTTTACTTACTCATTTTTCATTAATATTGAGTGAGCGTCTGCCATCGCAGCTTCAACTCTAGAAGCAGCAATGCACAAAACAGACAAAACTCTCAGCGTTTATGTCCTAGTGGGGGAGATGGAATAAGTAACGGACTATGGGATGTGCATGATGCTAGTCCATGCCCTCTATAGATCACCAGTTCCAGAAGAGGAGCCTTTCTTTTTTGCGTGACTTTTAAGACCCTTCCAGTCCGTACCTATCTACCTCTCTAGCCCCACTGCTCACCTCCCAGAGTGCATTGCGAATACTCTGTCTGGTCCCTCCACCCAAACACAGCTTCCCTGGCTTTAGGCTCTTGATCTACTTGCAAACCACGTTTTCTGAAACCACCCCAATGTCATGTTTTTCTTCCCCTTTCTTATATACTTGAAGTCTTGACTTAGTATAAAATCATAACCAGATGCAGGTTGGGTTAAGGACTTCTGGCTCCATTTCTATGCCTCTGTTAACTTCCTTACACCCCAGCCTGACAGCATTGGTTTCAATCCATAGCCCATATGCTTAGCCAGTGCTTTCTGATCAAACCTCAGATTGGCATGTGGACTTCAGTAGGAGGCAGCTTTGCTGAGGACCATTAGGGTCTAGTGGCATTCAGGGAAGAGAGTAGCTTCCTTGACCTTGATGCCTCCAGCTCTGAGGTTATGCAGTCAGGCTGAGAACAGAGTCTTCCCCAGACGCTAGCCCAGGTCCACAGCAGCTCTGCAGGGCAGGCCTAGTGGCTATTTATTATACTTCAGAGCATATTCAACAAGTCTGAGCCCTGCTCCGGGTGTTGCCTTCCCATTGCCTCTGGATGCTGTCTGAGGGCTGAACTATGTGATCCTGCAGGTGGATGAGCAGAGCCTGGGCCACAGTTCAGCTCAAAGATGCCAAAGCAAACACTGGGTGTCTCAACTGGTTGCATTCCTGAGCTCATTAAACGGGATGAGCTGAGCTCAGCCAGATGGAGTACAGGGAGGAGCCTGAGAGTCGGAGCCCCAGGATACAGGGGCCAGGCAGTGGCAGGGCAGTGGCACCTGCTGTGAGGGGCCCAGTGATCAGTCATTTCTGTCCCCTTTGCCTGTTCTGATTTAGTCCGTTCTATAGCTTAATGTGCCCCAAACCTGGTGCAAGCTTTGGGGAACAGGGGTTTGAACTGCTGAGGTCACATTTGACACTGCTCAGAAGGAACTCAGGCAAACAGGCTTGGGTGGAAGCAGTCAGCCGGCGGGAAAGGATTATGTGAGATGCAAGCTGATGTGACGGGCTGCCCAGCTGAGAACTGGTGGGCTGGGGTTTCATAACCTGAATAGAGTCAGGCAATGCTAAAGAAAGAGAAAGTGCCTTGGGGATCTCCAGGGTCATTTACTGGACAAGGTGTTCCTGAGAGATGGGCAAGGCACGGCTTAGCATCTCGGTAATTATTTTGCTTAACTTTTCAAGCTAGCCCCATGGTTAAACTGGTCTTCAATGTGGGGCTAATCTGAACAGGAAATAGTTTCATGGCATGTGTGATTTGTGATGTTTGTGGGAGTTGAGTACTATGGTAATTCACTGTTTTGTGCACTGACAGAGTGAACAATGTAGAGAAATCGAATAGGTTCTAATTTGGAGCGGCTGTGAAGCCTTGAGCAACTTCTTTAACCTCTCTGAGTCTGTTTCTATTATGTAATGAGGATGGTGCTACCCTGAGAAAAACAGGCTTCTGGAAAGTAATTTGCATCAGAGTTTTTTTTTTTTTTTTTTTTTTTTTTTTTTTTTTTTTTTGAGACAGGATTTCTCTGTGTAACCACCTTGGCTGTCCCTTGCTCTATAGACCAGGCTGGCCTCAAACTCACGGAGATTCTCTACCTCCCGAGTGCTGAGATTAAAGGCATGTGCCACCACTGCCCAGTCAGATGTGGAAAAAAATGAAGTCAAATATTATTTTGGCCTTAGTGTGTTTAGAGCATGTTTTAGTAAAAAAAAATCACAAAGATATATATGAGTAACCCTGTGGGGTCATAGAACAGCTATAGTGAAAGCGATCTAGCTTCCTTAGCTATGGCTATAGGACTCCCCTGGACCCCCCCTCGCCTGTCCCTTCATGTGCTGATGGTATTTTTAGGAGCAAAAGTCCAAAGCCAATGAACTCAGCCATAATCAGAAGATAGCAACACACTGTCTTTTTACTTAGCCCTGGAAAGTGAGTTGGAATGAGTTTTGGAAGGAGTGTTAGGGTCAGGCTCAGTGGTGTAGAAGTTTGAGTGGTAAGTCAAAGGGTTGCACTGGCCTGGGCCTTGTGAGTGTCTTGGGATCGGCTCATGCATGCATTTTTGTCTCTCTGATGGAAGTACAACAAGTCTAAATAAACTCAAGAGGCCATGCAGATTGACTCTCCTTGGCTCCTGGGGGCATCTGCTGTCTGGAAGGGTCCCTGGACTGGAGACAGATGGGGTTTATCTCTGGAAGATGCTTTTTGTGTTGCATGAATATTGCTGCCTGGAAGGAAGGGTTGAGTTGAGCTCAGCAACCGGCTGGAAGATGTTGCCTGAATGGAACTACTCAGTTATCAAAGTGTCATTATTTAGTTGTTTGGTGCATTTCTTCTGTGTGTATACACGTGCATGCATTTGTGTGTGTGTGTGTGTGTGTGTGTGAAGGTATCTGTGTTTCATTTGCACTTGTGCGCACATGCACCAGTGAATTTTGAGGCCAGAGGTCCAACTCCGGTGTTCCGTTATGAGCTGCCTGTCTTGTTTAGAGAGAGGACCTCCTACTGTCCTGGAACTCAGACCTGTGCTTGTGAAGCATGCATTTTACCAACTAAGCTGTTTATCTATGTCGGAGTGTTAACTTTAAAATCCAGTTAGAGAAGAGACACATCTTTGTGGACATGACATTGCTTCCCTGTGCTTCTCCTGTGCACTGACAGCAGCTGCTTGAGTAGTCTTTCCATTGCTATCTTGTCCCCAAGCCTTCCTCTTCGTGTCTGACTCAACTGTGGCTTTTCTTAGGACCTTAGAGCTTCCTTTTGCTTACCAGGCAGGACACACATTAAAGCAGTGTCCCAGGCATGGTGGTTGGTCTTCACCTTACATCCCTGGCCTCCTTTCACACCCTCACCTGAAAACTGGAATGTTTGCTGTCACCAACTTAAAACTTTTGCAGGGCCTCTCTGCTTTACATCCCTTACCTCTGTTTCAGGCAGGAGCCACAAGTCATTCTTTTCCATCTCCTCCAAAGGCAGTGCGGGGTTCTTTTCTGCTAAGGGCTTTGCAGGTCACTATTACCCATGGCCTTCTAACTTCCTTGGATGTAAAGACTGAATCCTTCTCTCTGTGTCTAATATCTACAGCACCTCTGATCTCTTCAATGTCCATCAGATGGGCTACATGGAGTGAAAATGAATTCAGTAGAATGACTGTAAGAAATAAGCATGTTAAGAAACTTACTTTAGACACTGAAATGTGAACTCCCTTTTTTTATGCTAGAGGAACAAGATGATGAGAGAGGGGACTATGGTATGGACTCCTTCTGTCTGCTAAAAGCATTCCCTTTCAAGCACATAGGAGCCATCTTTGAAGATACTCTTGAGTTTTGAATACTTGTGAATTTCATGCCCTGTAGTATTTACAGACACAGAACCAGAGTTGTGGCAAGAACTGTGGGAGTCTCAAAAGAGACAGGACAGCTGGTTTCCTAGAAGAAGAGGTGAACCACTGTGCTTTTTCTTCTCACACTTCGGGTCTTTGAAAGGTGGTAAGATGGTCCTGTAGCCTGACATCTAGTCAGGGAGCTGCTTTTCCCTCCTGCTGGTAAGAAGCCACCTTCCTCTCAAGGATCAGATACAAACCTGTATCCTTCAGACCTTCACCACATTTCCACTCTGGCTCCACTTTCTCATCAGGAAAAAAGTGGATGCTGGAGCACAGGTATTATCATTGCCCAGACCTAGCTCCTCCCAGAGGCTGGTGTTAGAGACTCTGGGGTATGTTTAGATCACCCACTGGATTGCATCTCAGGCTCCTCCCGTCTTTGACTGGAGGACTCCTTGCATGTCAAAGCACTCACTGCTTCAAATCTGGGGCTGCCTGTGACCATTCACCGGGCAGAGGCCTTGGTCCCATTTCTCTCATTGGGCCCTGGCCCCTTTTTCTTTAAGTCAGAGGGTGGGAGCTCTATTATTTCTTGGTCCTGCTTAAGGAGCTGCCTGTAATAGATACATATTTGGTGCCTCCTGTACAGATGACAGCCAGGGCAGAGGCTCTTTCACAAGACTGGCCTGATGTGAACCTAAGGAAACTGTGAACATGGTTCAAAACACCACAGTTCTTAGAACATTTGTTAAAGTCATGGTCATGGGGTGTTAGGTCCTATGTCAAGGCCACTGTCGATAGAGGCATTATCTTGTTAGTGATGTTGGCTATGCATCTGTTAAATTCTCTGAATTAAGTGGTTTCGGGTCACTCATCTCCTCTAACTGTTACCGTTGCCCTGTTACTGTGGGTTGGCACATGTGTGTGTGTTGCAGATATACCAAATGAGATGGTCAGGGAACTGTAGAACCTCACAGAGCTGTGTATGATTTAAATTCAGGCCAATTCAAGCACATAGACATCAGTGAGTCAGAACCTTACACTGTGCATCTCAATCCTTGCAGTGACTCTTTGGGGTAGATTTTAGAGCCCCTAAGTTCTTAAAACAAGAAAGTGAAATTTGGAAAGCTCTAGACACCTATCAAAAGTGACCTAACCTGGAAGTAGCCATGGTGACTTTGAACTTAGTGCTTTCCATCAATTGTCTCGGGAGATTCCCACACAATCCTGAGACGTGGGTGGAATAGTCATCTCCTCTCTGTGTCTGCGAGTTCCATGTTTGTAGATTTAGTTATGGGGAAGGGTAGAAATTTTGGGGGAAAATCGTATCTGAGCTGAATGTGTGTAGATGTTTTTTTCTTGTCATTCTTTAAGCAGTTTTGTATAATAATAATTTGCCTTTATTATTTTTTAATTATGTGTAGGTGTGTATGGTGTCAGATTTCCTGGAATTGTAGTTACAGATGGTTGTGAGCTGCCAGTAGGTTTTGGGAAACAAATCCACATCCTCTGGAAGAACAGCCAGTGTTCTCAATGCTGAGCTGTCTCTCCATCACCAAATTCAGCATGTTTCTGAATTCCACATAGTCACTACATTGTGTTGGGTATTAAAATCCTTCTAGAGATTATTTAATGCACACAGAGGAATACATGAAAGTCATATGAAAACATTCCACCACTTTGTATAAGAGACTTGAGCATCTGCAGATTTGGGGTTTTTCAGGGTTCCTAGAACCAATCCCTCATGGGTACTGAGGGTCAACTGAACACTATCTTATAGGGCAGGAATCCTAGGCTCAGGGGGATGCAGTGATTTTCAGTTACACAGTCAAGAAGTGGTAAGCAGACATGATGGAAGTCGATGCCCTCCCCATAACATAGATTCGTTGTTGAGCCCTGGAATATTCTTCCTTGATTTCATCGCGATAAATAGAATGGTGTCAAGGTCTCTACGATGGCGGCCATTCTGACTCCTTTGGGTTTTCAGAGGCTCTGTGGAGGAGTCAGTGTGGAAGGTGAAAGGGTCAAGAGGAAGCACCTGACATGATGAGACAGTGAGCCGGGTTTCATGAGCTCCACCCTGGCATAATCTCCCGCAAGGCCGTGCAGCAGGGCGGACACATCCAGCCTGAGCAGATTTGCTGTCTATGGGCCCTGGACTGAGGCCAGCCCCTCTGGAGGACCAATCCTGGTGGGAGGAGGAGACTTCCTGTAGGGACTTTATGAATGGCATGTGGGTGTTGGCTTAGCATTAGAACTTGGGGAGGAGCAGGACTCACCGGGCCCCCAGCCTCAGACCTGCAGGAGCCCTCTGGTAAAATCTTTGCTCACTTAGCTTTGCTTTCTAATTTTTAAAACTGAAAATCATTTTTACTTTCAATTGAAAAAAATACATTTTAAAATGCAAAGAATCCACTGCTTTCCAGAGCTGTCCAAGACTGAGAGACGGGGAGTGGTCAGAGCAAAGCGGAAGGGCCAGAGAGACTCTGGTGGGTGCTGCAGAGTGGCCTGCTAAGGAAGGGTGGTGGTGGTATGTGTGGGGGGATCAAGTGTCAGCTTTCACCTGGTCTGGCAATGCTTCACTGGAACTTCTTTGCCTGCCAATCATGTTTCCTTATCACTTTTCCAGCCAGCTTTGTGACTCTAAGTGTTGGACGGAGAACTGATAAGGGTGGGTGATTGGCATTCACTGCCTTCAGAAATCCTTGGCTCACCTGCACTTTCTTTGTGGAAAAAACCTGATGCCACTGCCCTTAGATGCCCCAGGGTAGCGCAGGACTTGAGGAAGAGGTCGCCTGGGAAGGACAGCAAGGTTGGTCTGAGCTTCCTGCCTGAGGATGCTGGGATAGACTTGGTAAAGTCTTCATTTTGCTTATTTAAAGTGTGCTGTTTGTACTTGGGCTTAGAGTCGCCTCCAGGAGGACAGTGGGTGGGGATGGGAGTTGGGGAGCCCTTATTTTTGAGTCTCTTACATCCAGATAGCTGGATGGTGAATGAAAGGGCGATGGAACTATGGAATTTAGGGGTTCCTCTTTTAAAAGGGTAAGAACAGAAATTTCTGTTTGTGTCAAAGTCCCATCTTAGAAATTGTCTTCAGCAAATGGCAGATACTCACTAAACACTTCTGTCTTTTTCAGTTTGTAGGACGTGTGCTAAGGGGATGTTTCACGGACCTGACTAAACACATTCTTTTTATTAAAGATGGCTGCTTATTATGTTGTTGATTTAGATTGATTCTTTATCTGTATTAATTACTCCCACCAAATCCAATCCAGTCCATTCGTGTGAATGGACAAGTGGCAGTAATTGACTGATACACGCCTGAGTCTGACTCCACCTGTATGAAAGGGGTCAAGTCACAGGTGAAACTCCTGTATTATCAATGCTTTCATACGCTGGATCGCTAGTTACAGATTAACATGCTGTGCTTAGCAGTTCAACTGAAAAGCTCATTTTTTTTTTGTTACAATTAACTGTTGTGTTTTCCTTAAAGAGTTAATGCAGTTTTTTAGATTATGATGTACAATAAAACAAGGTTTTGTTTTGTTTGCTTGTTTTGTTTTTTGAGATAGGGTCTTACTATATAGCTCAAGTAGGCTCCTAACTGATGATCTTCCTGTCTCAGTCCATGAGCAAGCACCACCCTCCTGGCAAAACAGTTGTAGTCTCTCTCTGTCTCTGTCTCTCTGTCTCTGTCTCTCCCTGTCTCTGCGCACACACACACACACACACACACACACACACACACACACACACACACGAGTGATGTGTGTGTGTGTGTCCATGCATGTGTGTGGGAAGGCCAGAGAAGGACATCAAGTGGACTGTTCCGTCATTTTCTGCTTTATTCCTTTGAGACAGGATCTGGCACTGAACTGGACCTTGTCATTTTGGCCACATTGGCTGGCCACCAATCCAAGGATCCTTCCGTCCTCCTCACCCCGCAGCACCAGGGTTCCAGGCAGGTACGGAAGAAAGCCTGACTTTTTAAGTGGGTGCTGGAGATCTGTGCTCTGGTCCTCATGTCTGTGCAGCAAGTGCTCCTACTGAGTGGTCCAGCTCATGAAATAGTGTTCCTAACTGTAGCTGCCCCCTCCAGGCGGTCACCAGGTGGCTCTGAACGATTCTGACAGGAAGCCAGTTGCACCGGAGCTCTTCGGGATGTCAAGGACTGTCCCGAAGGCCCTTGGTGTCCTGCTGGGGCCTCATTGCTCTAATGGAGTGCTGTGCAAGCTTAGCTGTCTACTGCTGCTGATGTGCCCCTCATCCTCGCAGATTCTGGTTTCACTGATGTGGACATGGCCCAGGCCCTGCAGCTATGCGGCGTTTTCTCACGGACACCTCAGGCTGGTGGGTGTGGCTGCAACAACAGCCGATGATCTCTGTGTCCAGGTGCCTGCTTTCTAGCCCTGGACGGCTCTGCCATGCCTGCTGTGACTTTGGCTAAGTTTTTGACCATTGTTATGACGGTTCTTTTTTTTTTTTTTTTTTTTTTTAAATGCAAACTGGGTCTTGGGGGCAGCAAGTGAAGCAGAAGTCTCTTCAGAGGTGGCTGAGGCCCTTGAGTGTTTTCATGAGGTTGCCTGTGCCAGAGGAGACTCAGCACCTGCTGCTCAGAGTTGACCGGAGGGCATGGAGAGGAGCTTAGGTGGCTACAGGATAGATGGGCAGAGCTGCTGAGGGGAACAAAGTGCAGTCTACAGGCTCTGCTGACCCCCCACCCCCAGGCCAGTTAGAGGCTGGCTGCTCAGGTTGCTAAGGAGTCCCTACCCTCCTTTGTTGCATATGATTCTTCAAGGATGTGATGATTGCCTGGTGAGACCCTGCTGGGCTGCAAATCACAGCAAAACAGAGCACATCTCTATAGTCGATTCTCGGGGGAGGGGTATTTTCATAGTTTCTTATAACTCCATTTTTATACAGACTGTTTCTATTATTTTTTTTTGATTGGTCCAAAGACATACACATGAAAAAGTGGAAACAAAGCTTGTTTGTTCTTGGGAAGATAGGATACTAATGATTAAAAGTAGATGGTCCATTTATTTAGGGCTTACTAGGAACAACTGTGAGCAAAATCCCTTTCTTTTCAATTTTATTTACCTCATTTAATTATGACACCTGTGGCCTGAGATCACCATTGCTGTCATCATTTCTAGATTATGGTCGGGATACTAGAGTTCAAAGTGGGTAACTGACATGTACCATGTCACACAGAGGATAGAGTCTAAACTTGAACCCAGGACATATGGCTGGTGAGTGGAAAGGTTCAAATGGAGCCTGCTTTCCTGGGGTGTGGCCTGAGCACCTGGCTGGAAGTGGGCAGAACACAGTGGGTTTGTTGACTCTATTCATCGCTGAATCCCAAGGCCCTGGCATGTGGCTTAGCACACGATGGGTTCAAACTCGATGTCTGTAGAATAGAAGTCCCTTTGGGGCAGATGTGCACAGATGCGTTGTCAGCTCTTACAGCTTCCAGGCTCAGCCACACACACAGCCTCTCAGAGATGCAAGCCTGTGGATGGTATCTCCAGGAAGGGGAACAGAGGGCCTTTTGTAGATGTATCTACTTCTGACCCACTTCTCTGAATGCACTCACCTTTCCTTCCCATGTAAGACCTCCTGGCCATGCTCTTCCCACCCTGCAAGACCCCTCAGATATAAGCAGGTGGGCTCTGGACAGTGATTAAGGATATTCAGTTTACACTCAGATTTGGACACAAGCAGATCCAGTGCTGTGCACACCCTTGGGTCCTCCATCTGTGTAGCGAGATGTAGATGCCTTTCTGTCATGGCACAGCTCCTTCCTGGCCCAGGCAACTCCCTCCCGGGGGGTTATTGTGTGGGGTCAGGGAGAGGGGAGGCTTGTGTGATCCAATATCTATAGAGACCAGCCAGGCATGCGGGCACCCCGCCTTCCTGCTCCAGGCTGCTTCGTGATTGCTCATGAAAAGAAGGCTTACTTCTGTCTGGAAATCCCTGAGGCAGCGGATTTTAGTGTGAGCAATCAATCCCAGGGACATCAAGGGAGTGCAGGGTTGTCTGCAGAGCAGAAAGCTGCATTCGGTTAGACACAGACCTAGGGAGGAAGCTTGGACTTCCTCAGGGGTCAGACAGACAGCCTTGATATTAAATCCCCTGCAAAGGAATGCCTTCATGTTTATGGATGGCGGAAGAGGCAAGAGCTTATGAAAAGAATGAGGGACAGTGGAGCCAGGATGAACGAGTCCCCCTCACTCAGAAGAGCACTTTAAACTGCGCAGATTGGGGCCCTCCATCCAGCCTTGGGCAACCTCTAAGTGAATTTGCTTGGCTGGAGTGTGGGCGTGGGTCTCTGCCTTCTCTGTCTCTGCTGAGTATCTGATTCTCTTTCCATAGTTCTACAAGACCAGAGTTTCTTTTTTTTTAAACTTTAAAAATTACATTTATTTATGTATTTGTTGTATGTGTGTATACGCACGTGGAGGTCAGAGGATCACTTTTGGGAGTCAGTTCTCTCCTTTCCTTAAGTGGGTTCTAGAGATCAAACTCAGGTTGTCAGGCTTGGGCAAGCTCTTTTACCCACTGAACCCTCTTGCCAGCCCAAGACCGGGGATTCTGATGACCAGAAAGATCATCGCAATGACAATGGAATTTGCCTCTTTCTAGTCAGCACTCTGGCATCAGGGGCACATTTGGTTTTTGCAACAACTGAAGGCACCAACCATTATTCCCATTAACTGGACCAGAAAACAATGGCCCAGATAATCTACCAGGCCTGCTTAAGAGGTAGAGAAAAACCCCAAACCCAGCTCTTACTCCAGTCCCTGAAGGTTCCCAGAGCACTCACTGAGAACTCCAAATCAATGAAACATGAAGCCATGTGACCGGCGCCACTTTGTGTGGCCAGTGCTCTCACTGGATCGCACACATTAACAGGTTTAGTCCTTAAAAATGGCGCACAAAGAATACACAATTAGCAGCTCTCCCTTGTGACCTCCGTGGAAACAGGAAGAGACTTTGGGAGTGTGGGGTAGAGGTGGCTAGTGGCAGAGCTGGGACTGTTCCAGAAGCTCAGGCTCTTATTACTTGGCCACATCAACTCTTCTTAAAAAGTTACTACTATCTGGTCCCTGGTCTGTGCCAGGGCTTGAGTCCTACTTTGTGCAGTCCTCACAACTGTTTCTGAAGCACGTCTAAGTAAGAGTCCAGAAGAGACATATTGTAGATGGTGTGGCAGATGGGAATTTGAACCTAGTTCTTTGTTCTTACAGAGTATGGACCATCATTTCCCCGGATGTGACCCAGGTTGTACTGGGTACAGATGTAATGGGCTACATGGTTTCATTGAAGTGGGAGTTTCTAAAATAGGACAGTTTGGGTCAAGGCTCTCAGTGGGGAGCATGGCCTAGGACTGGAGGTGTGGAGGGAAGATGGGGCCTTGTGAATCCCTGCTTTTAGGGCTCAGGGCTCCAGGTAAGTAAAGCAGCTTAAGGTAATGAGAACAAATATACAGGGACAAGGCTTGTGACAGTAGATATGTTCTGAAGACATGGAACTTATACAGTACTACATCCATTCTACACGCAGGACATTGAGGGTATCACAGTCTGAGTATGGAAGTAGATTGGGTGGAATCCCAGTTCTCCAGGTCTGGAGTCCCTAGAAGGTTCATGACTCCATACTTCCTAGGGCCCTAAGCTCACACCATTCTGAAATTCTTAAGATATTTAAAAAAGGAACCTGTCATTTTCTCTTTCTTTCTTTCTTTCTTTCTTTCTTTCTTTCTTTCTTTCTTTCTTTCTTTTTTTTTTGTTTTTTGTTTTTGTTTTTGTTTTTGTTTTTTTTTGAGACAGGGTTTCTCTGTGTAGCTTTGCACCTTTCCTGGAACTCACTTTGTAGACCAGGCTGGCCTTGAACTCACAGAGATCCGCCTGCCTCTGCCTCCCGAGTGCTGGGATTAAAGGCGTACACCACCACCGCCCGGCTGTCATTTTCTTTTTGTTCTGGGTTCCAGAAATAATGCAGCCAGCCTTTCCTCTGGTGCACACAAGGCCTTCCATTGGAGTCTGATGTGGTTTCCTTCCTGATGTCCAACAAACTAAGTCCAGGCTAGCTGCATGGGCAGAGGCTGAGTCCAAGGTGCGGTCTGGGCACATGCCTAGGTTGTAGCTGGGGAAGAGCCTGGAAGCATTTGAAGGTGATGGTGATGAAGAAATGGGAAGCAGGACTTCAGGTTTGCCAGCAGGTCATCTTAGGGTCACTGCAGCTGAGCACAGGTGACCTGGGGTGACAGAACCACACCCGGGATCTGCAGGGAATGGATGGGGTACTGTGAAAGCCACATGCTCTCAAAAGGCATCTCACTATCACAACCTTGTCAGTTTGTCTCTGTCCTTGTCCTCTTATGTTACTTTCTTACCATACAAAGTCCGGAGTTTGTGATCAGAGAGGGAACATTGGCACTGAAAGCGCAACCGAGCACTCACCTGACCAGGGGTAAAGACAGAGCTGGGTAGGCCTGGGAAGGGAGCACGGCTCACTAATAAAAGCATTGTTGCACAGACAGTGCATAGCAGAACATTAACAACAACGTGAAAGATGCAAAAATAAAACCAGATGAGCAGGCTTGACATGTAGAAGTATAAACACCTTGTAGACTAAAGATCTAAGGGCTGGGTCGAGAGCTCAACTGCTAGGTGCATAAACGTGAGGACCAGATTTCAGATCTGCAGCACTCACCTAGATGTTGAGTAGGTGTGGCTGCCTGCCTGTACTTCCAGTCTCAGAAGACAGGGAATCCCCAATCAAGCTCTGTGGGTGCTCTGGATTTGATTGAGAGGGTCTGCTTCACTGAATAAAGTGGAAGAGTAGTGGGAGATGGTCTCTGACATCCACATTGAGCCTCCATACGTACACACATCTATGTGCACCCCCATGTTTCCACATACACTCAAACATGAATGCACAAACATGCATAGCACACACACACATGAAAATGGAAAAAGAAAAAAAGATTTAAAAACTCTAAATGAAAAAGGTGGTGTAAAATCTTAGCAATAAAAATTGAAGCTTAGAGACTGGCAAAACAGTTCAGCATTCAAAGTCATTGGCCACCAAACTTGATGATTTGAATTCTATTCCCTGGTCTCACGTGATAGAAGGAGAGAAACGACTCCCACAAGTTGTCCTCTGACCTTCACACAGGCATATTGTAACCTTCCAAGTAATAATCTTGAGATAAGGTTGGCTTACTTAATGAGGGAAGATATATTTAGTAATTATGAAGAAAAGATTACCAGACTTAATAATATAAAAATTCTGAGCTAGCTGTGCTGCAAGGCAACGTGAAGATGAATGATAAATGGTGGATGAGGATATGATGTACAGCAAAAACTCCCATGCTGTGGGAATTGCTTGACATGTTCACCAGCCACAGGCATCTCTTGGCCTTTGAAGCGAAGCTGCTGTGACTGAAGAAATGAATTTGAAATTTTATTTAAGTTCAGTTAGTTGGATGGCGATAGCTACTAGATATATAGCTAGTGGCTGTTATATTGGCCAGCACAGTCCTTAGAGAATATTCCTGAAGCCGTATGACTGGTAAAGTCCAGTCATACAAACAAACCATTCTAAAGGATAGGCTCCATGCCCAGCAGTACACGGCCAACACAAAATGAACCTTACAGGTCCTTTGCGTATATATGATTGCTTCTGGTTTTGCATTTTTATGGGATTCCTGTTTGTGCAATAGGGTGTGTCTCTGCATCTGTGTGCATTTCTTGAGCTTTTACTTTATCTCTTTTCCTTCTGTTTGTTTTGTCCTATTCCTGTTTTTTTGTTTTATATTATTTTATTATTATTCTTTAGATGCCTGTTTGTTTTCTAACAAGGGACAGAAAAAGGTATGGATCCAGATGGGAAGGGAGTTGGGGAGGAACTGGGAGTAGGGGGGAGGGGAACTGTAATCAGAATATATTGTTTGAAAAAAAATGTTTTCAATAAAAGAAAAAAAAAAAAAGGACAGCCATACAAATGGTACAAATTGATGAGAAAAAGACAAATAGCCCAGACGGAGAAAGACAAATGAAGTACACAAAGTAGAAATTTATAGAAGAAATACAAGTGTGTGCAGGTACCCTTGGAGGCTAAAAGAAGGTGCTGGATCCCCTACAACTGGAATGACAGGCAGTTGTGATCTGCCTGATGTGGGTGATGGGAATAGTACTTGGGTCCTCCGGAAGAGCAACAAGTGCTCTTAACTGCTGAGCCACGTCTCCAGCCCCTAAGAATGCATCTTGTAATAACAACAGGCAGGATCTAAGGGAAGATGTAAATACAGTCCATCACCTTTTGTAAGAGTCGCGCACTAGAAGCAGGAGATGACTGGAAGACGTACTCTATGACCAAGTGTGAGACTTGGTCACCAGAATAGAATGAGGTGTGCTGAAATTGAATTACTCAAATCCCTGTTAAATATTTGGGTGGTTTTCAGTGTTTTTGCTTTGTTTTGTTTTTGGAAACTTCTCACATGTGTACAATATATTACCATCACCTCCATATCCCATTACCCTCTCTTATCTGCCTGCCAATGCCTTCTTTCTAACTTGCACTCTTCTTACTTACACATCTTTAGCATAGTTTAGTTTTTGCCTCCTGGGAGATTGAACTCAGAACCGCATACACTCCCAGCAAGGGCTTTACCACCAAGCCATAGCCCCAGGCCTCTTTTAACTTTTAGTCTTGAGACGAGGTCTCATTAAGTTCCACAGGCTGGTGTTGAACTCACTCTGGAACTCAGGAAAGCGTTTTGTTTGTCATCCTCCTGCCTCAGCTGCCAGTGTGGCCGGAATGACAGGCTTCTGCCATCATAAATAATAGGTTTCGGTGTGATGTTTCCGTTTCAGATGTATACATCATGATACTTTGTTTCTATTTGCATCAGTTTCATATATACATACATCACAATACTTTGTTCCCATTTGTATCTCTGTTGCTCTCCCTGGCTCTTTGCCTCCCTTTCTCAGACCTGCTTCTGTCTCACATGTGTTCTGTTACCTTCTCTGTGTTCCCCTCCTTAGGCAGCTTCCTTCCCACTCACACACGCGGGTACAGAATCTACATTTAGATTTCACATATACAAATATGCGATGTTTGTCTTCTTTTGGAGTCTGGCTTACTTTGATTAACACGATAATCTCTAGTTTCATCTGTTTCCCACAAATGCCTTAATTTCATTGCTCTTTAACATCTGAATAAAATTCCATTGTGTGTATGTACCAAATTAAAATATATTTTTGCAGTAAAAATTTAGAGCTCGTATTTCCTTTCTTCACAAGGATTAAATCACCCAAAATGGGATGTTGGATTTAAGGCACGGTAATTTTTTTTTCATTTTTTTTTATTAAGAAATTTTCTACTCACCATAAATACCACCCTCAGATCCCATCTCCTTCCTCCTCCCACCCCTCAGGCCTCCCTCCCAAGCTACCCCCCATCCCCACATCCCCCAAATCAAGGTCTCCCCTGGGGAGTCAGCAGAGCCTGACACACTGAGCCGAGGCAGATCCAAGTCCCTCCCAGCCACACCAAGGCTGCACAAGGTGCCACACTGCAGGCACCAGGCTCCCAAAAGAGGCATGGTAATTTTTAAGGATGTTTAATAAGTATTGCTAATTTACTCTTTTCTGATCTATTTAAGCTGACTTTTTTTGTTGTTCTCAGTGTCTATTTTTGCACAATTATTGTGAAATTTTGTGCTCAAATGACATTAATTTATTTTGCCCACAAAAGTTCCAACTTTAGACAGGGGTTGAGGGAACTAGTTTGCTTCTCTTCCATGAGGATATCTCATTCACGTGATTGTCAAGACGGTGTACTTCAGTTCAGGGCCGACCTGGGGATGTGTCTGGAAATACACATGATCCACTAGTGGAGTTGGTTAGGCTTCCTCATAGCATGGCCGAGATCTGAGAACCAGTGGACCAGGGAGTGCCAGGAGCAATTACATTGTTGCCTCTAGCCTAGCCCCTAAAGCCACACAACATACCTTTCATTGTCTTAACAGACTCAGATTTAAAAATTCAGACTCCATTTCATTATAGGAGAAAGACCCCCGGACTAACAAGGTCTGTGGGAGGCAAGTTGCTGCTGTGATCCCCTTTGGAAAATAGCTGTGATTGCAAAAGGTGGAACCTATGGTGCAGACTAGCATTTGGACACTAGAGGGTGGACGCTTGATGCTGTTTCTGTCACAGTGCTGGAGGCTGTCACAGTTTACTCTTGTCAGGCTGAAGACTACACACTTCAAAACACAGATATCTCTTTTCCTTTGAGGAAAGTCTATAGACTGGACATAATGGTACAGTTGGAACACAGTGGAGGAAAGATTTTATTGTCCAAAAGCTTCACTCATGCATTTACCCACTCATTCATACACCCACCCACTTATCCATCCATTCATCCATATCCACCCACCCCATCCATCCTATTATTCATCCAGCCATTCATTCAGGAAACCTTCATTGTGCAGCTACTATGATCTACTTCTCCTTGATGGATGCTGAGGAGACACTAATGAGTAAGTAGCCTCCCAGACAGGCTCTTCCAGCTTGGGTTGAGGGATTTCTCAGAAGCAGCCAGCAAATGCATTGCAGACCAGCAGCTTCCAGTGTCTATTCTCTGGTGCCCAGTTGGCAGGCTGCTCCAATACGTTCCACATTTTATAAGCACAGCTATTCTAAAGGAATTAAAGCAATGTCTTGCCCCACAGATGATCTTAATCTGTTACTGAGTCTTTTCATAATGAAGTAGGGTCAGGGTTTTCATCTCTTAGATCAGGATTTGTCTCTTCTTATGGCTGTGCTTGGTTTTTGTGAGACAAGGTCTCATTATGTAGCTCTAGCTGTCCTGGAACTCAATATGTAGACCAAGTTGGCCTCAAACTCACACAAATCCATTTAACTCTGCCTCTTATATGCTGGTATTAAAGGCATATGCCACTGTAGCTGGCTTTTTTTTTTTTTTTTTTTTTTTGGTCTTTCAATCTTGTCTTTGGGTCAACTACCAGGGCGCAGAGCCAGGGGTCACACAACTTTGACACAGCCACAGAGAATCTCCTAGCACTCAGCAGGCTTCTCTCTCTCATTGCCTGTACTCCAATCTAGGCTCAGATCCTGGCACTCTTGTCCCTCCCCATTGTGGCCATGGCTAGCCTTTACAAAAGGACCTCTTGATCCTCTGCTGTGCAGCTCTGCTCTGGCTGAATCTACAGTTCCTGAGCCCCACCTGCCCGCCTCCAGATTTAGAAAGCCTTTGAGCCAACCAGGTTATGAGAAAGAATGTATCTGGTTTATTAAATAGTTGCAATATGAGGGTGAGGTGGGTTGTTCTGCCCCCCTGCCCCGTAAATTCTCCCACCATTGCTGTGCTTGTCTCTCTGGGGAGCAGCTCTATCAGTGATAGGGCACTCTCCTTCCAGAAAGTTCTGTCAGTTGCCTTTACAAAGAACTCAGCGCTGATCATTTGCAAATGCTGGTCTCACATCTATTTTAAGCTCTTCTTTTTCCCCAGAGCAGGTGAGACAGGGAGTGCTTGTTGTTTGCAATGAAGTCTGGAAGCCAGGCTTCACTGAGGAATGGCAGAATGGTCTGCTCTTTCTGCCTGTACCCCCAACACACCCTCTGGAGGCGGTGTGGGTGAGAAGAGGAAGACAGGTGTTTTCTTCACATCCCAGCTGCAATTATCTTTGTGTTTGGCCAGCACTGCCAGGCGAGCTACTACAACCAGAGATGATCCATTTCCCATGAATCATGGTCCTCCACTCTCGTCCCATGACATCCCCTTTCTCCAAGCACAGGTCACATAAACATAGATGGAAGTCTGGAGACAGAGTGCATGTCTAATTTTGGGGACTCAAAACAGTCTTTCACTTAGAAAGCACCCTCTAAATTTATAAGCTCTCTCAGGAGCCCCCTTCCTTTTGTGGGGAGGGAAAACACCTTATTCCCTACCTGGAAAATGCCTACCAGAAAGAGCAGGATAACATTCTCTCTTCTGGCAAATGTGGTATTCTCTGGATAATACTTGTCTCCATTTGTCTTCCCCATTGTCCAGAGCTAGGGCAATGGGAGGTTGACAGGGCTGAGTTTCCTACCTGGCAGCCTTAAGCTGGCCTTGCTTCTGGAGCACAGACTGCAAGGCTGCTGGTTGTCTGGACTTCAAGTGTGACACAGTTGTCACTATTCAATCTACGAGGTAGGTATTAGCTGCCATTTCAGAACAAGAAAACTGACAGAGACCCTGTCATTCCAGAACACCCACAATGGCTCTTCAGGGGGCCATTTGTGAAGGGGTGAGGCTGGAACTCCAGGCCTCCTGAGTTCTGGCTTTCTTTCCTGCTTCCTGCTGTCTGAGGCACTAAGTCACCCACAGCAGGGGCACTGGAATAAGTCGCTGGACTGGTGATGTTTGTGTCAGCATCATGTGAATGATTTGGCCTGCAAGATGACTTAGTGGGTGAAAGTGCTTGCTGCTGAGTCTGACAACCTAAGTTTGATCCTGGGGACCCAGATGTTGGAGGAAGAACTAACTCCTGCATGTTGTTCCCTGACCTTTCCTTGCGCATGCATCTCCTCCCCACAAAAAATAAGTAAACAAAATGTAATGAAAAATTAGAAATATATTAAAAACCACAAGTCTTGAGGTATCTTCTGAAAAGCTATTCAGAGGGGAGGTTGTGTTCCAATGGGAGAAGAGAAGGAGGTGGCCAGAGTCTGCAGCCTCATTGCTCTTGGGTCACTGGCTTTAAATCTGCACTGTCAAAATGTATGACTTTTGTCTCTAGGAGCCAACCTAGTCCTGGCTGAATGATCCCTGGTCCCCACGGGGACTGGTTTTGGTAAAAGCAGGATAGACCTTAATCTGCTACTATCTACATACAAGGTAGCAAGGTGTCCCCATCCCAAGTGTCACCAGGTCCTCCTGGTGTTGTGACACTCCTGTTTCGGGCTGGTTGCAGTACTGGCAGGGCTTTGCGTGATCTCAGGTCTCTCTCTCCATCTAAAGAATCCATTGGCCTGATGATCTCCAGAAACCTGTCTCAAATCTCTGAGCCCTGAAACTCTAGGTTTTTCTCTTGTTTTCTCTACCTTCAACTACAGTCCTTCCTTGTTGAGCCTGGAACCTACCCTGGACTCTGGTCTCCTCGCCCCTGGGGCCTGTGCTAGCCTTCCATTCGCCGACTGATCCAACTGTGTTGAGTGCGGTGGGCTTCTCGCTTATCTGTGCCCCCACTCCCAGACATTCTCTCCAGGACTACTCAGATGAGGACAAGGCTTAGGGGAACAGTCCCTTTCTCCATGTGTCCATGTCTAAGTGGGACTCTGTGGACACTATTATCAGGTGAAGTGTGGCCATCCACGTCAGGCCATTGTTAGTGGTCCCAATCTCCCATCCTGCAGCAGCTCTGCTTTGCTGAAGAACCTTTGATGGGCTCAGAGGCACTGACAGCGCTGGGGTGAGTTGTCCTAGATGCTCGGCTGAAGGCTAAAGAACACAGTGGCTATTTGAATCTTGCTCAGCAGCCTGGCTCTCATGCCTCTGCTTCTGTGTCCATGTGGCAGGATGGTACCTCTCTCATTTCTGCAGAAGCTCATCATCTGATGGCATCTTCTAACATTCTCACCCCAAAGCTTGTGTAGGCTTAGAGAAAGATCTCTAACCCTCCCAATTGTGCGATTAGGGACTACGGAACACAGAAATTCACCTTATCCGTCGATGTGTCCATTGAGAGGGCATCTATGTCCTAGCAGAGTCCCTTCTGCTGAATTTGGACATCTATGATGCTGGTCCTCTGGTTTCAGCAACTCTCCTGATGTCCTGGGAGGCCCCAACAGATGAATTCTTCCGAACTAAGGGCAAGTTACCTCTGCAGGCTCACTTTGCTCATCCCTTCTGATGAAGAGTCCTCCCGGTTATTATGAAATGTGGGTTGTCATGGTGATGGAGGAAAGGTCCTGAATCGGAAAAGGGGTGATGATTAATGCTGAAATATCTCAGGAAGTCTCCTGCCCGAGCTGGGTTCAGAATCCAGCTTTGTCTCTGCTCATATACTGGCGGCTGTCTTGAGGTCACCAAAGTCTTAAGGCCCTGGCGACCCAGACTGGCCTGACTGCTTATATTTCATGGGGGCTCCAGGAAAAGGGCTGTCTTGGCTGCAATAAGACTCTCTGCCATGCCTTCCACTCTCTGTGAGCCTCTTTGTCCCCCATTCCTTCACCCTTCACTGTTATGATGCACCCACCACAGATACCATATGCTCTTTGTGTGTGTGTGTGTGGGGGGCAGTGTCTCATGTAGTCACTGCTAGCCTCAAACTCTCCGTGTAGCCAAGTATAGAGAGCAGAGGAAGGCCCCAGTGAATGTGTGCTGTTGATATGAGCACAACTATAACAAGGATCCCAGGGTCTTCCCCAGGACAGGCTCAGGGAATTGGCAAAGCCTTCCTCCAGTCCAAGTGTTGATGAATGATTGACCACTGGTTGAAAACACTATCAACCACAGCTCCCTCCTCCTGGATGACTACTGCCTTACAGAGACCTCTTACTGAGATTTAACTACACCTGCCTCATTGTTCAACTGTATACCATAAAGCCACCTCTTTGGTTCAGATATAAAAAAAAATACACTGAAATTTCAGGGTTCTAGTACAGTTGGGGCTCTCTATCAGAGTGAGTACATCCCACAGAGCCCAGCTTTTCTGTGTCTGTTTATTCTGCATTCTCCTATCACTTCAATTTGGTCAAACCCCAAAGCTGTGCACAATGCAGCAGCCGAGGATGACCTTGAACTTCTGATCCTCCTTCCACAACCTCCTGAGTCCCTGGATTACAAGCGTGTATCATCATGCCCAGTTTATGATGAAATACTGGAGAGAGATGCCAAGGCTGCTGTACGCATGTTAGGCAATTGCTCTACTAAGGGAGCTGCATTCCCAGTCCCAGAAAGCATGCATTCTGGCTTTCTGTTCCTGTTCTTTGTTTACAGTTCCAGGCATTCTGCGGTAGCCAGATGTCTGGGCCTGGTAAGAGAGACTCCTGAATCCACCCGCATAAGAGTGCTCTCCTTCTGTGTACATTTCTGAGCTCCAGAGCTTGATTATTTTCTGTGCACATGCTGCGTGTCTATCAGTCATTTCCACTTTGCATCTTGGTCCATTCTCTCCCTGCTTCATGGCCCCTGGTTCCTGCCAGCCCTAAATACCTCCACTTTAAGGACTGCAGGATTGCCATGGCAATGAGATACTGTTTTAACCTTACAATCGGTATCTTCTCTAATTCTTTTTGACAACTGCTTGAGCTGAAGTCTGCATGCTGTATCTTTAGGCAAATCCTATAATATTAATGAGTCTCTCTGGTAAAATATGAAATTAAAAACTACCAGATGCATTTTCTGAGTAAAACTATCTTGTCAGAGAGCCATTATTTTGAGGAGAGAAACTTAAGAGCATTTCTGTTTTCCTAGCAGTTTTTTGTTTGCTTCATTTCAGGCATGAAGCAGGTGTCCTGTTGATGTTGGCTGACTAGAATGGTGTGGGGTCCTGCCCCTCCGGGAACTTAGGTCCCCCTAGAAGGGAGACTTGGAACCGAGGAAAGGTAAATATCAGACCAGCAGGGAGCCAAGTCAGGCAAGGACTCATTTATTTAAAAACAACACGCTCCTTTTAAAGCATAAAGAAAACAAGACCTGATGGGACAAATGCCCCCATTGGGCCAATCAGCTTAAAGGTTACCCAATCACACACCTAGTCTACAGTATTTACAGTGTTGCCTATGAAGGAATCATGTAGTGACATCATCTTTCTTGACTTGAAGCTCCAATCATATTTTTTGGTAAACAACTTGAGTTCCACCCTCTACCTGGCTCCATAGGCCCTTCCCCCACAGAATGGACTGGCCTTGAACATTAGCCTGGCTTCTTGGGTTTCTGCTAGATGATTAGGGTGCCACCATCCCTGCCATTTGGCCAATGATGAGCCAGTGACTATGCTGGGCACTTGACGGGGCCATGATGCACCAGGCAGGACCCTACCCTCAACTGTCTTAGGGTGGTAGGAAAGCAAAGTTGTGCACTGGTCCTGCACATAACAGCATGCTCTTTAGAAGGTTTCAGAGAAAAGACAGCTGCCTCTGGGAGCTGGCCCTGCTCAGAACGTTTGACATGTCTTTCCTTGCCAATCAGGGATCTCTCAGATTTGATCTTCTCTTGGCTTTTTGATTTATATTTTTTTATTGAAAGTAGATTTTTTCATACAATTTATTTTGTTTACAATTTCCCCTCCCTCTACTCCTCCCAGTTCCTCCTCACTTCCCCTCCCATGTGGACCCACACCTTCTTTGTGTCTTCTTAGAAAACAAAAAGTCATCTGAGGAATAATCATAAAATAAAATAAGAGAAACAAACAAACAAACAAAAAACCAAACAAACTGATCAGAATATGACAAAACAAATGAACAAGAAAAAGAGCCCATGAAAAAGCACGAGGAACGTATATAGACACAGAGAAACACACTATCGCACACACAGGAGTCCCCTAAAAACACAGGTACGACATGTACATTAAAGTGTATTGATCTTGTTTCAGCTTCATGATTTTTTACATCTGTATAAACCTAAATTCTTATACATCTGTGTGTCCCTGCAGGGTCATCCAGGTCAAGGCAAATTTGGAGGGGCAGAGCGAGACAGGTCCTGGGCTGTCTACTCCTCCCTTGCCTCTCTTATAATTAACAAAGTTAATGCTTACAGCTGACTGCATTAATTCCATATCTTTACCTTAAAAAACTAATGTGAAACATGTACCACCAACTTTATCTTATTGTGTTTTAGATATACGGTATAGTTAACCGTAAGCGCCTGGTTCTGCAGCAGATCTCCACGGCTTTTTATTTTTGCACAATTAAACAGATTGTCATTGTCCCATCCCCAGCTATTTGCCCAGACCAGACCTTGACAACCACCATTCTGCTTTTGCTTCTACAGGACTGACTGTTTGGACACCTCCTACACAGGTATGATCATGCAGTTTTGATCATCCTGTGATTGGCATGTTTATTTATTTATTTTTATTTTTTTATTTTTTATTTTTTCTGCTTGGCATAATGATCTCCTGGTTCACCTATGTTGCCGCAAAAAGCAGGTTTTCTTCTTTTAGGGTGGAATACTATGTCATTGTGTGGACATATCACATGCTGTTTACCCATTTGTCTATTAATAAGCTTTTGGGCCATGTCTATCTTTTTGCTCCTGTAAATAATGTTGTGATGGACGGGAAAGTGAAGATACCTCTTTGAGATCTTGTCTTGCAATTTTTTTTTTTTTTGGATAAGGACTTGGATACAGAATTGCTGGTTATGTGGAGTTCTGTTTTTTGTTTCCCATGGGACCTTGATACTGTTTTCTGTAATTGCTTTAGGATTTTATATTCCTAACAATAGTGCACAGGGTTCTAATTCTTCCATATTGCCAACATCAATTGTTTATTATTATTATTGTTGTTGGCTTTTTTTTGTGACAGGGTTTCTCTGTATAGCCATGTCCTGGAATTCGCTCTGTAGACCAGGCTGGCCTCGAACTTTCAGAGATCCACCTTCGTCTGCTTTTCAAGTGCTGGGATTAAAGGTGTGTGCCACCACCACGTGGCAATTATTGTTTTTATAGTGGCCATTTTAACAGATGTGAGGTGCTTTGTCTTTGTGGCAGGTTCTAACTTATTGCCCAGGCCAGGGTGAACAAACTTGTCCTAGTTGTGGGTAAGTAGATAAAGCTGGCTGCTAGGCAGAAGGTGAGGCAGATGAGTGAGGTGTTCTGATTCGGGTCTTCACTTGCTACTCCATGTGATGGGAGGCAGCTGGGTCTCACGTGTCTGGGGCCAGTGCACTTCACCTGGTGTTGAGGTGATGGAGCTTTGCAGGACAAGGAGAACAGCTGTGGGGGAGGGATGACAGAGAAACTGTGATGACACCTTTGGCTCCTTGAAAATAATGCCTGTGTAAAAGAGATCTGTGAAATTCCCCTAGGAACACATGGCTAGAGGCTGGGCAGCAGTTAGGGGCATGGGGAAGGGTTTGCAATAACACACCCATTGATGCAGGGTGTCATCACGGATGCTGGGATGGTATGAATAGTTGGAAAAGGAACGAGATGTTCTAGATAGACATGTACTGGTTCTTAGTGATCTTTTGAAAGTGGTTAATAGACATGGATCTCATATAACTCTGGGATTTTGCCAAAGTTGATACCACCTTTTCAGGTTCATAATGATAGCACCCACCTATCTTTCTCTTTCTCTCTTTTTTTCCCCCAAAACTGTCCCCCACCCTCTCTGTGTGTGTGTGTGTATATGCACCTGTGTGTGGTATATGTGTACAAGCATGTATACAAGCACTTATGCACACGTGTGCGGAGGTCAGAGGTCAGACATTGGGTGTCCTGTTCTATCACTCTCTGCCTTATTCCCTGAGCCTGAGTCTCACGATTTTTGGCTAGACTGGATGGACAGCAAGCTCCAGGGACCCTTTGTCTCTACTCCACATAGCCTTGGGGTTATAATATAGGCATGTGGATAGCCAGACCTGACATTTTATGGGGGTTCTGGGATCCAAACTCAGGTCTTAATGCTTGTGTAGCAACTGCTCTTACCCACTGAGCCACCTCCCCAGCCTCCACTCACGCCTCTCCTTTAAAGATGGGTTTACGACTTGGGAACAGGGTAGCCTTGGGAAAGCTACTTAATTTGTGTTGAAATTTCTTCCTATGTGGAGTGGGGACAATAGTAATACCTCCCTCGTAGGGGTTCATGAAGAATTAAATAGGACCCTATACGTAAATCCCTTAATAATGTGTCTAGCCCAAAAGACTGTTCCAATTAATGGCTCTGGTCATCATTAGTATCATTGTTATGGTTGATCACAGATAGACCGTTTGGGGATTTCACTTGCAGGATTTTTCAATACCATTCAACATTTACTGAGTTTATTGTTTGGGTCAGGAGCTCTGACAGACACTGTCGGGGTAACAAAAGAGTCTAGGACAAGCTTCCTGTTTCACGAGATCTGACACTACAGTTGATGACAGTCTACATGTAAATACCTTGAACAAGTAGCAGATGTGATAAGCATTCAGGCACAGAGGGGTAAGCAGGGCTCAGAGGTTGGGGGGAGAACTGGCTAGGGCTGATGCAGAGATGTCTGTGTCTCTGCCGACTGAGCTGACGTATGGCTTAGCTACATCTCACCAGTTTGGCTCAGTTATTTTTGGAATGGTCCTGTAATAGTTTTGCTTCGGTGAGTGCAGGGAAAGCTTAACAAATGTCTTTCCTAACCTACACTATGCCTCCTGATGTACCCAGGAACACTAATTGGATGCCAAGTGCTTTCTTTCCTGCTGCAGGAAATGTCAGGTTCTAATAATACCCCATTATTAGATCCACATAATTTCCTGTCTGGACAATCTAACAGCCTCTATACTACTCTTCCTGTTTAAAATACTCTCTTATGATATATCCTCACCCTCGCTGCACTGGAATTTCCACTCTGCTACTTAAAAGACTTCAGTGGTGCCCTATTAGATAGGTCTGGGAAGTAAAGAATGGCGGAGGGCACAAGTGGACGGAGATTGCTTCCAATGATACTTGTGGGGTGTCTGTGCCATTTAGAGATCTTGGTCTTAGGGTATGAAGAGTGAGTCTCCCAAAAATTGTAATAAGAGACCCATTAAACTTCAAATCATGGCTGTTACTTGGTAACTCTGAATGTCTGTTATGATGATTGACTGTGATTAGGTTGAAATAGAGGGCTGCCAGCCAAAGAGAGGCAGAGCAAAATGTATGTGGCGCCAAGGTGATACTCCGAGGGCAGCTTTTATTATACTTCCCTATCAATTTTGATGAACAAAAGTTGCAGCCACAGTTTGAGAAGGCCACGATGACTAGATGCCCAGAGCACAAGATAAACTACAAAAGCAGCCTGCCTGGGTGAGAAGGGGTGCTGAGAGTGCAGGTCTTCTCACATGGAGGGCAGTGGAGCAGATGACAGGACCAGCTGTGGCCTTGAGACCAGACACAACGGCAAAGCTGTAGTCCATTCACTCTTTTTTATTCATTTGTATGTGCATGGTGTGTGTGCGCATGTGTATGCATGTGTGCATTCATGTGGAGGCCAGAGACTGATGTCGCATGCCTTTCCTCTATCAGTCACCACATTTCTTTTCGAGACGATGCTACTCATTGAATCAGAAGTTCAGTTTGACTAGGCCAGTCGGCTATTGAGCTTCAGGGATCTGCCTGGCTTGCTGTCCTCCTGCCGAAGGTTGGGGTTACCATGCCTGACTTTTCACGTGGGATCTGGGGACCCAAACTCAGGTCCCAGTGCTTTCGTGGTAGGCACTTTGTCAACTGAGCCACCTCCCCAGCCCCTAATTTGTTTTTGAAAGAGAAAAGGAGACCCCTTCAAGGGACTGTTCCCAAAAGTTCAGCCAAGCCTGTGGATCTGTGGCACACGAAGTGGACTGTCCTGGATTCTGTTGGTCACTACCCAGACTTCTCGCAGCTTCTGGCTTGAAGCACTTCATTTTTTGGCTACAGGGCATGTTGCAGGCTGACACTTATCAGCTGCGTCTCTCTTTACAGAGATTGTCCTCGGACTGGAGAGCCATCTCAAAGTTCTGGTCCTTGGTGGTACAGTCTACATCTCATGACTGGGTCACATGAAGATTAAAAGGTCTGCTCTCCTTGGCCCAACATGGGAACACTCTTGAGGGCTATCTGCCATTCTTTTCTTCACATAACGGGCTGAGGTCTGGTTTTAGTGCATCACAACCCAACTTCTGTCAAGTCATTCTGCTTCCTTCACTCACCTGCAGATGCTGAACTCAACGACACAGTCTAACAAACCTCATTCATGCAAATATTTATCTCCAAGTCTGTTCTTGAGAAGTGTAACTTGTAACAGCCCCATTCATCATCCGTCTGTAGGGGAGTTGGCTCAGAACACATTTAGACACCAAATTCTTAGCACAAAGATTTATTAACCCAGAGGGACAAGTTCATGGGGGAGATGGGGGGATGGGAGGTGGGGGTTGGGGGGACAGTAGGAGGTGGGGGTGGTGCCGCTGGATCAGGCAAAAGGAGACAACAAACAGCAGGTGGTTTTTTGTTGTTGTTTTTTTTTTGTTTTTTAAGGAGAAAAGGGGAAGTCTGTGCTATGGTGAGTAGGGTGAGTTGGTAAGTCCTGATTGGACAGGTTAGCCAGTGTAGCTAATAATGTATTTTGATTGCTGGACCTTTGTGTTTTGGTAGTTGGACCTTTGTGATCAATCTTAGGAATGGATCAGTGGCTAAGTAAGGGAACAGGCTTTGGGGGCTAGCTTTAGGAATATAATCTAACAGTTTAGCCAGGGAAAGGGCAAAACCTGTCTGCAATGACTGGGCATGCATCCTTTTATCAACTGCTAAGAACACTGTTATTGAGAATTTGAGGCACTCTATCTTGGACCATGAGGATGGGATCACATTATATAAATTTATTGAAAGCTAACACGACAATTTGAGTTTCAAATAACTTTGAGGTCATCATATCAGACACAAATGAGTTGTATATGAGCTTCTGTCCTTTAAAAGTCTGTTATTTTGGATCTTTGTTACATGAAACTAGGCAATTTGGATACATATATCAAATTAGAGATGGGGATTATGAGTTGAATAGATATATAAATGAATAAATAGATTTGAGAGATGGACTTGTGAAGCAAACGGTTAGGTGGTATTGAACACTGTTAATGAGTAGAGAGAGAAGGAAGAGGAAGAGGCCAATGACTGAACCTGGGTACAAAATTTAGAAAGAAAAGAAGAGAAGGATCAAAAAAAGAGGCTGAGTCAGAGGAACTACCATGGAGGATAACTAGGAAAGTGTTGCTGTAGACGGAAGTTTTTCTGTGTCTGGCAGCCGTTGGGTCCCAAATAAACACACAGAAGCTTATATTAATTACAAGCTGTTTGGTCTATGGCCCAGGCTTATTACTAACTAGCTCACTCATCTTAAATTAACCCATTTCTATTAATCTATATATTGCCATGTGTCTTGTGGCTTTACCTGAGTTCCATTACATCTTGCTTCTCAGGCAGAGGCACGCAGTGTCTCTACTGACTCCGACTTTCTTCCCCTTGTATCTCTCTTGGATTTCCCGCTTGGCTGTCTCCTATCTTGCCATAGGCCAAAGCAGCTTCTTTATTAACCAATGGCAGTAACATATATTCACAGCATACAGAAAGACCATCCCACAGCATGTTGCCAGTTTGGGAAGCCACAGAGAAAAGAAAAACAAGATGCTGCAAACTAAGAGCAGCCAGTGGGTCCTGATCACCAACATGATTAAATACTAAGGGTTGATAAAGGGCAACCATGGCCCTTTCCTGGTCAGTCTTGGGCTTGATGGTTTAATAATAATCCATTGCATTTGTTACTTCTGCACCCATGAAGCTGTTGCAAGTCTCAGCCTCTTTTGCCCTTTCACCAGGCTAGCTACTATCTATCTACTTAGACTTGGCTTACCACCAATTCTTCCAAGATGCCTTCTTTGACTTAATTCTCTGCCCATTGCCTCCCAGGATTAGCCGTCTGCCTTTGGACAATCACCTGTTTTCTGTCATGGCCCCAATGGCATTGCTTTGCCACTGTGGCTGAAACTATTTTTTTTCATTGTCTGCAGTGGTTTGTGAAATTCTATGGTACGTAGCGTGGAGCATCTATTTATATCACAGGTTATATTTGAAAGCCTACAGGTACTCTACAATTCTCTGTGGAATGACATAAGAGTTCACTGCAAGTCATGTAGCTTGCTTGAATTTTCTATCTATATAAGAATCCCATCACAAAACCTATTAAGATCTTACACACATTTTTCTTGAAATTTTAACTTTATGAAATCCACGTGCAAACCTTTGGCTATCAGACACAGTGAAGGGATGCTCATAAGGTCAGAGGTAAGGACTGTCCACTGCTGGTCCAGCTTCCATTAGAACTCATGTCTCAACCCTTAGCGGATCTGCCCACTCTTCCACAATTCTTGTGACAAGAACATTTAGGTAGAGTTTTCTCATTCTCCCCAGTACCTTTAAACCCTCTTCTGTGAGCAAGAGACATTACCTCCCACTTTTCATAGGTTTCTGTGCTAGTCTTAATTTGGAAATAATCACTACAAATTGGATTTCTATTCAGCACCTCCTACACCTCCCTATGAACTCTAGCACATTAACAAATACCAAAATATTCATGCAAAAATATTTCTCCCTTTAGAGAACACTCTTCTCTGTTCCAGGCACCTCTGTTTAATGTCATCTGATCAGAGCTGACTATGCATTTAATTATAATCTTTCTGTAGCCTGACATCATTGTGTCAGACATGCAGGGAAGAGAACTCTGAGCTGGGGCTGAGGGAGCAGACAATAGTGGAAAGATGACAGCATGTAAGGTACAGAAAATCCCTCTCCTAAAATGTGAAAGAAACTGGAGCAGAAGACACAGCAGCAAGAAATAAATTGATAGTATTCAAATAAATGAAGAATTACCTCCTGCCTGGAATTTGAAAAGTGTCATGGAAGATGTAAGTTTCTAGAAGAAACTTTTCTTTACTGCTATGAGGCAACCCATTGGCACACATCTCATTCTGAAACCTCTGTTTGGCAGGAACCTGTAGGAACAGGTCTGTGGGGAGCCTGGGAAGAAGGTATGGAATGACCTTTCTAGAACAGTATTCTCAATGAGAGAGATGTTGTCCCCCATACAATGTTTGGCACTGTCTGAGACATTCTTGGTCATTACAACCAAAGGTCTAGGTGGGGATTCCTCTGGCATCTGGAGGTTAGAGGCTATGGGGACAGTGAAACATCATGCACATGGCAGACTCACTCTACCCAGCCCTCTGGGTGATGGCGTTCCTGCAGATAAATTGTATTTACTGAGGGGAAGAATAATTTTGTTTTTCTAAGATCATAGTTTTTGTGTTTAATTGGTTGTTTAAACAGTGTTCATCAGTCAAGTAAAAAAAAATTAACTATATGCTGCTTTCAAAAGCTCATCGTACAAAGGCTGTCATAGAGGATGACAGGATCACTGTATTCATGAACTTAGCAGTACTGTGATTACCCGCACAAGACCTGCACATGATCAAGCCAGTCAACGTTCTAGCATGGAGTGGGAAGGGATTCATAAACCCCCACCTTAACTGAAGAGCTATAAAAGGTTGATGGCTTCTAGAGAGTCAGTTTTCTCTAAGGGTATGGCTCCTTGTAGGCCAACCATGCTGCAGTGAATGGCCCTACACCCAGGAATATATCTATATCTATGTACATACACACACACACACACACACATATATTTATATATATAGCCATTACAAACTGGAGTTGATGTATTATTCAAAAAATGAGGACAAGAAGTTTGGAGTGGGTAGGAAGTGAGGTTGAATCTAGAAAAAGTCTAGGGGAAGGAGTGGGTGTGGACATGATCAAAATGCATGTATAAAAATTTCAAAAAAAAATGAATAAAAATACTTAAGACTCTGTATTCATATCAGAAAACTATGAACAAAATCAGAAAATATGATTTAAATGTAAATAAAAGCTTAATTCAGACAACAAGAAAGAGAAAAGCAGAACTTTATGAAGAAAGAGTGTACAGTGGCCAAGGTTGATACAGCTCCTTTGTCATTAAAATAGTAGTGCAAAGAAAAAGTGAAAAATCCACCGAAGAACTAGAGGGAAGGACTAGACACAAACCAGCAGGAGAAACCATTAGCTTGTCTTGCTATGGCACCCCAGCAAGCCTCCTTTCTTAAGTGAACACAGGCATTGTGGGTGATAAAGTGAACATGTACCTAAAAGCCAGAAAACCCACGCCTTTTCAAGAGCCTCTAGAACTTCCATTTAAAAACCATAGAGCTGATGGTCAAGAGAAACACTAACCTATCAAACAAAACAAAACACAAAAAGGAACTGGTTCAAATAATATTTCAAGCTCTTAATGCAACAAAACCAAAAATAAAGATAAAAGCAGTAATGAAAAGCCCAAAATTCGAGTGTTATCTTTAAACAACTTTGTTTTAAGGAAGGATGTAAAGCTGAACCTCTAAAGCTGAGCTGATTGGTACGGCAGCGATTAACCTTATGGAGCACTGGAAACTGGGTCTGTCTGGACTGAAGTTGCCATGAAGATCAACAGTGGTTTTCTAAGATAGAGCATAAGGAAAGAGTGTGAAATGTTTTATCAAATATGTTTTTATTGGTTACACCTTGAACTGATTTGTAAGTATACAAAATTAAATATACCATACTATTAAAATAAATTTCCTCTCTCTCTTGTTCCTAGACTTTAAAATGTAGATCCTATGTTTGATAGGAACAGATGTCATTACATTTTGATTGGACACTTCTGCTCTAGAATATCTGTGTCAGTAAGAATTTCTTTCTGGGCTTTGTTAAGTAAAGTTCAAACTGAGCTCAGAAATGATTTATTTGTTATGATCAGCATTTCTTTGTGTGTGGAAGAGGGACAGCATGTGCGTAAAGAGGTCAGAGGAAACCCCGAGGAGCTGGTTCTCTTCTCCACCAGGGTTTTTGTTACCTTGCTGGCCCAACGTGAATTTTATTTGATACATTCTGTTAAGATCAGAACCAGAAAAACATCTGAAAAAGAAGAACAATGAATGTAAATATGCTTCTACTAGGTATTAAAAACAATGTTGGAAACCAATAGAGCAGCCAGACATAGTGGCCCATACTCAATGCACCAGTCAGGAGGCAGAGGCAGGAGGGTCACCTGCTTAAGATTGACCTAGTTTATATAGCAAATTCTGGATTCTAGGCTAGTCAGGGCTAACCTGTGAGACACTGAATCTGTCTGTCATCACTTTGCTAAAACATACACACAAAAAAACCCAAAACAATGCAAAGTGTTTTGTAAACTTACAGATATTTAACTATGCTATAATTCTAGGGCAGAATTAAATGAAGAGATTAATGTGAGAGAATGGAGAATCCAAAAGTGAGTTCAAGGACATCTGGGAGTTGAATATTTAATTAAGATGACATGATGAAGCCTTCCCCCACCCCAGCAAGAATGGGTTGTTCAAACTGTGGTGCTGGGGAAGTGGCTAGTTATTTAAAGAGACTACATTCAAACAAACAACAAAAGGCTTCTTGTTAGGTGAATATGGAAGGCTGAGCAGACATCAGGCAGGTGGACAGATGGGAAGACTATTCCAGAAAAATCCTGGCTCCTAAAATGTCCTTTAGTCCACCAGGCTTTGTCAAAGCTCATATTTCCAGTTTTCTTCTGAAGCAGAAAGAGCTGCACATAACAAATGTTAGGCCAAAGAGTCGGCAGCACTTGGAGACCTTCTTTAAGAAGATACAGATCACCTACAAAGACAAGAAATAAAGTGGCTAGAAAAGTGACCACTGACCAATGCATGTTCAGGATACTCAATAACTGCCAGGCAGAATCAGTGGGGAAGGTACCATGGAAGAGACCCCACTCATCATGGCAAGAAGGGATAGCTGCTTCAGAATGTCAGCTTGGAAAGCCACAGTACTTTTAAAAAGTGTGTGTATATGCATGTCCATTTTGCTGTTTTGACATGTGTGGAGGCAGAAGTCAGTGTCAGGGCATCTATTCATGATCTCTTCTCCACCTTCCTTTCTGAGGCAGCGTCTCTCATTGAACCCGAAGCTTACCATTTTGGTTCGACTGCATAGGCAGCTAGCCCCAAGGGTCCATCAGGCTTTTCCACAAGTTCTCGAGATCTGAATGCTGGTCCTCACACTTGTAGAGTAAGCAGTTTACCCACGAGTCCTCTTCCAGCACTCTAGTGCCTTTGATTCCTCCAGGAGATCAAAGTAAACAGAGATTTGTATTTGCTTAGCACGTGGGAATAAAAGAATAGTGAAACATGGCTTCTTCTCTTATTACTTCACAGGGTGCACATGGTGCAGTGACAGTGTCCTTGGCTTTGTGGCTACTGCATGATTGTCATTGCCCTGCACCTTGCCGCTCAGGGGCTGACCAGGTGACCAGCACATCTGAAAAATCAAGCAGAGGTAGACTTTAAATAAATCTATACTCATTTGGTCCAGTGGTTGTCAAATTGTAAGCTTATTAAAACACAGGTCAGCATGCCCCATGCCCAGGGTTTCTGATTCAGTCAGCTGGAATGGGGCCCAAACACTTTGCCAGCAGGCTCCCAGGGCTGTTGGTGCTCTTGGCTAGGGATTCCACATTGAGAACTGCTAGATTCTTAAAGTCCAATAGAATGGAAGACTGGAAACTCGGTGTGGGTTCCAGGGTTCTCGGGATTCTCCTTGAATTTTCCAACCACTAAGCCAATTTTTAGGATGCTCCTTATGACTTCCAATGTAGGCGAGCTTGACAGGGGATGTCAGACATTTTTCTATCTTCTTCCTCTGATTTATCAGTGAGGGAGTATTAAAGAGCCAGAAGGTGGTAATCTCTCTCCCTCCCTCCCCACTCTTTCCTTGTGGGACTTAGATACAAGTTCCTTGAAAGTGCCAGCCTTCCATCTTCTGTGCAGCCAGCCATTCCTAATCTAAAGTGTTCAAATCTGTCTTAAAACTTCATGAATAGTATAGCTGGAAGATTAATGGCCAAGGCTAAGGACCAGTTTTGGCTGGGTGTAGAGAAAGCAGAGATAAGGAGGATTTGAGGATTTACCTGTGTGGTGTAAAATGAATAAAATCAGCTGGAGTGCAGATACAAAAAGATTGGGCCAAGAATTGTATCAAATTACATGGAAGACTCTGATGTATCTATCACTAAGCAATATGGAAGGAAAGATTAATAAATCATTCTGGAGTAGTGAGGATTGGATTTGAAAGAGAAATTTGAAAGACTCATAACTTACCAAACTCACAAAATTTGAAGTTAAACATTTAAAGGTAGTGGAGACTGGCTCAATGGGTAAGAATGCTTGCTATGCAAGCCCGAGGAGTTGAGTTTGGATTTCAGCAGCCAGGCAAAAAGATGGGCATGGCCATGCATACCTGTAACCCCACTGCTGTGCTCAGTGGAGACAGAAGACTCTGGGGCTTGCGGTCTGCAGAATAGCTCCAGGATTAGTGAAAGACCCTGTGTAAAAGAAATAAGGTGGAGGGTGATAAAGCAGAACACCTGTTGTCCTTCTCTGAGCTCTGCACACACCTTCAAATACACCACACACACACACACACACACACACACACACACACACACACACACACACACACATTTTAAATATAGAGCATTAAGGAGAAAGGACAATGCACTTCAAATGTTACCATTTGGTATACTTCTTTAGAGGTGTGTGCTAGATGAAGGAAATGGCATTGTGGAATGACAACTGTGTGCAGTGTACTTAATTGTAGCACGAATTTTAAAGGTCTTATTAATAAAAACAAACCCGGGAGCCAGGTATTGAGGTGAACGCTGAAAGATCAGAGAAACAGAACCAGCCATAGCCAACCTCACCTCGCCAATTCCTCAGCTGATCTTGTTTCCTCAAACTGGAAGCCTCTGTGTCCTCATCCAAATGGATCTCAGCTGAACTGCCGCTCAAAAACCTAAAAGCATAACAGACTCTAGCTCCTGGTTTTCATGCCTTATATACCTTTCTGCTTCCTGCCATCACTTCCTGGGATTAAACAAGTGTGTCACCATGCCTGGCTCTTTCAAAGTGTGTCTTTGAACTCACAGAGATCCGGATGGATCTCTGCCTCCAGAATGCTAGGATTAAAGGTGTGTATGCCACCATTTTCTGGCCTCTATGTCTATATAGAACAGCAGCCGTTCTGTTCTCTGACCTCAGATAAGTTTATTAAGGTATACAATATATTGGGGGACACAATATCACCACACTTTATCTCATTCAGTCCTTATAGCAACCCATGACACAGCTGTTGATTTCAAACTTTCAGATAGGGAAACTAGAAAAACAAAACAAAACAGTTACTTGCTCAATATTGTCAGACTCCATGTCCCGTGTTCCCTATGATTCCAACAGAACAAGTGCAATGGAGACTGCTCATTTGAGAGAATGGCTGGTCATGGCAGCACTTGGCTGTAATTCAAGCATGTGAGAGGCTAGGCCAGGAGGATCATTCCCACAGCTTCTGGAAGCTGTTGTGGGAGGTTCATGAGTTTCAGGTCAGTCTGGGCTATGTAGCAAGACCACGTATCAATAATAAAAATAAAAGAGATGGAAACCGGTTCTATACAGGCTTGGGATGGGACAACAGCAAAGGAATAATTGGGATGAGACAGCATCCCAGAGCTATAGAATAAATAAGCTTGTCCATGAAGAGAAGAGCAATAAATACATCCCAGACTCCTGCTTGGAGCAGGGGAAGAGTGGCAGTCACTTGATCCCAGGGAGGGCTGGATGGTTGGTAGAGAGACTAGAAAACCTAAGAATTACCCTTTGTCATCTATAATAACTTACTCCTTAAGGATTAGATCCCATCTACCCATAAATAACCCTGGCCCCACTTTATGAAGAACCTAGAGAAAGAAGATGGTCTCCCCAAAGAGTAACTATATTGAATCAAGGAACTTGTTTTTTGAGGTGCATGACTAGGTGGATGATTTGAGCCATAACCTAGCCACTCAGAACTTTAGTTTTTCTCATTTGTGCATGAAGATAATGTGTCTGTCCCATAGAATTCATGTGGGATTTAGTGAGACAAGTCAGGGAAAACATTAAGCACAGTAAGTGGTGTAGAGCAGGATTTAGTCAATATTTGTCACATAAATGAGTATATATGTATATTGTATATGCACATATACACATATATTTGCTCAATACACATATTTACTCATCTCTGAAGAAATCTTGAAGTCCAGAGAAAGGAGGCATGCTAACTAAGTCTGCTTGGAAGATGAGAGTTACACATTTTTCATCAGTTGTAGTTGAAACATTCCAGTTTGAGAATCTGGGTCAAGCTATATCACTGTGCATTAATTAATTATAAGTTGTGATTCCAGAAACCTGTGGGAAGATGAGAAAATAGTTTAGTGCCTCCAGTTTCTCTCAGCAACAAATGTGCCTCTGATGACTTCCAAATGCATGGATCTTCACAGATCACACGGAGGATACATGCAGCCTGCCTATAAAGACAGCCATTGTGATGGTTAATTTTACTTGTGAACTTGATGAGATCTAGAATCATATGGATGCTGGGCCTCTGGGCATACCTGTGGGGGATTATCTGTATTGGGTTAATTGAGATAGAAAGATCTGTACCCTGAGAGCAACAGCATTCTCCGGCCTAGGATCGTGTATCATATTAAAAAGGAGAGAGTGAACCGAGCACAAACATTCATTCACTTGTTCTTTGCTTCTTGATTGAGTATGCAATGTAACCAGCTGCTTGAGCTACTGCTGATGTGACTTCCCCACCAGGATTAACTGTGAGCCAAAATAACCTTTTTCTCCCTTAGCTTGCCCATGTCAGAGTGTTTTATCAGAACAACAGGAAAAACTTGACACTGACTATATTCTAGTAACCCTTCTACTCTTCCTGCCTTGCTGGAGAAGGTGAAGAAAATCTACTCAAGGATTTGGATCCATATCCAAACAGCTTTGATAGAGTTGAAGGATGGGCTGTGCAGATGGTTGTACTCATTCATAACCCAATAAATTTCTCTCAGCCAGCTTCACATTCAAGGCACTCATCACCTAAAGGAATAAACTGACTTACAAGTAGAAAACTATGAGTGTAGGCCCTGATAGAGAGGAAGGGAGTGGAGAATGTGAGGGAGTAAGGGAAGGAGTGATTGACAGACCAGTGCTGAAGTGAACTAAGCCTGTAAAGAGTAGAAGAAATAGCCTTGGAAATTTTAGGGAAGGGTAGCAGTGGGCAGCAGAGCTGGGCATTCCAGGCTTACCATTCAGCATATGCCTTTTATCTATAAGTGGTAGACATAGAGGGCCATGGGCAGTTTTGGAGGAAGAAGGTCATCATGCATTTCTTTGTCCTGATTTGGTCAGGACTGTTTGTTTTTATCACTGCCCCCGCCTGACCGGTTCCTCACAAATCAGGATGAATGGTCATTCTACTTGGACTTAATGCTAAAGACAGTATGAGCTATTATGTAAATAACAAGTCATTTAATTTCTTCTGACTAGCACAATTTATATTGCATTATTATGTTTTTGTGATTAATGATACTAATTATTATATAATCACATTTAACATATACCATTGTTACTAGTGGTTAGTTTCTGGATAAGGTGTTTCCAGGGTGTTGGCCTCTTTATTCAAATAACTGAAATAAAGATTTTGAAATGGTAAGGGAACATTATTAAAAAACAAAGTAATAGTATAGATTTGATATAATACCAAGAGTGACAGCCCCCACCTTACTGAAAGGGCCCTCAAGGGTCTTAGGTTATTTCCTTGAGTTTGTTTCATTGTGTCTAAGGATAGGAAGGTTTTCCTGATACAACAGACTTGAGTTATGCAAGCTTTTCTTTATTGTGCATGTTACTTCCCATGATGTATCTGATTTTAATGCCCAATTATATATAAGAGGTTGTTTCCCCCTAAAATTTCACTCAAAGGACATCGTTTGCCTTATTGTGCATGAACCCTAAATTGGTCCAAGATGAGTTGGCATATATATATATATGTCTTAGTTTGCTCTCTGTTGCTGTAATAAAACACTGTTGAAAAACAACTTGAGGAGGAAAGGGTCAACTCACACTTCTAGGCCACAACCTATTTCTGAGGGAAGCTAAGGCAGGAACCTGGAGGTAGCAATGGAAGCAGAGACCACAGGAGAGTGTTACTTATTGGCTTCCTTCCCATGGTTTACTCAGACTAATTTATTATACAGCTTAGGACTACCTGCCCAGGGGTGCACTGATCAGTGCGCGGGGCCTTCCCATTAATCAAGAAAATGCCCTTACAGACTTACCTACAGGTCAGTGTGATAGAGGTAATTCCTTAATTGAAGTTCTTTCTTCATACAAACCTATAGTTTGTGTCAAGTTCACAAAATCTGATCAACACAACATGGGTATATATTTGAATAGAAACTGTCTATGAAAGGAGAGGCATTGATGGTGGACAGGAACACAACTCAGCCCATTCTTTAGAATGAGGCATATACACTGCTTGATGCAGGTAGAGGTCTTAGGTTGACAGTTGCATTGCTAGGAGGGTGATGTGCATGCATAGTTTGCATGTAAGGGACCTAGGCTGCCAATCACACTGTTAGGGGAATGATACATGTATAGCCCAAGCTAAGCGGAGTCTGAGGTTACTAAGCTAATCCCCATGTTTGCCTGCTTCATTGCATTTTTCAAACCCTGTAATTTTTTTTTTTAATTTTAACTGTACTGAGTATTTCATCCTTCAAAAGGACCAGCTGCAGATGGAGATGTGGAAAATGCAAAGGTGAGGGACAGCATGATATACTTGGGGCTGCAAAGAAAGAATTTCCAGGGCCCAGAAACCATATTCTTATACATGAAGACTGGTAGAGGTGAAGGTGAAGAGCTGAACAGTGGTCAAGGGTGTACTATCTGGGCCAAGGATTCTATCTCATGATCTCAAGGAGTCAAAGTTGTTACACAAATGAGTCTCACAGCTGGGTCAGGTAGCCCACACATATATGACTTTGGAAAGTGGAACAGTGTGGGATATAGAGGGTAAGATCAGAATGGGAGGAATATTTTGGTTACTACTGTAAGTATGCAGGTAAAGTTCTACCAAGATGTGGAAAAGGTAATCATTTAGTAAGAGAAATAGGCAAGACTTGGTGCTTAGCTGATGAAAGTAGATGTATGTTTGGGAGTGGTGATTCTCTGTGGGTATGGGCATGTGACAGCATTAGTCACCAAGACAGGGACAATGATTGTCTGAAAAAGAAAGAAACCTAAATGGGCAGAAATACTGAGGTGTCATTCACCTTCCAAGTCCAAGGCCAGGGACTGAGATAATGCAGTTAATCACAGCAGATGTAAATGCAAACGTTGGCAGCTCTAGTCTAGGGGTAACAAGAGGGCTGATTCTTCTCCTAGAGGAAGGGTGGAAGGTTGAACCTGCTGGACCAGTTAGGCATGCTGTCAGTGTGCTCACACAGAGTCTGCCCCTCGGGAATCATCTGGAAAGTCTGTCCTTTGTTTTGTGACCCAGTTCTAGACAAAATGACACTAATAATACCCATTCACTTCTCAGGATTGTGAAGTCAGGAGCTAATGTATGCACTGGGCTCATTATGCAAATATCCCCCGGCAAAGGCATGGCAGGATCCCTCACACATTCCTTCCCTCCTTTGCCTTCCCGGGGTTCTGAAATCATCTATAAGGCATAACCCCTGTAGTCGTTATCCAAAAGCTTGAATGTGATACCTCTTTAAAGCAGTATTCTTAGTGGTCAAATAGGGTATAGGGACACTCAGCTCAGGTAATTTTTTATATGGAGATAAGGAAAGGCAGCACTAGAAGCAAACAGCACTGGGGCATGGGAGACAGACATCCTGTGACTTAGGGTGAGTGTCCGTGTCTGAATTTCTGCACAATGAGAGTATGAAGTTACCCAAGTCAGCAAGACCCAGCTCAGAAGGCTGAGTCTATGAGTCTATTCAATAAGATGTCATAGCTTGCTAGTGTGTGAGTCAGCAGTACTCAAATATATTCTGAAGCAAGGAGTTAAAAATTTAATTTTTAACCGTCTTGTTCATTCAGTCAATAAGCAGGCAATAAAAGGCCAGATTGTGTGGTAGCTGTGAGCAGAGCAGTGGCATGGGGACACACATTGGCAGGCCCCCTTCAGGGTCCAGTAGGAGATGTTTGATCAAGATTCTAGCTCCAAATGTAAGGGGTTCATGGAGAGAAAGTGAGGCTGGCCATACCACAGCCCGTACTTACCTGTGCCCACCTACCTTTGTTTTATAGGAAATCCTGCCACTGGGCCCTAAGCATCTGAAACACCTCCACACAGAGCAGCCTGCTCCAGGAAGGAAGGGGCCCTGTCCCCCAGCTCTCCAGACAGCAGAGCTTCCTCAGTGTCACTGTGCATTGACTCCTCAACTTGTGACTAAACTATTTTTAACTGACTGTCGCCATGGCAGCGCAAGAAGCAAGGGGAAAGATGTGGCCTCTCTGTCAGCATTCAGGATGCTGGCTGCCCTCTCTTCCCTTAATCCCCTGCACACTGGGGCCAAGACAATCTGCCTTTTACTAACAGAGGTACAGCTAAGACTTCTCTGTATGCATCCTTGTCTCTGCAATATAAGGATTTTAATAAAAAAAAAAAAAACCTCTCCCCTTAGGAGTCTGTCATAGGGTTCAGTTAGATTACTTAGATAAATGAATGTATTTCTCAATGTAGTTTCTGTTACAGCCTTAAATTATACCACAGACACTCCCAACACCACACACACACACACACACACACACACACACACACACACACACACACAACTGTCCTTCCCATTTCTTGCTTGTAAGCCTCCCATGAGTGTTTTACAAGTGCATGCAAAGTCTAGAAAGATAGAAAATGTCATTTACCTTTCTACACGTTGCTGATTGCCTTTGTTGGCATTGCTCACACCTGCCTGGGTTTCCAGACGATTTGGATCAGTTCTTCAAGAATTTTGTATGTTTTTCTATCATATTCTCCCCTCCTCATTCCTTTCAGATCCACTCCCCCTTTCATCTTGAGGTCCATGTTTTCTTTCCAGCCATCAAGTCCAATTTGTGCCGCCCACATACTCTTGTATGTGTAGTCATTTACCGGACTGTGGTCAACTTGAAAACGCCATACTCTTAAAGAAAATCGACTCACCCTATCCCAGTAGCTCTCTCACACCTTCTGCTGTGAGAGGTGGTGTTGATACAGGAACATGAGCTCCCTAATTTCTTGTTGCACTTCAGTTCTACCACTGCATCCTTGCCTTGCATTGGCATTTTGGGGAGCAGTGTGGTTTCTCATCTTCATACCCTGGGACTCAGCCTACAGCTGAGGACAGATAGACACTTGGTCAACAAGGCCAATGGAGAGAGAACAGTGACTGGGTTATCTCTAATAGTGGGAACAAGTGAGGCTCCATCAAGGACTTGGGTCTGGGCATGGAGGACAGACGTAGAAGGAGGCAATGTCTCTGAAACAATCCTTTCATAACACCTCCACTACACTTCAGGGAGGAGGATTCTGGAACTCAAGGGATGAGTGAGGGGCCCAGACCATCTGATCAGCAAATGGCTGAGATGAGATGTGCACTCTGTGAGACTTGGCTCTTTTTCCTTTCTGGTTGGTCCTCTGGAAACAGGAAAAGACTCAGAGGTCAGGGTGGAGATATTTCTAAGAGTGACACAGGTCAACTATTGGGGAAGTGTCACAGCCTTCATTTTAGAAACCCTTTATGGCTAGGTTTTTCCAGGGCTAGGATGCAGGTCTGTAAGTGGGGACATGGACATGAATTGGGATGTGAGAGATGCACAAAACATCCGTGAGCTTCAAGAAGCACCTACTCGGGACAGAACTCTGCGGAAACCTCCCAGCACTCAGATTGGAGCAAAGGGCACAGGGAGGGATGTCCCAGCATCTTACAGAGTCTAGTAGCTGTAAGCAGGTCATTGTGAACTCTCTAGCTAAACTAACACCATGGCCACTGAGGCCATAGGTGGTTGTGGGAGAAACAGCTGAATGCGGCCTCTTCCTGAGGACAGCGGGCTGTTAGCCACCAGGGTGGTATCCTAACTGCCTTCATAAACATGATGTCTTCTCAAGAGTTTTCATGACAGGGAGGGAATAGCTCCACAAAGCAGGATCCAGGGATGGCCAATGGAGAGCCACTTTAGGATGTCATGGAAAATTGCTTCACCTAGGGTGTGTACCAGCAGGACTTGCACCTTTGATTTAGTCTGAGCTCTGCAAAGAGCAGTTAACTCACACCTCTAAATCCAGTACGAAAACATGTCTACAGGGCATGCAGATTCATGATTTCTCCTCAGGGAGGCGATAGGAAAGAACAAGGAAATCATCTAATCTGAGAGGCTAAGGTGCTGGGTCATGGCCAGCACAACTTTGACAGAGTTATAAGACAGCACTCTCTAGGGAAAACGCATGTTGTGGGTGCTAAGCTGTAAGTCCAACTTTCAGGAGAGTCAAGGGGACCCACTGTGGGTTCTGTCTGAGTGGGACAAAGGGAACACACTGTGGGTTCTGAGTGGGAAGATGCCGAGTTGTCCATTCCTGCCTCATCCCTGCTCCTGCTCCCCTCAAGCTTCCTTCAGAGGCAGGACTTGAGTAATGAGGCTCTGCTCTGCATCCATATCCTAGTCTCCTCCCAGGCTTGTTTTGGAGAATATTGTTTTCTTCCTTCAGAACATGGTAATTTGTCCTTTGTAGGAAGTTTGGAAACATGGAAAAGCACAAAGAATATGAAAGCCAGTTGCAATCCTATTGGCCAGAGATGATTACTCCTATAGCCTTTCCTTTGTGAGTATGTGGTACATGTGTCCATCAGTGCCTGCACATATAGAAATGTGTATTTACTCGATGAGTATGTATTTTTAGAAAACAAAGCGTCATATTGTTGCTTAAGAACTCAGACTCTATCATCAGACTTCCCAAATTCCAAGTCTGTGGCCTTCACATCAGTCTTTCCATGCCTCAATTTCATGATCTTTAGAAAGCGGAATGGGTGTGTGAGACATGGTATCTCCCTGTTGCCAGAATCTACAGTTCTCTGTGCGTGATTTTTGCTTCTTGCTGCCTGCTTCTACATTTTTTTCCTTCTAGTATTCACTGTCATTGATGCTTCTTTTACTTCCAGCTTGATTTCTTTCCATCAGCCAAAAAAAAAAAAAAATCAATTAAAATGAACATTAAAACATGCTCAAGGACTGGGCTTATGCTTGCCTACCATACACAAAGCCCTGGGTTCAGTCCCCAGCACTACATGAATCAAGTGCAGTAGCACATGTGTGTAGTCCTTGCACTCAGAGGTGGAGGCAGGAGAATCAGAAGTTCAGGGTCATCCTTAGCTATGCAGGGAGTTTGAGGCCAACCTGAAATAAAGGCCTTGTCTCAAGAAATGATCAGATTAAAGACAAACAAACAAACAAAAAACCAAATAATGTTAAAATCTTTTTTATTTTAAGAAAATAAGGAAAACACCTTGCTGAGTGATGTGCTTTCTTTCCTAAGGCTGTCTGCTCCCACCACAGGCACCTCTTTCATCCCCCCTTCTCTACCTCAGCCTGGTTTCTGGCCGACAAAACCCCATTGGGTTTTGATTATTAATGGCATCTCTATGCCAAGGTCAGCAAGTGTCACTGGGTGATTTGTTGTGAAATATTAGTTGAAGATATGTTACATTTGTTTATGCTGCGGAACATTTGTTTAATTATGCAAAAATGTGTTGCATTTGTTTAACTCTGTGAAGCTGTGTTACTTTGCCTGCCAAAAACATCGGATTGGTTTTTATAAAGAGCTGAGCAGCCAATAGCAAGGCAGGACAAAGGATAGGCAGGGCTGACAAGCAGAGAGAATAAATATAAGGTGAAAAAGAGAAGAGGGAGGGATGAGAAAAGGAGAAGAGGATGCCAGGGGCCAGCCACCCAGCCACACAGCCAGACATAGAATAAGAAGGAAAAAAAAAAAAGACATACAGAAATAGAGAAAGGTAAAAGCCCAGAGTCTAAAGGTAGACAGGGTAATTTAAGTTAAGAAAAGCTGGCTAGAAATAAACCAAGCTAAGGTGGGGCATTCACAAGAAAGAATAAGTCTCTGAGTATTTATTTGGGAGTGGGTGGCAGGCCCCCCAAAGAATAAGGAGGGAAAAAAACAAACAAACAAAAACCAACAACAGTGATTACTCTCACTGACTGCTTGCGTTTGTCATTAATGCCATCTTATATCTTACATCTCACTTTCTCTCTTTTTTTCTCCTCTGACCATTCACTCTCTGTCTCTTTCTCTGGTTTCCCTGTGCTCTACTTTACCTTGGCTTCCTCACATTCTTTCTTTCAGTTCACTTTTCCTTAGTCTTTTTTCCTAGTCCCTTCTGTTCTCTGCAGTGCTGGCTGGATTTCCCCACACCTGAATCTTCATTACAGTGTAAATGTGGACAGTTCTTCCATCTCTATCTCTATCTCTATCGCATACCAGTTTCCTGAGTTACAAACTCAGATACCCAACTGGGCATCTCCATGAACACATCTACACTGCCCTAGAATCCATGTGTCTCAAATGGATCCATTGCTCTTTTTTGGTTTCTATCTTTGGAAAGAAAATGTTAAGCCACATCCCTAGTCAGGTGTCAGTGATCCATTTAAAAGGGAATCAAAACAGGTGGTGGTGGCATACGCCTTTAATCCCAGCACTCAGGAGGCAGAGCCAGGCAGATCTCTGTGAATTTGAGGCCAGCCGGGCCTACAGAGTGAGATCCAGGACAGGCAACAAAGCTACACAGAAAAACCCTGTTTTGAAAAACAAACAAACAAACAAACAAACAAAGGAATCAAAGTGTCAGTTACATTAATGTTTGATATTTTAGAATGAGAAGTCTGAGGTTGTATACATAAGGGCATCTGGCCTTGCCAGTGGCACTAAGGTCACAGGGGCTACCTTGTTTTATATTGTCCTGCATGAGATCAACCCTGAGTTTTGACAGATAACAAACACTTCTAACTACCAAATTATTGGAAACATGCTTCATTGGAAAGGGCTGTGGTCCAGGAAGGGGTTTGTGGTTATCAAATACATTTCACAAACAAAAAGATTCTTTGAGGGCTGGAGAGATGGCTCAGTAGTTAAGAGCACTGACTGCTCTTCCAGAGGTCCTGAGTTCAATTCCCAGCAACCACAGAGTGGCCCGTAACCACCTGCAATGAGATCTGGTGCCCTCTTCTGGCTTGCGAGGACACCATCAGGCAGAACACTGTGTACATAATAAATAAATAAATCTTAAAAGAAAAAAAAAGATTCTTTGAGATCCTTAACAATTTTTAAAGTGTAGAAGAATGCTAAGAATGGAAAATGTAATGCTGCTTTAAATTGATCTAGAAATGAATGAAACGAACCAACAAAAAGGGATGGTAGAAAGGGAGGTAGACATGGAGGATGGGTATGCAGCTGGGAATGAAGGCATGTCTTGTCTTCTCAGGTACATGAGCATATTCTTTTCTGATACTTTACTGACATATCACAAGTGTCATAAGTGTTAGTTGTGGAACATAGGGTCACCCTGAATAAACCACCCAGCTTCCCTGGCTGCTGGCCACTTTGATCACCCATTTGCAAAGTTATTCAGAAAATAGTAAAGCAACAGACTCAACTAGCTTTACTATAGACATCATCACTGAACATTATCACTATGGCAACAATTACTGGCATTGCTTTTAGGAATTTGGACATATTCTTGTCTGGTTCAGTCACCAGCCCTTATTCTAAGTCTGTGTAAGTGTCTTCTGGACCACCTTTTTCACAGAAGAGGGCCCTCAGCTCTATCCATCATGCCAACACCATCATTTTCTGAACATGCATCCTGTAAGGAGTCATGAGGTGAGGTAACACATGTGCTGACCACCAATCATTTCACTTTCCTGCTGTGGATATCGCTCTGTATAAATGAAATGCTGATTGGCCAGTAGCCAGGCAGGAAGTATAGGCAGGACAAGGAGAGAGGAAAATGCTGGGAAGTGGAAGGCTGAGGCAGAGAGATGCCACTGCCATGAGAAGATGTTAAGATACTGGTAAGCCACGACCCACGTGGCAACTTATAGATTAATAGAAATGGGTTGATTTAAGATATAAGAACAGTTAGAAAGAAGCCTGCCACAGCCATACAGTTTGTAAGTAATTTAAGTCTCTGTGTGTTTAGTCGGTTGGGTTTGAGTGGCTGCGGGACTGGCAGGTGAGAAAGATTTGTCCTGACCGTGGGCCAGGCAGGACCAGGAAAACTCTATCTACACTTTCCCCCATACCTCAGACTGCCCTGTTTCTTTATCCCATAAATATTCCCAAGTGTTCTCTAAGGGAGGCAGATTTGAGATTCAGGACTTCTACCTCTTTACAAGTAAATAAGCTTCCCGTCTGCCAAGCTTGAGCTCCATGAGTGGCATTAAAAAAAAGACTTGTTTGGATAACACAGTGCAGAATCTAAACCCTATGATGTATTTTAAATATCCATTATATTAAAATCCTTTGTCTTCTTTGTACTTTGAGTGGATCTATACCCATGTGTTATTTTCTGTTTCATTATTACCAATCATTTGGACAATCCTGGCTGACTAAGTTGTACCAATCTTAAAGATACTCATGTCTTTCCTGGTACAGGATTCAAACACATATTTGTTTACCTATACTTCATCAGAAAACCTTTACATTCTGGTAAGTTGGGGATATACATATGTGTGTGTATATACATATATATATATATATATATATATATATATATATATATATCTTCAAATTATAATTTTCATTTGAAAGATCAGATTCTTACAACTGGCTTTACTTGAAATGGCACTTGACTTCGTTGGTTTTTGAGAAAGTGTCTCTCAAATATTCAGGTCTGACTTGACCATCATTTATCTGCTAGTTCTTCAAGTAAACATTTTGTTGCATGGAAGAAGTGCCCAGCTCAGCTTGAAGCTGCAAGAACACCAGGAGTTCTCTTCTCACAGACAGTGAGCATCCTTTGGCACGCAGTGTGATTGCTTCCATTTCTCCACATGAAATATTGAAAGGCTGTATTCCAGAAAGGTCAAGTTTGCACAGAATTTATGATCTTTATTGCTTTGTGCGGTACATCCAAATTGGCCATTTGGATGTTTTGTCTTCATCTTGAGCAAGTGGGTCTCGAGAACTCATGGCTACCAGGATATCTGCACCACGCTACTCCATTGCTTTTGTGTCAAAGTGGTCCAAAAGGAAAAAACACTTCCGTTTGTTATAAAAATAGCTTTGACTCTGAAAATCACTGGGAAAAAAAAGATCTCAAAGATTTCCTACAGTCTATGAAATGTACTTTGAAAATTCAGTTTTTAAAGCAACTCACCCAGGTATACCTAATATTCACCTCCAATGAAAGCTTAAAATAACCTAGACACTAACAATCACATCTAATGCAACTTACAAACATGTTTCTAATGCCATTTATTAAGAGTTGAGTTGTATCTACATTTTCTATGATACCTCAGAAAATGTTTTGTTTTGTTTTTTTCATTTTGGTCTGTCGCTTTGTTTGAATCAGGATCCCAACAGCCACACATGGCATTCATTTTTTTTTTTTTGTGCACCTAAAAATTGATTTCATAGTCCTATACCTTATTCATTTTCATGCTGTTTGTTGAAGAAAGTGGATCATTTGTGTTGTAAAAATCAAGTGTTCTGGATTTGACTGATAGCATCCTCCTGGTGTCATTGAAGACATTGCTCGCTTCTGCTCGGCCTGTGAACAGGCAGTGGGATCTAGAGCAGAGTTTCTCAAGGTCACACTTGAGCAAACTGATTCTTTCTTGGTAGGGAACTCTACTGTGCACGGTAGTTTTAAAGCATCTCTGTCTTCTTCACAATGAAGTGAAGTGTGTTCTTCTCTACAAGCTGTGACAGCCGATGGCTTAACACATTGCTAAGTGTTCTCTGCTGGGGACTGATGAAGACTTTACCCTCAGTTTGTTGAGAATTACTGTTCTGGGATTTGAAATACTTGGCTAGACTAAAAGTTTGTAGATGGATTTCTAAATGGTATTATTAAATAAGAAACACATGGGCTGGAGAGATGGCTCAGAGGTTAAGAGCACCGACTGCTCTTCCAGAGGTCCTGAGTTCAATTCCCAGCAACCACATGGTGACTCACAACCATCTGTAATGAGATCTGGCGCCCTCTTCTGTATACATAATAAATAAATAAATCTTTAAAAAAAAGATTAAGAAAACACACAGAGCCAAATACAGTGGTGCAAGCCGTAGAGATCAGAACAATAGCCGCCAACTAACCTTAGCTCACCACCTCGCCGTAGCTTCCCAAGAGAGCTTCTTCCTGTCTAACCTGTGCCTTTATCGTCTTCCTATTCTGCCTTCTCATTGGGTCTAAGCCCAGCCACATCACTTCCTCGTCACTGCCTGTCTATACAGACCTCTAGGTCTCTATGGTTGGTCCTGGGATTAAAGGCATGTGTCACTAGGCTGGGCTGTGTCCTTGAACACAGAGACTCTGCCTACCATGTAATGAGATTAAGGGTATGTGCTGCCACCACCTGACTTCGGTTTATGGCTGACTATGACCTCTGATCTCTAGGCAAAATTTATTTATTAACATACAAATAAAATATCACATTTCAGCACAAATAACATATTATCACAAATGTTAGCTTTTGTTTTGTCAAGACTGTCATTAGACTGGAGGTATGATTCAGGGGTAGAATGCTTGTCTAGTATGCACAAAGCCCTGGCTTCTGTCTCTAGCACCGTGCAAAACAAACAGAAACAAACAAAGAAACACTATCAGTAATGGGTGAGCTAGAGTATTTCTCACTGTATCTTTATGATGTCTGATAGCCCTGTCTGCAATAACCCTGAGATAGATCTCTGAGTTCCAGTGTTGTCAAATAGCTCTACCAGCTTTAGAGAAAATGAATAAACCTGAGAATTCTAATGCATAAGGTATTAGTCAGGGTTCTGTAGAAAAACAGAACTTATAAAATGAATCTCATCCATCCATCCATCCATCCATCCATCCATCCATCCATCCATCTATCTACCATCTATCTGTCATCTATTATCTCTCTACATGGGGTTTATTAAATGGTTTACAGGCTGTGGTCCAGCTAGTCTGACAATGGCTATCTACCAATGGAAGGTCCAAGAATCCAGTAGCTGTTCAATCCACAAAGCTGGATGTCTCAGCTAGTCTTCAGTGTATTCCAGAATCCCAAAGAAGTATGTTTAAATACCTATGAAGAAATGGACTTGCCAATGAGAGCAAGGGAAGGGAGCAAGCTTCCTTTGTTCATGTCCTTTATGTATATGATCACCAGAAGTGTGGCCAGATTAAAGGTGGATCTTTCCACCTCAAAAGATCTGGATTCAAGGTGTGTTTTCCCATTTCACATGATTTTATTAAGAAAATAATCTATCACAGATTACCAAGCACTTGAGTTTTAGTTAATTCCAGATGTAGTCAGGTTGACAATCAAGAATAGCCATCACACATACTGATGAATATGGTCTAGATCCATTATATCACTGAGGATTGAAAAGTGAGGGATTGCTTTCTTTAACTACCACCACCAGAATTCAACAAAAGAAAACAACACCCCAGATGTCCCCTGATCACCTATTTTGTTTTCCCAAACTCAGGACTGTTAGCACTCATCACAATGATAATCTTTATAATTCATTAAGAGAAAAGTTTATTGCAGGTTACACTTTTATACATTTCATCACATCATCAGTGGTCCCACTGCTTTGGGCCTGTGGTGAGGACATGCATCATGGCAGGAACATGAGAGAGAGCAAAACCATTTATCTCATGATGGGAAGCAAAAAATGAGAATGAGGAAGGGGCTGGGGCCCCACCATCCTCTTTGAAGGAATGCCATCAAGAACCTAAGGACCTTACACAAACCTTCTTTCTTAAAGCTCCCATCACCTCCCAGTAGCACATCCTTGATACCAGGCCTTCAACATGGCAGCCTCTGGGGGACATTCAAGATTCAAACTACAGCAAGTACTGAGTAGGCAGGACATCCATCTTTTTCCTTTATTTACTAATTGGCAGAAAAACAAGTCAATGGCCTACTTGTGCTTTTGTTACCCTTCTGCTTTGAAATAGTTTCAAACATATAGAAAAAGTTACGGGAGTCTTTCAAATGACTTTTTTTCTTTCCCTGAACCATTTGAGAATGAATTGTTGACATTGATGTCCTGTCCCTTGATTTCTACAGCACACAAGCACCATATACTACAGTCATTGATTGACGACCTGTGCTGGATAGAGCATCATTACCATCCTGCTCCATCCCCAGAGCACAAATACCCTCCTCTCCTCAATCCACACCAGGCTTCATAGGCTGCCAAATGTGAGCATTTTAGGCATCTCTGTGCCAGAGATGCTAGTGCAAGCAGTGTGTTGATAGTCACTTGAACTATAATTGTGTAACAAACATGTTAAGTAGTTTGTCTCAGGTTGTTTTCAGTCTGAGAAAGTGGAAAATTTATTTCCCTTATATTTTCAGTTATATGAAACCCTTTCAGGGTTCCAAATGAAAAGCCAAAATACAAGATAAGTGTAGCGTCTAGAATTCAGAGGAGGCTTGCTTCCTCCCTAGTCTCCCTACTTCTAGGTGTTCCCTCTCTTTAGAGAGTAATGTTGTATTAATTTTTGCTTTCTAAGACCATGGCTTCCTTTGGAAATATATGCTCCTTTACAAATGAAAAATAAAAAATAAACCTCACTCAAAATACTCTACTTCACCCCCTTTCCCACTTGGTGCTATAGCTTGGAGATTGCTTATATTTATACATTTCCTTTTGCTCATAACACCATGATATTGATGGGGTGAATTACAAAGAAAAGAGGACTATTTGGGCTCAAAGTTGCAGAGATCTGAAGTTGAAGGACCATGTATAATGATGGGTAGTTTGTCAGAACCCTAAGACAGTGCAGAACATCAGATGGTAAGAGGTGTGTGTGTGTGTGTGTGTGTGTGTGTGTGTGTGTGTGTGTAAGGTTATCACAAGGGAACCAACAAAAACAACTAACCTGGGCCCATAGGGGCTTACAGACTCTAGACTGACAGCTGTGGAGCCTGCATGGGACTGACCTAGGCCCTCTACATATGTGTGACAGTTGTGGAGCTTGATCTACTTGTGGGACTACTAGTGGGGGAAGAAGCATCTGTCCCTAAGGCTTTAACTAGCTTCCAGGAACCGATTCCTCATACTGGGTTGACTTGACCAGGCTTAATAGAAGGGGAGGAGCTTAGTCTTACCCCAACTTGATATGCCATGCTTTGTTGACACCCACAGGAGCCTGCCCCTTTCTGAGCAGAAACAGAGGAGGAGTAGGCTGGGGGTTGGGTGGGTGGGAGGTAGGGGTTGGGTGGATGGGAGGTAGGGAGAGAGAATGGGAGGAGAGGAAGAAGGGGGAACTGTGGTTGGGATGTGAAAGAAATGAATAAATTTAATTAATGATAAATTAATATTAAAAAAAACCAATGGTAGGCGAAGAATGGCAAGTAATCTGGAACACGAAGTTGATTTTGTTGCTAGACACCAGGGTGAATGGGAGCACACTCTGGGTGTATCTATAGGGATGTTTACAGATAAGAGGGTCCTTTAGTTAACTGTTTAATCTATTGATGAGTTAAAATTTGGGTAGCAGTAAAACTATGGAAAGTGGGGTTTTATTAGAGAAATGGGTTGCCAGGGGCACACCTATGGAGGGTGCATCTTGGTCCTGGTCCTTTCCTGCCACTCCTCTCTGATTCCTGGTTGTCATGAAGTGAACATCATCATGGCACACTGCCTCAACACAGGGCCAGAAACAATGCAGCAAGCCAGTCATGTATGGTAACCTCTGAAGTCACAAGCCAAGAAGTCACAAGCCAAGGGATATCCTCCTTTTGACTCATTTGTCACGTGATGAAAAGTCTGACTAACTGTGTTGGTGAGTGGGGATGTGTTCCAACAAAACTGCACTTGTGATTTCACCCTCGGTATCTTGAAATTATTATGAATGCAAGAGGACATTTTTCTTTCTAAACCCTTTTTGTGGGACTTAACTGTATGACACTCTTAAATAACATAAAAATGGGCAAAATTCCCAATCTTACAGAAAAAATGCTAGACTTCCATAAATGTGAGTAAGTGTGGCAAAAAACTTGTGTTCCATGGCATATGAAATTAGTATTTCGGGCTGGAGAGATGGCTCAGCGGTTAAGAGTACTGGCTGCTCTTCCAGAGGTCCTGAGTTCAATTCCCAGCAACCACATGGTAGCTCACAACCATCTGTAATGAGATCTGGTGCCCTCTTCTGGCCTGCAGGGATACATGCAGGCAGAACACTGTATATGTAATAAATAAATCTTTAACAACAGCAACAATAACAAAAAAGAAATTAGTATTTCACTCTTCATAATGAAATGCAATATTTTTAATCAAACAAATTCACTTTTTTTGGGTAATGAACTCACAAATAAAAATAATATCACACCCATTAATTAAGGAATGGAACACTATTCAGTGTAAAGAAAAATGAAACTGAAATTTACAGAAAAATTGATAGCCTTGGAATAATATTAAAGCAAGGTGATGAAAACTCGGAAGGAAAAAAACAGCATGTTTCTTCTCACCTGGGGCCCTAGCCTCCAATGTATACATGTGTGATTGTAGGCAGCTGTAAGTGTGGTGTAGAGCAGCTTTCAAACAGGACACCAAGAGAGGGCAATTTTGGTGACAATGAAGAATGAAATTTAGGCAAAAAGACTTGAGTATTGAAAATGGATACAAAGCTATTTTTTTTTCTAGTTTCAAATTTTTTTATGGTGGATAAATGAATGAAAATGTAGATGTTAGTGAAGTGTAAAACCTTAAACATCACTGATTTAGAATGGCCATTCTAACTAGAGGGAGGCCCAGAAATATCCAGAGTTTGAGACTAGGCAAGTGCGTGTTTGTTTATTTGTTTATTTTTTAGTAGCTACTTTAATAGAGCAATTTTTTAAGTTTTTATTTTTATTTATGTGTGTGTGTGTGTGTGTGTGTGTGTGTGTGTGTGTGTGTGTATAGCAGGAATCTTAAAAAGTTCTTATTAATAAGATCAAACCCGGAGGCAGGTATTGGGGTGAATGCTGGAAGATCAGAGAAGCAGAACAAGCCACAGCTACCTCACCTTGCCAGTTCCTCAGCTGATCCTGTTTCCTCTGACTGGAAGCCTCTGAGTCTTTATCCAAATGAATCTCAGCTGAACTGCTTCTCGAAAGCTTGAATGCTTAACCAGCTAAAAGCTAAAAGCTTCCAGTTTCTGGTACTCACGTCTTATATATCTTTCTGCTTTCTACCATCACTCCCTGGGATTAAAGATTCACTTTCTGGGATTAAAGGCGTGAGTCATCATGCCTGGCTGTTTCCAATGTGGCCTTGAACTCACAGAGATCCAGAGGGATTTCTGTCTCTGGAATGTTAGGATTAAAGGTGTGTGCTACCACTGCCTATCCTCTATGTTTAATATTGTGGTTGTTCTCTTCTCTGACCCCAGATAAGTTTATTAGCATGCACAATATTTTGGGGAACACAATACCACTACATTCCCCCCTTTTTTTTGTCTAAAATTAAAAAAAAACTTATAACTTATACAAGAAAAACTATCCAATAAGTATATACAATATATACAGTCAAGAATTACATTAACGATGTCTAGTCCATTGACATTTGACAGACTCAGAAAAAGACTCCATTAATATATAACAATGTCCAGTTCAGTAACATTTGATAAATTCAGACAAAAATTTTCATTACTTATCCTATTTAAAACAAATAGTTCCTTTTTAAAAGTAGATTTAATAATTGACCTTTTTATCTTATCATATCCATAATATTTTTTCTTTTCATAATAGATTCAATAATCTACCTTTTGTCATTTTTATATCTTCCCCTTTTTCTTTTTAGAGTAGATTCAATTATCTACCCATTTATCTTATTATTTCTTTATTTTCTCAGAATAGACTCAATGATCTACCTCATATCTTGTGTGTGTGTGTGTGTGTGTGTGTGTGTGAGAGAGAGAGAGAGAGAGAGAGAGAGAAAGAGAGCTCATACATGAGTATGTGGGAGGCCAGAAGAGTGGGTGTCAAATGTCCAGGAACTGGAGTTACAGATGGATGTGAGCCACTGGACATTGGGGCTGAGAATTATACTCAGGTCCTCTACAAGAGAACTACTTTATTTATTAGTAGTATGTGTGTATGATGTCTCTGTGTACATAAACGCATAGGTTCCAGTACATCTGCAGAGGTCAGAAGACATGTGGAGTTGGTCATTTCCTTTTACCTTTACATGGGACCCAGTGTAGATGGAAGTTTTTGTATCTGGCCAGCAACTCCCAAATAATTGACTTGGAGGCTTAATATTACTTATGATGCTCAGCTGGTAGCTCAGGCTTATTACTAACTAGCTCTTGCACTTAAAGTAACTCATAATTCTTATCTGTGTTTAGCCACGTGGCTTGATAACTTTTCTCAGTTGGCAATCTCATCTTGCTTTCTCTTTGTCTGGCTGGCGACTCCTTGACTCTGCCCTTCCTCTTCCCAGAATTCTCCTAGTCTGCTTGCCCCACCTATACTTCCTGCCTGGCTACTGGCCAATCAATGTTTAATAAACCAATTTGAGTGACAAATCTTTACAGTGTACAAGAGCATCATTCCACAGCAACCCAGGGATCGAACTGTACCAGGCTTTTTCTTTTGGGCTACCTACCAGCTCTCAAATCATGACACAGAGATTTATCATTAGTTTTGAATGCTCAGCCTAGCTTAGGCACATTTCTGGCTAGCTCTTTTAACATAAATTAACCTGTTTCTCTTTATCTACATTTTGCCTTGGGGCTTATTACCTTTCTTACTTCTGCGTATTTTACTTTCACTGCTTCTCTGTCTGTCTGGTGTCTGCCTGGCTTCTTGCCTCAGGCATGTCTCTTCTTCTCTCCTGTCCTCCTCCTCCTTTTCCTCTTCCTCCTCTTTCTCCTCCTTCTCCTCTCTCTCTCTCTCTCCCTCTCTGCCGCCCATCCTTTTCCTGTCTAGCTATTGGCTGTTCATCTTTTTATTAGACCAATCAGGTGCCTTAGGCAGGCAAGGTGAAACAAATGGAACACATCTTTACATAATTAAACAAATGCAGCACAAACAAAGGTAACACACCTTTACACAGTTAAAGTAATATTCTGCAGCATAAACAAATGTAGCACATCTTTGCCCAGTTAAAATAATAACCCACAACAAAACTCAGATAGCCAGGCTCGCCAGGAAGCATTTTTACCTGCTGAGCCATTTTGCCAGGTCATGAAATGGAATTTTTAAATCCTAAAATAGCCAATGAGTATAGAAGTATAGCAAAAGATGTTCTTTATTGTAGTATGAGTGGGAACATAAATTGTCACCTACTCCTTTGTGGTTACAATATTGTTACTGTTCCAATAGTCTTCTGATTATTCAAAGACAATAACTCATATTTCTTAGAACCCATCAACAACAATAACTTTAGACAAATAGCTCATGATTATTTCTTAGAGAAAAAATGTAAACAACAAACATCCAGCAATCCAGGTGTGATTCATTAATTATGGTGGAATGATAGAATCAAGACCACAAACTGAGGAAGCCAAGGGGAGGGAGTCGGTAAGGACATTCCTCCTCGGCTTCTGCTTTAGTTCCTGCCCTGACTTTCCTTATAGCTGTAAGCTGTAGGATAAAATAAAGCCTGCCTTCCTTAAGTTGCTTTTGGACATGTGTTTATCACAACAATAGAAATAAACTAGGTCAGGAAGGTATTTCTGAATGATAGCCCTACCCAGCTAGTTATGGTCTTCAAAGGTAGAGAAGCACAAACCCTCTTCTTCCCACGACCTTGGTCAGTCACGGTGTCAAACACTTCAATTTCCCCACAGTGTTCAAAATAACTATGGCAGTGTCTCTTTCATGATACAAATAAAGATCTGTTTCACAGTTAAGTGGACACCTCGTCTTTGAGACTCTTCTTTCCACAAAGCTCTCTTTGGTTCCGCGGCTCTCCCATTCACCTTGTGTGGCCTTGCTTACGTGGCTGCATTAACTCTTTTACAGAGACAAACACAAACTTCCTGGGGCAGCTGGTGTTTGAATCTCTCCTTACTGCGTGGTTGGTGGGTGTTCCCACTGCTGAGAGTGACTCGGCAGACTCTCCTGGGAGGTTTTGAAGCTCAGCTATAGGTTGAAGAGCTTCTGCTCCTTAGGAGACTGACTTAAACATGATGGCAGTAACAGAGACTTCAACAATGCTCTGGTAGTTTGAATGAGATGCCCCCATGTTCTTAGGCATTTAAATGCTTGGTCCCCAGGTGGTGGCCCTGTTTGGGTAGGTTTCGGAGGTGTGGACTTGCTGGAGGAAGTATGCCACTTGAGGTGGGCTTTGAGGTTTTAAAGTCATGTGTTATTCCTAGTTTTCTTTTGCTGCTTCCTGTTTATGGTTTGAGAAGTGAGCCCTCAGCTCTCAGCTGCCAGCTCCATTCTCTGTCCACGCCTGCCGACATACTTTCCTGACAGGATGGTGAGGAAACTCTAACCCTTTGGAACTGCAAGCCTCAAATAAATCCTCCCTTCTATAAATTGCCTTGGTCATGGGGTTTCATTGTAGTGATAGAAAAAGTAGCTGAGGAAGGTGTTTCCTGGGCCATGTCCATGGGCATACAGTTCATTTATTTGTTTTAAATATGGGGTCTCAGAGTGGAGAGCAGGCTACTTTTGAACTCATGGCAATCTTCCTGCCTGGGCTTCCTGAATACTGGGATTACAGGGATTTGCCATTAGTTCCGATCCCCTTAGTTCTTTAGTCACTGGGCAGAAGTCAGTAGCACTTGACTCTCCACACACAGAATAAGCCTGCTGTGCTGCAAGCACCATCAGTCATAATCCTGATCAAGGCAGAAACCGGATCGAAATGCAAGCTCTATCCTCCACACCTGCCCTGAAAAGGAGTGGTTAAAATGTAAGGGCAGGAATAAGGGGTCTCTGGAGAACCTTGACATCTCAGGCTCCATTTTTACCAATATTAAAAGCAAGGACACGAAGCCTGAAGGAAGTAACCCAGAAGGGCTCTCAAGGAACTTCTGGGCAGGCCTATCCCTGGTCCCCATCCACATAGTGTTCCCTGTGGACTGCAAACAAGGGTTGCATCTCCAGACCGCTCAGGTCTTGGTGCCCAGTTCCTGGAAATTTGCATATGCTAAGCCTCCTTTGGGGGAAACAGGGTTTTTGAACAAGATTATTTTTAAAAAGACACAAGGCTCTTACAGGACCCAAAAGCACAGGCTCACAGCTTCTAACTAGGCTAGCTAAACAAGGATGCTCCTTGGAGGAGCTGCAAGTGAGGACTCTATTTTAGGCTTTTAGGAGGAACACGGGTGATCATGACTTCTACTGGAGGGAGTGGCTATTTAGGGACATTTATTTTTGCTGAAATACTTGCTGAGTATTTTTATAACATACTTTAAATCTGAAAAGACCAAATCGCTTCTGTAGGAGCTTAGAGAATGGAGTGGGAAGGAAGAGGGCAGCCATAATATTGTTGCTTTTATGTGGTGGTGACACCTTGGATTCAGTCTCTCTAGAGCAAAGAAAGGAAGAAGCGAAGCAGAGGCGGCAGCATAAATATCACACGAGGCAGCTTGCTGCCTCTGCAGGCTTCCCCAGAGCTGCCATTTTCTCTGATGGTCAGGATAATAGAGAAGTTTCAGGTGGCCGTGACTCTGAGAACTCTGGCTTTCTTCAAGTCTTGGGATTCTGGTTTTCAGGGAGCCACTGTGCCACCACCCGGTATGGCCACTCTCATTCTCACTGCTCTGGGAAAGTTGACCTCAGTGTTGCAGGCATCATGAGGGACATGTGGCACAGCTAAGATCTTCTAGACTCTGTAGCAAAACCACGTTTACCTCTTCGAAAAAGACACCCATGCTTGGGCTCTAGCCCATTCTGTTATGTAATTTCTGAAGGTGGGACTCAGGTGGGTCTTAAATACTGCATGTGAGTCTAACAGACAGTCTGCATTAGAACTACTACTTTGCAAGTCAAGCTTGGATGTGCAGAAGATTGACTTGAAGTGTTTGCTATCTAGACTCAGCACAGGCCTGGTGCAGGGCCTGAGAATCTGCATTGTTCTCAAGCTACTATATGCTGCTGCTGCTGCTGCTGCTGCTGCTGCTGCTGCTGCTGCTGCTGGCATCCCACACTGAGGTCCCAGATGTAGATCACTTCATACTGGACCAGTTTGAGGGGCAGAAGGGTTTTTTTTCCCTTGTCAATAATCGTAAGTGCGATTTTCAGTAAGTCCGATTTTCAGTAAGTCCAAGTCTGAGCTTTCCCTGTCCATAGGAAATGTTAATCAGGCCATGCCATTGCTGAGAGCCCTTTAATCTCAGTTTTTCTGTGACTTGAGGGATGATGGTCAGGAGTGTGTCAGACCTTTCTTATAATAGCTTGTGAGAATCGGGTGTAAAATTTCCTAGAATTTTGCCAGCCTGTCAAAACATAGCCATCATTTAAAATTTTGTAGGAACTTATAGGCCAGGCCAGTCAGAACAACATGGAAGGGCTACCTGCCAGTGGAACTCTCCTACACCCCTGGTGTGGTTCCCAAAGACGAAATTTGCTGTTACCCCTTCCTATCCCCACTGCCCACCCCTACTGCCATGCCCCCACCCCAGGTGTTATGTCCACTCCTCCAACTCTGAGTGAATATCCAATGAATTCAGGTAGAGGCCATGCCAGACAGAAGAACAGAACACACCAAACAGAAGAGCCTCCAGTGGGCAGAGGCCCCCTGTTGAACTAGAGGCCATGCTAGCTGCCAGAAATCCAGCCCCCAACTTTGATGGAGACTGTGCTGGACCACAGGCAACATGGTGGCTACCAGAAATCCAAGCAACAAAGACCAGAAGACCAAAGAGGAAACAGAAACCAAGGAAGAAAATACCTATCCAACAAAGACAAACTCAGAAATTGGCACCTAGGCATATAATTACCCTAAACCTAGATGCTTAGACACCATCATAAAAGCACAATCAACAATAGGCAGGACAATATGTCCCCACATGAACCCAGCTATCCTACTACAGCAAGCACTGGAAAGTCCAACATAGCCGAAACACAAGAACAAAACCTTAAAACCAACTTTATGAAAATGATAGAGATCCTTAAAGAGGAAATAAATAAATCCCCTAAAGACATCAAGGAAAGGACAAACAAAAAACTGGAGGAAATGAATAAATTCCTTAAAGCAAGTCAAGAAAAAGCAATCAGTTAAAGGAGACAAATAGAAATGTTCAAGACCTAAAAATGAAAATAGAAGCAATAAAGAAAACATAAACTGAGAGAATTCTGGAAATGGAAAATCCAGGTAAGTGAACAGGAACTACAGACACAAGCATCACCAATAGAATACAACAGATGGAAGAGAGATTATCAGGCATCGAATAAATAGATACAATGGTCAAAGAAAATGCAAAATCTAAAATTCACAACACAAAACATCCAGGAAACCTGGGAGACTATGAAAAGACCAAACCTAATTATAATAGGAATAGAAGAAGGAGACTCCCAGCTCAAAGACCCAGAAAATATTTTCAACAAGATCATAGAAGAAAAATTTCCTAACCCAAAGAAGGAGATGCCTATAAAGGTGCAAGAAGCAAACAGAACACTATATAGATTGAACCAGAAAAGGAAGTCTTCTTATCATATAATAATCAAAACACTAAACATACAGAACCAAGAAAGGATATTAAAAGCTGCAAGAGAAAAAGAGTAAGTAACATATAAAGATAGACTTATTAGAATATACCCGACTTCTCAATGGAGACTCTAAAAGCCAGAAGAGCCTGTACAGATGTCCTGCAGAGTCTGAGACCACAGATGCCAGCCCAAACTACCATACCCAGGAAAACTTTCAATTACCATAGATGTTGAGAAAACAAGATATTTCAAGCTAAAATCAAATCCAAATAATATCTATCTACAAATCCAGTCCTACAGAAAATACTAGAAAAAAAAAACCCCATCCAGTCCAAGGAGGTTAACTACACGAATGAAAACACAGGAAATAATTAATCTCACACCAGCAAAACCAAAAAAAGGGAAACACATGCACACACACACCCCCACCACACCATCACCACCACCAACAGAATAACAGGAACTAGTAATCATTGGTAATTAATATCTCTCATTATCAATGGACCCAATTCCCCAATAAAAGGACACAGACTAACAGAATGGATGCAAAAACAGATCCACCCTTCTGCTGCATATAAAAAACACACTTCAACATCAAATATAGACATTATCTTAGAGTAAATGGTTGAAAAAAGATTTTCCAAGCAAGTGGACCTAAGAAGTCAACTGTTGTCCTTTTTTAAAATTGTTGCTTCCTTTTAAGCCATAGCTGTCCAAATCAACAACTGCATCTCCACCACTGCTAGCAGCAGTCAGGCCTCAAGGGCCATCGCCAGAGGGAATTCTGTTCCACCAGGCTCTGACTCTTGCAAAGCTATGAAGGAAACTTAACTAAATCTCTGTCCCTCTAAAGAACCCATACTAGCAACTTAACAGGACACCTGAAAGCTCTAGAACAAAAGGAAGCAAGTACACCCAAGAAGAGTAGATGGGAAGAAATAATCAAACTGAGAACTGAAATCAATAAAATAGAATCAAGGAGAACAACACAAATAATCAGTGAAACAGAGTTGGTTTGTTGAGAAAATCGACAAAGTAGACAAACCCTTACCCAATGTAATTAAAAGACTAACTAAAAGAGAGAATATCCAAATTAACAAAATCAGAAATGAAAAGGGGGACATAACAACAGACACCAAGGAAATCTAAAGAATTAGGTTGTAGTTTAAAAGCTTGTGCTCCACCAAATTGGAAAATCTAAAAGAAGTAGACAATTTTTTTAATACATACCAAGTGAAATCAAGATCAAATAATCATTTAAATAGACCTACAAACCCCAAGGAAATAGAAGCAGTCATTAAAATCCTCCTAACCAGAAAAAAAAAAAAAAGCCCAGGGCCAGTTGATTTTAGCACAGAATTCTACCAGACTTTCAAAGAACTAATAGCAATACTCCTCATATTATTCAACAAAGTAGGAATAGAAGGAACATTGCCAAATTCATTTTATGAGGTCACAGTCACCTTGATTCCCAAACCATAACACTCAATAGCATACTTAAAAGCCAAATCCAAGAACATATAAAAAAGATCATCCACCATGATCAAGTAGGCTTCATCCCAGAGATGCAGGAATGGTTCAACATATGGAAACCTGTCAATGTAATCCACCATATAAACAATCTGAAAGAAAAAAAAAGCACATGATCATCTCATTAGATGCTGAAAAAGCCTTTGACAAAATCCAGCACCCCTCCATGATAAGAGTCTTGGAGAGATCAGGGATACAAGGAACACACCTAAATATAATAAAAGCAATATACAGCAAGCCAACAGCCAACAGCCCACATCAAATTAAATGGAGAGAAACTTAAAGCAATTCTACTAAAATCAGGAACAAGACAAGGTTGTCCGCTCTCCCCATATCTATTCAATATATACTTGATGTTCTAGCTAGAGCAATACAACAACTGAAGGAGAACAAGGGAACACAGATTGGAAAGGAAGAAGTCAAAGTATCATTATTTGCAGATGATATGATAGTATATGTAAGTGATCCCAAAAATTCTACCAGGAAACTCCTATAGTTCATAAACACTTTCAATGAAGTGGCTGGATACAAGATTAACTGAAAAAAAAAATCAGTAGTTCTCTTATATACAAACAACAAATAGGCTGAGAAAGAAATTAGAAAAACAACACCCTTCACAATAGCCACAAATAATATAAAATATCTTGGGGTAACTCTAACCAAGCAAGTGAAAGACTTGTATGACAAAAATTCTAAGTATTTGAAGAAAAATTTGGAGAAGATATCAGAAGATGGAAAGATCTCCCATGCTCATGGATTGATAAGATTAACAGAGTAGAAATGGCAATCTTACCTAAGCAATCTACAGATTCACCACAATCCCCTTCAAAATTCCAACTCTGTTCTTCACAGACCTTGAAAGAACAATACTCAACTTCATATGGAAAAACAAAAACCCAGGATAACTAAAACAATCCTGTACAATAAAAGAACTTCCAGAAGTATCACCATTCCTGATTTCAAGCTGTACTACAGAGTTACAGTAATAAAAACTGCATGGCATTGACATAAAAAATATACAGGTTGAACAATGGAATCGAATCAAAGACACAGACATAAATCCGCACATCTAGACACCTGCTTTTTGATAAAGAAACCAGAAATATATAATGAAAAAAGAAAGCATCTTCAACAAATGGTGCTGATATAACTGGATGTCTGCATATAGAATGCAAATAGATCCATAGCTATCACTCTGCACAAAACTCAAGTCCAAGTGGATCAAATACCTCAACATAAAACCAGATACACTGAACCTGATAGAAGAGAAAGTGGGGAATAGCATTGAACACATTGGCCCAGGAAACAACTTCCTGAACAGAACACTAATAGCACAGGTACTAAGACTGACAATTAAGAAATGGGACCTCATGAAACTGAAAAGCTTCTGTAAGGCAAAGGACCTTTTCATTAGGACAAAAACAGCAGCCTACAGAATTGGAAAAGATTTTCACTAACTCCGCATGTGACAGAGGACTAATATCCAAAATATATAAAGAACTCAAGAAACTAGACATCAACAAACCAAATAATCCAATTAAAAATAGGATATAGATCTAAACAGATAATTATCAACAGAGGAATCTAAATGGCTGAGAAATATGAAGAGAAATGTCCAATCATCAGGGAAATGTTAATGAAAAACTTATCAGGGCTGGACTTTTTGAGTTACCAGTTTGTCTGTATTTCAGGAAGTAAACAATGGAGGAAAAGTTAATAATGTAGATTAAACTTAAAATGAATGCTGGAGTAGAGGCAAGTTTTAGTTTAGTGACTATAATTTGCACAAGAGTGAGAAATAAAACAACACTAGATCATGAATCTGATGCAACGGCAGCAAACTTGTTAGGAAATGAGTTAGTGGTTATATTGCTTCATAAGTTGATGAAGAAGTACAAAAGATAGTCAAAATCAATAAAATCATTCGGTGAGAATTTATTAGTTAGATGGAGCTTACCAAAAAGGACTTGCATATTTTATTACTATTTATAAATAGTGTGCTACTTGCCCTTGATTTTAGTAAAGTTTGAGCTGTTATATATGGGGACATATGCATATACACAGATACAAATATGTGTAACATGCACATTCATTTTGCCAACCAGAGAGCCAATTGTGTTCATTGGCATGGCACCAGATACTAAGATCAGGATTTTACAAAATGCCTTCTCAACTTGCTTCTCTGGCATGTGTCTGAAATTAGGAACAGAAATCTGCATGTGTGCATGAATTCCCAAATCTACATTGAGATGTCTGATGTTGATGTCATGGCCTTTGCAATGAACAGGGTCACAGAGAGTGAGAGTGGCCGACTCTGGGGACTTTGAACCTTGACTCTGGAAAGTCAAACTGTCTTTCCAAAGGGAACTGCTGGAGAGTCTGGGCATGAGATGCAATGCCCCATCAGTAGTGGAAACCAAAGGCAAGAAGACTGAGGTCTACATTTAATTAATTTTTCTCCTGGGAAGAATTCAAGACAGCTTTCTTTCCAGTGGTCTGGGAAATGGGTTGCACAGAGGGATTCAAAGTTTCTCATGTTACATTTTCCATTCCTTTGCCCGATGGCATCTGTAGCATTCACACATCATTCAACACACACTCCCTGTTTAGCATTTCTGAGGGCTAAGCCTTTGGGGGAGTTCTATTCATAATGAGTGAAAGACAGGGCTTCCTTCCAAGAATCTAGTTAGGGAAATACACACAAAAAGGGAATTTAAGGTTCCGTCCACTCTGCTCTGGTCTGTCGAAATTACAACATTATTAGTTTCCTATTGACAGGGTCATACTCTCTGCTCTCAATATTTGTGGATGCTCAGAATATACATTTACAAGCCCTCTCTGGACACCATCTTACAAAGCATTATTTACATAGTCTAGTGCCAAAGGGTCTGAGTGGTTCAAGGAGGGTCTCATTGCTCAGAAAGCCATGCTTCATGATGGCATTCATGGTAGGTCTTTCAAAATATTATGTCCCTAGATGACTCATTTAAATTCCTGGCTGAATGAGCAAGAAAAGGTATTCCAGGCAATCTCTGAAAATATTTCCATTCTGTTAGCACAGATATAAAGAGCTAAAAGAAATGTAGGAGTGATTGCAGGGGAATATTTTTTGTACTCATGGGAATCTCGTTCAAATAAACAAAGATCAACCTTGTACAAAAACCAATTCAAAATGAATCAAAGACTTTAATTTAAAACCCCAAACACTGAAAATTTCAGAAGAAAATACATGGAATACACTGTAAGATATTGGGGTAGGCAAGGACTTTTTAATAAACTATCAACAATAGCATAGGAGCTAGCCTCATGTATCAACAGATGGGGTTATATGAAAATATATTTCTGTACAATCAGCAGAGTTAACAGGTAGTCTACAGAATGGGATAAAATCTATACCAGCTACACTTCTGACAAGCACTAACATCCAGAAATTACAGAGAATTACAGAAGTTAAATACCTAAGAAATGAAACTTCCAATCAACAAATGGACCGAATAGACATTTTTCAAAAAAAATAAACAAATAAAGACAAATGGCCAAGAATTACTTTAAAAGTGTTCAGTATTCCCAGACACCAGGGGGACAGGGGAAAGTAAATTAAAAAGTGCTTTGAGATACTACCTCTTTCTAGTTATCTTCAAGAAATTTGACAACAAATGTTGGAGAGGATGGAGAGAGAGAGAGAGAGAGAGAGAGAGAGAGAGAGAGAGAGAGAGAGAGAGAGAGAGAGAGAGAATCCTTATTCACTGTTTGTGAAGGTGCAAATTAATACAGCCATTGTGGAAGTAAGTTTAGATATTTCTCAAAAATTAAAAATAAGACTATCATATGACCCTGATATTTTACACCCTATCATAGAGATATTTGCACCCCATGTTACTGGTGCTCTATTCACTATAGAAAGAAATTTAAATCAACCTAGTTGTTCATCAACAAATGAGTGAATAACTAAAACTACACACACACACACACACACAGACACACACACACACACACACACACACACACACACAAATACTACACAGTTCCAAAGATAAGTGAAGTTAAAATTTTGCAGGAAAATGGAGGAACTCAGAATGTATATTAAGTGAAGTCATAGACATCTCAGAAAGAACAAGCCACATGTTCTTTTTCACGTGTGGAATCTAGCCAATAAAATATAAATATACGTAAACTGTACATGTGGGTACAGTATAACATGAAGAAAAGGGAACAAGGAAAGCTAAATATGAGGGGCAAAGGAAGGACTGAATGCAGGCAAATGTTTTTCTAGTTCTAATTCTGTTGTGGATTTTTAGCTTTGTTTTGGTGTGGGTAAGTGCATAAGTTTAATGTGAAGCTTCACAGATTCCATTTTGAATGCCAAGTTTAATTGCACATAAGTTCATTATGTTACACAGTCTTTGGGGCTGGTTAATTTTTGTGTATATTGTTTTTATTTATTTCCAAGTTTTTTTTATAACAAAGTAAAAAAAAAGCAATCCAATTAAAATTATGGCATAGAGCTAAATGAAGAGCTCTCAAAAGATGAAATAGAAACAATTGAGAAATATTTTTAAAATTTCCAACACTCTTAACCAACAGGGAAGTGAAAATTAAAACTACTTTAGGATTTCATCTTCTCTCGGTCAGAATGACCAAAGTTATAAACACAAATAGTAACAAATGCTGGAGTGGCTGTGGAGAAAGAGCAACACTTATTCTCTGTTGATGGGAGTTCAAAGCAGTGCAAGCACTATGGAAGTCAGCACGGAGGCTCATCAAATATCTAGAAGCAGACCTAGCACATGATTCAGCTGTAGCATTCTTGTGCAGACACTCAAAGGACTCTGTAGTCTACTATATATCAGATGCTTGTTCATCCATGTTCATTGCTGCTATATTCACTGATGAATGGACAATGAAAACAGGGTACATTTTACACAATGGAAAATTATTCAGCTAAGAAAAATGAAATTATGTGCTTCACAAGTAAATGGATAGAGCTAGAAATAATCACCCTGAATGAGGTAACCTGGACTCAGAAAGATGACATCACAAATTTTCTCTTATTTGTGGATATTAGTTTTGAATTTTGGAATACCCATAGAAGTCAGGAAATTAGTAAAGGGCCGTGGGAGTGGATTCATGGGCGGTGAGATAGAATTCAGTGCTATACAGAAGTAAAACAGAATAATAGAACAGTAGGAGTTAAAAGGGATGGCTGTGGAATAGCAGGATGGAGGAGGGAATAAGAGGAGATAGAACTAACACAAAAGGCCTTTTGAAAAAGTCATATGGAAACCTACTACCATAAAAACATCCTAACACACACACACACACACACACACACACACACACACACACACTTTTAAAAAATAGTTAAAATGGAGTTACCCTGTAATGATAACAATGACTGTACCAGACACTAGAGGCTAACAAACAAAAAGTTCAGTGCCTGGAATGCATTACTTCTTTTGAAGTTGTTGCCTAGTAAGGTCACAAAGACTCCCCAATATTATAAGCTATTGTCAATGCTCTTGGTTACTCCCTAGAACTTGACTGTAAGAGGCAATTATAAAGACACCATACTTGAGTCATAAGACATGGATAAATTAAACTGATACTGACCTGGAAGTTTCATCCCTGTTAGCTAACTTTCATAGTGCTGGAAGGTGCTATGCAGGTTACCAGGGGAGAAAAGTAACCATCAACATCCATCTAGCTGGTTCAAATTCTTTCCCAACAATAAGAACCTTCTTATAATCCTATAGAGCACTCTCTGATGATTACAAAGGTACTAGTTGATTAAAATAGTAATTTTGGGGGCCTAGAGGGGTGGATCACTGGTTAAGAGCACTTCTTGTTCCTCCAGAAGACCTGAGTTCAGTTTCCAGTGCCCACATCAATTAGCTCATAACCACCTGCAACTCCAGCTCCAGAGGATCCAGTACCCTTTTCTAGATTTTGTGGAGAACCCCCACACAAGGCACACACTCACACATGTACATAATTAAAAACAAATCTTAAGGCTTTTTTGGGGGGAGGGGACTAGAGAGATGACTCAGCAGTTAAGAGCACTTGCTGCTCACTCAGAGGTCCCAGGTCTATACTTAGGACCCACTTGAGTCTCCTATCTGTCTGTAACTCCAGTTCCAGGGAATCCAATGCCCTCTTCTGGCCTTCATAGATACCAGGCATGCAGGTGATGTACAGATATAACATGTAGGCCATACATATAGAATAAAAATTTATTGTCTCTTTGAGAATTTTGTACAATGTGTTTTGATCATATTTACCCCCACAACTCCTCCCAGATTCATACCTCCTCTCCATCTACCCAACTTTGTGTCCTCCCCAACCCCCTCCCCAATCAAGTTTAATTTGTGCTGACTATATACTCTTGGATGCATGGCCTTCCACTGAAGAATGGTTGACTTACCATAGACTACCTTTAAAAAAATGTAATCTTTGGGCTCAGTCACATGCACAACTAATGGTTTTCTCCCTTCTGTAGGCCATCTCTTCATGTAATATTGTTTCCTTTTCAGTGTAAGAACTTTCTCATTTCATGCAACCCTGTTTCTAAATTCTTGGCATTATTTGAGATAATTTCTGATATTTGAGTTTGATTTTCATTATCTCTGTCTCTTGTATTCTACTTTCTTATCTTATTTTGACATCCTCATTTAATTCATCTGTTTGATTGTATTCTCTTTGAATTAATTGAGGAGTTCATTTATGCCTCTTATTTCGTTCAGCATTCTATAGTCAGTCATTTGAAATTTACTCACTGGAGGTCATTAGTATTTTCATGTGCTTGGGTTTTCATGTTTCTTATGTTTCTGTATTGAGATTTATGTATCTGGGATTAGATTGCTGCTTAGGTATTTTTTTAATCACTCATATTCTTGCAGTGGAAATAACTGCAATAACTGCAATGCTCAATGCAGGAGGGTTAAAGTGTTAATCTCTCTCCACTGGACTAAAGGTAAAACTCAGAAGTTAGATCCTCATACAACAGGTTCAGGGCACCAGGCTCAATCTCCAGTAATACACTAAGATTAAATTACTATCTGAAGGAGAAACCACAGCTGATAGATAGACCCACTATGAAAATACAGCAATAGTCAATTGCAAACAAGTGCCCCTTCAGCTCCAGTACTTGATTTTTATCGTAAAAGAACTCAGATAGTACTGTATATGTTAAGATGTAAGTTACTGAGCTGACATAAAACAATGCCCACACTTGGGAGGCTGAGGCAAGAAGACCTTTAACTTTAGGCCAGCCTGAATTCATTGAGCTTGAGTTTCATACATATATATGAAAAACACAAAGAAAAAGAACAGTGTGAGAGACAAAACTGCTCCACCAAATTGGCATTGGGTGTTCTATATTAGAAGCATGAAAGAAAAGGAGAGTCAGGTGGAGGTGCAGTCTGTGTATAGTCTCCGTGATGGTCTTGTGGATGATGGCGCCTGCCCTCCTCTCTGGTTTGTGGATGCCTACCAATAATATGAGTGGTTCTTTGTAGCGCCAGCTCATGTATGCCAAGCTTGTGTCTATGGCTCCAACCAGATTTCCACCTCATTAATACCGTGTGGTTGCAATTGAGCATTACCCTTCACTACCCCATCTAGGGGGTCTGCAGGCAGGCTTCATAGTTACACGGCACTTCTTCAGGGTTCCTGGAGAATGCTGTTCAGAAAGAGGCTTTTGTGTCTAGAGTCACTAGGCTACCAATTCAGCATGAGTTTTAAAATGACCTCCTGTACTGAGAAAAGAGTACATATACTAAAATGGAAAATATGTGAAGCCTTAATGTTAAACAGAGAATTGGTTAAACGAAGTCTGGTTTATGCATACATTAAAATATAATGCAACCTTTAACAATGACAGAGAAGATAGCATGTAATGATATAGAACTACTGTATAAAGGGAAATAAAATCAATTAAAATTAATAGCTTTGTAGCTAATATTTTAAGGGAGACAAGAAGAGGGTATAAGATGAATATCCCATGTTTTACGGTTTAATTTCTTTTATGTAAATTATATTGCATCATTTAATATAAATGCACATAATTACTCCTTGAAAAAAATTAATAACAAACATGATAATCACACTATCTATTTTTATTTTTGGTAAGTATATGCTGATTTATTTGGAACCAGCAGTAGATCAGACCAAGGAACAGAATCATTTCTTTTTGTTTGTTTGTTTGTTTGTTTGTTTGGTTTTTTTTCGAGACAGGGTTTCTCTGTAGCTTTGCACCTTTCCTGGAACTCACTTGGTAGTCCAGGCTGGCCTCGAACTCACAGCGATCCACCTGGCTCTGCCTCCCAAGTGCTGGGATTAAAGGCGTGCGCCACCACTGCCCAGCCAGAATCATTTCTTTATCTTAACCGATCACAACATTCTTGCTTTCCATATTCCTAGTATCTCTTGCATATGATCCATTTGAAGTAAAATATAATTAAAGGTGAAGGTGATTGGGAGATGTGCTGCTGGGGAAGTTTTGGTGGTAGAAATGGCTACACCCTTTAAATTCTTCCTGTCTGGAATGTGGTGCTATGCTTTGAGTCCTCTGCATCAGTCTGGCAATGAGAAGGCAAAGGCCAGAAATCACTGTTGCTATCCCTGCAAGCCATGAGCTCCTGAACCACTCACCCAAGGCCATGCTCAAACCTTTTATTTGATGAGAAAACAAGCACTTCTCTAGTGATGTGTTGGACAGCATTGAGCCTATTAGCAATGCTATGTTGTACACTTAGTATATATTTAGTTAAGCCCTCCTACCAGAATTTGAAATTAGAAAATAAAAAAAAACCCTCTACATTGTTTAAGATGAGGGTTTCTGTTACTGTGGCAACTGTGGGCATATCTAACAGATACATTTGAAAGACACCAATCATTTTTTTATATTGGGGAGGCGGTTTCAAGACAGGGTTTCTCTGTGTAGTTTTGGTGCCTGTCCTGGATCTCGCTCGGTAGACCAGGCTGGCCTCAAGCTCACAGAGATTAGCCTAGCTCTGCCTCCTGAGTGCTGGGATTAAAGGTGTGTGGCACCACCACCCAGTGCAATCATTTTATAAAGGAAAGGGTGAACTAGAAAGACTTGAAGCATTCCAGGTCAGAAAGGATAGTCCAGAGGCCGCTGCTGTGGAACCTAGTAAGGAAGAGTGAGAATAAGAAAGAACAGCCTCATTATAAAGTGAAAGCGAGGAAGAGCTTCAGAAGATCCCTAAAAGACAGCTGAAAGGGGCAGAGAAAGGATGAGTGAAGCCCAGAAAGATGTGAGCCAAGTAACCAGACTTCTAACTGCCTGGCTCCTAGAGGCAGTGAGAAGGCTCATGTAAACAGAAAGCCAGGCAGTCCAGGTGAAAAGAGAGTAACAGCCCTACCTACTATCTGAGCAAGCTCATGCCCTCACAAACCACAAATCCACTTGCAAGTTTTGATGAGAAAGTAATTTCTCTGGACAAATCACTAATAGTGGAAAAGAATTCCATTTGTCGCTCTGCATAACTGAGAGTGGGGTTGCTGGGTGCCCCCTTGAAAGAAAGTCTGTTGTTTAAAACCATGCCACCCTGGAGACCAGAGACCAGAGAACACCATAAATCAGTAAGCCGGAATGTAGCCTGCCACGAGCTAAAGGTGAGAAAGAGCCTTAGGATGTAGTTATGAAGAGTGAGGTGCCCTGGCGTTGGCAAGCCAAAAAGTGCAAGCAGCAGGCTGGGTTCAGACAGTGACATGCGTGGGGAAGGTAATTTCTCCCTCAGTTGTCAGGAACAAATTTCATCAACTGAGATCACCCTAGGGTTTGACACTCAGTGTCATGGGCAGACACAGCTCTGGAGCCACCTATCTGCCAATTTTGATTATGCATTTTTTTTCATTGTTGGATAATGTTTTTCTTTTCCTTTCCCTTTCTCCCTGTGTTTCTCCTGCTTTTCTTTTTACTATACTTGTAGTGATATTTTGAACTTTATTTTCAAAAGCTCTTCTGTTTTTAGTTTTTTTTTTTACATTTATCTAAGTTTGTTTCTAAAGGTTCTAATTATTGAGAAATATTTTTCATTGTTATTTAAGTTTCCAAATCGCTTCATCTTTTCTGTTTCACTACACTCTTCTCCTTTCTATTGTTCCCTTTCTTTCATTTTCACTTTTCCACTTCACTATTTTCCCCTTTCCTTGAATCACTATTCTAAATTATTTTAAATCCATAGCACACTAAACATTAGTTTTGTCATTTTCTGACTCATAGTCATTAGTGATGTATTAGTGGGCTTTAGTCCATTTTAAGTGTGTGGTTTGATATTGTTGTTGTTACAACAATTTCTTTTCTCTACTCTGACATTGTTAAATTCCTCATTAAAAAATGTCCCAAACATTCCCAAATAAAACCAAAAATAAAAATACAAGATATATGTAAAAACAAGGTAACTTGATTTTTCCAAAACTCATAACTTTTCAACTATTATACTCAAGGATACTTAAATATGTAAAATGTTGGCTGAAGATTTCAAAAGTTCACTTGTATAAATGACCAATGATTCCGAAGAGGCTACAAACAAGCAGACAGATAAAATACAGGATCTAGAGAGGAAGTCAGCTACATAGGGAAAGATCTCAGCAAAACTGATGAGGATCCAACAATGTGGATGAGAAAGATAAGCAACATAGAAGAAAAATAATCAGGAGAGAGACTGCAATTTTGAACAGCAGCAGCAGCAACAACAACAAACAGAAATGGAAAATTCAGCAAATGAAAAGCAAAGCACAACTGAAAGCATCACAAATAGTCGTGGCTAGGCTGAAGAAAGACTATCAAAGATGGAGACAAGGTCAAGGAAATGCTACATTAAAAAACTAAGAAAGAAAAAAATGGAAGTGACCAAGCATCCAAGAACTATGGGATATATTTAAGAGATCAAACCAAAGAATCTGTGGGATAGAAGATGGAACTGAGATAAAAATTAAAGGCATAAAAATGTATTCAATGAAATTATAGCATAATGTTTCTAAATCTAGATAAAGAGGTAGACATTTCAACACAAGAGACTTTTAGAACCCCAAATACACATCCAGCTCTGTCACAAATCATAAAGATGTCAAAACACAAATCAAAGAAACAATATTAAAAGTTGTAAAAGGAAAAAAGTGAATCCATTTACAAAGTCAAAACATCACAACAAGAGCATAGCATTTGTAAGCAACACCAAAAATCAAGAAAAGATGGAATGATTTATTTTCATCTCTGAAAGTAAATAGCTGACAACTAAAATGACTGTCTCAGCAAATCAATCCTTTCAAGCTGATGAAAATAAGGATATTGTAAGCAAGCACAAACCAAGGCAATTTGTGATCATCAAGCAAGCATTTAAAGAAGATATTTAAAAGAATACTATATACAGGGGAGAAAGAAGGACCATCTCAATCTGAAGAGCACAGGATGGAATACGTTTTTGAGTGAGATAGATGAACAAAGAACAAATAAAAAGAAATCCGTTATATTTGACACAGAAAATCAACTTCTAATTCTAATAGGAAAGAACAAAAAGAATAAACTGATACAAAGCATATGGAAGAATAACCAATAAAATCACAGGAACTGATAAACCTCTCTTATTAGTAAATTTAAATATAAATGGCCTCAAGTCATCAATAAATTGATGTAGACTAGTTGAATGGATCAAAAACCGTGATCGATCTATAGGCTGTAGAGATGGCTCAGCAGTTAAGAGTGCAAACTGCTCTTCCAGAGGACCAAAGTTCAGTTCCCAACATCCAGGTCATGTGGCTTACAACCACCTGGAACTCTAGTTTCAGGATATCTGATGCTTTCTTCTGATCTCTGTGGTACCTGCATTCATGTATGGACACACACACACACACACACACACACACACACACACACACACACTTTAAAAATAAAATAAAATTTTTAATAAAGCCCAATATTTACTGTCTCCAAAAAACACAGACTGACAAAAGATGGAAGTAAATCTGTAAGTGAACAGAAGCTGAAAACAGGCTGGCACAGCTCTTTTGATATCTGATAAAGTGCACTTTGAGTCAGAATTAGTAAAGAGAGAAAGTCACTACATACTAATAAGAGTAACAATTTAGAAATGAGGAGAAACAATTGTAAAAATACATGTACCAAATGTCGGGGCTTCTAGTTTGAAAAGACATACACTATTGGGTATAATATGTCAGATAGGTCTGATGAAAACAGTTGATGATTTAAATACTATCTCATCTTTAGATAGTTCATACCAACTAAAAGCCAACAAAGAAACTTCAGGTTTAAACTGTACCATGGATGATTAGACTTAACAGATAACTCCAGAATATTTCATGTGGCATATACCAAATACCATTTTCAACAACCTATAGAACTTTCTTTAAAACTATCACATTTCAGACTACAAAGAAAGTCTTAAAAATACAAAAGAATCAAAATAACTTCTTGTATATCTCATCAGATCATATTAGAATAAAACTTGAAATCAATGGTAAGAGAAACTACACAAATACATGGAGCATGAACAATACAAACTATTGAATGGCAGGTGGGTTATTAATAAAATCAGGGAGGAAAAATTTAAGTTCTCCCAAACCAATGAATATTGTTTACCAGTTACTAAAAGTATTGGAGATCCAAGTCAGTACTAAGTGTAAAGTGTGTGGCTTTGAGTGCTTACATTAAAAATTCAAGGGCTGAATAGATTTAAGGCTCAAGTGGTACAAGCAAATGTGCTTGCTGCATAAACCTGATGACCTGAGTTTGCACATTGGGTCCCATGAAGAAAGAGAGTACTGACTCCAGAAAGTTGTCCTCTGACCTCCACACATGTACTGTGTAAACACACACACACACAAAAACACATATGCACACATGTGCCTCTAAAATAAGTGAAGAAATATATATATATATATATATATATTTAAATTCAGAGATATCTCAAACAAATAACCTAATGATGCACCTCAAGGTCTTAGAAGAATAAGACAAACCAAGTCCAACGTGGTGGATAGCAAAAAAATGATAAATATCAGGGCAGAAATTAATGAAATGGAGACTCAAACAACAATATATAGATTCAATTAAACAAACAGTTGGTTCTTTGAAAATATAAACAAATTGATAAACACCTAGCCAAACTAGACAAAAGGAAGGTTGAGAAGACTCAAATTAATAAAGTTAGAAATGAGAAAAGAGATGTTACAACACATTCCAATGGAATCCAGATGATCATTGAGCAAATTCTTTTTAGAAGTCTATATTCTCCTAAACTAGGAGAATCTAGAATATGTAGACTCTAGATGCATATGATCTACCAAAACTAAATGAAAAGAGTCTAAACAATCTAAACATATCCATAACAGGCAACAGTATTGAAATAGCATAAAAAAGTCTCCCAGCAAAGGAAAATCCAGGACCAGCTAGATTCCCTGAAGAATTCTACCAAACCTCTAAAAAAGAGTTAATGATAACATTTCTCTAATTGTTCCATGGACTACAAAGAGAAGGGACTTTCCCAAATTCACTGAGCTTACATTACACTGATGCTCAGACTGGATAAAAACATGACAAGAAATAAAAATTACAATTCAATTTCCCAATGAACATAGGTGTAAAAATTTTTAGCAAAACACTTGGATGCACATTAAGAAGATCATATACTATGAACAAATTATATCCTTCCAGGGATGCAAGGATAGTGAATATATACAAATCAATAAATGTAAAATAACACATAAACAGACTCAAGGACAGAATGCACACAACTATCTCAATAGATGCAGAAAAGGTCTATGGCAAAGTTCATGATCCCTTCACAATAAAAGTCCAGAGGAAACCAAGACTAGAAGACATACTTTGATATGACAAAGATTAGACACAAGAGACCTATAACCAAGATTATACTGGCTAGGAGAAAAATCGAAAACATTTCTTCTAAAACCAGGAACAAGACAAGAGTGCTGACTCCTTCCCTTCTTGTTTAATACACTGCTCAAAATCTTAGCTAGACCAATAAGAGCAATAAATAAAAAGGATACAAACAGGAAAAGATGACGTAAAATTACCTCTGCATGTAGATGACATTATCCTATACTTAAATTATCATGACAGTTCCACCAGAAACCCCAGGTTGCAAAATCAACAAAAAAAAAAATTAATAGCACATGGAGAAATGGATCAGTGCTTAAGAGCACTTGCTGCTTTTCCAGAGAACCAGGTTCAATTCTTAGCACCCTCATGGAGGCTCACAGCCTTCTATAGCTCCATTCCCAAAATGGCCCCCAAAGGCACTTCATGCCCATGGTGCACAGACTTATATTCAGGCAAACATTCATACACATAAAAATTAAAATCTGAAAAAAGCCCAAGTCAGTAGCTTTTCCAAATGCCAATAATGAACTTACTAAGAAAGATGTAAGGAAAATGAAACTATTTGCAACACCCTAAAATTATCCAGGAATTGGGCCAGTGAGATGGCTCATGGGGTAGGACAACTTGCTGCCAAGCCCGACAACCTGAGTTCATTCCCCAGAACCCATGGTAGAATAAGAGAACAAATTTCTGCTGATTATCCTCTGACCTTTACACACGCTCCACAATATAATACAGAATAAATACATGTAAAAATGTTACATAAGAATGATATCTATAACTTAAAGACATGGCAGAAATTGAAGAAAACAAAAGATCTTCCACACTCATGGGTTGGTAGAATTCATGTCATGAAATGGCTCTATCACTTCAAAAAAATCTATGGATTCCATCTAAACTCTAATGGCATCTTTCATAGACCTAGAAAAAGCAATCTGAGAGTTCATGGTGAAGCATCTCAAATAGACAAAAGTGTAGAAAGTAGAAAGCACAGTGGTGCAGGCATCACAACGCCTACTTGTTAATTGTACTACAGAGCCACAGTCACCAAACCGGACACATACAACAGTGGAATAGAATGGAGGACAGTAAACAAACCCACGTGACCACAGGCACCTAATCTTTGGCAAAGGAGTTAAGACTGCACATTGAAAAAACGATGCAGCAAACGGTGCTGGGGAAAGGAGCAGGCCGCATGGAAAGGAGTGAGAGTAGAGTAGAGCCTTCATCCTGTACAAAAGTCAGTTCAAAGTGTCTTCACAAGACCCAGAATGCTAAAACTGCTAGCGGAAAGCAGGCACAACATGTTATAGGGACAGTCTTTAGGCTCAAATAGCACACAGTGGGGAAAAATCAAGAACTGACAGACCTAGTGGTCTAGTGTCTTTGGCTAGAGGGGACTGGCAATATAGATTATTAAAATTTTATGGCTTTTATTGGAAATTAGTTTTAAAACATTGTTATCACTATTGCGATTAATCAAATGGGTCCAGTACAAAGGGTCCATGGATAAGGAAGTGGCTGTATTACTCACTGATGAGCAGATTTGGAGTAGTTTGAGAACCTTTGCTTCATATTGTCACATATGGCATTGGTGGCATAGAATAGACACACACACACAGGAAGAGAGAGGGAGAGGGAGAGGGAGAGGGAGAGGGAGAGGGAGAGGGAGAGGGAGAGGGAGAGGGAGAGGGAGAGGAGAGAGAGAGAGAGAGAGAGAGAGAGAGAGAGAGAGAGAGAGAGAGAGAGAGAGAGAGAGATGAATCTTTAGCAGATCCCATCTGCAAAAGCAGACAATATGTCTCGTTCACAGCTGAATCTGAGCACAATAAAGAGGGCAAATGAGGTAATATAAACCTAGATTCAATGACTTTTTTTGCAAAGAAATCTTTTAAATATCCTGGGATACTATAACAGCTTGTTTTAAAAATGTTAATAGATTATTATTAATAGGTTGAATACTAACCGATGTAACTAACACATAAACAGACACAGGAATTTATCCTATTTTACACAATGGGAAACTGGGGCATGAAGAACGGGTTCAATATTTCTTTTACCAGAGATCCCATGGTTAGTAAGGGGTAGAACTGGGATTCAAATACAGGCAGTTTGTCTCCATGATCTGTGTTCTCATCCAACAGCATGTACTTCTTCATAGTGCAAAACAGAGGTGTGAAGGACATATTTGAACATATAACATAAATGTCAAGTTTTCATTGAAACATGGAAAGAAAATGCTCATTGAATGTTTTGAAATGACCATATACATTGACTATAAAATGGAGATTATGTAAGTCAGACAATTAAAACTACAGCAAAACAACACTAGTTATAAACAGCAAAGATAATGGGTGAGAACATGACATCAGAGATGAAAGGGCACAAAAGATCCCGTTCACAGATAGTTAAATACGAGAGGACAATTTGTAACTGGAAAACTGCAGTTTCAAAAAATGAAAGAAATAGTTTATTTTTCCAAGCAAACACACACTACTCAAAATTGACTCAATGAGAGAGAGAGAGAGAGAGAGACAGAGAGAGAGAGAGAGAGAGAGAGAGAGAGAGAGAGAGAGAGAGAGAGAGAGAGAGAGACAAGAACATTCCAGCAGCCATCAATGCTTTTCAAAAGATAGTAAAAAGAAAATCTGTCCTTTTAAAATCCACGGAGCACTGATGGTTTCTGAGGGTCATCTAAGAAACCCTCAGTGAATAGACAACCATGTTAATGATTTAAATATCTCTGAGAGGAAAACTGGAATTCCAGGAAAATTATTCTATTAGGTTAGTATAATCCCGCATTAAAGCTCAATGAGAGATCAACTCTCCCTAACAAACATCAATTTGTTAATAGAAATGGAAAAAAAACTACCTTCACATAAGTAAACAATTTGAATCTAGCAGTATGCTTGTGTAAAGGAACAGACATGGTCAAGTAGAGTTTGGATACTATAATACAGCACTCTCAGAGATAGCATGTTAAATCAGGGCACAGAGGAATGGGTTT